>NC_135233.1:880152924-880754174 GCF_051348905.1 Ranitomeya variabilis
CCTCGGGCGTATTAAATGCTGTTTTCCATTCATCGCCCTGTTTAATACGCACAAGATTATACGCCCCTCGAAGGTCAATCTTGGTTTAACCAACTAGCCCCCTTAATCCGAGCAAACAAATCAGACAACAGAGGCAAAGGGTACTGAAATTTGACCGTGATTTTATTGAGAAGGCGGTAATCTATACAGGGGCTCAGAGAGCCATCCTTCTTGGCCACAAAAAAGAACCCTGCTCCCAATGGCGACGAAGACGGGCGAATATGCCCTTTCTCCAAGGACTCCTTTACATAACTCCGCATAGCGGCATGTTCTGGCACAGATAAATTGAACAGTCGGCCCTTAGGGAACTTACTACCAGGAATCAAATTAATAGCGCAATCACAGTCCCTATGAGGAGGTAGGGCACTGGACTTGGGCTCATCAAATACATCCTGGTAATCCGACAAAAACTCAGGGACTTCAGAAGGAGTGGAAGAAGAAATTGACATCAAAGGAACATCACCATGTATTCCTTGACAACCCCAACTAGACACAGACATTGATTTCCAATCCAGTACTGGATTATGAACCTGTAACCATGGCAAACCCAACATGACAACATCATGCAAATTATGCAACACCAAAAAGCGGATATTTTCCTGATGTGCGGGAGCCATGCACATGGTCAGCTGAGTCCAGTACTGAGGTTTATTCTTGGCCAATGATGTAGCATCAATCCCCCTTAAGGGAATAGGACTCTGCAAAGGCTCCAAGGAAAAACCACAGCGCCTGGCAAACTCCAAGTCCATCAAGTTCAGGGCAGCACCTGATTCCACAAATGCCATAACAGTGAGCAAATCAGGGTAACAGATAAGAGAAATTTAGGCTGCAAAGTACTAATGGTGACAGACCTAGCGAACCTCTTAGTGCGCTTAGGACAATCAGAGATAGCATGAGAGGAGTCACCACAGTAAAAACACAGCCCATTCTGACGTCTGTGTTCTTGCCGTTCAGCTCTGGTCAAAGTCCTATCACATTGCATAGGCTCAGGCCTCAGCTCAGCGGACACCGCCAAATGGAGCACAACTTTGCGCTTGCGCAAGCGCCGATCAATCTGAATGGCCAAAGACATTGACTCATTCAGACCAGCAGGCGTGGGGAACCCCACCATAACATCCTTAAGGGCTTCAGAAAGACCCTTTCTGAAAATTGCTGCCAGGGCACACTCATTCCATTGAGTAAGCACAGACCACTTTCTAAACTTGTGGCAATATATTTCTGCCTCATCCTGACCCTGACATAGAGTCAGCAAGATCTTTTCTGCCTGATCCACAGAATTAGGTTCGTCATAAAGCAATCCAAGCGCTAGAAAAAATGCATCCACATTAAGCAATGCAGGATTTCCTGGCTCAAGGGAGAATGCCCAGTCTTGCGGGTCACCACGCAACAAAGAAATAATAATCTTTACTTGCTGAATGAGATCACCAGAGGAGCGGGGTTTCAGAGCAAGAAACAGTCTGCAATTATTTTTGAAATTCAAAAATTTAGATCTATCCCCAGAAAACAAATCAGGAATAGGAATTCTAGGCTCTAACATCGGATTGTGAACTACATAATCTTGAATACTCTGTACCCTAGCAGTGAGTTGATCCACACAAGAGGACAAACCTTGAATATCCATATCTACACCTGAGTCCTGAATCACCCAGAGGTTAAGGGGAAAAGAAAGACAAAACAAGCTGCAAAGAAAAAAAAATTGACTCAGAACTTCTCTTATCCCTCTTTTGAGATGCATTAACACTTTGTTGGCCAGCTGTACTGTTATGACCTGGTGGTTAGGAGCACCCGAAGTGACCTGATGGTTAAAACAGAAAACCTGGGACAAGCTCTGAGGAAGTGGTAACTCTACTGACCGCAATCCCTAATCCTATCACACACACTAGAAATAGCCGTGGAGCGTACCTAACTCTCCCTAGACGCCTCTTCACAGCCTAAGAGCTAACTACCCCTAAAGATAGAAATAGTAGCCTACCTTGCCTCAGAGAAATTCCCCAAAGTAAAGGTAGCCCCCCACAAATATTAACTGTGAGTTAAGAGGGAAGTGACAAACACAGGAATGAAACAGATTTTAGCAAAGGAGGCAGAATCTTCTCTAGAAAGACAGAGGATAGGAAAGGGAACTATGTGGTCAGTATAAAAAACTACAAAAACCACGCAGAGTGTGCAAAAAGACCTCCACACCGACTCACGGTGTGGAGGTGCAGCTCTGCACCCCCAGAGCTTCCAGCTAGCAAGGAAATATCATAATAGCAGGCTGGACTGAAACATAGCATGTACTTAAAAATATATTCAAAAAACCAATGAACAGCAAATGACTAGCAAGGACTTAGCTTCTGCTGGAGTAGTCAGGTCATCTGAGAATTCCAAAGGAAGGTCTGAACCAGTACTGAGACATTGACAGCTGGCATGAACTAACGACCTGGGCAGAGTTAAATAGGGAAGCCAACAGCAGCAATAAACGAGGGCAGCTGAGAAAGCCAACCTCAAAGATCAGCAGTTCCACTCAAAGCCACCAGAGGGTGTCCAAGGACAGAACTCACCAAAGTACCATTCACGACCACAGGAGGGAGCCCGAGAACGGAATTCACAACACCCTGCATGATGTGAGGATTCACAAGTCTACAGTCACATAGAGTGATTGCAGACTTGAAGCACAACCCGGGACAACACTTGAACCCAATAAAGCTGTTGTACTTACATTTAATATTCATATTAGAATAGTTTTATAACTATCATACTAGAATTAACATTTTATGATTCTAACTAAAGAATAAGAGAGCTTATGAGTCCAAGTGTATTCAGTCTCTGCCCACTCAGTCTGACTGACAACTACAGCTTGTACTGAGTAGTGTGAAATTTCATCAGCAGCAGGGAAGAGGAACAGTGACTATTAGGGTTGAGCGACTTTCATTTTTTTAAGATCGAGTCGGGTTTTGTGAAACCTGACTTAGTCCAGAGTCGAGTCGAGTGCAGTCGGCCGATTATCGCTAAAAGTCGGGGATCGACCGAAACACGAAACCCAATGCAAGTCAATGGGGAAGCATAGTCGGCAGTGAGTGGAGGCCAGGAAAACACCTACAGTGCCCATTTTAATGCCAAAAACATCCATTCTTGTTTTCTGAAGCTTGTCAATCTTAATTAACTTTATAATAATAGTTGGGCACTGGAAATTGGGGGTCATTTGGCAAAAGTTGTGGGGGGTAGGGCTGGTTCAAGGTTTTAGTGGGCCCAGGAAACGTGGACTACGTCACGGCGGTGGAGCAGGGAGAGGTAAGTGTTTCAACGTTGCAAGTGCTGTGATCCTGAGCAAGCAGGGGGGGGCCACTCGTTCGCATTGGCACTGGCACAGGGCCCCTCAAAGTACAGCGATGTGTGTTTGCATGGCGGGGGCGCCTCCCACCAGTAGCGACACTTTTGCGTACTCTGAGGGGCCCTGTGCCAGTGACATCGCCAACGAGTATGCCCCCCCACCTGATGAAGGAACCTGCACTTTCATCTGCACCTTCCTCTTTGTCCCTGTGTAAGGTGGTATAGCATGCGGGAAGGGGAACCTGACTTTCAGCAGGGTCAGATTCTGGCTGTGTAGAGTGCAAGGGGAATGTAGTGGTCTAGGTCAATGTACCAGCAGACTCATGTAGCAGTGGCTGGGCAGTGGGCAGGATGAGGAGGAAACAGATATAGGGCCAAAGAATAAAGTAGGCTAAATGCAGTTCAAAATTGGTAACAGGACTAAACAGGCGGCATTGCTTTGTTGAGTGGAGTAGCAAACCCAGGAGCAGCAGACACTGTTTTAAGGGCCCAAACACACTAATAGGCCAAATGCAGTTTAATATCTGCTACTGTAGGCCAAAAGCCAGAAGGTTGAAGCTCAGCTTTATTCAGTTGAGGACAAACACCACGCAGGGGCAGACACCGTTAGTAGGCCGGAACCAAAGTTGAAGGCCAAATGCAGTTTAATATCTGATACTATAGGCCGAAAGCCAGAAGGTTGAAGCTCAGCTTTTTTTAGTTGAGGACAAACACCAGGGAGGAGCAAACAGAGCTATTAGGCCCCATCCAGCAATTTAAAAAAAAAAAAAAAAAAAAAAGAGCCAGAAGGTGGAAACTCAGCTTTGTTCAGTGGAGGACAACACCAGGCAGGGGCAGACACCGTTAGTAGGCCCTAAACATTTTTTTTTTTTAAATCTTAATAAGAGCCAGAAGGTAGAAGCTCAGCTTTGTTCAGTGGAGGACAACACCAGGCAGGGGCAGACACCGTTAGTAGGCCCTAAACATTATTATTTTTTTTTTTAAATCTTAATCAGGAACAGAAGGTTGAAGCACAGCTTTATTCAGTTGAGGACAACACCAGGGAGGGGCAGACACCGTTAGTAGGCCGGAACCACCAATCTTTTAAAAAACAGCAGTTAATAAGAGCCAGAAGGTTGAAGCACAGCTTTATTCAGTTGAGGACAACACCAGGGAGGGGCAGACACCGTTAGTAGGCCCTAAACACCCAATTTCTTTTTTAAAAATCTTAATTTGGAACAGAAGGTTGAAGCACAGCTTTATTCAGTTGAGGACAACACCAGGGAGGGGCAGACACCGTTAGTAGGCCGTAACCACCAATCTTTTAAAAAACAGCAGTTAATAAGAGCCAGAAGGTTGAAGCACAGCTTTATTCAGTTGAGGACAACACCAGGGAGGGGCAGACACCGTTAGTAGGCCCTAAACACCCAATTTCTTTTTTAAAAATCTTAATTTGGAACAGAAGGTTGAAGCACAGCTTTATTCAGTTGAGGACAACACCAGGGAGGGGCAGACACCATTAGTAGGCCGGAACCACCAATCTTTTAAAAAACAGCAGTTAATAAGAGCCAGAAGGTTGAAGCACAGCTTTATTCAGTTGAGGACAACACCAGGGAGGGGCAGACACCGTTAGCAGGCCCTAAACACCCAATTTCTTTTTTAAAAATCTTAATTTGGAACAGAAGGTTGAAGCACAGCTTTATTCAGTTGAGGACAACACCAGGGAGGGGCAGACATCGTTAGTAGGCCGGAACCACCAATCTTTTAAAAAACAGCAGTTAATAAGAGCCAGAAGGTTGAAGCACAGCTTTGTTCAGTGGAGGACAACACCAGGGAGGGGCAGACACCGTTAGTAGGCCCTAAACACCCAATTTCTTTTTTAAAAATCTTAATTTGGAACAGAAGGTTGAAGCACAGCTTTATTCAGTTGAGGACAACACCAGGGAGGGGCAGACACCGTTAGTAGGCCGGAACCACCAATCTTTTAAAAAACAGCAGTTAATAAGAGGCAGAAGGTTGAAGCACAGCTTTATTTAGTTGAGGACAACACCAGGGAGGGGCAGACACCGTTAGTAGGCCCTAAACACCCAATTTCTTTTTTAAAAATCTTAATTTGGAACAGAAGGTTGAAGCACAGCTTTATTCAGTTGAGGACAACACCAGGGAGGGGCAGACACCGTTAGTAGGCCGTAACCAAAGTTGAAGGCCAAATGCAGTTTAATATCTGATACTATAGGCCGAAAGCCATAAGGTTGAAGCACAGCTTTATTCAGTTGCAGCTTCTTGGCAATAATATAAAGAAGACGCGACAGGACAACACTCGGTGGATGCCATATCTGTGTTTTCAACTGAAAAAAACCTTTCAGTTAACTTCTTGCAGGAGAAAGTTTTTGTAGCTGGTGGCCAATTTTTGTACTGTACCAGTTTTTTGTTGTATGTGTTTTTGTTTTTAATGTTAAAATGTCTGCATTTGATATCTCTCCAGTATTTTCTTTTTTATAAGCAAAATACTTATTTTTATATTTTCTGATGTTTTATACCGGAGTGTTCCTCGGGACACGCTTATAAAGTGTCTTATATATGTGTTTCTAATGAGTCACATTATATATTTTTTGTAATTGTGGCTCTAAGAGATCTCAAAGATTTGGAAATGATTGTTATGCCTTTACTGTTATATATAATAAAAACTGAATGGACACTTGTCAGCTCTTCTCAGGTGAAATGTTATCAAGTTCCGTCTGTTGGGCCATTATTCTAGGTCATACCCCCAGATCTGTGAACTGAGCAGTAAGGAAAATTAGCTGGTCTAAGAAGCATATCCATCTTTCCTACTTAAACACTTTCTTCATTGCTACTTAATGTGTTATATTTTAAAGCCATTGCAAGATTTTATAGAAGGTACTGATTGTAATTATCACCATAGGTATCATCACCTTTTAAGGACAGTGGGCAATCATTCAGCACTTTTTTGTAGGCATACATCCTCTCCCCAGAAACCTGTATGCATTTGACATGACATTATTTGTTCCTTTTATTGCATTACTTTCTTCATTGATTCCTTTTGCATAATTTATATGTAGTTTTAGTGCTGGTTTTGTACTCTGAGCTTGTTGCCCTGTGCACAATATTTTAAGACAGACTGAAATGTCAAGTTTGTTCTGTCAAAAGCAGTAGTGTTTCAAAATAGATAAAAAACAACATAAAGACAACATTCTAGAGCTGCTGTTATACTTATAAAGACAGTAAAATGTGATAACAACTATTAGCAGGTCATCTTTAGTATGTAGGTTTGATGAATCGGTGAGTGGTTGTATTGTATTGTGTGTGGTATTGTTATTAGTATTGTGAATTTTATTAAAATGTTTGCCTTCTGATTCAGTGTTACTGTTTACTTTTCTTAATTTCCAAAATGCATGATTTCTTTGAAGGTTGTGTCTTCTGTCTTTACACACTTCTTTCTTAACCCCTTCCCAACATGCGCCATATATGTACAGTGCTGTGGGATCATATGAGCTCACACAAAGCACCGTCACGATCAAATGTGGGTGTCAACTCAATATGAGAGGTGACGCCCTGCTAGCATTGATCGTGGGCGTTTAGCCCCTCTGATGCTGCTGTCAATATGGGGAGAACTACGTCCATGCATAGACTACTGGGGTCTTAACGCCATCACTTAAGAATAAGTATCCTTTGCCCTTGATATCTGAGCTCTTTGATAGACTCTGTAATGCCCCAGCCGTTTTCCAAGACTTTGTGAACGACATCTTCCGGGTGATGCTCACCACCTAGGTCGTAGTCTATTTGGATGATATTCTCATCTACTCTACAGATATTGACTCCAATCAGAGAGATGTTTGCAAAGTTTTTGACCTCTTACGGGCAAACTGAAGTGTGTGTTTGAGCAGGAGTCTATGCCTTTCCTTGGCTATATCATCTCTGACCAGGGATTGGCTATGGATCCTGCCAAGCTACAGGCTGTAATGGACTGGCAAGAACCCCATTCTCTTAAAGCAGTGCAGCGCTTTATGGGGTTCATTAATTACTATCGCCAGTTCATCCCACACTTCTCATCTTTGGTAGCTCCCTTGGTTGCCCTCACCAAGAAGGGAGCAAATCCCAAGTTGTGGTCGGAGGAGGTCTCCAAGGCCCTACTCACTATTAAGTCACACTTCGCTAGCGCTCCCATCCTACATCGCCCCGATGTAGATAAGCCATTTATAATAGAGGTGGATGCCTCATCCGTTGGTGCTGGAGCAGTCCTCTTCCAAAAGGATGCTCAAGGTCGGAAGCATCCTTGCTTCTTCTCCAAGACCTTCTCACCAGCGGAAAGGAATTATTCCATCGTGGACAGGGAGTTGCTAGCCATGAAGTTGGCTTTCTCAGAGTGGAGACACCTCCTAAAGTTTTTACAGACCAAAAAAATTTTGTGTACTAACAGACAGCCCAGCGGCAAAATTCTCGCCAGGCCAGATGGTCCCTGTTCTTCTCCCGGTTCCATTTCACCCTAACTTTTTTCTCCAGGTTGAAGAACATTCGTGCCGACGCTCTCTCCCGCTCCGTAGTGTCATCAGAGGAGGAGGAGCCTTGGCTTATTGTCCCTTCTGAGAGCCTGAGAACCGTGGCTCCGGATTCACTAGAGTCTGTTCCCCCGGGCAAGAATTTTGTACCATCAAATTTGCGACCAGAGTTTCTCTGTTGGGCTCCTTTGTCCAAGGAGGGTACACATTTCGGGATCAAGAGGACATTTGAGCTTCTGGCGAGAACATACTGGTGGCCGCATATGGCTCGTGACGTCGGGGATAATATTCGGGCATGTGTCTCCTGCGCCAAGAATCGGTCTACTCGGCAACGGCCTGCTGGGCTACTTTACCCCCTGCCAGTGGCAGACAGGCCCTGGGAGATGGTCGGGATGGACTTCGTGGTGGGCTTACTTAAGTGTCGTAGCTGCACCGTTATCTGGGTAGTCACCGATCAAAGTACAGCGGTGTGTTTGCACGGCGGGGGCGCCTCCCACCGGTAGCAACACTTTTGCGTACTATGAGGGGCCCTGTGGCAGTGACGTCGCCAACGAGTATTCCTCCCCCCACCTGATGAAGGAACCTGTACCTTCATCTGCACCTTCCTCTTTGTCCCCGTGTAAGGTGGTATTTTATGCGGGAAGGGGGACCTGACTTTCAGCAGGGTCACAATCTTGCAGTGTAGCGTGCACGGGGAATGTTGCATTATGGGTCAATGTACCAGCAGACTCATCTATCACTGGCTGGGCAATGGGCAGGATGAGGGGGAAACAGATATGGGCCCAAAGAATAAAGTGGGCTAAATGCAGTTCAAAATTGGTAACAGGACTAAACAGGCGGCATTGCTTTGTTCAGTGGAGTAGCAAACCCAGGAGCAGCAGACACTGTTTTAAGGGCCCAAACACACTAATAGGCCAAATGCAGTTTAATATCTGCTACTGTAGGCCAAAAGCCAGAAGGTTGAAGCTCAGCTTTATACAGTTGAGGACAACACCAGGGAGCGGCAGAAACCGTTAGTAGGCCCTAACCACCATTTTGTTTTTTAAAAAACACTTAATGAGAGCCAGAAGGTTGAAGCTCAGCTGTATTCAGTTGAGGACAACACCAGGGAGGGGCAGAAACCGTTAGTAGGCCCTAAACACCATTTTGTTTTTAAAAAAAACACCAGTTAATGAGAGGCAGAAGGTTGAAGCTCAGCTGTATTCAGTTGAGGGCAACACCAGGGAGGGGCAGAAACCGTTAGTAGGCCCTAAACACCATTTTGTTTTTAAAAAAAACACCAGTTAATGAGAGGCAGAAGGTTGAAGCTCAGCTGTATTCAGTTGAGGGCAACACCAGGGAGGGGCAGAAACCGTTAGTAGGCCCTAAACACCATTTTGTTTTTAAAAAAAACACCAGTTAATGAGAGGCAGAAGGTTGAAGCTCAGCTGTATTCAGTTGAGGACAACACCAGGGAGGGGCAGACACCGTTAGTAGGCCGGAACCACCATTTTTTTTTAAAAAACAGCAGTTAATCAAAGCCAGAAGGTAGAAGCTCAGCTTTATTCAGTTGAGGACAACAGAAGGCAGGGGCAGACACCGTTAGTAGGCCGGAACCACCAATGTGTTTAAAAACTGCAGTTAATCAGAGCCGGAAGGTAGAAGCTCAGCTTTATTCAGTTGAGGACAACAGAAGGCAGGGGCAGACACCGTTAGTAGGCCGGAACCACCATTTTTTTTAAAAAACAGCAGTTAATCAAAGGCAGAAGGTAGAAGCTCAGCTTTATTCAGTTGAGGACAAACACCAGGGAGCAGCAAACAGAGGTATTAGGCCCCATCCAGCAATTAAAAAAAAAAAAAAAAAAAAAAGCTTAATCAGAGCCAGAAGGTAGAAGCTCAGCTTTATTCAGTTGAGGACAACACCAGGCAGGGGCAGACACCGTTAGTAGGCCGGAACCACCAATGTGTTTAAAAACAGCAGTTAATCAGAGCCGGAAGGTAGAAGCTCAGCTTTATTCAGTTGAGGACAACTTGAATTAGGGACTGCAGACAGAATTAGCAGGCTGTCCCCTGTGTGGACCATGCATCCAATACATTAACCCATTGAGCCACAAAGGACACGTAACCTTCCGTGGCCATGCCTACAGGTCCATGTGTCTGTTGTCAGGTGTACCTTTGTCAGTGTAGGCCTAGTGGAAGGAGGGACCGCAGACAGGCTTCGAAGGCCTAACACAATAAAATGGGCTGGCTGTAGGCACTTTATAATTGGTTCCAGGGTTACACGGGCAGCAGTGGTCTGGTCAGTGGAGGCCTAGTGGAAGGAGGGACCGCAGACAGGCTTCGAAGGCCTAACACAATAAAATGGGCTGGCTGTAGGCACTTTATAATTGGTTCCAGGGTTACACGGGCAGCAGTGGTCTGGTCAGTGGAGGACTAGTGGAAGGAGGGACCGCAGACAGGCTTCGAAGGCCTAACACAATAAAATGGGCTGGCTGTAGGCACTTTATAATTGGTTCCAGGGTTACACGGGCAGCAGTGGTCTGGTCAGTGGAGGCCTAGTGGAAGGAGGGACCGCAGACAGGCTTCGAAGGCCTAACACAATAAAATGGGCTGGCTGTAGGCACTTTATAATTGGTTCCAGGGGTACACGGGCAGCAGTGGTCTGGTCAGTGGAGGCCTAGTGGAAGGAGGGACCGCAGACAGGCTTCGAAGGCCTAACACAATAAAATGGGCTTGCTGTAGACACTTTAAAATTGGTTCCAGGGGTACACGGGCAGCAGTGGTCTGGTCAGTGTAGGCCTAGTGGAAGGAGGGACCGCAGACAGGCTTCGAAGGCCTAACACAATAAAATGGGCTGGCTGTAGGCACTTTATAATTGGTTCCAGGGGTACACGGGCAGCAGTGGTCTGGTCAACGGAGGCCGATTGTAATGAGTGTCTGCCAGTTAGTAGTCAAAAACAACAATTAAATGTGAATGTCTCGCATTAAAACAAAACAAAAACACTAAAGGGTGCAATCATTAGGTTCAGGGGTGGGATCCTCTGCGTTGTTTCAGACCTACTAATTTAGCGCAAAGTATTTACTGTGGTAAATAGAGGACACTGCCCCTGACTATGTTAAGTACCATCATACATGTCAACACAATGGTATTGTCAGTGGCAGGTGTGGAAGGATGTCATCGCATAGACTAAACATTGGTGGAAGTGTGAGAGATAACTGTGGAAGTGGTAGAGCAATGTTTGACCTGGGGGTGGGTGAACTCTCTTGTGGCCGGCGGTACAGGCCCAGGGCCCCTCATGTTACAACAGTGTGTCTGACGTTGGGTGCGCACCACCACCGCCAGAGACACTTTATTGTACTATGAGGGACCCAGTAGCAATGCCGTCGACCAAAAGCGAGCACACCCACCTCTTCAGACAAACAGCAGTCTCACGGGTGCTTGCGCCAAGTCGCGATACCACGGCCCCGTGTGGGGAGTTTGGCCATTTAGGGAGGTGTAAACATGTCGTATGCTGGACAATCAGCGGCAGAAAATTAGACATTAGAAAAGTAATTCCCAGTAGTCCACAGGCAAGAGCTTTTCATAGGAAAGCTAGGTGTTGGCCGGGCAAGGTGGGGCAAAAGATTTCGAAATCCAGTTGTGGTTCATTTTAATGAATGTTAGATCGTCAACATTTTGGGTAGCCAGACGAGTCCTTTTTTCTGTTAATATTGAACCTGCAGCACTGAATACTTTTTCTGATAGGACACTTGCTGCCGGGCAAGCAAGCTCCTGCAATGCATATTCTGCCAATTCTGGCCAGGTGTCTAATTTTGATGCCCAGTAATCAAATGGGAATGACGGTTGAGGGATAACATCGATAATGGATGAAAAATAGTTAGTAACCATACTGGACAAATGTTGTCGCCTGTCACTTTCAATTGATGCAGCAGTACCTGTCCTGTCTGCGGTCATAGCAAAATCACTCCACAACCTGGTCAGAAAACCCCTCTGTCCAACGCCACTTCTGATGTGTGCACCCCTAACACTCCTAGTCTGCTGCCCCCTGGAGCTCGTGTGAGAACGATCACGTGCGCTGTGTGCTGGGAATGCCTGAAGCAAACGGTCAACAAGAGTTGATTGTTTGGTTGCTAATATTAGTTCCAAGTTCTCATGTGGCATAATATTTTGCAATTTGCCTTTATAGCGTGGATCAAGGAGGCAGGCCAACCAGTAATCGTCATCGTTCATCATTTTCGTAATGCGTGTGTCCCTTTTTAGGATACGTAAGGCATAATCCGCCATGTGGGCCAAAGTTCCAGTTGTCAAATCTCCGGTTGTGATTGGTTGAGGGGCAGTTTCAGGCAAATCTACGTCACTTGTGTCCCTCAAAAAACCAGAACCCGGCCTTGCCACGCAACCAATTTCCAGTGCTCCCGGGAAAGCTTCCGCATTAAAAATATACTCATCCCCATCATCCTCCTCGTCCTCCACCTCCTCTTCGCCCGCTACCTCGTCCTGTACACTGCCCTGACAAGACAATGGCTGACTGTCATCAAGGCTTTCCTCTTCCTCTGGTGCAGACGCCTGATCCTTTATGTGCGTCAAACTTTGCATCAGCAGACGCATTAGGGGGATGCTCATGCTTATTATGGCATTGTCTGCACTAACCAGCCGTGTGCATTCCTCAAAACACTGAAGGACTTGACACATGTCTTGTATCTTCGACCACTGCACACCTGACAACTCCATGTCTGCCATCCTACTGCCTGCCCGTGTATGTGTATCCTCCCACAAAAACATAACAGCCCGCCTCTGTTGGCACAGTCTCTGAAGCATGTGCAGTGTTGAGTTCCACCTTGTTGCAACGTCTATGATTAGGCGATGCTGGGGAAGGTTCAAAGACCGCTGATAGGTCTGCATACGGCTGGAGTGTACAGGCGAACGTCGGATATGTGAGCAAAGTCCACGCACTTTGAGGAGCAGGTCGGAGAAACCAGGATAAGTTTTCAATAAGCACTGCACCACCAGGTTTAAGGTGTGAGCCAGGCAAGGAATGTGTTTCAGTTGGGAAAGGGAGATGGCAGCCATGAAATTCCTTCCGTTATCACTCACTACCTTGCCTGCCTCAAGATCTACTGTGCCCAGCCACGACTGCGTTTCTTGTTGCAAGAACTCGGACAGAACTTCCGCGGTGTGTCTATTGTCGCCCAAACACTTCATAGCCAATACAGCCTGCTGACGCTTGCCAGTAGCTGGCCCATAATGGGACAACTGGTGTGCAACAGTGTCATCTGCCGATGGAGTGGTTGGCCAACTGCGGTCTGTGGAAGAGCTGTAGCTTCTGCAGGAGGACGAGGAGGAGGAGGAGGAGGGGGTGTGAACGCCTACAGCCAACTGTTTCCTAGACCGTGGGCTAGGCACAACTGTCCCGAAATTGATGTCCCCTGTGGACCCTGCATCCACCACATTCACCCAGTGTGCCGTGATGGACACATAACGTCCCTGGCCTGCCTACTGGTCCATGCATCTGTAGTCAGGTGCACCTTTGTACTCACAGATTGCCTGAGTGCATGGACGATGCGCTGTTTAACATGCTGGTGCAGGGCTGGGATGGCTTTTCTGGAAAAAAAGTGTCGACTGGGTAGCTCGTATCGTGGTTCAGCGTACTCCATCAGGGCTTTGAAAGCTTCGCTTTCAACTAACCGGTAGGGCATCATCTCTAACGAGATTAGTCTAGCTATGTGGGCGTTAAAACCCTGTGTACGCGGATGCGAGGATAAGTACTTCCTTTTTCTAACCAGAGTCTCATGTAGGGTGAGCTGGACTGGAGAGCTGGAGATCGTGGAACTTTCGGGTGTGCCGGTGTACATGGCAGACTGAGAGACGGTTGGAGACGGTATTGTTCCCGCTGGTGCCCTAGATGCAATATTTCCTCCTACAAAACTGGTGATTCCCTGACCCTGACTGCTTTTGGCTGGCAAAGAAACCTGCACAGATACTGCCGGTGGTGCAGAAAATGGTGGCCTTACAGTGACGGAAGGGATGTTGCGTTGCTGACTAGCTTCATTGGCCGAGGGTGCTACAACCTTAAGGGACGTTTGGTAGTTAGTCCAGGCTTGAAAATGCATGGTGGTTAAGTGTCTATGCATGCAACTAGTATTTGGACTTTTCAGATTCTGACCTCTGCTTAAGCTAGTTGAACATTTTTGACAGATGACTTTGCGCTGATCAATTGGATGTTGTTTAAAAAATGCCAGACTGCACTCTTCCTAGCATCGGATCCCTTTTCAGGGATTGCAGACTGAGCTTTAACCGGATGGCCACGCTGTCCTCCAACAGGTTTTGGCTTTGACACGCGTTTTGGGCCAGATACGGGCCCAGCAGATGGAACCTGTTGCGATGTTGATGCCTGCTGTGGCCCCTCCTCCACCTCCGCTTCTGAACTACTGCCACCTGCACCCTGTTCCCCCAATGGCTGCCAATCGGGGTCAACAACTGGGTCATCTATTACCTCCTCTTCGAGCTCGTGTGCAACTTCGTCTGTGTCACTGTGTCGGTCGGTGGTATAGCGTTCGTGGCGGGGCAACATAGTCTCATCAGGGTCTGATTGTGGATCAGTACCCTGAGAGGGCAATGTGGTGGTCTGAGTCAAAGGAGCAGCATAGTACTCTGGCTGTGGCTGTGCATCAGTGCACTCCATGTCAGAATCTACTTGTAATGGGCATGGCCTGTTAAGTGTTTCACTTTCTAAGCCAGGGACGGTATGTGTAAAGAGCTCCATGGAGTAACCCGTTGTGTCGCCTGCTGCATCCTTCTCTCTTGTTGTATTTTTTGCTGAAGAGGACAAGGAAGCGACTTGTCCCTGACCGTGAACATCCACAAGCGACGCGCTGCTTTTACATTTACCAGTTTCAGAAGAGGAGGCAAAAGAGCTAGAGGCTGAGTCTGCAATGTAAGCCAAAACTTGCTGTTGCTGCTCCGCCTTTAAAAGCGGTTTTCGTACTCCCAGAGAAGAGAGCGTTCGAGGCCTTGTGTAGCCAGACGACGAAACTGGCTCCACAGCTCCAGACTTAGGTGGAATATTTTTATCCCCACGACCACCTGATGCTCCACTACCACTACCATCATTACCAGCTGACAATGAACGCCCACGACGACCTCTTGCACCAGACTTCCTCATTGTTTTAAAATCTTAACCAAAGTAACTTTATTTGTTGCTGTCAAACAACTTACACGGTGAGCTATAACTTCAGTATGATTTCAATATCCCTTAACAGGTTGGTGAGACCACAAGGAAAATCAGGCACAATGTTACACACTCTGTTTTCTGTGGCACCAAATCACAGAGATGCCACACACGCAGGACTGTCACTCAAGCACAAATGTCAATATTAATCTCCCACTGTTTTATTTTTTTTTTCTTTTTCAGGGAGACTTTAGAAACAAAATAATAAAAAATAAATAGGCTTTCTATGGCCCACTGAGTGAGAGATGGCACACACAGGAGTCAGGAGTGGCACACAAGCAGAAAGGGCAATATTAATCTCCCACTGTTTTCTTTTTTTTTTCTTTTTCAGGGAGACTTTAGAAACCAAATAATAAAAAATTCATAGGCTATGGCCCACTGAGTGAGAGATGGCACACACAGGAGTCAGGAGTGGCACACAAGCAGAAAGGGCAATATTAATCTCCTACTGTTTGAATTTTTTTTTTTTTTCAGGGAGACTTTAGAAACCAAATAATAAAAAAAACAAAGGCTTTCTATGGCCCACTGAGTGAGAGATGGCACACACAGGAGTCAGGAGTGGCACACAAGCAGAAAGGGCAATATTAATCTCCCACTGTTTTATTTTTTTTTTCTTTTTCAGGGAGACTTTAGAAACCAAATAATAAAAAATTAATAGGCTTTCTATGGCCCACTGAGTGAGAGATGGCACACACAGGAGTCAGGAGTGGCACATAAGCCCTGACTGAGGCCAATATTTTTCTCCCACTGATTGATGTAGTGATTTTTTTTCAGGTAGATTTTAGAACCCAAATCAAGCAAAAAAATTAATAGGCTTTCTATGGCCCACTGAGTGAGAGATGGCACACACAGGAGTCAGGAGTGGCACACAAGCAGTAAGGGCAATATTAATCTCCCACTGATTGATGTAGTGTTTTTTTTTCAGGTAGATTTTAGAACCCAAATCAAGCAAAAAAAAAAATAGGCTTTCTATGGCCCACTGAGTGAGAGATGGCACACACAGGAGTCAGGAGTGGCACACAAGCCCTGAGGCCAATATTTTTCTCCCACTGATTGATGTAGTGATTTTTTTTCAGGTAGATTTTAGAACCCAAATCAAGCAAAAAAATTAATAGGCTTTCTATGGCCCACTGAGTGAGAGATGGCACACACAGGAGTCAGGAGTGGCACATAAGCCCTGACTGAGGCCAATATTTTTCTCCCACTGATTAATGTAGTGATTTTTTTTCAGGTAGATTTTAGAACCCAAATCAAGCAAAAAAATTAATAGGCTTTCTATGGCCCACTGAGTGAGAGATGGCACACACAGGAGTCAGGAGTGGCACACAAGCCCTGACTGAGGCCAATATTTTTCTCCCACCGATGGATGTAGTGTTTTTTTTTCAGGTAGATTTTAGAACCCAAATCAAGCAAAAAAATTAATAGGCTTTCTATGGCCCACTGAGTGAGAGATGGCACACACAGGAGTCAGGAGTGGCACACAAGCAGAAAGGGCAATATTAATCTCCCACTGTTTTATCTTTTTTTTCTTTTTCAGGGAGACTTTAGAAACCAAATAATAAAAAATTATTAGGCTTTCTATGGCCCACTGAGTGAGAGATGGCACACACAGGAGTCAGGAGTGGCACACAAGCAGAAAGGGCAATATTAATCTCCTACTGTTTGATTTTTTTTTTTTTTTCAGGGAGACTTTAGAAACCAAATAATAATAAAAAAAAAGGCTTTCTATGGCCCACTGAGTGAGAGATGGCACAGACAGGAGTCAGGAGTGGCACACAAGCAGTAAGGGCAATATTAATCTCCCACTGATTGATGTAGTGTTTTTTTTTCAGGTAGATTTTAGAACCCAAATCAAGCAAAAAAAAAAATAGGCTTTCTATGGCCCACTGAGTGAGAGATGGCACACACAGGAGTCAGGAGTGGCACACAAGCCCTGAGGCCAATATTTTTCTCCCACTGATTGATGTAGTGATTTTTTTTCAGGTAGATTTTAGAACCCAAATCAAGCAAAAAAATTAATAGGCTTTCTATGGCCCACTGAGTGAGAGATGGCACACACAGGAGTCAGGAGTGGCACATAAGCCCTGACTGAGGCCAATATTTTTCTCCCACTGATTAATGTAGTGATTTTTTTTCAGGTAGATTTTAGAACCCAAATCAAGCAAAAAAATTAATAGGCTTTCTATGGCCCACTGAGTGAGAGATGGCACACACAGGAGTCAGGAGTGGCACACAAGCCCTGACTGAGGCCAATATTTTTCTCCCACCGATGGATGTAGTGTTTTTTTTTCAGGTAGATTTTAGAACCCAAATCAAGCAAAAAAATTAATAGGCTTTCTATGGCCCACTGAGTGAGAGATGGCACACACAGGAGTCAGGAGTGGCACACAAGCAGAAAGGGCAATATTAATCTCCCACTGTTTTATCTTTTTTTTCTTTTTCAGGGAGACTTTAGAAACCAAATAATAAAAAATTATTAGGCTTTCTATGGCCCACTGAGTGAGAGATGGCACACACAGGAGTCAGGAGTGGCACACAAGCAGAAAGGGCAATATTAATCTCCTACTGTTTGATTTTTTTTTTTTTTTTCAGGGAGACTTTAGAAACCAAATAATAATAAAAAAAAAGGCTTTCTATGGCCCACTGAGTGAGAGATGGCACAGACAGGAGTCAGGAGTGGCAGACAAGCAGAAAGGGCAATATTAATCTCCCACTGTTTGAATGTTTTTTTTTTTCAGGGAGACTTTAGAAACCAAATAATAAAAAAAAAAGGCTTTCTATGGCCCACTGAGTGAGAGATGGCACACACAGGGATGGCACTCTAGCAGAAATGCCAATCTTAATCTCCCACAAAAAAAAACAAAAAAAAAACAGGGACTGTCCTACAATTACTATCTCCCTGCAGTAATCTCAGCCAGGTATGGCAGGCAGCAATAAGGAGTGGACTGATGCACAAATTAAATAAAAAGTGTGGACAAACAAAAAAGATAGCTGTGCAGAAAGGAAGGAACAAGAGGATTTGTGCTTTGAAAAAAGCAGTTGGTTTGCACAGCGTCGTACACACACAGGCACAGCAACACAGCTATCAGGGTCAGGGAGCCTTCTAGGGCAGCCCAATGAGCGACAGCGCTGAGGAAAAAAAAATGTAGCTTCCACTGTCCCTGCAAACAAAAGGTGGTGTTGGACAGTGGAAATCGCTACAGCACAAGCGGTTTGCAGCTTTATGTACCCTGCCTATCACTATCCCTGCTTCTGAAGAAGCGGCAGCAACCTCTCCCTACGCTCAGATCAGCAGCAGTAAGATGGCGGTCGGCGGGAACGCCCCTTTATAGCCCCTGTGACGCCGCAGAAAGCAAGCCAATCACTGCAATGCCCTTCTCTAAGATGGTGGGGACTGAGATCTATGTCATCACGCTGCCCACACTCTGCGTTCACCTTCATTGGCTGAGAAATGGCGCTTTTCGCGTCATTGAAACGCGACTTTGGCGCGAAAGTCGCGTACCGCATGGCCGATGCAACGCTGGGATCGGCTCGGTTTCATGAGACGCCGACTTTGCCAAAAGTCAGCGACTTTTGAAAATGAACGACCCGTTTCGCTCAACCCTAGTGACTATCAGTCAGTCTAGGTGAGAGGAGATTGCACATTTATTTCTTTATACACAATTATTCTTACATGGATTTTCACAGTAAGTACACCTGCTTTATCATGTCTAAGTTATATGTTCAATAATCTATACAACTTGTAATGGGAAAACTAGTGACAGATCTGCTATAAGCCAGCATCGACGAGACCAAATAGATGCTTGATTATTAAATCTTCTGGATTATGGGATTTGCAAGAAAAATGTTAAGTTTGCTTTGAGAAACTCAAGCAAAACAAAATAAAATGTGTTCTAACCAATACTGGCCTATAGTGAATTATTTTTAGATGGATTGGGTGGAGGCTAAGTGAATATAATGAAATTAACTACCATTGCTTACTATTTACACCAGAGCCCATTTCAGCTGAATTCGGAGCCAGCCACCATCACATTAGAGAATTAACATTCAGACGTTAAACCGGGTCCCACAGCCCATGGAACATCTCAATTCTTGCCCGTTTTCTTCCTCTCTCCTCACAGCAATATGATGTTGCAGTAATGTGAATCCAAAGGCAGTACAGGAGCAGCATCAGCAAGAAGGGATGCAGTCATATGTAAAAAAGTCTGGACTGTCTCTTCTCCATGGGTCAGGGAGCTTGTGAAGCTACTGCCGGTCTGTGTTCAGGCAGCAGTTTCAGTGGAATGTTTTTTTGTTTTCACTTCTTTAGCCTGACTCTCTAATGTTTACTCTGTCCCTCTCCAATAAAACCCTATCTAGATATTGTTTCCCCTTTTCAAGAACCTTAAAAAGCCCCCAGAGGCCTTTCTAAATTTTTTTCTTCGTTCTAATACCCACAGAGCCCCTTTAAACCTCTATTTCCTCTAGTTTGCGTAACAGAACCCCCTTTTATTCCATGTTCCTCCCTGTCTCTTTTTCTTGGGCTCCTCTTCATGTCAAGGTACGTGAAGCTGAAAAGAACCTGAAAGTGATGAGGTAAGTAAATACATATGAGTCTCATCTGGGTTAGCATTGTGCTATTAGGGAAAAGTATAAGGGTTCAGGCTTGTGAAGCAAAGAATTGAGAATCTGAGAATTTTTGGTCTGCACAATGGTTCCACCTTATAGTGCAATTCTGTTCTGAAAACATGTCCAAGATTGTTAGATTTACTGAAATACCAAATGCTGAATTAAATCAATTTAACTATAAAAAATATTTATATTAAAACTTGTATATGACTTTGTGGGGATTTCTACATGACATATTAAACTTTATTGGTAAAATGTAGTTGTTCCACATATTTATACAAAAATTCACTTCTGTAAAACATATCAAGAAGCAGCTAATGGAGGAACTGAATCCAGTTTTTCAAGAAGGCAGGATTCCCAGAACGAAAAGATTTTTGAGTCTGTTAGGTGTGACTGGCTCTTTTACAAAAGCTCTTAACCTTTTTTACTAACAGGGAGGCCAGCAAAACACTGCAGAGTCTGTGAACTCCCACAAAGAAGAGCTGTTCAGATGTTCTTTGTCATTCCCAGATGTGGTGGCTGGAAGAAGATGTGCGGAAACCAGTGAAGGAAGTTGTAGTTCCAAGTGCTGTAAACTTGAGCTCCTGTTTCTCTGGACGCACGACCAAACTGGGGCAGGACAGCTGCTGGGAGTTCACTGGAGCAGCACTTTCCCACAGTCTGGAGATGTGACACATGGCTCTCACACATTCCACAGCCGGCAGACTCAGGCCAAGCTTGGCCAAGAGTCAAGGCAGCACAGAGCTGCTGCTGGGAGCTGCTGAGTAGCAGGTTCCGGGAGCTTTGGCATCTCAGAAGGCCTTTTAGAGTGAAATACAGGAAACTTACACACATAACTAAATTGCACACTAAAAACACATCTTATCAAATTAACCCCCTTCCCCACAAGGCGATTTTCCATTTTCTTCCCTTTCATTTTTTTCCCGTCCTTCTTCCACGAGCCATAACTTTTTTTATTCTCCCATCAAAATAGTCGTAGGACCATGCAATGTAATGGAAGGTAAAAAAAAAAAAATTACAAGTGTGGTGAAATTGCAAAAATAACACACTTTCGCAATTGTTTTGTTGGGGTTTTGTTTAAATGCATTCATTGTGCTGTAAAACTGATCTGTTTCTTCAAGTTAGGCCGGAGTCACACTAGCGTATAATACGGACGAGTGCTATGCGATAAAAAATCGCATAGCACTCGGACCAGTATTAATCTATGGGGAAGCTCACATCACCTTTTTTTTTCTCGGGCGTATTCAGCATGCGTATATCGGCCGAGTCTCGCCAATACCAGTCTATGGGAGTAAGAAAAAATCGGACACCAAAAGGACCATCAGTGTGACTTGCGAGAAAAACGCACACGTTTTCCTCAATTCAGCCCATTGAGCCATTAAATTCATTGGGGAAAAGCAGTGAGAAATTTTAAAGCCATACACATGTCATACGGATGTCATACGGATACTTAGTTGCGAGGAAATCGCATTATCACATTGAAAATGGATTACATACGGATCACCATATGGAGAACATTTGTGCGATTCTCGGCCATCAAAATCGGATTTTTAAACCTTGAATGTGACGCTGGCCTTGGCACAATTATAGCAATAGCAAATTTTCTGAATTTTATTGCATAGTGCTGAAAAAAATAATGAAAATGCATGAACAAAACAATTTGCTTTTGTTGCCATAACAGAGACCCATAACATTCTAATTTTTCAGTTGGTGGAGTTGCATGAGAGCTTTATGTTTGCATGGTGATCAGTTTGGGTTACATACAACATTTGGATCACTTCCTATATTTTTGCAGTGTTGCAGGGGCCAAAAAATGCAATTCTGGCATTTTTATTTTTTTTCTCTTTACAATGTTTACTTGCTTGATTGGCTTATTTAATTTTATATTTTGATAGATCAGATATTAATAGACACAGTAATACCAAAAAATGTGTACGATATTTTTCATTTTTATTTCTTTTAAATGTTTTATTTTTTTTTCACTTTTTTAAAACCCTTTTTTTTACTGTTAATGCATTTTTGTTAGTTCCCTTTTAGCCTTGAATCTGCTTTTGCCTAATTTCTTTTACTATATACTGTAATACCACAGTATTGCAGTATATATGGAAAATCATATGGTGCCTAGCCACAGACTGGACTTCAACGGAGCACTGTCTTCAGCAGATCTCCTGTCATGGCAACCCCCCCAGTTCATGCTGTAAATGCTCCTGCCGAGTTTGAGAGTAGAATTTAAGGAGTTAACAGCAACAGGGAGAGCTTAGCTCCTCTCACTGCTGTTAAAAGAAAATGATGACTGAAAACACAGCCATCATCTGTCAGCAATAATGTGGGCTCAACTCCTACATACATCCAATGTCAGGATGGGATTAAACAGAATACAACTGTGGTATCCATATTTTTCCACACAGATCCTTATCCATATACCTGGAGGACAGAGTTTGCAAATGAGCAGGACTACAGATGGGCGAACCCTAACAGTAAAGATTGGTGTCTGAATCGAACACCTACTGTTTGAGCATGGGCACCGAACACAGACTTCACCAGAAAGTCCATGTTACTGTTTGAGTTCCGCTGTCTGAACACCAAGTGTTTGTCGGGCTGTCATGTGCATGACAGCGTGGCAAAAACTGCTTCTGATCAGTGGTAAAATCATCTCTGCAGGTCAGAGAGCCACAGTTCCCATGCTGTCAAAAGACAACATGTGTGCGCCGCTGTGATCGGGAGTATAAAGTTTACCTCTGGTCACTGGTGTCGGCTGATGGGTCTACTGCTCCCATCAGCCGACGCTTGCTGCCGTTAATAAAAGTGACAGCAGGAGCTGCTGATTAGATACATCAGTCGGCTCCTTTGCTGTAAATACATTTCTCTCCATTAATAAATCATGGGATTGATGTCACCGGACAATACAAAGGTGACATCAACCCCACAAATATGAAACCCACTTGCCACCGCTACAGGGCAAGTATGAAGAGCTGGCAAAGTGCCAGAATTGGCATATCTAATAGATGCCCCTTTTCTGCTATTTTTAGGCTGGGGGGCTATATCCATGGCCCCTTACCAGCCTGAGGATACAACCCCCAGCTGTCTGCATTAGCTTGGTTGGTTGTTAAAAATGTGGAGGACCCCACTTCATTTTGTTTCGCTATTTATTTAAATAATTAAAAAATATGGCTTGTGAACCTCTCTATTCTTGATAACCAACCTTGCTGAAACTGACAGCTGAGGGTTGCAGCCCCAGCTATGAGTTTTGCCTGGCTGGTTATCCAAAATACACTGTTTATGTAGTAATTTATTTACAGTGCAGGAGCCAGCTGATAAATACTTCCATCAGCCACTCCTGCTCTCACTGTTATTAGTGGCAGCAGGCATCGGCTGATGGGAGCAGTAGTCCCATCAGCCGACACCAATGACCAGAGGTAAACTTTATACCTCTCATCATAGTTGCCCACTCACTCTGTGATTTGACAGCATGGGGACCACGGCTCTCTGACCTCTGCACTGAGAGACTTTTCAGTCTCACAGTGCAGAGGAGAGTTCACAGGGAGAATGTCACTATGGAGAATTTGAACTGCGGTGAGCTCGCCTCTGCACCGTGAGACATTTTCTCATAGTGCAGAGGTCATTGCAGTTCATTAGCCAGTTGGAAACACAGCCTCACAGACTGGCGGTAACCTCGATGATGTCATCGTTAGTTACTGATGCTGCACTTGCAGCAGCTCTTTCCCCAGTTGTTCTCAATCTGGATGGTCGCATCTTGGCACCGTCCAGGTTGAAAATTATTTATCCCCCAGACATAGATTACAGCATGGGACAGAAAGACAGGTGAGGGATATTGTTGTTTCTTATTTTTGTTTTATTATAGGGGACAAGTGATTCAGTGGAACTAGGTGTTTGGTGACTATAGCTGTATTTATTATTTTAAAATAAAAAAGTAAAAGTGTGTTTTGTTTTATTTAAAATAAAATACTTCATTCTGGCTGTGTGTTTATTTACAATATAACTATAGGACCAGTAATGGATAGGTGTCTTATAGACGCCTCACCATTACTAAGCCATGGGCTTGATGTCACCTGACAATGCAAAGATGACATCAACCCCACAAAAATGAATCTCACTTGCCACCGCTACAGGGCAAGTGGGAAGAGCCAGGCAAAGCACCAGAATTGGCGCATCTAATAGATGCGCCTTTTCTGGGCAGCTGTGGGCTGCAATTTTTAGGCTGGGGGGCCTATATCCATGGCCCCTTACCAGCTTGAGAATACCAGCCCCCAGCTGTCTGCTTTAGCAAGGCTGGTTGTCAAAAATGGGGAGGACCCTGCAGCGCCCACCAGCGCCGTGGGGTACTCGGGTCGGATCCATCGGTTCTTCAGAGGGATTATCATGGCAGCAGTGACCCGGTCCGTGGCCCAGGTCATCCAATAAAATTGAATTGAAGGGGGAAATAAAGTTTATAAGGGATTAGTTTGTGACACCACCCGTGGTGTTCGGCAACAAGGAGATGGCCGACGCTGCGGTTCAGGTCCACTGGGGCAGTTGGTGACGCAGCACAGATGTTACAGCTCTCCACATGTAGAGCTAAGCCCCAGGGCAGTTAAAGTGTAAAATATGAAAATGGTTACTGCTGCGGTGCTGGGCAGGTGACACAGTAATATTTCTGAGGACACAGCGGGGTGCAGTTTTCACACTTTACTCACAGTTCTTAGGTACAGTCTCCATCCGGTTGCTGTTTCCTCCGGGTCTGTGGTCCAGCCAGCTCTCAGGTAATTTGGGTGCACTTTTCTGAGACCCTCTTCCTTGTGTACCTTCACTGGCCATCTCTCTGCGCTAGCCTCGCCCTCTTGACCTGCGCCTCACACACAGCCTCGGGTCCTGTCGGGCGACGTCCTCTTAGTCCCCTTGACCCTATGTGGCTTCCCTTTCAGCTAATGTGTGTGGATGGCACATACAGATACCACAGCCTAAAAAATGCATAATTACCCATGTTAGTGCTTGGTCGTGCGTGCCAGACCCCACTCCCCAACGCACGTTTTGGTGTGAGATCACCTTCTTCATGCCCCCTGATTTTTTATTATATATTGCTGTGGGTAACGCTTATAATGTTAGGAGACTATTGGATTGACCTATGTAGGTCTTTGCTAGTTTGTAGGTGTTAGAGTGGAGGATTGGTGCTGAAAGCATTTGACATCTACATGGATCTGTACTATCTATAGCTGTATATGTCACCACTCCATTTAGCAGCTCTTACCCTCTATATATTCTGTGGCATTTAGCTCTGTACCTTTTTCTACACAGCAGTTTATTCTTATTTGTATTCAATGTTAGCCCAATTGTGCAGGTATGTTGTGCCAGCACTCACTTAGTTGGTAACTTTGTCACTTACCTCATACCATTACGCCACATACTGGTTGCTCAATGAATTGTGTACGCTATATATAAAATGGTTTTATCTTTTGTACATGTGATTAAATAAAGTTTGTTCATCTTTTCAATTACTAGCATTTTTTGACTCATTTTCTCCTGTTTAATCCATTAATGTTGAGTCGTGTTGCTTCTTTTGAATTATGCAATTTAGCATATATATGCACTTTTATGCATGGTAATATCTTTACAATAACATGTTTTGGGGATTATTTATACAGTGTGAAGTGATAGTTGCAAGGCATTATGGGGATGACTGCCATGTCAAGGTAGGATGAGCCTTCTCTGGCTTTTGCAATCTTCTGCAATGTGTAAAATGGCAGGGGCCATTTTTGTTGGCTTGTATAACGCAAATTGCAGATTGTATGAATTTGGCGGGTTCAGTGAATTCCCAGAAATTTGAAACTAATTCCATTTGCTTTAAATCAATTTGCTCATTAGAGTGACAGATTTCTTGCTAAACTAAAAGTGTGAAATTATCCTTGGAACAGAAATTGGTCATTTTTATCTGTATAAGCATTTGTGACAACGTAGGACACATTTCTGCCACAATGTAACTAACCACAAGTATCTGACACTTCTATCAAACTAATTAAGTTACGAAAATTAACAAGTAAACAACTCACTAAAATATAGAAATTCAATGCAGATGTCCAGCAAGTCTTTGAAGTGATCGTAGGTTAGAATTGATTTAGATGGAAGTCTCATGCCTGGAGAACAGACAAAACAATAGAACAATAGGAGAAATACATAATGTTAGAACAATGCCACGCGGTGACTCTGCCAAGGTCATTTCAAGATTAACTGACATTTTTGGAGCATGTGACTATAAAATAAGCATTTCTTTTCATTTTATCATGATCATTGGGGCTGGAAGAAAGCTATTCTACAAACATGCTAAAGTGAAAGCATCAGGTGTAATATAGCCTTACACTATCACACAACTACATACCCAACAAGCTAGGTTATAACGATATACCAGGACATAGCTTTACAGC
Source organism: Ranitomeya variabilis (assembly GCF_051348905.1). Taxonomy (NCBI): domain Eukaryota; kingdom Metazoa; phylum Chordata; class Amphibia; order Anura; family Dendrobatidae; genus Ranitomeya; species Ranitomeya variabilis. The sequence continues at coordinate 880,179,001 of NC_135233.1, forward strand.
ACAATCATTTAGACTAATATGTGGCCAGCAAAAAAAACATAATTTCTTTGGATAACCAATAAACTGCTTTCAAGGGAATCTGTCACTACATTTTACCTATCTAAACTATGGATATGGGCATACAGGTTACAGAAAACTCCTACCTGTATGCCTCACATTACATGCCTTGTTGCTGAGAAATCATCTTTTATTATTTTTTGTAAATGACATCTTCCAGGCAATGGGACGGATGTTGCCCGGAAGATAACTCTGCCTCCAAAGCTTGTTTTACATAAAGTAGGCGTTCCAAGTGTGATGTGTAATCTCCGCTCTCTGCTCTCCTGACCTCACTGCAGAGCTGTGTGTGATTATAACTGACAGATTGTAACAACCCTGCCAGCATCGCTGCATGGCCTCCCATCCCCCATCTGCTGTACACACAAACTCACTCAGTTCTCTGGGCCATGTTGTGACTTCTCTCTGCTGCTGATTCCATGCTGTGTGCCTCATGTCTGCTGCTTGCTCTGTGCATGCTCTGTCTGTGTGCATAGGGGGGCAGTGCTGGCAACTCCAGTTTCTTATTGAGACTGTGTGCACCTTGCTAAGGTGTCCCCGGCCAATTGCCATGAGGCTTCCTGTATTTAAGACTTCCCTACCCATTGATGGGGGCCCGTGCAACGTATTTCCTCAGTCAGTTCCTTGCTGCTGAGGTGCCAGGCCCCTGTGTCCTGACTCCTGTGTCTGCCACCCAGTGGGGCGTTGTACCATGGCCTGTGTCTTGTGTCTGCCACCCAGTAGGGCATTGTACCCTGGCCTGTATCTTGTGTCTGCCACCCAGTGGGGTGTTGTATCCTGGCCTGTGTCTTGTGTCTGCCACCCAGTGGGGCATCGTACCCTGACTTGTGCCCTTGTATCTGTGCGTTGTCCCGTTCCTGACTCTGTCTTAGTCTATTCCTGTTCCTGTGTCCATTTATATCTCTGTCTTGGTTTGCTTTCTCTGCTGTGCATACTTTTCATTTCATTTTGGTCTGTTCCTGGCTTTGCACTCTGTGTCTTGCTTTGCTCTGCTCTCGGCTCTGCACTCTGTGTCTTGCTTTGCTCTGCTCATGGCTCTGCACTCTGTGTCTTGCTTTGCTCTGCACTCTGTGTCTTGCCTAGCACTGCTCTCGACTCTGCACTCGGTGTCTAGCTTTGCTCTGCTCTCGGCTCTGCACTCTGTGTCTTGCTTTGCTCTGCACTCTGTGGCTTTGCTCTGCTCTCTGCTCTGCATTCTGTGGCCTTGCTCTGCCCTCTACTCTGCGCTCTGCTGCTCCACTCAGCTATTGCTCTGTGGCTCAGCTCCTTGCGGTTCTTCTCTGCTCCGCTCCTTGTGGTTCTTCCCTGCTCCGCTCCTTGTGGTTCTACCTGGCTCCGCTTCTTGCGGTTCTACCTTGCTCCATTTCTATGTCTTTGCTTTTGGCTCTGCCTCCTGTGTTTCTGCTCTTGGCTCCGCCTCCTACCTTTCTGCTCTTTGCTCCGCCTCCTACGTTTCTGATCTTGGCTCCACCTCCTGCATTTCTGTTCTTGGCTCCACCTCCTGTATTTCTGTTCTTGGCTCCACCTCTTGCTCTTGGCTCTGCCTCCTGCGTTTCTGTCCTTGGCTATGCCTCCTGCCAGTGTCTCCTTTGTACCCGTCCGCCTGCCTGTGTCCCAGCCGTGCCCGCCTGTCTGCCAGAGTGCCCGCCTGCCTATCTATGTTCCATTCCCCCAGTGGGATTTAGCAGCCACAGCCAGACACCACCCTGGAGTAGCACCTGGCAGCTGCCTGATGCACAATCCTGACCTCACCATCAGAGGCTCCAGAGAAGACCAAGGCAGCTGTCCTAGTCATGCCCCTTCCAGGGTAGTCTGGTGTGTGGTCCGGTGGGGCCACTCCCCTCGCACGCACGTGCCAACCAGTCTGGGTGCGAGCGTGACACAGAGCTGAGTGAGAAGCAAAAAATGTGTTTGCAAGAAGACAAATTTCATTTCTCCGGTTTTGTGTTAGTTACTTGTCTCAATGGTAACTCCTCTTCATGTGCAATAAGCTCTGGAGGCAGAGTTATCTTCCAGACAGCACCCACCCCATAGCCTGGAAGAAGTCATTTACATAAAGTAATCAATCATCTAAGGTTTCTAAGTATGGGAGAAACCTGTCAATAACATGTAGGGATACAGAGAAAGCTCGTCTGCAAGCGGCGTCAGACTAGTCTGGTCTGCGGCTATGGTCCCTGGCTTAATCCTTCAACTATATTTTCTGTGAAACATAGGAGCATTTCAGAGAAGAATATGCCGAACTGCAATCGAGACGCCAGGCTCTGGGCTGTAATTTGGGCAGCATGACGTGTATGACAGGTTCCACCTTAATTACTCCACCAATCACTTTGAACTTACACTTCTATTTATTACACATTTAGATGCCTTCAAGAAATGGGGTCTAATCCAGCTGTGTTCTAGAAAACATAACTCCTTATAGCAAGATGATTTGCTGTTAACCCTGAATATACAGATTTATGTAGCGCTAATAGTAATACTAGTACTATACTCATAGTTGTTGAAAATATCTACATTTTAAGTGAAACATGCTTCATTTCCAACGTATGAAGTGATTTAATTGTTCCATTTCTTATTTATTTATAGTTTTAATAATAGGAAAAAGTTCATGCAAACAGTAAATGCGGGAACCGTCTGCTTTGTGAAGAGAAGCCTGGAGCGGCGACAATGATGGGAAACCATGGAGTGGAGCAGTGAAGCAGCATTGAAAGCCCCTTGACATTGTCACTTCCTGGGTAATTAAGAGCTTCTACAGTTCCATGTCACTGGCAGGGCCTAAACATATTAAAAAAAAGATCCTCATTCTCTTGCCTCAGTCAAGATCTCTGCAGTGAATAGAGGAAATAAAGGCAGTTTGTTCAGGGAGTCCGTGAAAGGGAAGATGAAAGAAGAAACCTAAATTTTTCAGCACAGTCTGTTTCTGACATGGGAAAATAGCACAGACAAGAATAGATAGTTTGTTCACTCACTCGACAGATTATCTGTGTGAATGTAGCGTATTAGGCAGGATAGATGACGCCAACTTTTTTTTTTCATTTTTCCTTCTTGATACCTTGAAAGTAATAATCAAAGAACTGTAGCGTGAAAAGCACAGAATGGAGTTTTCTTTTGGTAATGAAACAAGAACCCATGTACCACTCATTGTATCCCACCTCCTCAACTACTATTAGTTTGAAAATGAAAAGAGGTGGGCTTGTGCAAGTATACCATGTGACTTACCAAGCGTTCATGGTTATTGTCAAGAATTTAACCTCATTTCAGCCAAGCAGTCACAAATTGCCTATGCACCGTTTTATCCATTGACCAATGTGTTATCATTCAGAATACAGATTCGATGTGGACAAGACCCAGCTAGAAGAATGAAGACCATTTTTAGCAGATACTGGTTTATGTTGACACATCGGTGGCTCATTCATTGCTCTGTGTATAAACAAAGGACACTTAGGAACTTTTTACATGGATTGATAATCCACTGACTGATCAATATCAAGATTTGCCCTGTCTAAAAATGTCCAGTGATCCAACATCCAACCATAATTTCCTAGTTTGTCATTGATTGCAACTTGTAAGCCTACATCAAAGTCAAAGTCCTAATCTAAACTAGGCATCTGAAAGTGGATGAGAGTGGGAACAGGTTATATATACAGAGGGGGAAATAAGTATTTGATCCCTTGCTGATTTTGTAAGTTGGCCAACTGACAAATACATGAACAGTCTGTAATTTTAAGGGTAGGTTAATTTTAACATTGACAGATAGAATATCAAAAATAAAATCCAGAAATTCACATTGTATAAATAATTTGCATTTTGCAGTGAGAAATACGGATTTGATCCCTCTGGCAAACAAGACTTAATACTTGGTGGCAAAACCCTTGTTGGCAAGCACAGCAGTCAGATGTTTTTTGTAGTTGATGATGAGGTTTGTGCACATGTCAGGAGGAATTTTGGTCCACTCCTCTTTGCAGATCATCTCTAAATCATTAAGATTTTCAGGTTGTCGCTTTTCAACTTGGAGCTTCAACTCCCTCCATAAGTTTTCTATGGGATTAAGGTCTGGAGACTGGCTAGGCCACTCCATGACCTTAATGTACTGCTTTTTGAACCACTCCTTTGTTGCCTTGGCTGAAAGTTTTGGGTCATTGTCTTGCTGGAAAAACCAGTCATGACCCATTTTTAATGTCCTATCACTCAGGATATTACGGTACATTTCTCCATCCATTCTCCCATTGATGCGGTGAAATAGTCCTGTGCCGTTAGCAGAGAAACACCCCCAAAACATAATGTTTCCACATCCATGCTTGACAGTGGGGACTGTGTTTTTTGGGTTATAGGCAGCATTTCTCTTCCTCCAAACATGATGAGTTGAGTTAATGACAAAGAGCTCAATTTTTGTCTCATCTGGCCACAGCACCTTCTCCCAATCACTCACAGAATCATCCAGGTGTTCATTGGCAAACTTCAGATGGGCCTGCACATGTGAATTCTTAACCTTGCTGCACTGCAGGATTTCAAACCTTTTACGGCGTAATGTGTTACCAATGGTTTTCTTGGTGACTGTGGTCCCAGCTGCCTTGAGATCACTAACAAGTTCCCAATGTGTAGTTTTAGGCTGATCTCTCACCTTCCTCATGATCAAGGATACCACACGAGGTGAGATTATGCATGGTGTCCCAGATTGATGTCTATTGACAGTCATTTTGAATTTCTTCCATTTTCATACTATTGCACCAACAGTTGTCTCCTTCTCACCCAGCGTCTTCCTTATGTTTGTTTAGGCCATTCCAGCTTTGTACAGGTCTATGATCTTGTCCTTGATGCAGCGCCCCAGAGTCCTGGTCGTTGCAGTACTGTGGCTTCGCCACTAAGGGGAGCCATGGTGCGTTCGATGGCACTGAAGGAGTTCCTCTGATCAGGTATCACAGACACCAATATGTTTCACAGCAGGGCCTCCGGGGGGAGCTAAGGGTGCTATTCATTAGGCCACTCCCCACCATAGTGGGTAAACTGGGGGTCAGGCAGGAAGTTAGAAGAGAACGCTGACTGGATTGAACGAAGCAACACCTAGTGAGAGAGGGTGTTGTGGAGGAAGAGACAGTAGGGTCTCTGCCAGGGGTGGGATCCTGGCAGAGGCTTGGCATTGGAAAGAACGTAACGGGACCGTGCCTGCTCAGCATAGCGGCGGTGCCCAAGAAAGGACTAGAAGCGAGATAGATTGTGCTGAGTGAGAAACGAGATCAAGCAGACGGAGAATACCAGCAGGGGTTTTGTTGAAAGAGGCAGCACCTTGCTGAGGCGCATTACCGGTGGCCGGAACGCCGAGGGAGTGGAATAATATACAGCTTTAAGCCATACTCCAAACAGCGGCAGGACAGTCAGTCTCAGGCGGGCTGTCTACCACATATCACCTATGAAGTCTTGGGGGGCAATTGCGGGAGAGGGGCGTCACTAGGGTCCCGGAAGAACTCCAGGCCTACCTGACAAACGGGTGCCGTTCCAACCTGAATAACAGGGAGGGATGGAATAAGAGAGGAACATCTAATCGAGTTGTGAGGGAACTTAAGAAACAGACACAACAGTTGTGGGGTACTTTCCGTGAGCACAGCAGGGAAGGACTACAACACACAGCGCTAAGAAGGAAGGCACTGATTTCCACCTGTGAAGAGAACTCTGGAGGTGCCATTGGACCGGCCGGACTTGCGCAGCTTGGTGAACCGTATTCTGGACTGAGGACTCAGAGATCTCCAGTAAAGAGGTAAAGAGACTGCAACCTTGTGTCTTCGTTATTTACCGCGACCTGCACCCCACAACTGCACCGCTACACCACCGTTATCACCACCTATTTCACCGGACGTCCCCCACTGACGGACAGGGCCACGGACCGGGTCTAGCCACCGTGACAACCCCAGGACTGAGACCTAGAGGCCCGGCTCCGGGTACCCCTCGGCCCTGCGGCGGTGTGGGGGCGCTCCGCAAACTTGGCGTCACGAACAGGATCTACTTAAGCCTGAAGAATCAGGTCATGTGTGCCTAGAGACTGTGATTTGTTGTGCATGAACTGTAGCTTTATTGAGAGACTGTGTGTTACCATTGACCAAGAGAAGTTCCCGCCAAAAGCCGCCGCCATTGCTACTTTGGAGAAGAAGGAGGGCGTGCTATGGGAGGAGACTACCAGAATGGCGCGAGAAATGGATACCGCCCTCTGCGCTTCGGGCTGCAAGGAGATGACCTGCCCCAAAGCAGAAGACAACCTCCTGATTTGCAACAGCGGGAAGCGGGTGATGGAGAAGCCAGACCTCGGAGAAATGGCGGAGTCAGGTGCATGCACTGCCACCGACTATCAGGCAGCGATGATGAACAGCAAGTGCCTGAGCGAGGAAGATGCGACTCCGGCTTGCCCCTCTTCACCGGAGACGGACTTATGTCCCCTGCAGCCGGAGGGCCTGAAATTCCTGGAGCAGATAGCAGAGCTGAGTCCACCAACCCTGACCTTGGAGTCCGTGGAGGAGGAACCACAGCGAGCGGAGCAGCGTTCGGGGGCCGCATCGGAAGAGCCGCGGTCCGAGCAGCAGCCGACTCCAGCGTTCTTGTCGGCGGACCGGATCGACATCGGTGGAACCACATCAGGCGTAGGTACGGAAGACGCCCCTGCTCCCCCTCCCGAGTCCGCTTCCACGACCCACCTCCATCTCAGTAAAGGTCGACCCTTCTCGGCAGGGTTAATGGTGTTATCCCCTGGTGACCTGGGGAGGATGGTGCCACCGCTGTCGACTAGAGTGGGAGAGCCCGTGGATGTGAGTCTAGATGGAGTAGTTCTTCGGTGGGACAGCCCCTGGGTTGGGACAGATGGATCCCAGGAGAACGGGTCCACTCTTGCGGTGCTTACGTGGGAACAATATAGACAGTGCTTGATTCTACAGTGGAAAGGCCGGAAAGAGGCCGAGCCGATGGGTCCATCGAAAATACAACAATCCCCTCCGGCATGGGATGACAGAGACGTGATAAGGCGGGGCACTGTGTTGGCCTACCATGCAAGAAGGGGGTGGGGCCTCATACACGAGCCGGGATTGGATACTGACGTTTTTGTTGCGCACTGTAACGTGAGGGCTCCCTGCTGTGGCCGAAGTGGAGAACCATTGCAGAAGGGGGATCAGGTGACCTACAGCCGCCACCAGAACCCGCTCGGGTGGTATGCACGGAATGTTCGGCGGTGTATGTTTGGAGCCGCGACCCTTACCACCTCGGACCTGGTCCCAGGAGCACCCGACCTTGTCACCATCGCGACAGTGCGTCTGGTAGCGGCCACCGAGTTGGCCAGTCGAGTTCATTTGCACGTTCGAACCGCGGACACTGACACCACGGTGGTCGGGGGGCAAGAGCCCAAGCCACCTGAGAAAGAGTAAACCTCGGAAACCTGAAAATGTAAATAGTTACTGTTTGTTCTTTTGTTCCTGTTGCTGCTAAACCCGTTCAGGGTAAACTTTAAAAAGGTGACCCCTTTGTTGACCCGGGGTCACTATTGTCGTTTTCTTGAAGTTTTGCACAAAGTTACACGAACTGCAGTAATCATGGACTGTGCATGATTCAAACTTTCCTGTAAATAGTTTGCACCTTCTTAAAGGTGCTTCCTACTGGTTTTAGTTAAAGACACTTTGCGAAGATGCCATTCCGGAGCTCTGGTATGGACTGGTAGGCTGAGAAGAAGAGCTACCTCAGAAAGACTTGATCTCCTCTTAAAGGGGAGGTGGGAATTGAACCTGAAAGTGATACTGTTTTGGAACAGTAATGTCATGATGATGCTTTGCAAGAAATGTAACCGTTTTACATGAAAAGTTATATGTGTTTAATATGTTTGAAATGTGAAGCTTGAATAATGTTCTTCAAAAGGAAAGATGCAGAAAGCCTGTTGAGGTAGACTAGAGTTCTGCATGGATAGAAACGTAAGAAAGTAATAATGAAGGTGAGGATAGAAGGTAAACCCTGCGTCCCCATAGAAAGTTAGTTCGTTACTAAGGACAGAAAGTAGACCCGTAGGGGTTAGTGAGTGAGTCCTTATAGGAGCCAGGCAGAGTGGGCTCCATGTTCTCAAACTGAAAGGAATGTTATGTCTATACTATGTATAGTAGAGAAAGGCAGTAGGCCCTGGCTGAACGGGGCGGTCCTGTAAAAGAAAGGAGAGGCAGTAGGTCTGGTGCCATAGGGACAGGCGGTCCTGCAGGTTCAAAGTAGGAGAATGAAGAGTTACTTTGCCCTGTAATGTGATTATAGGAAGGCCTTTGATAAACTAAGAGTGTATGTTTCTTAAAGGCAATGTTAATTTATTGTTCCAGCATTTGCACTTAGTAGAATACCCGGTTGGGTAATGAGAGTAGATTGTAGCCTGTTGCTATGATATTTGATTATGTTTCGTAACGTTAAAGTGTCCTCACCTCCCATAAAGGGAAGCCTGTTCAAGTATGCTTATTGTTTTGCACTCAACAAAATTGTATGTCTTTTTGCTAATCTGTATTGTTGTTTTTCTTCCCAGTCCCGGAGTACTGTGTTTAACCAGGGGGGAGTGCAGCGCCCCAGAGTCCTGGTCGTTGCAGTACTGTGGCTTCGCCACTAAGGGGAGCCATGGTGCGTTCGATGGCACTGAAGGAGTTCCTCTGATCAGGTATCACAGACACCAATATGTTTCACAGCAGGGCCTCCGGGGGGAGCTAAGGGTGCTATTCATTAGGCCACTCCCCACCATAGTGGGTAAACTGGGGGTCAGGCAGGAAGTTAGAAGAGAACGCTGACTGGATTGAACGAAGCAACACCTAGTGAGAGAGGGTGTTGTGGAGGAAGAGACAGTAGGGTCTCTGCCAGGGGTGGGATCCTGGCAGAGGCTTGGCTTAATACTTGGTGGCAAAACCCTTGTTGGCAAGCACAGCAGTCAGATGTTTTTTGTAGTTGATGATGAGGTTTGTGCACATGTCAGGAGGAATTTTGGTCCACTCCTCTTTGCAGATCATCTCTAAATCATTAAGATTTTCAGGTTGTCGCTTTTCAACTTGGAGCTTCAACTCCCTCCATAAGTTTTCTATGGGATTAAGGTCTGGAGACTGGCTAGGCCACTCCATGACCTTAATGTACTGCTTTTTGAACCACTCCTTTGTTGCCTTGGCTGAAAGTTTTGGGTCATTGTCTTGCTGGAAAAACCAGTCATGACCCATTTTTAATGTCCTATCACTCAGGATATTACGGTACATTTCTCCATCCATTCTCCCATTGATGCGGTGAAATAGTCCTGTGCCGTTAGCAGAGAAACACCCCCAAAACATAATGTTTCCACATCCATGCTTGACAGTGGGGACTGTGTTTTTTGGGTTATAGGCAGCATTTCTCTTCCTCCAAACATGATGAGTTGAGTTAATGACAAAGAGCTCAATTTTTGTCTCATCTGGCCACAGCACCTTCTCCCAATCACTCACAGAATCATCCAGGTGTTCATTGGCAAACTTCAGATGGGCCTGCACATGTGAATTCTTAACCTTGCTGCACTGCAGGATTTCAAACCTTTTACGGCGTAATGTGTTACCAATGGTTTTCTTGGTGACTGTGGTCCCAGCTGCCTTGAGATCACTAACAAGTTCCCAATGTGTAGTTTTAGGCTGATCTCTCACCTTCCTCATGATCAAGGATACCACACGAGGTGAGATTATGCATGGTGTCCCAGATTGATGTCTATTGACAGTCATTTTGAATTTCTTCCATTTTCATACTATTGCACCAACAGTTGTCTCCTTCTCACCCAGCGTCTTCCTTATGTTTGTTTAGGCCATTCCAGCTTTGTACAGGTCTATGATCTTGTCCTTGATGCAGCGCCCCAGAGTCCTGGTCGTTGCAGTACTGTGGCTTCGCCACTAAGGGGAGCCATGGTGCGTTCGATGGCACTGAAGGAGTTCCTCTGATCAGGTATCACAGACACCAATATGTTTCACAGCAGGGCCTCCGGGGGGAGCTAAGGGTGCTATTCATTAGGCCACTCCCCACCATAGTGGGTAAACTGGGGGTCAGGCAGGAAGTTAGAAGAGAACGCTGACTGGATTGAACGAAGCAACACCTAGTGAGAGAGGGTGTTGTGGAGGAAGAGACAGTAGGGTCTCTGCCAGGGGTGGGATCCTGGCAGAGGCTTGGCATTGGAAAGAACGTAACGGGACCGTGCCTGCTCAGCATAGCGGCGGTGCCCAAGAAAGGACTAGAAGCGAGATAGATTGTGCTGAGTGAGAAACGAGATCAAGCAGACGGAGAATACCAGCAGGGGTTTTGTTGAAAGAGGCAGCACCTTGCTGAGGCGCATTACCGGTGGCCGGAACGCCGAGGGAGTGGAATAATATACAGCTTTAAGCCATACTCCAAACAGCGGCAGGACAGTCAGTCTCAGGCGGGCTGTCTACCACATATCACCTATGAAGTCTTGGGGGGCAATTGCGGGAGAGGGGCGTCACTAGGGTCCCGGAAGAACTCCAGGCCTACCTGACAAACGGGTGCCGTTCCAACCTGAATAACAGGGAGGGATGGAATAAGAGAGGAACATCTAATCGAGTTGTGAGGGAACTTAAGAAACAGACACAACAGTTGTGGGGTACTTTCCGTGAGCACAGCAGGGAAGGACTACAACACACAGCGCTAAGAAGGAAGGCACTGATTTCCACCTGTGAAGAGAACTCTGGAGGTGCCATTGGACCGGCCGGACTTGCGCAGCCTGGTGAACCGTATTCTGGACTGAGGACTCAGAGATCTCCAGTAAAGAGGTAAAGAGACTGCAACCTGGTGTCCTCGTTATTTACCGCGACCTGCACCCCACAACTGCACCGCTACACCACCGTTATCACCACCTATTTCACCGGACGTCCCCCACTGACGGACAGGGCCACGGACCGGGTCTAGCCACCGTGACAACCCCAGGACTGAGACCTAGAGGCCCGGCTCCGGGTACCCCTCGGCCCTGCGGCGGTGTGGGGGCGCTCCGCATTGACATCCTAATAAAGCTCTTTGGCCTTGTCCATGCTGTAGAGGTTAGAGTCTGACTGATTAATTGAGTCTGTGGACAGAAGTCTTTTATAAAAGGTGACTATGTAAGACAGATGTCTTTATTGCAGGTAATGAATTGATTAGGAGCGTCTAACTGGTCTGTAGGAACCAGAACTCTTAATGGTTGGTAGGGGATCAAATACTTATTTCTCACTGCAAAATGCAAATAAATTTATATAATTTATACAATATGATTTTCTGGATTTTATTTTTGATATTCTATCTCTCAATGTTAAAATTAACCTACCCTTAACCCCTTCACCCCAAAGCCTGTTTTCACCTAAGTGACACGGCCAATTTTTACAATTCTGACCACTGTCATTTTATGAGGTCATAACTCTGAAACGCTTCAACGGATCTTGGTGATTCTGAGATTGTTTTCTCGTGACATATCGTACTTTATGATAGTGGTAAAACTTCTTCAATATGACTTGCATTTATTTGTGAAAAAAACAGAAATTTGTCGAAAATTATGAAAATTTAGCAATTTTCAAATTTTTCCCACATGTCTGCTTTAGATCAGCACAATTTTGGAAACATAATTTTTTTTTGTTAGGGAGTTATAAGGGTTAAAAGTTGACCAGTGATTTCTAATTTTTGCAACAAAATTTGCAAAACCATTTTTTTTACGGACCACCTCACACTTGAAGTGACTTTGAGGGGTCTATATGAAAGAAAATGCCCAAAAGTGACACCATTCTAAAAACTGCACCCCTCAAGGTACTCAAAACAACATTCAAAAAGTTTATTAACCCTTCAGGTGCTTCACAGGAATTTTTGGAATGTTTAAAAAAAATTGAACATTTAACTTTTTTTTCACAAAATTTTTACTTCAGATCCAATTTGTTTTATTTTACCAAGGGTAACAGGAGAAATTGGACCAAAAAAGTCGTTGTACAATTTGTCCTGAGTACACCGATACCCCACATGTTGGGGTAAACCATTGATTGGGCACATGGCAGAGCTCGGAAGGGAAGGAGCGCCATTTGACTTTTCAATGCAAAATTGGCTGGAATTGAGATCGGAACCCATGTCGTGTTTGGAGAGCCCCTGACGTGCCTAAACAGTGGAAACCCCCACAAGTGACACCATTTTGGAAAGTAGACCCTCTAAGGAACTAATCTAGATGTGTGGTGAGCACTTTGAACCTCCAAGTGCTTCACAGAAGTTTATAATGTAGAGCCGTAAAAAAAAAATTAATATTAATTTTCACAAAAAATGATCTTTTTGCCCCAAATTTTTTATTTTCCCAAGGGTAGCAGGATAAATTGGACCCCAAAAGTTGTTGTGCAATTTGTCCTGAGTACGCTGATACTTCATATATGGGGATAAACCACTGTTTGGGCGCATGGCAGAGCTCGGAAGGGAAGGAGCGCCATTTGACTTTTCAATGCAAAATTGGCTTGAATTGAGATCGGAACCCATGTCGTGTTTGGAGAGCCCCTGACGTGCCTAAACAGTGGAAACCCCCACAAGTGACACCATTTTGGAAAGTAGACCCTCTATGGAACTAATCTAGATGTGTGGTGAGCACTTTGAACCTCCAAGTGCTTCACAGAAGTTTATAATGTAGAGCCGTAAAAAAAAATTAATATTATTTTCACAAAAAATGATATTTTTGCCCCAAATATTTTATTTTCCCAAGGGTAGCAGGATAAATTGGACCCCAAAAGTTGTGCAATTTGTCCTGAGTACGCTGATACTTCATATATGGGGATAAACCAATGTTTGGGCGCATGGCAGAGCTCGGAAGGGAAGGAGCGCCATTTGACTTTTCAATGCAAAATTGGCTGGAATTGAGATCGGAACCCATGTCGTGTTTGGAGAGCCCCTGACGTGCCTAAACAGTGGAAACCCCCGCAAGTGACACCATTTTGGAAAGTAGACCCTCTAAGGAACTAATCTAGATGTGTGGTGAGCACTTTGAACCTCCAAGTGCTTCACAGAAGTTTATAATGTAGAGCCGTAAAAAAAAATTAATATTAATTTTCACAAAAAATGATCTTTTTGCCCCAAATTTTTTATTTTCCCAAGGGTAGCAGGATAAATTGGACCACAAAAGTTGTTGTGCAACTTGTCCTGAGTACGCTGATACTTCATATATGGGGATAAACCACTGTTTGGGCGCATGGCAGAGCTCGGAAGGGAAGGAGCGCCATTTGACTTTTCAATGCAAAATTGGCTGGAATTGAGATCGGAACCCATGTCGTGTTTGGAGAGCCCCTGACGTGCCTAAACAGTGGAAACCCCCACAAATGACACCATTTTGGAAAGAAGACCCCCTAAGGAACTTATCTAGATGTGTGGTGAGCACTTTTAACCCCCAATTGTTTCACTAAAGTTTAGAATGTAGCGCTGTGAAAATTAAAAAATCATTTTTTCTTTCCACAATGTTTTAGCCCGCAATTTTTTTTCCCCAAGGGTAACAGGAGAAATTGGACCACAAAAGTTATTGTCCAATTTGTCCTGAGTACGCTGATACCCCATACATTGGGGGGAACCACTGTTTGGGCGCACGGCAGAGCTCGGAAGGGAAGGAGCGCCGTTTGAAATGCAGACTTAGATGGATTGGTCTGCAGGTGTCATGTTGCATTTGCAGAGCCCCTGATGTACCTAAACAGTAGAAACCCCCACAAGTGACCCCATATTGGAAACTAGACCCCCCACGGAACTTATCTAGATGTGTTGTGAGAACTTTGAACCCCCAAGTGTTTCACTACAGTTTATAACGCAGAGCCGCAAAAATAAAAAATATATTTTTTTCCACGAAAATTATATTTTAGCCCCCACGTTTTTATTTTCCCAAGGGTAAGGCTGGTTTCACACTTGCGTTTTTATCTGCATGCGTTTTTTAAAAAAAACATGTGTGAAAAAACACATGTAAACGCGGTAAAACTCATGCGTTTTTTAGACGCATGCATTTTTATAGAAAAACACAGGAAAACAAGAAAAAACCAAAAAAACCTAACCCTACCCCTAACCCTAACCCTAACCTGAAATACGTGGCACTGAAATATCGTGGCACTGAAATACGTGGCACTGAAATACGTGGCACTGAAATACGTGGCACGATGACTGTCAGAAAATGTTCATTAAACGGTTAGGGGTGAGTTTAGGGGTAGGGTTAGGGTTAGGGTTTTGATCCCTTTATCACCTTGATGGTGGTGGGTGACTTTTCAGTGTGTGTTCTGTTTTTTTTCTATAAAAACGCATGCGTTTTTAACGCAAACAAACGCGTTGAGATCGGACGCCATGTCGCGTTTGGAGAGCCCCTGATGTGCCTAAACAGTGACAACTCCCCAATTCTAACTGAAACCCTAACCCCAACTTTAACCCCAGCCCTAACCCCAACCCTAACCCTAGCCCTAACCCTAGTCCTAACCCTAGCGCTACTTTCACACTAGCGTTTTTTTGCATACGTCGCAATGCGTCATTTTGGCGAAAAAACGCATCCTGCAAAGTCATCTGCAGGATGCATTTTTTCCCCATAGACTAACATTAGCGACGTATTGACACACGTCGCAAGCGTCGTGCGATGGTTGCGTCGTGTTGTGGCGGACCGCCGGCAGCAAAAAACGTTACATGTAACTTTTTTTGTGCCGACAGTCCACCATTTCCGACCGCGCATGCGCGGCTGGAACTCCGCCCCCACCTCCCCACACCTCACAATGGGGCAATGGATGCGTGGAAAAACAGCATCCGCTGCCCCCGTTGTGCGGCGCTTGCACAGTATGCGTCGGTATGTCGGGCCTCCGCAGCGCGACGGCCCCTTACCGACGCTAGTGTGGAAGTAGCCTAACGGGAAAATGGAAATAAATATATTTTTTAAAAGTTTATTATTTTTCCCTAACTAAGGGGGTGATGAAGAGGGATTTGATTTACTTTTATAGCGTTTTTTGGGCGGATTTTTATGATTGGCAGCCATCACACACTAAAAGACGCTTTTTATTGCAAAAAATAGTTTTTGCATCACCACATTTTGAGAGCTATAATTTTTCCATATTTTGGTCCACAGAGTCATGTGAGATCTTGTTTTCTGCGGGACGAGTTGACGTTTTTATTGGTACCATTTTCGGGTACATGACATTTTTTGATCGCTTTTTATTACGATTTTTGGGAGGCAGAATGAACAAAAACCAGCAATTCCTGAAATTCTTTTGTGGGGGGCGTTTATACCGTTCCACGTTTGGTAAAAAGGATAAAGCAGTTTTATTCTTCGGGTCAGTACGATTACAGCAATGCCTCATTTATGTAATTTTTTTATGTTTTGGCGCTTTTACACAATAAAAACTATTTTAAATAAAAAAATAATTGTTTTTGCATCGCTTTATTCTGAGGACTATAACTTTTTTATTTTTCTGCTGATGATGCTGTATGGCAGCTTTTTTTTTGCGGGACAAGATGACGTTTTTAGCGGTACCATGGTTATTTATATCTGTCTTTTTGATTGCGTGTTATTCCACTTTTTGTTTGGCGGTATGAGAATAAAGCGTTGTTTTTTGCCTCGTTTTTTTTTTTTTTTTTACGGTGTTCACTGAAGGGGTTAACTAGTGATATAGTTTTATAGGTGGGATCGTTACGGACGCGGCGATACTAAATATGTGTACTTTTATTGTGTGATTTTTTTTTTATTTAGATAAAGAAATGTATTTATGGGAATATTATTTATTTTTTTCTTTATTTAGGAATTTTTTTTTTTTTTTTTTACACATGTGGAAATTTTTTTTTTTTACTTTTTTACTTTGTCCCAGGGGGGGACATCACAGATCGGTGATCTGACAGTGTGCACAGCACTCTGTCAGATCACCGATGTGACAGGCACATTGCAGAGGCTTGCCGGCGCCTGCTATGAGGAATTCTCAGCAGACGCTGGCAAGCAGGGTCATCTCATGACCCGGAAGGAGTCCCGCGGCCATTTTGGATCCGGGGACTCCTTCCAGGTCACCGGAGCAGCGCGATCTCATCGCGTTGCTCCGGTGTGAGAGCGCAGGGAGCCCCCGTCCCTGCGCGATCCCCCTCTATGCCGCTGTCACTATTGACAGCGGCATCAGAGGGGTTAAATACCCGCGATCGGCGATATCGCCGATCGTGGGCATTGCTGCGGGGTGTCAGCTGTCATATACAGCTGACACCCGCACCCGATCACCGCGGCGCTCAGCGTGAGACCGCGGTGATCGGGGCGCCGTACTAGTACTGCGGCTGGCACTAATGCAGTGCCGGCAGCGCAGTACTAGTATGGCGCATGTCGCGAAGGGGTTAAAATTATTGACTTTTCATGTCTTTGTCAGTGGGAAAACTTACAAAATCAGCAAGGGATCAAATAATTATTTCCCCCCACTGTATGTGATAGCTATAATCATCACAACATTAACTTGCTATCTTATCCATAGGCGTTTACTACATCCTATGAAAATAAACATAAACAACATACACATGTATCATCTATCCAAAGTAGAGTTGGTACAGACAATTTGCAGGACCCAGTCACATTGCTATGATGATGTCACCCAACGGCACCGCGATGCAATCTAGAAAAAGGCGGTTCTCGGGGCTCCGATCCAGCTGCCACAGTTTCCGGACGTGGCAGAATGTTTAGGGTACTGAGAATTGATTTGCACCAACTCTACTCCAAAGAAATGTTGATAAGTGAATAATGGCTGGAGTCTCAACCACTGGAACATCCCACAGATTATGAGAATTGAGTTTCGATAGTTCTCTGATAGAATAGAACGATAGTGAACATGCAAAACCACTGCGCTACTTACTCTCTATAGCA
The DNA here is from genome assembly GCF_051348905.1 of Ranitomeya variabilis. Lineage (NCBI taxonomy): Eukaryota > Metazoa > Chordata > Amphibia > Anura > Dendrobatidae > Ranitomeya > Ranitomeya variabilis. The sequence goes on from NC_135233.1 coordinate 880,195,886, forward strand.
GTGGCTGCGGCTCACACAGTACCACTCTTATCCTACAGGGGACTTTTGGTCTCCTGTCCTTAGGATCAAATGCAAAAGTTCCAACAGAGACCCCAAGTATTGCAAATCTTTAATAATATTGGTCTTTTCATATAGGCCAAAGGAACTTTTTGGGCCCCTAAGACTTCAGGGCCCAAGTGCGATTGCAACCCCTGCACCTATTGTAGTTACGCCCCTGTATATAGCATGTATGCAAATATATGTGTTTCCATGGTGCAAGGTAGAAACTAAACGTGCTATAGTCTGATCCTGTTGGCACGTGGCTTACAGCAGAACCTGATTCTTTACACCACTGATTCTCTATCATGTAGTGTATGCATACTGTTCACAGCAAACTGTTCTCAATATTAGTCAAAAACATGTTAATGATGTAAAGAAAAAACTTAAAGGGAACCTGACTGTAGGTTACTGACCAAAATCCTGCTGAGAGTGTCAGGTTGGCGTTGGTATATTGATTAAAATGCTACCTGGATAGATTAAATCCATCGTGTGGTTGTCCTTTAATCTGCATTTGTAACTTTCAGTTAAAGGGAACCTGTCACCACGTTTTTGGAAGATGGGATAAAAATAGCGTTAAATAGGGGCAGAGGTGGGCATTACATTAGTGTGTTTGTTATGCGTTTATTACCCACCTAAGTTGCCGAAATACCTTTGCAAAGTCTCCGTTTTCGCCTGTCAATCAGGCTGGTCTGGTCAAAAGGGCGTTGTCTTCCCCCAGATTTTGCGTAGTTTTCCGTTGGTGGCGTAGTGGTGTGCGCATGCCCAAGGTCCCGAATCCTCTGCCAGGGGATTTAAAAGAGCGCGCTGTTCGTTTTCATTGGTGATCGGTGGGCGCGGCCATCTTCCTTTGGCCGCGCGTGCGCAGAAGCGGCGCTCTGCTGGCCGCGGCTTCAGGAAAATGGCCGCGGGATGCCGCGCGTGCGCAGATGGATATCGCGGCGGCCATTTTCCTGAAGCCGCGGCCAGCAGAGCGCCGCTTCTGCGCACGCGCGGCCAAAGGAAGATGGCCGCGCCCACCGATCACCAATGAAAACGAACAGCGCGCTCTTTTAAATCCCCTGGCAGAGGATTCGGGACCTTGGGCATGCGCACACCACTACGCCACCAACGGAAAACTACGCAAAATCTGGGGGAAGACAACGCCCTTTTGACCAGACCAGCCTGATTGACAGGCGAAAACGGAGACTTTGCAAAGGTATTTCGGCAACTTAGGTGGGTAATAAACGCATAACAAACACACTAATGTAATGCCCACCTCTGCCCCTATTTAACGCTATTTTTATCCCATCTTCCAAAAACGTGGTGACAGGTTCCCTTTAATGATATGCCTGTGCTCCAGGGCGGCCTGTGGGGGGTCTTCATGTGATGCTCTGATTAGGTATTTATCTGTATAGCTTATGACAGGTCACTGATCCTTCATCAAGGATAGATGCTACTGTGCAAGCGCTGCCGACGGTGCTATTTTGATGGAGCCAATTTTTTTTCTCCAGCAAAATGGCACCAGCGTTTGTGCAGTAGCATCTATCAGAATGCGATAGATGCAATTGAGCAGGCGCAGCAGCCAGTGCCATTTTGATGAAGATATATATTTTTTTAACCCACGATAGTATAGGCATAAAGCATATAGGCATGTATCATGCTACTGTGCAGGCACCGGCGGCATTTTTATTAAGTGATTTTTTTTTTCTAACCCCACAATAGTATATGTATTATGTAACATACGGGGCAGGTCACTGAAGGATCAGTGACCTGTCATAAGTAGTGTTGAGCATTCCGATACTGCAAATATCGGGTATCGGCCGATATTCGCTGTATCGGAATTCCGATACCGAGTTCCGATATTTTTGTGATATCGGAAATCGGAATCGGAAGTTCCTATAAGTTCCCAGGCGTGTGCGGTGCGTATGGTTCCCAGGGTCTGGAGGAGAGGAGACTCTCCTTCAGGCCCTGGGATCCATATTCATGTAAAAAATAAAGAATAAAAATAAAAAATATGGATATACTCACCCCTCCGACAGACCCTGGACCTCAGCGGTGCAACCGGCAGCCTCCGTTCCTAAGAATGCAGTGAGTGTAGGACCTGCGATGACGTCGCGGCTTGTGATTGGTCGTGTGAGCGGTCACATGAGCGGTCACGTGACCAATCACAAGCCGCGACGTCATCGAAAGTCCTTCACTCTGCATTCTTAGGAACGGAGGCTGCCGGTTGCAGCGGTGACAGCCAGGGCTCGTCTGAGGGTGAGTATATCCATATTTTTTATTTTTATTCTTTATTTTTTACATGAATATGGATCCCAGGGCCTGAAGGAGAGTTTCCTCTCCTTCAGACCCTGGGAACCATCCAGGATCACTTCCGATATTTGTGTCCCATTGACTTGTATTGGTATCGGGTATCGGTATCGGCGATATCCGATATTTTTTGGATATCGGCCGATCCAATCCGATACCGATACTTTCAAATATCGGAAGGTATCGCTCAACACTAGTCATAAGCCTATAAATAAATATATATATATATATATATATATATATATATATATATATATATACAGGTCCTTCTCAAAAAATTAGCATATAGTGTTAAATTTCATTATTTACCATAATGTAATGATTGCAATTAAACTTTCATATACTATAGATTCATTATCCACCAACTGAAATTTGTCAGGTCTTTTATTGTTTTAATACTGATGACTTTGGCCTACAGCTCCTGATAACCCAAAAAACCTGTCTCAATAAATTAGCATATCAAGAAAAGGTTCTCTAAATGACCTATTACCCTAATCTTCTGAATCAACTAATTAACTCTAAACACATGCAAAAGATACCTGAGGCTTTTAAAAACTCCCTGCCTGGTTCATTACTCAAAACCCCCATCATGGGTAAGACTAGCGACCTGACAGATGTCAAGAAGGCCATCATTGACACCCTCAAGCAAGAGGGTAAGAAAGACCCAGAAAGAAATTTCTCAACAAATAGGCTGTTCCCAGAGTGCTGTATCAAGGCACCTCAATGGTAAGTCTGTTGGAAGGAAACAATGTGGCAGAAAACGCTGTACAACGAGAAGAGGTGACCGGAACCTGAGGAAGCAGTGGACTGAGTCTGGTGTGGAAACATCCAGAGCCACCGTGCACAGGCGTGTGCAGGAAATGGGCTACATTTGCCGCATTCCCCAGGTAAAGCCACTTTTGAACCATAAACAGCGGCAGAAGCGCCTGACCTGGGCTACAGAGAAGCAGCACTGGACTGTTGCTAAGTGGTCCCAAGTACTTTTTTCTGATGAAAGCAAATTTTGCATGTCATTCGGAAATCAAGGTGCCAGAGTCTGGAGGAAGACTGGGGAGAAGGAAATGCCAAAATGCCTGAAGTCCAGTGTCAAGTACCCACAGTCAGTGATGGTGTGGGGTGCCATGTCAGCTGCTGGTGTTGGTCCACTGTGTTTCATCAAGGGCAGGGTCAATGCAGCTAGCTATCAGGAGATTTTGGAGCACTTCATGCTTCCCTCGGCTGAAATGCTTTATGGAGATGAAGATTTCATTTTTCAGCACGACCTGGCACCTGCTCACAGTGCCAAAACCACTGGTAAATGGTTTACTGACCATGGTATTACTGTGCTCAATTGGCCTGCCAACTCTCCTGACCTGAACCCCATAGAGAATCTGTGGGATATTGTGAAGAGAAAGTTGAGAGACGCAAGACCCAACACTCTGGATGAGCTTAAGGCCGCTATTGAAGCATCCTGGGCCTCCATAACATCTCAGCAGTGTCACAGGCTGATTGCCTCCATGCCACGCCGCATTGAAGCAGTCATTTCTGCCAAAGGATTCCCGATCAAGTATTGAGTGCATAACTGAACATTATTATTTGATGGTTTTTTTGTTTGGTATTAAAAAACACTTTTATTTGATTGGTCGGGTGAAATATGCTAATTTATTGAGACAGGTTTTTTGGGTTATCAGGAGTTGTATGCCAAAATCATCAGTATTAAAACAATAAAAGACCTGACAAATTTCAGTTGGTGGATAATGAATCTATAGTATATGAAAGTTTAATTGTAATCATTACATTATGGTAAATAATGAAATTTAACACTATATGCTAATTTTTTGAGAAGGACCTGTATATATATATATATAATATATAAAGCTGAATGTGTGTGTGTATGTATGTATGTATGTATGTGTGTGTGTATGTCCAGGATTGGCATCTGCACCGTCACAGCTACAGCCACAAAATTTTGCACAGTCACACGTCTGGACCCCGAGAGCGTCATAGGCTATGTTGTGAGGCGAAATTTTAACCCCGCGCATTCCAATTCACCAAACAATTTTGCCCCTATCTACATAATGGGGAAAAAGTGAAAGGAAAAGTGTTGGAGGCGAATTGACAGCTGCCAGATGTGAACAAGGGGGAGAGATGGTGCCAAAGAGTATATACCGTACAGTTGCTAAGGTTGGGCCCCGACATGGGATACTCAACACACACGGGGATATGAACACACACACAAAATGCGCCACATACTACCATGTGCTTGAACACATATACCACCCTCGGCACACATTTCACCACACATACACCAACCTCGCCACATAAAAGTCGAAACACAAAAGTCGCCGCTCAAAACTCGCCACGTGCAAAACTCGCCACATGCAAAACTCGCCACACGTGCAAAACTCACCTCATGGAAAACTCACCACACGCAAAACTTGCACACGTGGAAAAATTGCCACATGCACAAAAGTTGCAACACATGCAAAAGTTGCCTCACACAAAACTTGCACATACTCAAAACGCACCACACATAAAACTTACCACGCGCAAAACTCGCCATGCGCAAAACTTGCTGCACACAACTTGCTATACTAACCTGTCACATGCAACTCAACACACAAAAAGTTGCTACACGCATGTCGCCACACGCAACTCAACACACACAACTTGACACATGAAACTCGCCCTAAAACACACACAAGTCTGATATTATCCTTCAAAAATAAAAATCTGATTAATAAGCAGACAAACTACAAGAGCAACAACTGTACCATATAGGAAATACGGCAGCTGTCAGTCACATGACCTGTCTATTATGTGTATGTGTGAGCTAATATACACTCACCGGCCACTTTATTAGGTACACCATGCTAGTAACGGGTTGGACCCCCTTTTGCCTTCAGAACTGCCTCAATTCTTCGTGGCATAGATTCAACAAGGTGCTGGAAGCATTCCTCAGAGATTTTGGTCCATATTGACATGATGGCATCACACAGTTGCCGCAGATTTGTCGGCTGCACATCCCAAAGATGCTCCATACAAGGCAGGATGGATCCATGCTTTCATGTTGTTTACGCCAAATTCTGACCCTACCATCCGAATGTCGCAGCAGAAATCGAGACTCATCAGACCAAGCAACGTTTTTCCAATCTTCTACTGTCCAATTTCGATGAGCTTGTACAAATTGTAGCCTCAGTTTCCTGTTCTTAGCTGAAAGGAGTGGTACCCGGTGTGGTCTTCTGCTGCTGTAGCCCATCTGCCTCAAAGTTCGACGCACTGTGCGTTCAGAGATGCTCTTAGGCCTACCTTGGTTGTAACGGGTGGCGATTTGAGTCACTGTTGCCTTTCTATCAGCTCGAACCAGTCTGCCCATTCTCCTCTGACCTCTGGCATCAACAAGGCATTTCCGCCCACAGAACTGCCGCTCACTGGATTTTTTTTCTTTTTCGGACCATTCTCTGTAAACCCTAGAGATGGTTGTGCGTGAAAATCCCAGTAGATCAGCAGTTTCTGAAATACTCAGACCAGCCCTTCTGGCACCAACAACCATGCCACGTTCAAAGGCACTCAAATCACCTTTCTTCCCCATACTGATGCTCGGTTTGAACTGCAGGAGATTGTCTTGACCATGTCTACATGCCTAAATGCACTGAGTTGCCGCCATGTGATTGGCTGATTAGAAATTAAGTGTTAACAAGAAGTTGGACAGGTGTACCTAATAAAGTGGCCGGTGAGTGTATACTGCCAGGGGGCAGGGCTTCCTGTGGGCTGGGTGTTGTGAACTCTGTTTTCAGGCTCCCTCTTGTGGTCACAGATGGTATTGTGTGACTTTTGTTTCGGGCTCCCCCTGGTGGCTTTGTTTGTTATCCTGCGGGTCTGTGGCTGATCAGCTGCCTCGTTATTCACTTGGGAGTTTCCTATTTAGCTTTGCTCCACTTCCACTTGTTGCCGGCTGTCAATGTACTCAGTGCTATTCTGATTACTCCTGATTATCTTCGGTCTCAGTCTCTTCAGGAGAAGCTAAGTTCTGTTTAATTATTTTTTGCTCATCAGTCTGCAATATGATTTCTGTGTATGATGAGTTTAGTCCAGCTTGCTAATATGTGATTTCTTCTGCTGGTTTGCTCTGGGGTACAGAGTTGCTTTCCCCGCACCGTTAGTTGGTGCGGGGGCTCGAGCGATCTCTGCGTGGATATTTTTGAATAGGGTTTTTAATTGACCGCACAGCTCCCTTCCTATTTTCTGCTTTCTAGTGTTAGCGGGCCTCATTTGCTAAATCTAATTTCATCTCTGCGTTTGTGCTTTCCCCTTGACTCACCGTTAATATTTGTGGGGGGCTATTCTATATCTTTGGGGTCATTTCACTGAGGCAAGTGAGGACTTTCGTTCCCTCTAGGAATAGTCAGTTTCTCAGGCCGTGAAGAGACGTCTAGGATTTTCAGGTACGTTCCACGGCTGCCTATAGTTGTTTGCGGATAGGATCAGGTTGCGGTAAATTCAGTTACCACTTCCCCAGAGTTTGTAGTCGGTTTAGTTACTTAGCTAGTCCTACTTGCGATCCTTGCCACTAGGATCATAACAGTACAGCCGGCCAGTAAAGTGTTAATTGCATGGCAGAAGCAGGAGAAAAGAAGCCTTGAGAATTTTCTTTTTTTTTTTTTGCCGTGTGTCTAGCTGCTGTGTGTCTAGCTTCTCTCCTCCTCTTAATCTTGGTGTGGCTCTGAACTCAGCTGCTGATATGGATATTCAGAGTTTGGCCTCCAGTGTAGATCATCTTGCTGCAAGGGTACAAAGTATTCAGGATTTTGTTGTTCACAGTCCTATGTCAGAGCCTAGAATACCTATTCCGGAGTTGTTTTCTGGAGATAGATCTAGGTTCCTGAATTTTAAGAACAATTGTAAATTGTTTCTTTCTTTGAAACCTCGTTCCTCTGGTGATTCCGTTCAGCAAGTTAAAATTATAATTTCTTTCTTGCGTGGTGACCCTCAAGATTGGGCCTTCGCATTGGCGCCAGGGGATCCGGCATTGCTCAGTGTTGATGCGTTTTTTCTGGCCCTTGGATTGCTCTACGAGGAACCTAATCTTGAGAACCAGGCTGAAAAAGCGTTGTTGGCCCTCTCTCAGGGGCAAGATGAAGCAGAGGTGTACTGCCAGAAATTTCGGAAATGGTCGGTGCTTACTCAGTGGAATGAGTGTGCCCTGGCTGCAAATTTCAGAAAAGGTCTTTCTGAGGCCATTAAGAATGTCATGGTGGGGTTCCCTACGCCTGCAGGTCTGAATGAGTCAATGACTCTGGCCATTCAGATTGATCGGCGTTTGCGGGAGCGCAAACCTGCGCACTATTTGGCTGTGTCTTCTGGACAGACACCTGAGTCTATGCAATGTGATAGAATTCTGACCAGAAGTGAACGGCAAAATTATAGACGGCAAAATGGGTTGTGCTTTTACTGTGGTGACTCAGCTCATGTTATCTCAGCATGCTCTAAGCGAAAAAAAAAAGGTTGATAAATCTGTCACCATTGGTACTTTACAGCCTAAGTTCATTTTGTCTGTTACCCTGATTTGTTCCTTGTCATCTTACCCGGTTATGGCTTTTGAAGATTCAGGTGCTGCCCTGAGTCTGATGGACTTGTCATTTGCCAGGCGCTGTGGTTTTGTTTTGGAGCCTTTAAAATTCCCTATTCCACTAAGGGGAATTGATGCTACGCCATTTGCTGCGAATAAACCTCAGTACTGGACACAAGTAACCATGTGCATGACTCCTGTTCATCAGGAGGTGATTCGCTTTCTTGTGCTGCATAATTTGCATGATGTTGTCGTGTTGGGTCTGCCATGGTTGCAGACTCATAATCCAGTCCTGGAATGGAAAGCAATGTCTGTGTCAAGTTGGGGTTGTCAGGGAATTCATGGCGATGCTCCTGTGGTGTCAATTGCTTCATCCACTCCTTCTGAAGTCCCTGCGTTTTTGTCAGACTACCAGGATGTATTTGATGAGCCCAAACTCAGTTCTCTACCTCCTCATAGGGATTGTGATTGTGCTATAAATTTGATTCCTGGTAGTAAGTTTCCTAAGGGACGACTTTTCAATTTATCAGTGCCGGAGCATGTTGCCATGCGGAGTTATATAAAGGAGTCTTTGGAGAAAGGACTTATTCGCCCCTCCTCCTCCCCTCTTGGTGCGGGGTTCTTTTTGTGGCTAAGAAGGATGGTTCTCTGAGACCTTGTATTGATTATCGCCTTCTAAATAAAATCACGGTCAAATTTCAGTATCCTTTGCCATTGTTATCTGATCTGTTTGCTCGCATTAAGGGGTCTAGTTGGTTCACCAAGATAGATCTTCGTGGTGCGTATAACCTTGTGCGTATTAAGCAGGGTGATGAATGGAAAACTGCATTTAATACGCCCGAAGGCCATTTTGAGTACTTGGTGATGCCTTTTGGACTTTCTAACGCTCCTTCTGTCTTTCAGTCTTTTATGCATGACATCTTCCGCGAATATCTGGATAAATTTATGATTGTGTATCTGGATGATATTCTGTTTTTTTCTGATGATTCGGAGTCCCATGTTAAGCAGGTCAGGATGGTGTTTCAGGTCCTGCGTGCCAATGCTTTATTTGTGAAGGGCTCAAAATGTCTTTTTGGAGTCCAGAAGGTTTCTTTTTTGGGTTTCATTTTTTCTCCTTCTACTATTGAGATGGACCCAGTCAAGGTTCAGGCTATTCATGACTGGACGCAGCCTACATCTGTTAAGAGTCTTCAGACGTTCTTGGGTTTTGCTAATTTTTACCGTCGCTTCATCGCTAATTTTTCTGGTGTTGTTAAGCCTTTGACGGATTTGACCAAGAAAGGTTCTGATGTTACTAACTGGTCTCCTGCGGCTGTGGAGGCCTTTCGGGAGCTGAAGCGCCGGTTTTCTTCGGCTCCGGTCTTATGTCAGCCAGATGTCTCTCTTCCTTTCCAGGTCGAGGTTGATGCTTCCGAGATTGGAGCGGGGGCTGTTTTGTCGCAGAGAAGCGCCGATGGCTCTGTGATGAAGCCATGTGCCTTCTTTTCAAGAAAGTTTTCGCCTGCCGAGCGGAATTATGATGTCGGTAATCGGGAGTTGTTGGCTATGAAGTGGGCATTTGAGGAGTGGCGATATTGGCTCGAGGGAGCTAAGCATCGTGTGGTGGTCTTGACTGATCACAAGAATCTGATTTATCTCGAGTCGGCCAAGCGGCTGAATCCTAGACAGGCTCGTTGGTCGTTGTTTTTCTCTCGTTTTGATTTCGTGGTCTCGTACCTGCCTGGTTCGAAGAATGTAAAGGCTGATGCTCTTTCTAGGAGTTTTGTGCCTGACTCTCCTGGAGATTCAGAGCCGGCTGGTATTCTCAGAGAAGGGGTGATTTTGTCTGCCATCTCCCCAGATTTGCGACGAGTGCTGCAGGAGTTTCAGGCGGATAGACCTGACCGTTGTCCACCGGACACTGTTTGTCCCGGATAGATGGACCAGCAGAGTTATTTCCGAGGTTCATTCTTCGGTGTTGGCGGGCCATCCTGGAATATTTGGTACCAGAGATTTGGTGGCCAGGTCCTTTTGGTAGCCTTCCTTGTCACGGGATGTGCGTTCCTTCGTGCAGTCTTGTGGAATTTGTGCTCGGGCTAAGCCTTGCTGTTCTCATGCCAGTGGTCTGCTGTTACCTTTGCCTGTCCCGAAGAGGCCTTGGACGCACATTTCCATGGATTTTATTTCGGATCTCCCTGTCTCTCAGAGAATGTCTGTCATCTGGGTGGTGTGTGATCGTTTTTCTAAGATGGTCCATTTCGTGCCCTTGCCTAAGTTGCCTTCCTCCTCCGAGTTGGTTCCGCTGTTTTTTCAAAATGTGGTTCGTTTGCATGGGATTCCTGAAAATATTGTTTCCGACAGAGGATCCCAGTTTGTGTCTAGATTTTGGCGGATCTTTTGCGCTAAGATGGGCATTGATTTGTCTTTTTCATCGGCCTTCCATCCTCAGACGAATGGCCAAACAGAACGAACTAATCAGACCTTGGAAACCTATTTGAGATGTTTTGTTTCTGCTGATCAGGACGACTGGGTGACTTTTTTGCCATTGGCCGAGTTTGCCCTTAATAATCGGGCTAGTTCTGCTACTTTGGTTTCTCCTTTTTTTTGTAATTCGGGGTTTCATCCTCATTTTTCCTCGGGTCAGGTGGAGCCTTCTGACTGTCCTGGAGTGGATGTTGTGGTGGATAGGTTGCATCAGATTTGGAATCATGTTGTGGACAATTTGAAGCTGTCACAAGAGAAGGCTCAGCGCTTTGCCAACCGCCGTCGCTGTGTGGGTCCCCGACTTCGCGTTGGGGACTTGGTGTGGTTGTCTTCTCGCTTTGTTCCTATGAAGGTCTCCTCTCCTAAGTTCAAGCCTCGGTTTATCGGTCCTTATAAGATTTTGAATGTCCTTAACCCTGTGTCATTTCGTTTGGACCTCCCAGCATCGTTTGCTATTCATAATGTGTTTCATCGGTCGTTGTTGCGGAGGTATGTGGTGCCTGTGGGTCCTCCGGTTGAGCCTCCTGCCCCTGTGCTGGTTGAGGGAGAATTGGAATACGTGGTGGAGAAGATCTTGGATTCTCGTATTTCTAGACGGAGGCTTCAGTATTTGGTTAAATGGAAGGGCTATGGTCAGGAGGATAATTCCTGGGTTGTCGCCTCTGATGTTCATGCGGCCGATTTGGTTTGTGCCTTCCATGTGGCTCACCCTAATCGCCCTGGGGGTTTTGATGAGGGTTCGGTGACCCCTCCTCAAGGGGGGGGGGGGTACTGTTGTGAACTCTGTTTTCAGGCTCCCTCTTGTGGTCACAGATGGTATTGTGTGACTTTTGTTTTGGGCTCCCCCTGGTGGCTTTGTTTGTTATCCTGCGGGTCTGTGGCTGATCAGCTGCCTCGTTATTCACTTGGGAGTTTCCTATTTAGCTTTGTTCCACTTCCACTTGTTGCCGGCTGTCAATGTACTCAGTGCTATTCTGATTACTCCTGATTATCTTCGGTCTCAGTCTCTTCAGGAGAAGCTAAGTTCTGTTTAATTATTTTTTGCTCATCAGTCTGCAATATGATTTCTGTGTATGATGAGTTTAGTCCAGCTTGCTAATATGTGATTTCTTCTGCTGGTTTGCTCTGGGGTACAGAGTTGCTTTCCCCGCACCGTTAGTTGGTGCGGGGGCTCGAGCGATCTCTGCGTGGATATTTTTGAATAGGGTTTTTAATTGACCGCACAGCTCCCTTCCTATTTTCTGCTTTCTAGTGTTAGCGGGCCTCATTTGCTAAATCTAATTTCATCTCTGCGTTTGTGCTTTCCCCTTGACTCACCGTTAATATTTGTGGGGGGCTATTCTATATCTTTGGGGTCATTTCACTGAGGCAAGTGAGGACTTTCGTTCCCTCTAGGAATAGTCAGTTTCTCAGGCCGTGAAGAGACGTCTAGGATTTTCAGGTACGTTCCACGGCTGCCTATAGTTGTTTGCGGATAGGATCAGGTTGCGGTAAATTCAGTTACCACTTCCCCAGAGTTTGTAGTCGGTTTAGTTACTTAGCTAGTCCTACTTGCGATCCTTGCCACTAGGATCATAACAGCTGGGGATTTATCAGGCTGCCAATTTAGCTTACAAATACTGAGGTAAAAATACTGAGCAAATAACATGTGAACGCAATACAGGAGGAGATGACATACAGATATATACTATATACAGGAGATGACACACAGGTATATACTATATACAGGGGAGATGACACACAGGTATATACTATATACAGGAGATGACATACAGGTATATACTATATACAGGAGATGACACACACACATATACTATATACAGGGGAGATGACACACAGGTATATACTATATACAGGAGGAGATGACATGCAGGTATATACTATATACTGGAGGAGATGACACACAGGTACAGTATATACTATATACAGGAGAGATGACACACAGGTATATACTATATACAGGAGGAGATGACACACAGGTATATACTATATACAGGAGGAGATGACACACAGGTATATACTATATGCAGGAGGAGATGACAAACACATATATACTATATACAGGGGAGATGACACACAGGTATATACTATATACAGGAGGAGATGACATACAGGTATATACTATATACAGGGGAGATGACATACAGGTACATACTATATACAGGGGAGATGACACACAGGTACATACTATATACAGGCGAGATGACACACAGGTATATACTATATACAGGAGGAGATGACACAGGTATATACTATATACAGGGGAGATGACACACACATATCTATATATATAATTGTCTAAGGGTTTTTCCGTCTGTCTGTCTGTCTGTCCTGGAAAACCCGCGTCTCTGATTGGTCGAGGCCGCTAGCACAGCGACGGGCACAGTATCGACGTAGATGTCATAATGGTTGCCATGGCGACGATGATGTCATAAAGGTTGCCTCGACCAATCAGCGACGGGCACAGTCTGCCGCGAATTCTGGAATCATCATTGTCCATATACTACGGGGACATGCATATTCTAGAATACCCGATGCGTTAGAATCGGGCCACAATCTAGTATACTATATACAGGGGAGATGACACACAGGTATATCCTATATACAGGGGAGATGACACACAGGTACATCCTATATACAGGGGAGATGATACACAGGTATATAATATATACAGGGGAGGTGACACACAGGTATATACTATATACAGAGGAGATGACACAGGTATATACTATATACAGGAGGAGATTACATACAAGTACATACTATATACAGGAGAAGATGACATACAGGTATATACTATATACAGGAGATGACATACAGGTATATACAATATATAGGAGATGACATACAGGTATATAGTATATACAGAAGAGATTACATACAGGTATATACTATATACAGGAGGAGATGACACATAGGTATATACAATATACAGGAGGATATGACATACAGCAGGTATATACTATTTACAGGGGAGATGACATACAGGTATATACTATATACAGGAGATGACATACAGGTGTATACTATATGTAAGGGACATGACAAACATGTATATACTGAGGGGAAAATGAGAGGTGTGAGGTGAAAATGAGGGGTGTGAGGTGAAAATGAAAAGGTGTGAGTGCAAAATGAGAGGAGTGAGGGAAATAGTGGAGTGATCGGAAAATGACAGATGTGAGGTCAAAATGACAAGTGTTAGGGGGAAATGAGAGGAGTGAGGGGGAAAATAAGAGGAGTGAGGGGGAAAATGAGAGGTGTAAGGGAGAAAGTGAGAGATGTGAGGGGGAAAATGAGAGGCGTGATGGGAAAATAAGAGAAGTGAGGTGTTATAACTAACCACAGATATTTACTATGCCCAGGCAACGCCAGGCTCTTCAGCTAGTATATATATATATTAAAAACATATGTAAGCAGAGCACCACATAATCCTCCCCCTTACAGGCCGCCCCAGAGCATGAGAATCTCCTTAACTGAAAACTAATAGGTGCAGCCAGCAGGCGGGTGCAGTTTGGCCACCTAATGCGGCGGTCTGCAGTGTCTCCCCCGGCGGCTGCATTCTGCCACACCCCGGACTGAGAGTTGGCTGTTCTCTGTGCCGATTGTCAAGCTGACAGCCGGCACAGAGAAGCTGCAGCATGCCGGCTCCCAGGCACATGGATGGACATACCTCATGTGCAGCGATCTGTCCTTCTTCCTGCTCGGGCTTCCACTCTCTCACACAGACAGCAGCGCCGCTGGATGACATCATCATTCATTGGCCAGCTGTGCTAGAGAGAGGAAGCTGCCATCGGTGATGCTTCATCTGCGGGAGAGCATGACAGGTGAGAGGTGCTGTGTGTGTACACGTGTTGTGTGTGTGTGTGTGTGTGCGTACCTGCATAGCACTGCGGGGGAATGTGCAGAGAGGTAAATGGTGTTGTGTGTGTAGTGGGAGGAGAGGGCAATGATGGGGATGGTGAGGGAGGAGGAAATGATGGAAGTGGTGGAATGGGCAAGGATGGGGTGGTGGGGGAGGAGGAAATGATGGGGGTGGTGGAATGGGCAATGATGGTGGTGGGGGAAGAATGCAATGATGGTGGTGGGGGAGGAGGAAATGATGGAGGTGGGGGATAGGGCAATAATGGGGTGGAAGGGGAGGAAATGATGGAGGTGGTTGGTGGAATGGGCAATGATGGTAGTGGGGAGAATGCAATGATGGTGGTGGGGGAGGAGGAAATGATGGAGGTGGTGGAAAGGGAAATAATGGGGGTGGAGGGGAGGAAATGATGGAGGTGGTGGAATGGGCAAGGATGGTGGTGGTGGAAAGGACAATGATGGTGGTGGTGGAAAGGGCAATGATGGGGATGGCGGGGGAGGAGAAAATGATGGATGTGGTGGAAAGGGTAATAATGGGGATGTGGGGGAGGAGGAAATGATGGAGGTGGGGGAGAAGGCAATGATGGTGGTAGTGGAAAAGACAATGATGGGAATGGTGGGGAAGGAGGCAATGATGGGGTGGTGGAGAAGGCTGTGATGGAGGTGGTGGAAACGGCAATGATGGGGGTGATGGAGAGGGCAATGATGGGGTGGTATAGGAGAAAGCAATGATGGAGGTGGTGAAAAGGGTAATGATGGGGTGGTGGGGGAAAAGCAATGATGGAGATGGTGGAAAGAACAATGATGGTGGTGGTGGAAAGAACAATGATGGGGTGGTGGAAAGAATAATGATGGTAGTGGTGGAAAGGACAATGATGGTAGTGGTGGAAAGGGCAATAATGGGAGTGGTGGAGAGGATGAAATGGTGGAGGTGTTGGAATGGGCAATGATGGGAGTGGTGGGGGAAAAGACAATAATGGGGGTGGTGAGGGAGGTGGAAATGATGGAGGTGGTGGAATGGGCAATGATATGAATGATTTGGAGTGGAGATGGGGTTATTTATTGTGTGTGGGGAGATTTGTAGTGGGGATGGGGGGATTTAATGTGTGGGGGAGATTTGAGGACACAAAATGAAGAGCAAAGGAGGAGATGGGGGCATATATGAGGAAACAGTATGGGGGAATGGGTGGCATGCATGAGGAAACAGTACTGGGGAATGGGGGGCATGTATGAGGAAACAATATGGGGGAATGGGGGCATGTAAGAGGAAACAGTGTGGGGGAATGAGGGCATGTATCATGAAGCAGTACTGGGTAAAGGGGGGCATGTATGGGGGAATGGGGGTATATATGAGGAAACAGTATGGGGGATGGGTGCAGACAGTATGGGGAGCGAACGGGGGAATGTATGCGGACACAGTATGAGTAGCGATGTGAAAAATCTATGTGGACAGAGTACGGGAAGTGAAGTTGATGGGATGTGTGCAGACTCAGTATGGGGAGTCAGGTGATCAGGCAGTATAGAAAGTGAGGGGGTAAATATATCAAGAGACAGTATGGTGAACAGGGGGGATGTGAGAGGAGACAGTATGACGAGGGAGGGGAATAGTGTGAGGAGACAGTATGAGGGGAGTAAAGTGAGTGGGCACAGAATAGAAACTGAGTAGTGGGGGCATAGCATGGAGGGACAGTGTTAGGGCACAGCCAGGAGGGGATAGTATACCAAGGAGGGGAGAGTGTGATGAAGGAGTACAGGGGGGACACAGTATGAGAGGATAGTGTGAAGAAGGGGCCGGTATGGAAAGGAGAGGTCTGTGTAAAGAGCATGTACCATAAGAGGGACAGTGTGGGGGTCATATTTTGTGTAGACAATTTAGTGAGGGGCAATTTTTTATTCAGGAGCATTATAATGACACTTCTATCTTTAAGGGCATCATGTGGGGATTTTCTGCAAAAGAGCAGAGAAGATGGAAGTCTGCAGAGACGAGCTGAGGATGAGAAAACTCATCATGGGTTCTGGAGAAGATGAAAAAAGGGAAGGAGAACGACTCCAGAGATGACGTCATCTATAAGGTATCTGGATGTAAATGTTATGTGTGATACTAACTCATGTATTTATTTATTTTAGGAGCATTAAAGGGGATGTCCAGGTTTGTAATGAGTCTGCAGTCATTCTTTGTGACTGCAGACTTCTGACTTCTCACAGTGCGCACTGCACGCTGTTAGGAATCTGTCGTGTTGGCGATTTACATACATGCAGTCATGCGCTGACCAGACATGTGTGGCCTCACTCAATGAAAATGAACTGAGCGAGGCCGGGCACGTCTAGTCGGAATGGTGTCAGAAATATACCAATCACATGCTTGTGCTGACATGACTGTCCTCTGGCAAGGGAGAATCCTAAAAGTGTGCAGTGCATTAGTTGTGAGAATTCAGAAGTCTGCAATATCAGGATTCAGCTCTGCAGGTTCCAGTAGTCATCACATGGACACTTCACTCATATGTGATTTTCATACTTCCTGCTTCGCTCAATTTTTAACTGAACATTGAGAGAATTAGGGAGAGGAGCTCGTGGGTACATGACTAAGTGTGCAAATCGCATATGTCCTTGGGAGATGGGAGGGGGGGGGGGGGGGCGCCAAAATGAATTCTTGCCCCGAGTGCCAGAAACCCTAGATACACCTCTGACTGACGGGTAAGGCTACGTTCACATTTGCGTTGTGCGCCGCAGCGTCGGCGCCGCAGCGCACAACGCAAACAAAAACGCAGCAAAACGCATGCACAACGCTGCGTTTTGCGCCGCATGCGTCATTTTTTTCATTGAATTTGGACGCAGCAAAAATGCAACTTGCTGCGTCCTCTGCGCCCCGACGCGGGCGCCGCAGCGACGCATGCGGCGCAAAACGCAAGTGCGCCGCATGTCCATGCGCCCCCATGTTAAATATAGGGGCGCATGACGCATGCGGCGCCGCTGCGGCGCCCGACGCTGCGGCGCTGGCCGCAAATGTGAACGTAGCCTAAGTGGCCTAAGTGCAATAGGCTTCAATTAATCTGTATTATTCTGAGATTGTAACTGTGTGTATAGTATATCTGTTTGTAAACAATCAGATAAATGCATGTACAGCACGATATATATCTATTTGACTAGCAAATAAAGTGTAACCTATTTGTGGCTTGGACAGCCAGACTTTGCCATCTTATCTTAAAGCAACAGGAAAGGTAAACCTTAAAGGTACATTAAGCTACACCCTGATATTGTGGTCTGAGGAGCCCTATGAATCAGTGATGCTATGTACATAGTGTATGCGAACCACGCGTAAACTAGCAGGTCACTTTGTAAAGGACAATAGAAATATGCAACCCATAGCTGTATCCTTTATTACAGGATCTTATCGGGCGCGTGTCTCCACCTTCGCTTCTCACACCGTACGTGCATTTCTGCAAAAGCTTGGGGCTTAGTCTGTCAGCGCGAGCTGCCACTCTGCAGACATGACATACGTCTGAGGAAAAAGAAAAGACTATTCTAAATAAGGGCTGAAACTCAGGCAACACGTCTCCTGTTTGTGGAGTACAAGAGACCAGGACTGTGAACTCTTACCTCTCCCTGTGCAAACAGACAATGAAAACCTGTTTGCTAATAGCTATAAGGAAGATCGCTCCTTGGTATGTGCTGAACTTTCTTCAGAGCTAAATTTTAACAACTTCTACAGTGGCAATAACTAGGGATGAGCGAACAAGCTCGGTGATACTCGGATATCGATCATATTTGGGTGCTCAGATGTGCTCAGTGCTCGACTGTGTTTGGTGCCTGTTACACAGCCAGTAAGCATGCGGAGATTACCTGCCAGGCACTGTAATGCCATAGCCATCTTGATAGTGGCATTACTGTGATTGGCTAGCCATATGACATCATCGGGGGTTATAAAAGGACAGGCACTAACAGGCTCGGCACACTGACGCCATTGCACAGCTCTGTGACAGTTGTTAATGGAGGGAGAGAGTGCTTGTCCATGCCTGTGTGGGCACAGTTTAATGAATCAGAGTCCTGTATTGTTTATGCTGGCGCTGAAGCTAAATAATCATACTAACAGTCCATGTAAGGGCTAATTTTGTGCTTGACTGGTAGTATCAGCCTAGGGAGGGAGAGTTACAGGAGCAGGGAGAGTGGTTGAATATGGGCAGGGATTAGAACTTTACAGTTCGTTTCTAAATATATAGATGTGGCCGTTGACCACATTTTTATTTTGTGTGAAAAAATTGACTACATTGTCATCCATAGAGTATTAGGTGCTTTGCGGTATATTTCTATGTTATATACCACTCTAAAAAAAGCATTGAAACATGTTTCTGGATTCAATTACTCACCCATGAAGTATTATGTGTTTTACAATGCATTTCAGTGTTATATAACACTCCCAAAAAGGGTTGAAAATGTATTCTGTATGTAATTACTCATCCATATACTATTGCATAGTCTGTGGTATATTTTGATGTTATATAACACTCCCAAAAAGGATTGAAAAATAGTGGCAGGCTTTGCACTGTGTGCAGAGCTTTTATGAGTATAGGAGTAACACAACTGCACTTTGTGCACAATATTTGAATGAGGCACTACAGTTGGTGCCTTCAAGGGTGTATGGATGACCCTGCTTGTAATGTTTGGCAGGATTTGCACTTAGTGCATAGGCATCATGAGTCTAGGAGTACCACTGCATTACAATTTGAAGGGAATATGTATGAGACCCTCCTTTATGTCTAATACAGGGTTATCTGAGTCCCTCTGAGTCCCTAATTTTTGGCACTTCTTGTTTCCTTCATAAATTACACTGAAATTTCCATTTTTTTAATAAAAAATCAATTTTCAGTTAGTTAAATTATATTTTTTTAAAGGTTGCCTTATATACAAGACATTATACAGGAAAAATGTTTCTTAATGCCGATTTTCAATGTTTTATTGTCAGTCTTTAAAGTGGGAACCATTGTTCTCAGCAGCAATCTGGGAGTCAGATATGCTTCCAGAGGTCTTCCCCATACTGTTCTCATTCCATTCAGCACTTCTTCCATCCATTTCAACATTTTCACTGCCCCCAAGACCACCTTGTAGGGTCTGCCATACTCATTGCTTGAAACGAGCATCCAAGTATTAGAAATTGCACGGTTCAAGTAACAAGCATTTTAGTGCTAATTAATTTCTAGCAATAACACATTCCTACTGTTAAGCAGTGTACAATTACACTATAAAGGGTTACCATTATTAAAGGATGCATTATAGATGGCCTGCCCTTAGAATCAGACTTACTTAGAATGTGCCCAGGGATCCCCACTTCTGTGGCATTCATGTGTGGTTGTGCTTAGTACTGCAGCTCAACTCATGCAAGTGAATGGTGTGTGAGTCTTTTACTGAACCAACATGAAATAGAATAGAATCAGGAGCAACTTCAGTGTAGATCAGTGGAATAAAACATGAAAAATAAAGGCTTAATAGAGTTGCTCACATTTTCAGGTTGTGCAAATCACAACACTGCATGAGGCTTAAAGGTGGACCAAGGGACATGGCTGCAGCTTCACCCACTGATCCTGACAAGTGTCTGGCGCAAGACAATGGTTGTGTTCGTAGGAAGAAAAAGCAGATTAGCACGGGTGCTGCCAGGTCCAGAAAATGTTAATTCAAAGGAAATAGGACAAACATGGCTTTATTGAAAACGCTTTTCAGAGTTGTTCCAACTTCGTAGCCCTGACTGAGGAAATGCAACTCCAAAACGCATTGTCATTAAAATCAAGTTCAGCCTATTACCTTGGAATTATCATTTTCTGGACCTTGCAGCATTCGTACCAAACTGCATTTTCTTCTAAAGAATACAGCCTTTTATTGGATATGTTTTCTATTTTCTTCTGTTTCTTTTCATTCCCCTGATATCATCTGAGGCTCTTATACCCATATTATAATTTGCATCATGACAAGATCGGACACTTCAGCCAACTTTGCTCTAATGTCCATGTTTAGGCTTGGGCTTTAAAAGAGCATTCAGTGTAGACCACCAAGTGTGATATGACCTAAAATGCACACATCTCATTTACATCACATAATTGTCCTTTGTGTTCCGTATTCCAACATACATTCTCCATAGGGTTCTACAAATCCTTAGGGCCTCCTCCGGGATAGTATAGAGCGGTATGAATAAAAAAAGAATTGTATAATTGGGTATGCTACCATGCAGTATTAATTTATTTACATGGGAGCTTATTGCTAACATGTGCCACCTTATGGCATCTGCCAGAAATATGTTAGGTGCTTTTTCTGGCATGAATATTAAAAGAGACCATTAACATGATGTGAGAAGAGCCTTATTGACACCAAGGACTAGACTTACAATACCTATTATGACTTATTTCAGTTTTAAATGTAGTAAGACATAAAACAACAAACTACCGTAAGTCATAATAAGTCACAAGAGCCAAGCAAGTAAAAAACGCAAATTAAAAGAGAGGACAATTATCAAGATCTAATATTTCTTTAAAAATTAGTAGGCAACAATTACTGTCAGCAATAAAACGGTAACTCATTGAACGAGGCATAGCTGATAGATAAATGTGTCCTGGTCCAACATCCAATCTGAATGAATGCAAGAAGAAACTTTAGGCTCACTACCGGCACGCCGCTTGCTGTTGTGCACGTGGATAAGGATGCTGCCACAGTCACTCACTTATGGACGCTTAACTAGAATCCGTGATTTATTTTGTCATTCAATTTTGCTGGGTCATCATAACAATATCACATGGATATACAAAACAATGTTCTGGTATCTTGTTATTTGGGCTATGGATGTAATATTGGCTGAATAAATCATGGATTCTGGTTAAGTGTCCAGAAGTGAGTGTCAGAAATGTTTCCAATTACAAAGAGAAACTAAACTGTTAGGTTACTTGGCCCTCACAGATTTTGTATAGTCTGCAATACTTTATAGTTTGATGCATAGAAATTACATACTAACAATCCATACAGAAGTAATGTACAGGCAATGACAGATATTTCTCCTTCATAGGCGTTCATGTTCGATTCATTTGAGCAATAGTGATCAGCGAAGGTGCTCTGATTAGGTGTTATCTGAGCATGCTCGGGGTACTAACCAAGTGACTTCGGTGTGATCGAATAATATGTTCGAGTCTCTGTGCCTGAATGTCTCGCAGTTGTTCGACAGCCGCAACACATGCAGGGATTGACTGACAAACAGCTGCACGATATGCAGCCGCAGGGACTCGAACATATTATTCGAGCATGCCGAAGACATTCGGTTAGCACCCGAGCATGCTCGGATAACACCTAATTCGAGCACATTCGCTCATCACTACTGAGCATACATTTATATTGCAGGTATGAGCAATAATAAAGTTTTCTGCTACTATCTGTGAATGTATGCTGTGTACTTCTCTATCTTTAGTAGGAAAATCAACAGGCAGCAATAATATGTGGTTGTGTTTGTATTATTTCCCATTAACATTTTACATAGTAAAGAGTACTAATATTTACATATATTGTATATGTATTTAAATATACGGCGGCACAAAGTATAAAGAACGCTTAATTTGGGATGCAAGTAGAGAATGCTTCAAAAGGATGTGAATATCCTGAATATGCCATGAAACACACTATCATTTCCTTTGTTCTTTCCATCCAATGGCCCCGAAAGGGATTGCAAAGAGCAAAGTTACTCTTTAATGCATGGGTCAGCTGCTTGCTGGAGGGAGACAGACACATTAAGCAGGACACAATTTGCCTCTTGGCAGACAGTGACGTCTTTTACTTTGGGAAATATGAGTCAGACTGTAAAAGAAGTTCTCCACAACCTACCCGAGAAATAAAATGATTATTCTTCACCTACTTAATCTTTTCTGGCCAATTCAAGTTCTTCATAATATTGAAATACTTGTTAAAATCTTATGGGACTCAGAAGCTGTAACATGCTCAGAAATACTGGTAATCTCATCAATGTTGAAAAAGTTAAATACATTCATCATCAATCCACAAAATAAGATGTAAGAAAACTGGTGGCCTAACTACTAAGATACCCATTGCTAATCACTGGAATGGGTAGAAGTCTGAGTGTAGCAGCAGTTGAGCGTGTCAGCTGTCGCTTCATTTCAAAGTCTATGGTACCAACAGAAGCAAAAAAATGCAAGTCTCATATCTGAAAGCCACTTCACTTTTTTTTAAACAACAGTCTAATGTAAGATCGTTAATAATAAAGTTAATGAGTGTAAAAGGATTTCTAAAGTTAATTAAAATAGGGCTCATGCCCACATTTTCCTTACAAGTCTTCCTTATTCACACAATGAGATAATGCACAGATCTGCTGTACTGTGTTAGTTGTAATCACACACAGCTCTGCAGTGGGATCAGGAAAGCAGACTGTCAGTCATTACATTGTTGTTGCAATTCATACTGACAAATAATAATGTTACTTTCGAGGATCAATTTTTTTCTACAGAAATGAGGTACAACAGTGGGGGTGGCTTGTATGCCATCTTTTGATAGTTTATTCCTGGGTACTGGGAAAGGGAAATTTGATCGGATGATACATGCGCCGCTCCCCTGATCCTTGGATGGCTTTGCTATATTGATGATATTCTTTTTATATGGCAGGGCTCTGTCAGTGATTTAGATAGTTTTATGTCAGTATTGAATTGCAAGAGCTCCAACATCAGACTCTTGTTGGATGTCATGCTCAAGGTGAAAACAAATGGCTCTATAGATACAGATATGTATCGTAAAGAAACCTAAATGAATGCGTTATTACACAACTACGGCACATTTGAATTCAACTATTAGCATTGTTCCAGTTGGAGAATCTGTACATCAGATGAACTATTTGAAAGACAGGCTGTGGACCTTGGGGAGAGATTTATGCATCGTGGGTACAATAAGAGGAGCATCAAGAAGGGTTATCATAGGGATAAAAGCACATCGAGGAATGCCTTGCTACTTTCGAGGGACAGGAAATCTAGTGATATGGGCACGCGATACATCTCAACATATAAAAATCAACAGACCACCATACGTATGATCCTTAATTGACATTGGTCGATACTTGAGACAGATCCCATTTTATGCAAATATCTCTTTAAATCACCCTGATGACAGCATGTAGGAGCAAGAACCTCAAAGACTTCTTGGTTAACAGCTACTAAGCTAATGTGAATAAGCCTCCAGACCCTTTTACAGTGGGTAAACAAAAATGAGGTTTTTCCCCATGAGGTGATTCTTTGGCATGCAAAAATTTGATCCGGGCCACATCGTTCACCTCATCAAACGGTCTCAGAAAATTAAAAATCGGTGAGTATATCACTTGCAGCACAACACATGTGATATACTATGCCGTGTGTACTTGAAAATTGATATATATTGGACTTGCATCTCGAGAATTACGTGTGCGAACATGAAAACATGTAAGGCTGGGTTCACATTGCGTCTTTGGCGTCCGTAGACGGACTATGTTACACGGCATAACGCGGTGTAACGCAGTCCGTTAACGCCACCATTAAGTCCTATGGCGGACACATCGCTAGCGCACACCCACAATGGGCGTGTGCTAGCGATGTGCCGTCATTGAGTGACAGACCCTGGGACGCGGGCTGCAGCGTTTCCGGGTCCGTCACTGCTAGTGCAGATAGAGCATCTGCTAGCTCTATCTGCGCTAGCGCCCTGACATATCGGCACTTGCGTTAACAGCAGCCCGGTAACGCATGTGTTGAACGGGCTGCTGTTAAAGCAATGTGAACCCGGCCTTAGAGATATCATTGCTGCCCATGAAGTGAACGATGTGAGTACCTTAAAGACAATCCAGAGACATTTTAAGTCATGTTATAATTGTAATCCCAAAGAGCTAAAAATCCCAGAATAGATAGGATACGTGTTGGCATAAGGGGTGGTGATAGCAAACGCATTCTTCTTGCACAAAGGGAGTGTCGATGGATTTCGGTCTTGGATACCATGATGCCGGCGGGTTTAAATAAACAATTGAGTTTTGTCCCCTTTCTATAATATTATGCTGTCTCTGTATTTATTTTTAATTTGTGTGTCTTTTTGCTTTTAGTTGCTTTAATTTTGTTTGACGATCTGTATCTTTGACTTTGACTGAAAGTGTCTAAATTAGAATGCACCATCATACATCAGACTGTATCAAATTTTCCTTATGTCTTGGAAGGACCAATGATAGATGGTGCTGTAACTCACTATTCAGAAACTCCTCTTTCTAGTTATATATGTAACATATAGAACAATTTTTTTCTGTTTATTCACAATTGTTGCTTTAGCTGTCTTTTTGCATTCCTTGGCTTTATATCCTTAGGTTATATTAGCTTATTGATATATACATGAGTAAGGTTTATATTTACATGAGCAATGTTATTAGGTTTCATGGTGTATCGAATGTTTTATATAGTCGTATTATTGCACTAGCACTTTAATGTGTTTTCTATCACACAGTATGGCTGTATGCCAAGCGAATTTTCATATTTTTTATATTATCTTATATATTCTTTCTTTTGTATAGTATTGAGCATTATCTTGACTTTATATATAGTTTTTGGATCATGCCACCTTTCACTACATGAAATTAAGGCTTGTCTCTATATGTACTTTATTGTACACTATATGTGGTTTCAAACATAGTTTATTAAGGTGCTTATATTTGTATGTAACTATCGCCAGTCTACCCTTCCTAATGCCCACATTCAAAATGGTATTTGATTTGCTTGTAAGACCTGTAGTGAATGCATTCCTCCTTGTGGGGATATTGAATTAAGGATCCAAGGTGTGCACATGTCTTTGAGGTGATGCGTACTGGAGCATCACTGACGGCGCCTGTTTGTGACGTGTGTGGGTCAATTACATCATCAAGGTATTCCCCGTTACCCACATCATCAGCAAGATCGCCGGAAGTGATGCAAGTTTCGGCGCACACAGTTATACACATGTGCCACATGTAACATCGGAATTACATACACCTGTGATGGAGATTATTTAAGGTTTAGCATAGACACACAACAAACTATGGTCCCCTGAGGAAACCAATGCAAAACGCGCCTTGGGGCTGTCAGCGTGCTATCACATATGGCCAACTATGGGTAAGAGTTCATATTAGTTGTTTGCTTGTATGAATGCACTGTTACATAGAGTTTACAGTATGTTTTTAAAGTGAATTATTCATAAACTATGTAGTGGTACTGTATCCTTTCCGCATCTCTCAGACACCAGATTAGGAAGTTTACATAAGCATTATGCACTTTAATTAGTTCTGAATTGAACTATATACTCCTCCAGTATATGTGATGTGCACGTTTTCCTACCTGAGTCTCTGCTCTAATGGACTTTGCAATTGACACTTACTTTTTATATACATATTTGTAAATGCCTTTTTTATGTTTAACCCCTTTACCCCCAAGGGTGGTTTGCACGTTAATGACCGGGCCAATTTTTACAATTCTGACCACTGTCCCTTTATGAGGTTATAACTCTGGAACGCTTCAACGGATCTTGGTGATTCTGACATCGTTTTCTGGAGACATATTGTACTTCATGATAGGGGTAAAATTTCTTTGATATTACTTGCGTTTATTTGTGAAAAAAATAAAAAAATGGAAATTTGGCGAAAATTTGGAAAATTTTGCAATTTTCCAAATTTGAATTTTTATGCCCTTAAATCACAGAGATATGTCACACAAAATACTTAATAAGTAACACTTCCCACATGTCTACTTTACATCAGCACAATTTTGGAGCCAACATTTTTTTTGTTAGGGAGTTATAAGGGTTAAAAGTTGACCAGCAATTTCTCATTTATACAACACCATTTTTTTTAGGGACCACATCACATTTGAAGTCATTTTGAGGGGTCTATATGATAGAAAATAACCAAGTGTGACACCATTCTAAAAACTGCACCCATCAAGGTGCTCAAAACCACATTCAAGAAGTTTATTAACCCTTCAGGTGTTTCACAGGAATTTTTGGAATGTTTAAAAAAAATTAACATTTAACTTTTTTTCACAAAAAATTTAATTCAGCTCTAATTTGTTTTATTTGACCAAGGGTAACAGGACAAATTGGACACCAAAAGTTATTGTACAATTTGTCCTGAGTACGCCGATACCCCATATGTGGGGGTAAACCACTGTTTGGGCGCATGGCAGAGCTCAGAAGGGAAGGAGCGCCATTTGACTTTTTCAATGCAAAATTGACTGGAATTGAGATGGGACGACATCTTGCGTTTGGAAAGCCCCTGATGTGCCTAAACATTGAAAGCCACCACAAGGAACACCATTTTGAAAACTAGACCCCCTACGGAACTTATCTAGATGTGTGAGCACTTTGACCCACCAAGTGCTTCACAGAAGTTTATAATGCAGAGCCGTAAAAATAAAAAATCATATTTTTTCACAAAAATGATCTTTTCGCCCCCAATTTTTTATTTTCCCAAGAGTAAGAGAAGAAATTGGACTCCAAAAGTTGTTGTGCAATTTGCCCTGAGTACGCTGATACCCCATATGTGGGAGTAAACCACTGTTTGGGCTCATGGTAGAGCTCGGAAGGGAAGGAGCGCCGTTTGACTTTTCAATGAAAAATTGACTGGAATTGAGATGGGACACCATGTTGCGTTTGGAGAGCCCCTGATGTGCCTAAACAGTGGAAACCCTCAATTTTAACTGACACCCTAACCCAAACACACCTCTAACCCTAATCCCAAACACACCCCAAACCTCAACCACACCCCTAACCCCAACACACCCCTAACCCTAATCCCAACCCTAACCACACCCCTAACCCTAATCCCAACCATAACCCTAACCACACACCTAACCCTGACACACCCCTAACCCTAATCCCAACCGTAAATCTAATCCAAACCCTAACCCTAGCTCTAACCCTAACCCTAACCCTAGCCCTAGCCCTAACCCTAGCCCTATCCCTAGCCTTAACCCTAACCCTAGCCCTAACCCTAATGGGAAAATGGAAATAAATACATTTTTTTAATTTTTTAATCTTTCCCTAACTAAGGGGGTGATGAAGGGGGGTTTGATTTACTTTTCTGGCGGGTTTTCTAGTGGTTTTTTATGATTGGCAGCCGTCACACATTAAAAGATGCTTTTTATTGCAAAAAATATTTTTTGCGTTACCACATTTTGAGAGCTATAATTTTTCCATATTTTGGTCCACAGAGTCATGTGAGGTCTTGTTTTTTGTGGGACGAGTTGCCGTTTTTATTGGTAACATTTTCAGGCACGTGACATTTTTTGATCGCTTTTTATTCCGATCTTTGTGAGGCAGAATGACCAAAAACCAGCTATTCATTATTTTTTTTATGTTTTGGCGTTTTTATACGATAAAAACTATTTTATAGAAAAAATAATTATTTTTGCATCGCTTTATTCTGAGGACTATAACTTTTATATTTTTTCGCTGATGATGCTGTATGGTGGCTTGTTTTTTACGGGACAAGATGACGTTTTCAGCGGTAACATGGTTATTTATATCCGTCGTTTTGATCGCGTGTTATTCCACTTTTTGTTCGGCGGTATGATAATAAAGCGTTGTTTTTTGCCTCGTTTTTTTTTTTACTGAAGGGGTTAACTAGTGGGATAGTTTTATAGGTTGGGTTTTTACGGACGCGGCGATACTAAATATGTGTACTTTTATTGTTTTTTTTTATTTAGATAAAGAAATGTATTTATGGAAACAATATATATATATATTTTTTTAGGAATTTTTTTTAAATTTTTTTTACACATGTAAATATATTATTTTACACTATAACATTGCCCCGGGGGTGGGGGGGGAGAATGGGGGGGGGGAATCATGTTATAGTGTAAGATCGCTGATCTGACACTTTGCTGTGCACTGTGTCAGATCAGCAATCTGACGTGCAATCCTGGAGGCTTCCCGGCACCTGCTCTGAGCAGGCGCTGGTAAGCCACCTCTCTGCAGGACCCGGGTGCAACCCCACGGCCATTTTGGATCCGGGGCCTGCAGGGAGAAGACTGTAGGAGACCCTCAGAGCAACGCAATCACATCGCGTTGCTCCGAGGGTCTCAGGGAAGCCTGCAGGGAGCCCCCTTCCTGCACGATGCTTCCCTATACCGCCAGAACACTGCGATCATGTTTGATCACAGTGTGCCGGGGGTTAATGTGCCGGGGGCGGTCCGTGACCGCTCCTGGCACATAGTGCCGGATGTCAGCTGCGATAGCCAGCTGACACCCGGCCGCGATCGGCGGCGCTCCCCCCGTGAGCGCGGCCGATCGCTATGACGTACTATCTTGTCAGAGGGCATACGGGCCCACCCCACCTAGACGGGATAGTACATCTAATGTCAGAAAGGGGTTAATAAAGTTTTTTTAACTATATCTTGGACCATCTACTCCATGTTTTCAGTATTTATGTCAGTCATTACATGTCTTACATTGGTAATGCCACCTTTCTTTTAAAATAAGCTCTGGAGGCAGACTGTCCTAGAAATCTATGTCCAGCCCATAGACCTTAACAGCACATTTATATATTAAGAAAAACATGGATTTCTCTGGAATAAGACATCGGATCGCATTTCATTCAACTTTCTATGATCTGCTTGTCCATATAGGCGGGTTAGGAGGGTTAAGCCTTCTAACAGATTCCCTTTAAGGGTTGAAGAAATATTTAGCTTCATTATTTACAATTTTTTTTGCATATCCTGATTATAATATCTGTGACCTGGTGTTAAATGAGTTGATAAAAAATTAGTATGTGCGCGCTCTTTTAAAATGGAGGAACATTAGGTATATGTATTTGTTGCAGACTTGTACATAATTAAAGCAGGACTGGCACCACAAAGGTTAACAAGGAATCACCCAATAACAGGCCCCTGACTGTCTACCTGCAGATGACGATGACCTCATACCTGCAAATGTTCCCATGGTGTCACCTTACGGCTTCTGTCAACAAGTCTTTCATCACCAAACTACTTACATCATACTTTCAAAAACCGCTAAACTGCTCATTGTCACTGCACTTACAACACCTCCAAGTGACAGTGGTTTATGGTTTCAATTAACCTCCAGGCTGTTTGCAACTCTCCATTTCCACAAGTGAAAATCTCTGTTAGATTAACTCTTACTGCCCTGTTTGGTTTCTGAATATTGTATGTCCTCCATGTGAAACTAAATATATTTGCACATCAACCTGAACTTCTCCTAGCCAGGTATTTGTAACATGCTTCTACAGATACTAATTGTCATGGGACTCATCTTGCTCCTGTTTTCTCTTACATTATGATCCATGCTATTTTGTCCTCAAATTAAAACACTGGAGAAAGCCAGTTTTCCTTTTTGGAAGTGCATCTGAACAGCAAGGTGGATTGCTGTTGAGGGGAGATAGAGAGAAAAAAAAAAAATCTATAAATCTTCAGCACAGCGAGTGTGAACGAGCTGAGTGTGACCTGAGCGTAAGTGTGAACGGCGGTAAGTGTGTGACTTGTGATTCAGTGACTTTGGAATCAGGGAGTTTCCAAGGGAGGAATTGCTTCTGTTTTTTTTTTTTTTTTGGTTTAATTAATACTTTGTATTTATTTTTAATTAACGTTTCTGTGTGGTGCAATCCCCATTAGGAAATGTGCTCCACAATTGTTAATGCCATCCAGTGTACATCTTGCCACATGTATGCAGTCCTTGACCAGCCGGTCGAGGGTGCATACTGCTGTGCGAGATGTGAGCACATTGTGCATTTGGAAACCCAGATACTGGATCTAAATGTGCAGCTGGCAACACTGAGATCCATAGACAATATGGAGAGGAGTCTTCTGCTCACAGAGCAGACGCTCAATGGGATAGATGAGGAGGGGGATGGTAGGATGGAGCTGCAGGACAGTGTGGCAGTTAGCTGGGTGACAGATAGAAGGCGGGGTAGAGGGAAGAGTGCCAGGGAGGCTAGTCCTGATCTGGCACACCCCAATAAGTTTGCTAAGTTGGCAGATGAGGGGGGTGCCAGTACAGGGGTAGCACTGCTGCAGCCAGGCATGTCCTCTGAAAGCCGGAGGAGTGACTGCTCCAGTAAGGAGGGAAAAAGGAGAGCAGGGCAGGCCAGACAGGTGCTGGTAGTGGGGGACTCAATTATTAGGGGAACAGATAGGGCAATCTGTCACAAAGACAGGGATCGTCGGACAGTGTGCTGCCTACCTGGCGCTCGAGTCCGACACATCGCTGATCGGGTGGACAGATTACTGGGAGGGGCTGGTGAGGACCCAGCGGTCATGGTGCACATTGGCACAAATGACAAAGTTAGAGGTAGGTGGAAGGTCCTTAAAGATGATTTCAGGGAATTAGGCTGCAAGCTGAAAGCAAGGACCTCCAACGTGGTATTTTCCGAAATACTGCCTGTACCACGTGCCACGCCAGAGAGGCAACGGGAGATTAGGGAGGTTAATAAGTGGCTCAAGAATTGGTGTAGGAAGGAGGGGTTTGGGTTCCTGCAGAACTGGGCTGACTTCTCAGTTGGCTACAGGCTCTACGCTAGGGACGGGCTGCACCTCAATGGGGAAGGTGCAGCTGTGCTGGGGGAGAAAATGGTTAGAAGGTTGGAGGAGTGTTTAAACTAGGGATTGGGGGGGAGGGTATTCATTTTATAGGAGGGGAAGATAGTGCAGATAGAGACCTGGGCACAAATAAGGAAGTTGGGGGTGGCGGTGGCATGGGGGGTGGGGTTAGAACAGTTAGTAATTTAAGAAAGAATAGAGGTACAGAGAGTAACATCAAGTGCATGTATACTAATGCCAGAAGCCTCGCCAACAAAATGGATGAATTAGAACTAATGTTGTTGGAGCATAATTATGACATGGTGGGGATATCTGAGACGTGGCTGGATGAGAGCCATGACTGGGCTGTTAACTTGCAGGGCTATAGCCTTTTCAGAAATGACTGTACAGATAAGCGAGGGGGTGGGGTGTGTCTGTATGTAAAATCGACCTTAAAACCCATCCTGCGTGATAATATAGGTGAATCTAATGAAAATGTAGAGTCTCTGTGGGTGGAGATAAGGGGAGGGGGAAAAAATAATAAATTACTGATAGGGGTTTGTTATAAATCTCCAAAACTAATGGAAGCAATGGAGAATATCCTCGTAAAGCAAATAGATGAAGCTGCGACTCAAGGAGAAGTCATTATTATGGGGGACTTCAACTACCCTGAAATAGATTGGGGAACAGAAACCTGCAGTTCCAGCAAAGGTAATCGGTTTTTGACAACTATGAGAGACAATTACCTTTCACAACTGGTTCAGGACCCAACAAGGAGGGGGGCACTGCTAGACCTAATATTAAACAACAGGCCAGACCGCATATCAAATATAAGGGTTGGGGGTCACTTGGGGAATAGTGATCACAAAATAATAAGTTTTCATGTAACCTTTAATAAGATGGGTAGAAGGGGGGTGACAAGGACACTAACCTTCAGGAGGGCAAATTTCCAACGGATGAGAGAGGATCTTGGTGCAATTAACTGGGACGATATCCTGAGACACAAAAATACATAAAGAAAATGGGAGACATTTATTAGCATCCTGGATAGGACCTGTGCACAGTATATACCGTATGGGAATAAACATACTAGAAATAGGAGGAAACCAATATGGCTAAATAGAGCTGTAAGGGGCGCAATAAGGGACAAAAAGAAAGCATTTAGAGAATTAAAGGAAGTAGGTAGTGAGGCATTAAATAAATACAGAAAATTAAATACATTCTGTAAAAAGCAAATCAAGGCAGCAAAGATTGAGACAGAGAGACTCATTGCCAGAGAGAGTAAAAATAATCCCAAAATATTCTTTAACTATATAAATAGTAAGAAACTAAAAAATGACAGTGTTGGCCCCCTTAAAAATAGTCTGGGTGAAATGGTGGATGAGGATGAGGAAAAAGCCAATATGCTAAATGACTTTTTTTCATCAGTATTTACAAAAGAAAATCCCATGGCAGACAAAATGACTAGTGATAAAAATTCCCCATTAAATGTCACCTGCTTAACCCAGCAGGAAGTACAGCGGCGTCTAAAAATAACTAAAATTGACAAATCTCCGGGCCCGGATGGGATACACCCCCGAGTACTGCAGGAACTAAGTACAGTCATTGATAGACCATTATTTTTAATCTTTAAAGACTCCATAATAACAGGGTCTGTACCACAGGACTGGCGTATAGCAAATGTGGTGCCAATATTCAAAAAAGGGGCAAAAACTGAACTCGGTAATTATAGGCCAGTAAGTTTAACCTCTACTGTGGGTAAAATCCTGGAGGGCATTCTAAGGGATGCTATGCTGGAGTATCTGAAGAGGAATAACCTCATGACCCAGTATCAGCACGGGTTTACTAGGGACCGTTCATGTCAGACTAATTTGATCAGCTTCTATGAAGAGGTAAGTTCCGGACTGGACCAAGGGAACCCAGTGGACGTAGTATATATGGACTTTTCCAAAGCTTTTGATATGGTGCCACACAAAAGGTTGTTACATAAAATGAGAGTAATGGGGATAGGGGAAAATATGTGTAAGTGGGTTGAGAGCTGGCTCAGGGATAGGAAACAAAGGGTGGTTATTAATGGAGCACACTCGGACTGGGTCACGGTTAGCAGTGGGGTACCACAGGGGTCAGTATTGGGCCCTCTTCTTTTTAACATATTTATTAATGACCTTGTAGAGGGCATTCAGAGTAGAATTTCAATATTTGCAGATGACACTAAACTCTGCAGGGTAATCAATACAGGGGAGGACAATTTTATATTACAGGATGATTTATGTAAACTAGAAGCTTGGGCTGATAAATGGCAAATGAGCTTTAATGGGGATAAATGTAAGGTCATGCACTTGGGTAGAAGTAATAAGAAGTATAACTATGTGCTTAATTCTAAAACTCTGGGCAAAACCGTCAATGAAAAAGACCTGGGTGTATGGGTGGATGACAAACTCATATTCAGTGGCCAGTGTCAGGCAGCTGCTACAAAGGCAAATAAAATAATGGGATGTATTAAAAGAGGCATAGATGCTCATGAGGAGAACATAATTTTACCTCTATACAAGTCACTAGTTCGACCACACTTAGAATACTGTGCACAGTTCTGGTCTCCGGTGTATAAGAAAGACATAGCTGAACTGGAGCGGGTGCAGAGAAGAGCGACTAAGGTTATTAGAGGACTGAGGGGTCTGCAATACCAAGATAGGTTATTACACTTGGGGCTATTTAGTTTGGAAAAACGAAGACTAAGAGGTGATCTTATGTTAATGTATAAATATATGAGGGGACAGTACAAAGACCTTTCAGATGATCTTTTTAATCATAGACCTGAGACAGGGACAAGGGGGCATCCTCTACGTCTGGAGGAAAGAAGGTTTAAGCATAATAACAGACGCGGATTCTTTACTGTAAGAGCAGTGAGACTATGGAACTCTCTGCCGTATGATGTTGTAATGAGTGATTCATTAATTAAATTTAAGAGGGGACTGGATACCTTTCTGGAAAAGTATAATGTTACAGGGTACATACACTAGATTCCTTGATAAGGCGTTGATCCAGGGAACTAGTCTGATTGCCGTATGTGGAGTCGGGAAGGAATTTTTTTCCCCATGGTGGAGTTACTCTTTGCCACATGCGGTTTTTTTGCCTTCCCCTGGATCAACATGTTAGGGCATGTTAGGTTAGGCTATGGGTTGAACTAGATGGACTTACAGTCTTCCTTCAACCTTAATAACTATGTAACTATGTAACTATGAATTATCTCTCGAAATTATAATGGGCTCTACTCATGAACAATCCACGTGGATATATTTTTGTTCTTAGCGACTGAACATGCGTTCCAGCAATATGAGTGTTATGTCTCACCCAGTGAAGTGGATCCTTAAAGGGTCTGTGTTATGACCCCAATGGCGAGGGTCTCAGAGGAACAAGTAAGTCTGCGAAGTACAAAAATCCAGCTCATAGGGCAGTGGTAACTGGGTTGACCATATATCTACTCCTAACGCCAACACTAGAAGTAGCCGGGGAACATGCCTACGTTGGTCGCTAGATGTCTCGCGCCAGCCGGAGGACTAACTACCCCTAGAAGAGGAAAACAAAGACCTCTCTTGCCTCCAGATAATAGACCCCAAAAGTTGGATACAAGCCCCCCACAAATAATAACGGTGAGGTAAGAGGAAATGACAAACACAGAGATGAACTAGGTTTAGCAAAGAGAGGCCCACTTACTAATAGCAGAATGTAGTAAGATAACTTATATGGTCAACAAAAACCCTATCAAAATTCCACACTGGAAATTCAAGAACCCCCGAACCGTCTAACGGCCCGGGGGGAGAACTCCAGCCTCCCTAGAGCTTCCAGCAAGGTTAGGATACAGATTATGTACAAGCTGGACAAAAATGCAAACAAAAACAAATAGCAAAAAGCAAGAAAGCAGACTTAGCTTAATCTAGCAGGAACCAGGATCAGTAGACAAGAGCACAGCAGATTAGCTCTGATTACAACGTTGCCAGGCATTGAACTGAAGGTCCAGGGAGCTTATATAGCAACACCCCTGAACTAACGGCCCAGGTGAGCATACAAGGGATGACTGACATACCCAGAGTCAAATCACTAGTAACCACTAGAGGGAGCCAAAAAGCAAATTCACAACAGTACCCCCCCCTTAGTGAGGGGTCACCGAACCCTCACCAAGACCACCAGGGCGATCAGGATGAGCGGCGTGAAAGGCACGAACCAAATCGGCCGCATGCACATCAGAGGCGACCACCCAGGAATTATCCTCCTGACCATAGCCCTTCCACTTGACCAGGTACTGAAGCCTCCGCCTGGAGAGACGAGAATCTAAGATCTTCTCCACCACGTACTCCAACTCGCCCTCAACCAACACCGGAGCAGGAGGCTCCGCAGAAGGGACCACAGGCACAATGTACCGCCGCAACAAGGACCTATGAAATACGTTGTGAATGGCAAACGACACCGGAAGATCCAGGCGAAAGGATACAGGATTAAGGATTTCCAATATCCTGTAAGGACCAATGAAGCGAGGCTTAAATTTGGGAGAGGAGACCTTCATAGGAACAAATCGAGAAGACAGGCATACCAAATCCCCAACGCGAAGTCGGGGACAAACACCGCGGCGGCGGTTGGCAAAACGCTGAGCCTTCTCCTGTGACAACTTCAAGTTGTCCACCACATGACTCCAGATTCGCTGCAACCTATCCACCACAGAATCCACCCCAGGACAGTCAGAAGGCTCCACATGTCCCGAGGAAAAACGAGGATGGAAACCAGAGTTGCAGAAAAATGGCGAAACCAAGGTGGCGGAACTAGCCCGATTATTAAGGGCAAATTCAGCCAACGGCAAGAAGGTCACCCAATCATCCTGATCAGAAGAGACAAAACACCTCAAATAAGCCTCCAGAGTCTGATTAGTTCGCTCCGTTTGTCCGTTAGTCTGGGGATGAAAAGCGGATGAAAACGACAAATCAATGCCCATCCTACCACAAAAGGATTGCCAGAACCTGGAAACAAACTGGGATCCTCTGTCTGACACAATATTCTCAGGAATGCCGTGCAAACGAACCATGTTCTGGAAGAACACAGGAACCAGATCAGAAGAGGAGGGCAGCTTAGGTAAAGGAACCAAATGGACCATCTTGGAGAAACGATCACATATCACCCAGATGACAGACATGCCCTGAGACACCGGAAGATCAGAAATGAAATCCATAGAGATGTGTGTCCAAGGTCTCTTCGGGACAGGCAAGGGCAAGAGCAACCCGCTGGCACGAGAACAGCAAGGCTTAGCTCGAGCACAAGTTCCACAGGACTGCACAAATGACCGCACATCCCTTGACAAGGAAGGCCACCAAAAGGACCTGGCCACCAGATCTCTGGTGCCAAAAATTCCCGGGTGCCCTGCCAACACTGAGGAATGAACCTCGGAAATGACTCTGCTGGTCCATTTAGCAGGCACAAACAATCTGTCAGATGGACAAGAGTCGGGCCTACCAGCCTGAAATCTCTGCAACACACGCCGCAGATCAGGAGAAATAGCTGACAAAATAACTCCTTCCTTAAGAATACCCACAGGTTCAGCGACTCCAGGAGCATCAGGCACAAAGCTCCTAGACAGAGCATCGGCCTTCACATTCTTAGAGCCTGGTAAATACGAGACCACAAAGTCAAAACGGGAGAAAAACAATGACCAGCGGGCCTGTCTAGGATTCAGGCGTTTAGCAGACTCGAGATACATCAGATTTTTGTGATCAGTCAAGACCACCACACGATGCTTAGCACCCTCGAGCCAATGACGCCACTCCTCAAATGCCCACTTCATGGCCAACAACTCCCGATTGCCCACATCATAATTTCGCTCTGCCGGCGAAAACTTCCTGGAGAAAAAGGCACAAGGTCTCATAGTAGAGCAACCAGGGCCTCTCTGCGACAAAACGGCCCCTGCCCCAATCTCCGAAGCATCCACCTCCACCTGAAAGGGAAGTGAGGTGTCAGGTTGGCACAAAACAGGCGCCGAAGTAAACCGGCGTTTCAACTCCTGGAAAGCCTCCACGGCAGCAGGAGCCCAGTTAGCTACATCAGAGCCTTTCTTGGTCATATCCGTCAATGGTTTAACAACGCTAGAAAAATTTGCGATAAAACGACGGTAGAAGTTAGCAAAACCCAAGAACTTCTGAAGACTCTTAACTGACGAGGGTTGAGTCCAATCATGAATAGCTCGGACCTTGACTGGGTCCATCTCCACAGCAGAAGGGGAAAAAATGAACCCCAAAAAGGGAACCCTCTGTACACCAAAGAGACACTTTGAGCCTTTAACAAACAAAGAATTTTCACGCAAAATCTTAAAAACCATCCTGACCTGCTCCACATGCGAGTCCCAATCATCAGAAAAAACCAAAATATCATCCAGATAAACAATCAAAAATTTATCCAGATACTTCCGGAAAATGTCATGCATGAAGGACTGAAAAACTGAAGGTGCATTAGAGAGCCCAAATGGCATCACCAAGTACTCAAAATGACCTTCGGGCGTATTGAATGCGGTTTTCCATTCATCGCCTTGCTTAATGCGCACAAGGTTGTACGCACCACGAAGGGCTATCTTGGTGAACCACTTGGCACCTTTAATCCGGGCAAACAAGTCTGACAACAGCGGCAAAGGATACTGAAATTTGACAGTGATCTTGTTTAAAAGCCGATAGTCAATACAAGGCCTCAAAGATCCGTCCTTTTTGGCCACAAAAAAGAATCCCGCACCAAGAGGGGAAGAAGAAGGACGGATATGCCCCTTCTCAAGAGACTCCTTGATATATGAACGCATCGCGGTATGTTCAGGTACCGATAAATTAAACAGTCTCCCCTTAGGAAACTTACTGCCAGGAATCAAATCTATTGCACAGTCATATTCCCTATGAGGAGGCAGTGCACTAGACTTAGACTCGCTGAAGACATCCTGATAATCAGACAAATACGCCGGAACTTCCGAAGGCGTAGAAGAAGCAATAGACAAGGGCAGGGAATCTCCATGAATTCCATGGCAGCCCCAACTTGACACCGACATTGCCTTCCAGTCCAAGACTGGATTATGGGTCTGTAACCATGGCAAACCCAAAACAACCAAATCATGCATCTTATGCAGAACAAGAAAACGTATCACCTCCCGATGTTCGGGAGTCATGCACATGGTAACCTGTGTCCAAAACTGCGGTTTATTTTTTGCCAAAGGCGTAGCATCAATACCCCTAAGAGGGATAGGATTTTCTAATGGCTCCAGAACAAAACCGCAGCGCTTGGCAAATGACAGATCCATCAGACTCAGGGCAGCACCTGAGTCTACAAACGCCATGACAGGATACGATGACAGTGAGCAAATCAAAGTTACAGATAGAATAAATTTAGGTTGCAAATTACCAATGGCGACAGGACTAACAACCCTAGTAAGACGTTTAGAGCATGCTGAGATAACATGTGTAGAATCACCACAGTAGTAACACAAGCCATTCTGGCGTCTATGAATTTTCCGCTCATTTCTAGTCAGGATTCTATCACATTGCATTAAATCAGGTGCCTGTTCAGACAACACCATGGGGGAATTTGCGGTTTTGCGCTCCCGCAACCGCCGGTCGATTTGAATTGCCAGGGCCATGGAATCATTCAAACCTGTGGGAATGGGAAAACCCACCATCACATTCTTAATGGCTTCAGAAAGGCCATTTCTGAAATTTGCAGCCAATGCACACTCGTTCCACTGGGTCAGCATGGACCACTTCCGAAATTTTTGGCAATACACTTCAGCCTCGTCCTGGCCCTGAGACATAGCCAGCAAGGCTTTTTCTGCCTGAATCTCAAGATTGGGTTCCTCATAAAGCAAACCGAGAGCCAGAAAAAGCGCATCAATATCAGCCAATGCCGGATCTCCTGGCGCCAGCGAGAAGGCCCAATCCTGAGGGTCGCCCCGTAAAAAAGAAATAACAATTTTCACTTGCTGAGCGGAGTCTCCAGATGAACAGGGTCTCAGGGACAAAAACAATTTACAATTATTCCTGAAATTTCTAAATTTAAATCGGTCTCCGGAAAACAGTTCAGGAATCGGTATCTTAGGTTCTGACATAGGATTTCTGATAACATAATCTTGTATGCCCTGCACACGAGCAGTAAGCTGATCCACACCCGTAATCAAGGTCTGGACATTCATGTCTGCAGCAAACACAAGCCACTCAGAGGTAAAGGGGAAAAGAAAATGAGAAAAAGAAAAAAAAACTCAGAATTTTCTTTCTTATAATCCCGCTTCTGCAATGCATTTAACATTTAATACTGTCCTGGCAAACTGTTATGACCCCAATGGCGAGGGTCTCAGAGGAACAAGTAAGTCTGCGAAGTACAAAAATCCAGCTCATAGGGCAGTGGTAACTGGGTTGACCATATATCTACTCCTAACGCCAACACTAGAAGTAGCCGGGGAACATGCCTACGTTGGTCGCTAGATGTCTCGCGCCAGCCGGAGGACTAACTACCCCTAGAAGAGGAAAACAAAGACCTCTCTTGCCTCCAGATAATAGACCCCAAAAGTTGGATACAAGCCCCCCACAAATAATAACGGTGAGGTAAGAGGAAATGACAAACACAGAGATGAACTAGGTTTAGCAAAGAGAGGCCCACTTACTAATAGCAGAATGTAGTAAGATAACTTATATGGTCAACAAAAACCCTATCAAAATTCCACACTGGAAATTCAAGAACCCCCGAACCGTCTAACGGCCCGGGGGGAGAACTCCAGCCTCCCTAGAGCTTCCAGCAAGGTTAGGATACAGATTATGTACAAGCTGGACAAAAATGCAAACAAAAACAAATAGCAAAAAGCAAGAAAGCAGACTTAGCTTAATCTAGCAGGAACCAGGATCAGTAGACAAGAGCACAGCAGATTAGCTCTGATTACAACGTTGCCAGGCATTGAACTGAAGTGTTATGACCCCAATGGCGAGGGTCTCAGAGGAACGTGGAAATCTGCAGAATACAAAAATCCAGCTCATAGGGCAGTGGTAACTGGGTTGACCATATATCTACTCCTAACGCCAACACTAGAAGTAGCCGGGGATCATTCCTACGTTGATTCTAGATGACACGCGCCAGCCGGAGAATCTAGCTACCCCTAGTAGAGGAAAACAAAGACCTTTCTTGCCTCCAGAGAAGGGGACCCCAAAGCTGGATAGAAGCCCCCCACAAATAATGACGGTGAGGTAAGAGGAAATGACAAACACAGAAATGAACCAGGTTTAGCACAGAGAGGCCCGCTTACTGATAGCAGAATAAAGAAAGGTAACTTATATGGTCAACAAAAACCCTATTAAAATCCACACTGGAAATTCAAGAACCCCCGAACCGTCTAACGGTCCGGGGGGAGAACACCAGCCCCCCTAGAGCTTCCAGCAAAGGTCAGGATATAGATTTGGAACAAGCTGGACAAAAATACAAAACCAAAACAAATAGCAAAAAGCAAAAGGCAGACTTAGCTGATATAACTGGAACCAGGATCAGTAGACAAGAGCACAGCAGACTAGCTCTGATAACTACGTTGCCAGGCATTGAACTGAAGGTCCAGGGAGCTTATATAGCAACACCCCTAAGTAACGACCCAGGTGCGGATAAAAGGAATGACAGAAAAACCAGAGTCAAAAAACTAGTAACCACTAGAGGGAGCAAAAAGCAAATTCACAACACTGAAGGTCCAGGGAGCTTATATAGCAACACCCCTGAACTAACGGCCCAGGTGAGCATACAAGGGATGACTGACATACCCAGAGTCAAATCACTAGTAACCACTAGAGGGAGCCAAAAAGCAAATTCACAACAGGTCTGTCCAACCCTAGGCTACAAGTCTGCAGTCACTCTATTTGACTATGGTGCCGGAGCAGAGACCGCTGGGCAAGTGTCCGCAAGTATACGATTTGCAGTGCCTACTACACATGCACAGCCTCACTCAGCGCAAGTGTATTTCAGCTAGGCTGGACATGTCTAGTCGGAATGTGGCCGGAAGCAGGCAAATATTGGCGATCACATGACCGCCCATTGCCAGCACCAAAGAATCTGTGCATGCTGTGAGGATCACACGTCTACAGTCACATAGAGTGTAGCCTAATAATGGCCCCTGAGGAAGCCAACACGAAACGCACGTTGGGGCTGTTGGCATCGTGTCACATATGGGGAATAATGGGTAAGAGCCTATAGTGGATGTATATATGGAGAGTTGAGAACCAGCAGGAGCAATGGAATGTGAAACGGCAGATTGGAAGTTAGAGAAACGGAAGCTATAGAGACTGAAAAGTAGCTGCAGGAACGTAGGCTAAAAGAGTACATCTTTTCACAT
This sequence comes from Ranitomeya variabilis, assembly GCF_051348905.1. NCBI lineage: Eukaryota > Metazoa > Chordata > Amphibia > Anura > Dendrobatidae > Ranitomeya > Ranitomeya variabilis. Next base: position 880,236,987 of record NC_135233.1, read on the forward strand.
GGTTTCCAGTTTCTGAAAACCATCTGAAAAAGCATTACTCAAAAACACTCAAAAGAATGAATACATGCATTTCTATGTAAAAATGATATGATATTCAGTCTTTTGAGTCTTTTAACCTCTTCGGGTTTCCAAAGATGTGAAGCAGTAAAAAGAAGTAACCTGCCCAATCTTCACTTTTTTCCAATACTTTACAATGCAAGTCAATGGCTCAAAAGACACCCAGAATACATCCAGCAACGTTTTTGCTTTTAAAAAGGATGTTTCTTCATTGTTAAATGTAGATTTTAAAAAAATGTACAGAAAATGTCAGTAAAAAAGATGCCCCAAAAATGATGGGAAAACAGTAAAAAAAAATATACTGGTGGTCAAAAACTTTGAAAAAACGTTTCCTGAAGTATCTCCCTCTTGAAAAACTCAGCATGTTTGCCTACCTGAAAAAACATCAGGGCAGCACGGTGGCTCAGTGGTTAGCATGCATCCTTGCAGCACTGGAGTCCTGGGTTCAAATCCTACCAAGGACAACATCTGCAAGGAGTTTGTGTGTTCTCTCCGTGTTTGCATAGGTTTCCTCCTGGTTCTCCGGTTTCCTCCCACATTCCAAAGACATACTGATAGGGAATTTAGATTGTGAGCCCCATCTGGGACAGCGATGTTAATGTGTGCAAACTGTAAAGCGCTGCAGAATATGTTAGCGCTATATAAAAATAAAGATTATTATTATCATAAGCACATAGGCTAATGGTTGGAAAATGAGCTTAGGAAGACTGACAAAGGAAAGTCAAGATAACTACACAATAGAGGAGTTTTGTTGATGTAGCACAGCAGAGTAGGTTAGAAGACTCACAGCAAAGATGAGTAGTACAGCAGAGCTAGAGAGCTCAGGTGACTCACTTGTGATGTAGAAGAGCCCAGTGGCACCATAGTGCTGGTTATGGCAGGAGGCTCATTGTGGTGATGTAGCAGAGCTCAACAACATAGCACTCCTAGATTTGTCAGGAATAACATGTACGGATTTTCTTCCCCATGTCTGTGTGGGTTTCCTTCATGTACTCTGGATTCCATTAATATTATAAAAACATGATGAACAAAAAAGTAAATGGTGCTCTATAAAATTAGTAAAACTAATGAGTGTCTGTAGCAAATATATCAAGATAGTTATAAGTCTCATTAAAGATAGGGACTAATATTTTTTCAACTTGCACATATTTTTTCACATTTATACATTTTGACTCCACTACTTTTAGTTTTCATTTGCGTTGTGGAGGCTTGCTCCACCCATACTGCAGTGCTTTGTGGCTAAAGGCTTAATGCCACGACTCATTATTGCCTTAGTGCCTGTTCGAAGTCTAGTTTTGAGTGTTTTGCACCTTTTTTGTTTGCACCCAATTCATTATTTTATTTGCTCCTTTTTTAAAGCGTTTTTACAAGTGCTCGCCTGCTGTTGTTTTTTGTTTTCTTGAATTGTAGGTTGAGTTTAGCATTTTCAGATGTTTTTGGCTGATTCATCAATTGTGACTTTTTAAAACGTTGCTAAATTCGGCACAATTTCACTCTAGTCCTCCCCTGGTGTATTTTTGAATACAACAAAACATTTTATGAGTTTGGGCACCAAATTGGGAATTTTGCCAAGAAAAGTTGTGACCTATACAGGCAAAATTTTCAGACCCCCTTGAGACTGCACCCAGACTCTACCCCAGCTCCACCTCCACCTCTCAAACCTTCCACATTCCACTTCTGTACCAAGTCCTCATCAATCAGACATTATCAGTTCCCATCAAACACCACATCACATACATAGCCATCAGGTTTTGTTTGGGCCAAAAGATTTTTTTAAGTCTCCACCATGACAAGGTAGGCTCTTTTGACACAGCCCTACTCTACCCTAACCTATTAAACATTTGTTATATTATCCTATACTCTTTTTAGGTATATTTTTATTTTTCTTTAAGGGAAGCTTAAAGGAGCTCTGTATATAGTGCCAATGTACAGACAATACAGTGATCACAAGTGACTTTATACACAGGTGATCTGTACTTAGTATGCAGTATCAGTGTACTGGTAATACAGGGATCACTAGTGACATACATAGGAGCTCTGTATTTAGAATATAGTGTACAGGTAATACAATGATCACAAGTGATATTATACACAGGAGCTCTGTATATAGTGTATAGTATACAGGTAATACAGTGATCACAAATGACTGTATACACAGGAGCTCTGTACATAGTGTCGGTGTACAGGTAACACAGTGAACACCAGTTACATTTTACACAGGAACTTTGTACATAGTGTCAGTGTACAGGTAATACATTGATCATCGGTGACATTATACACAGGAGCTCTGTACATAGTGTATAGTGTAAGTGTACAGGTAACACACTGACTCACTGGTGATGTCTCTTGTTGAAGTCCTTCATCCTCACTTTTCTTCTTCATCCAGCATAGACCGCCATCTCTTCTCCCAGCCAGTACTCGTATCTGCAGAAAATAACAGTTATCTCGAGCACATCCCCAATTTTTTCCCGACTGCTACAATTCACCAGAGGAAGAAAAAAAGCATCAATGTCATCCTGACCAGAGGCATCATTCCCCCACTGAAAACAGTATCCTTAAAAATAAAATACATCACAGCAGTAATAAAATCCCTTTATTAACACCTACAGTAATAATATCCCACATCCTGCTCCCATATGTACTCCATTCTGGACCACTTGTGTCTCGTTCTTGACCCCGTGTGTTCTTCCATTCCTGGTGCCATGTGTTCTCCCATTCCTGGCCCTGTGTGTTCTCCTGTTCCTGGCCCTGTATGTTCTCCCGTTCCTGGCCTTGTGTGTTCTCTCGTTCCTGGCCCCGTGTGTTCTCCCGTTCCTGGTCCCATGTGTTTAATCCTGCCCCCCCTGTCTCTCCACCATTCTACCCCCATGTCTCTCCACCATTCTACCCCCATATCTCTCCACCATTCTGCCCCATGTCTCTCCACCATTCTGCCCTACGTCTCTCCACCATTCTGCCCCATGTCTTTCCACCATTCTGCCCCATGTTTCCATTCTGCCCCCATGTTTCTTCATTCAGCTCCCATGTTTCTCCATTCTGCCCGCATGTGTCTCCATTATGCCCTCATGTCTCTCCATGCTGCCCCCATGTAATCTCCATTCTGTCCCCATGTATCTACAAACTGGCCCATATTGCAGACTTACAAAAAAAGTTAAAAAAAAGTTTCTCCTTACCTGGCCGCTGTCCAGCATTGTCCTCTCTCCCACTCAACTGAGGCGCTGGCAAATAGCAATGACATCATACGCCGGTGACGTGCACGGCTATGTCAGCTGACGGCCTGTGATTGGCTGACGGCTGTTAACTAGTGCTGTGTGAGAAAGATTCCCATACGGTAATAGATTTTAACTGAATGCGCACTCGAGAGACAGAAGAGAGGGGTCCGGGCCCGGGCCCTGATCACGTGTAGTGATGAGCGCAAGTGCTCATTACTCGAGTTTGCCGAGGGTGCTCTGGTATGCTCCAAGTATCACTGGTGCACGACTGACATATTTGAGTCCCTGCACCTGCTTGTTTCGTGGCTATTAGACTCAACAAAAGGAAAATGCGAATGATGAATTGGGGCCTAAATGTATTATTTTAAAAGTGTCTCTTGCTTTGCCTCCCTCCTATGAAGCTGCAATGCAAGTGAAGCACCTGGGCTAGTTCTGTCCCATTAAAAGCTTCAATGTTGTCATCCTAAAAATCTGTGTCAAGACAGTCCTACTCTTTTGGGGATTTGAATCTACAGCTGTTTTGTTGTGCTATTCCTCCTACATGTAAGAAGAGACTAAAGATCTCTTTTGAAGTTCAAATTTGCCGCTTTCAACAAATTTTCCTGAAAATTTTAATTTGCGGCGAATAAATTTGCTTGAATTGCAGTACTGGAAAGTTGAAAGAGAGAAAGTATCTGTATGTCTTCAGAATAATCATGTTACCACTGGATCATTACTCAGTACTCAAGGCCTGTGTAAACAGGCCAGTTAAAGGGAATCTGTCACCTCATATTTTGTATATAAACTGCCACCGCCATCAGGGGCTTATCTACAGCATTCTGTAATGCTGTAGATAAGCCCCAGATGTAACCTGAAAGATAAGAAAAACAAGTTAGATTATACTCACCCAGGGGCGATCCCGGTCCGGTGCGGCGCCCCCCATTTTCATATGATGACGTCCTCTTCTTTGCTTCTTGCCACGGCTCCTGCGCAGGTGTAATTTATCTGCCCTGTTGAAGGCAGCTTAAAGTACTGCAGTGCGCAGACGCTGGGCCTCTCTGACCTTTCCCGGTGCCTGCGCACTGCAGTACTTTGCTCTGCCCTCAACAGGGCAGATAAATTACACCGGCACAGGTGCCGCGGCAGGAAGCAAAGAAGAGGACGTCATCGTATGAAGATGGGAGGCGCCAGACGCCGGACCCAGAAAGCTGTAGAGTAGCCCCTGATGGCGGTGGCCACAGTTTATATCCGAAATATGAGGTGACACATTCCAATTAACAAGCAACAATTAGCTAGTATATAATCAAATTTTTGTGGGCTCCCAAAGCTGATATGTAAAGTAGAGTTTCATTGGCAGCATACTGGCATTAGATTGGAGCAAACGGTAAGCTCCATCCCAACCAGCTTCAGTGCAGTGCAGCTCTATTGAAAAAAGCTTGTAAACACTGCACGTTTGAGGACTTCTACCAGGCTGCAGTAGCTGTGGGTCTCCTAGGCCATGAGCCATAAACAATAAATTAAAAAATTACTCAATTTTTGGGAACAGACAAAAAATTTTAATAAGTAAACTACAAGCACTTTGTAATTTTACATATACAGTGGGTACGGAAAGTATTCAAACCCCTTTAAATATTTCACTCTTTGTTGTTTCATTGCAGCCATTTGGTAAATTCAAAAAAGTTCATTTTTTTACATTAATGTACACGCTGCACCCCATCTTGACTGAAAAAAAAACAGAAATGTAAAAATTTTTGCAAATTTAATAAAAAAGAAAAACTGAAATATCACATGGCCATAAGTATTCAGACCCTTTGATCAGACACTCATATTTAAGTCACATGCTGTCCATTTCCTTGTGATACTCCTTCATTGGAGTCCAGGTGTGTTTAATTAAACTGATAGGACTTGATTTGGAAAGGCACACACCTGTCTATATAAGACCTCACAGCTCACAGTGCATGTCAGACCAAATGAGAATCATGAGGTCAAAGGAACTGGCCAAGGAGCTCAGAGACAGAATTGTGGCAAGGTACAGATCTGGCCAAGGATACAAAAGAATTTCTGCAGTACTCAAGGTTCCTAAGAGCACAGTGGCCTCCATAATCCTTAAATGGAAGATGTTTGGGAACACCAGAAGTCTTCCTAAACCTTGCCATCCTAACAAACTGAGCAATCATGGGAGAAGAGCCTTGGTGAGGGAGGTAAAGAAGAACCCCAAGATCACTGTGGCTGAGCTCCAGAGATGCAGTAGGGAGATGGGAGAAAGTTCACTACAACTATCACTACAGCCCTCCACCAGTCGAGCCTTTATGGCAGAGTGGCCTGATGGAAGCCCCTCCTCAGTGCAAGACATATGAAAGCCTGCATAGAGTTTGCTAAAAAACACATGAAGGACTCCCAGACTATGAGAAATAAGATTTTCTGGTCTGATGAGACAAAGATAGACCTTTTTGGTGATAATTCTAAGTGGTATATGTGGAGAAAACAAGGCACTTCTCATCACCTACCCAATACAATCCCAACAGTGAAACATTGTGGTGGCAACATCATGCTATGGGAGTGTTTTTCAGCTGCAGGGACAGGATGCATGTTTGTCATTGAAGGAAACATGAATGCGACCAAGTACAGAGATGTCCTGGATGAAAACCTCTTCCAGAGTGCTCTGGACCTCAGACTTGGCCAAAGGTTCACCTTCCAACAAGACAATGACCCTAAGCACACAGCTAAATTAACAAAGGAGCGGCTTCAGAACAACTCTGTGACCATTCTTAACTGGACCAGCCAGAACCCTGACCTAAACCCAACTAAGAATCTCTGGAGAGACCTGAAAATGGCTGTCCACCAACATTCACCATCCAACCTGACGGAACTGGAGAGGATCTGCTAGGAAAAATGGCAGAGGATCCCCAAATCCAGGTGTGAAAAACTTGTTGCATCATTCCCAAGAAGACTCATGGCTGTACTAGCTCAAAAGGTGCTTCTACTCAATTCTGAGCAAAGGGTATGAATACTTATGACCATGTGATATTTCAGTTTTTCTTTTTAACCCCTTCCTGACGTCGGACGGGATAGTACGTCCGACGTCAGGTCTCCTGCTTTGATGCAGGGCTCCGCGGTGAGCCCGCATCAAAGGCGGGACATGTCAGCTGTTTTGAACAGCTGACATGTGCCCGCAATAGCGGCGGGTGAAATCGCGATTCACCCACCGCTATTAACTAGTTAAATGCCGCTGTCAAACGCAGACAGCGGCATTTAACTACCGCATCCGGCCGGGTGGCCGGAAATGACGTCATCGCTGACCCCCGTCACATGATCGGGGGTCGGCGATGCTTCAGTATTGTAACCATAGAGGTCCTTGAGACCTCTATGGTTACTGATCGCCGGTAGCTGTGAGCAAAACCCTGTGGTCGGCGCTCACAGCACACCAGATTTTCTGCTGCATAGCAGCGATCTGATGATCGCTGTTATGTAGCAGAGGCGATCGAGTTGTGCCTGCTTCTAGCCTCCCATGGAGGCTATTGAAGCATGGCAAAAGTTAAAAAAAAAGTAAAAAAAAATGTGAAAAAAATAAAAAAAACATAAAAGTTTAAATCACCCCCCTTTCGCCCCAATCAAAATAAATCAATAAAAAAAAAATCAAACCTACACATATTTGGTATCGCCGCGTTCAGAATCGCCCGATCCATCAATAAAAAAAGCATTAACCTGATCGCTAAACGGCGTAATGAGAAAAAAATCCGAAACGCCAGAATTACGTTTTTTTGGTCGCCACGACATTGCATTAAAATGCAATAACGGGCGATCAAAAGAACGTATCTGCACCAAAATGGTATCATTAAAAATGTCAGCTCGGCACGCAAAAAATAAGCCCTCAACCGACCCCAGATCATGAAAAATGGAGACGCTACGAGTATCGGAAGATTGCGCAATTTTTTTTTTATTTTTTTTTTAGCAAAGTTTGGAATTTTTTTTCACCACTTAGGTAAAAAATAACCTAGTCATGTTAGGCGTCTATGAACTCGTAATGACCTGGAGAATCATAATGGCAGGTCAGTTTTAGCATTTAGTGAACCTAGCAAAAAAGCCAAGCAAAAAACAAGTGTGGGATTGCACTTTTTTTGCAATTTCACCGCACTTGGAATTTTTTTCCCGTTTTCTAGTACACGACATGGTAAAACCAATGATGACATTCAAAAGTACAACTTGTCCTGCAAAAAATAAGCCCTCACATGGCCATATTGACGGAAAAATAAAAAAGTTATGGCTCTGGGAAGGAGGGGAGTGAAAAACGAATACGGAAAAACGGAAAATCCCACGGTCATGAAGGGGTTAATAAATTAGCAAAAATTACTATATTTCTGTTTTTTTAAGTCAAGATGGGGTGCAGAGTGTACATTAATGAGTAAAAAAAATGAACTTTTTTGAATTTACCAAATGGCTGCAATGAAACAAAGAGTGGAAAATTTAAAGAGTGGAAAATTTAAATTTAAAGCGGTTGACTGAGCCTTTTGTTTGATTAGTTCATGTGAGTTTATCCATCCTACTTCCTTCATTTCTGCTGTCCCCGTTCTTTCATGCCTAGGCCTGCTCTTATCCCATCTTTATCACCACTTCTGAGTTATTTCACCTGTTCCCATTTTTTGTTCATATTTCCAACTTCTACGCAACCAACCAATCCGTCAGACCTGGGTCTTGCCTGACCACTATATCACTCCTACCACAATTGAATGTCTTTTGCCACTAGTATGCTACAAGTCTTGTGCCACTACTGGTTTGCTACTCTATTGTAATGATCAACCTAACATCTCCAGACTGGCCTGCTGCTACATCTGCTTGCCACTGTAGGAGTAAAGGTACCTTCACACTAAGCGACTTTGCAGCGAGAACGACGACGATCCGTGACGTTGCAGCGTCCTGGATAGCAATCTCATTGTGTTTGACACGCAGCAGCGATCTGGATCCCGCTGTGATATCGCTGGTCGGAGCTAGAAGTCCAGAACTTTATTTCGTCGCTGATCACCCGCTGTCCATCGCTGGATCGGCGTGTGTGATGCCGATCCAGCGATGTGTTCACTTGTAACCAGGGTAAATATCGGGTTACTAAGCGCAGGGCCGCGCTTAGTAACCCGATATTTACCCTGGTTACCATTGTAAAAGTAAAAAAAAAAAACAGTACATACTCACATTCTGATGTCTGTCACGTCCCCCGGCGTCCACAGGGTTATGCGCTGCTGCTCAGAGCTTCCTGCACTGACTGTGTCAGCGCCGGCCGTAAAGCAGAGCACAGCGGTGACGTCACCGCTGTGCTCTGCTTTACTGCCGGCGCTGACACATTCAGTGCAGGAAGCTCTGAGCAGCAGCGCGTAACCCTGTGGACGCCGGCGGGGGACGTGACAGACATCAGAATGTGAGTATGTACTGGGTTTTTTTAACTTTTACAATGGTAACCAGGGTAAATATCGGGTTACTAAGCGCGGCCCTGCACTTAGTAACCCGATGTTTACCCTGGTTACCCGGGTGCTGCAGGGGGACTTCGGCATCGTTGAAGACAGTTTCAACGATGCCGAAGTCGTTCCCCTGATTGTTGGTCGCTGGAGAGAGCTGTCTGTGTGACAGCTCCCCAGCGACCACACAACGACTTACCAACGATCACGGCCAGGTCGCTGGTCGTGATCGTTGGTAAGTCGTTTAGTGTAACGGTACCTTAAGGGGTGCAAGGGGTGTTTTCTTAATTACTTAGAAAATGTTCAGAGATGGACCATATACGTGGACAGCCATAACATGAAATGATCAGTTATATTCATTTTATTGCATGTGATGTCCCCTGCCCTCACCTATTGTCTCTCATACATTTTCACTTGTGAGCATTCCTTCATGAAATATTTTGTACATGCACTTTGAACTAGTAAGAATAGGGAGGAAGCTGGAATATGTTAGATAATAAAATACAAAGACTTTTTTCATGAGCACCTGAGGACATAGAATCGCCTTATTCAGAAAGTATGTAATCACTTCTACCGAGATGTAATCTCACAGTATAATGGACAACATTATCTTACGAGCAACTTAACTTCTCCTTCAACTTTTCCTTCAATCAAAGACAATCTGTCTACTATGTAATAGGTCTCCTCAGAAACCATTTACCAGAAGTAGTAGACTTGTGGGTTTAGGTAACACAAAAAGGAAAAAGCAATTCATAAATTACCTACGAAATATCACAAATACATCTATGCAATCCCGTATTTTTTATGCTTCTCTACCCTTGACTCTCAGTAAAAACGCATGTTTACCTTTATTGTTGTGAACCTTTGTGTCACCAAATCATTTTTAAGGAGTTGCCTTATACCCCTTTAAAACAAACCCTTTATAAGTAGAAACTGGGTAACTGATTTTAGGCCATGTTCACACTTGTGAATATATTGTGATATTCTGCAACTTTTTTTTTTTTCCCCCCACAGGTGTGCGCAACAAAATACGCAATAACAATTTGCTTTGATTATTTAATTTTTAGTGCATTTCTCCATTTTCTGATTTGACCCAGTTTTTATTAAATGCGTTTCTAGTACAGAAATCCTATGATTCTGCACTTAAACACAGAATTTAGTTTTTTACATCCTTTTTCCTATGGTGTAGAAACCTTAAAAAAGCATTCCATAGCGTTCTATAGCATCTTTAAAAGGATTGAAGAGGTAAGTTTTCTTTATATCACATCCACACAAAAATACACAGTGGAAAAAACAGTGTTTTTGCCATGTGGTAATATGGCTCTAGGCCTCAGGTATATTTCTCATGCTTGTACTGACAATGTACTATTACATTTGTGTAGAGATGAGTGAATTTGTTTGAGGGGAATTGAATCAGAATTTTGTGTATTTCAGTTTGCTCGAATTCAATAAAATAGTGTGTAGTTGGCTGACATTTTCTCAATTATAGAGGGCCAAAAAACTGGTTAAAAAAATACACACATAATCGCCCACATGTCCCCCACCGCAGCACACCACTGTCTACTATTTTACTCCATTTAGCCTCTTCTTGACTCCAGCATGTGACATCATCTTCACGCTGCGCTGGGGCTTCGGGTGCCGACATCATGATGACATCATAGTCCTACTCAGCACCAGAAGTCATAGCACAGAGTGAAGATACCCAAAGAGGACACTGCATGTTGGAGTAAAGAAAAAGCCAGTTGGAGAAGAGGACGGAACAGTGGTCTGTGGCATTGGGACAGGCAAGCAGTAGTGATGAGCGAGTATACTTGTTGCTCGAGTTTTCCCGAGGACGGTCGGTGGTCTCCAAGTATTTGTAAGTGCTCGAAGATTTAGTTTTTGTTGACGCAGCTGCATGATTTATGGCTGCTAGCCAGCCTCAGTAAATGTGGGGGTTGCCTGGTTGCTAGGGAAACCCTACATGTACTCAGGCTATCTAGTAGCTGTAAATCAGGCAGCTGCGTCAACAAAAACTAAATCTCCGAGCAGTCACAAATACTCGGAGATCACCTGAGCGTGCTCGGGAAAACCCGAGCAATGAGTATACTCGCTCATCACCAGTAAGCAGAAGATTTTTTTCATATTTTTTTTTAACACCCTACATTTATTATTACTTCTATTATAACTTTTATAAGAATAGAATTTTCCTGCCACATTCAAGTGAGATGCTGAAATCAAATCTCAGCAAATTCGCTAATCACTCCATGTCAGCCATTGAAGAGTACTGTCAATGATGTGACACATAGAGCAGCTGGGTCTACTGAGAGCTGCTCTGCTTTAAGGGCCTCCACACTGACTCAAGAGGGCACCCCATACCCGGGGACAGACATATCATTGGTGCAACCTGTAGTCTAAGGTAAGGAGGACCATTTCCACCTACAAAACAGGTGGAATTTTTAACTGAAAGGGGCCCATATATTGTTCTTGCATAAGGGTCCTCTTCTGTCTGTGTCCACCAGTGCCCAGATCCTTTCTAAATGACTAAATCCCCAAATGTATGAAAGGAGGTCTTCTTTAAGGAATTCTCTTGGATAATGTGATCCAATTTTAATAAAATGACCATATTGGAAAATCTTTGAGAATTACGACTGTTGATTGCTAATCTATTTGTATTATACCAGAAAACCACTTTCAGTCATTGTTTCGCATCTTTCATTTTAGAATTCATTTAGAAATGGAACTAACAATATTGCAATTTATGTTTTCACCAATTATTATCAACCCAATTTATGTGTCACTTTTATTTGTCACTTTAAAATGTTATTCTAACACCCTGGTAAGTAGAGTTGAGAGTGTAAAACCAGTAAAGGTCGATGTTTTTATGTATGTGAGATGTTCACCTTCTCTAAATGTCCATAACATCATCTTTTCTGACTCCAAAGCCATTACTTTCCATGATAATGGATTGTTCAGACTGTGATACTAAAATTTCGTTAATTACCATTACATCCTTTAAACACCTAGCGACTATTACCAAAATAAGAACATTTCAGCCTGTTACACTTCCCAATGTAATTATCATGATTTGCTTTAGGCAAACACTAAGGGCATATTCACCTGGTGAGGAATTACACGTGGTATTAGGCACAGATTCTGCATAATATCATGTAGGTTTACCCATCTTTTTTATTCTTTACTGTTTAGAAAAATATAGTCTTTGCTTTTCAGAACACACTGTTAAGGCTATGTGCACACGTATTTGTGAGGGCTGTGGATTTTTCCGCAGCGGATTTGATAAATCCGCAGGGCTAAAACACTGCATTTTTCCTGCGGATTTACCGTGGTTTTTGTGCGGATTCCACTGCGGTTTTACACCTGCGGCTTTCTATTATGGAATCCGCACAAAGAATTGACATGCTGCGGAATGTAAACCGCTGCGTTTCCATGTGTTTTTATCCGCAGCACGGGCACAGCGTTTTCTGTTTCCCATAGGTTTACATTCTACTGTAAACTCATGGGAAACTGCTGCGGATCCGCAGCAAAATCCGCAACGTGTGCACATAGCCTTAAGTGGTTGACAGGGGTTAGGCTATAAGTCTGCAGTCACGCTATGCGACTGCAGACTTGTCAGTCCTCACATCACGTGCACTGCATGCTGTGAGAATTCTCTGTGGCGGTAGGAACAGGGGGCGTGTGACCGCAAGTATGCAATTGGCATACTTGCGGTCACGTGTCGACTAGACGTGCAAGTGTTTTAAGCAAGGCCGGTCTAGTCTTAATGTTGCGAGAAGTATGTATACCGCTACCGGAGCAGACACTGGAGAATCCTCACAGTGTGCAGTGTGGGGGATGTGAGGATTCACAAGTTGGCAGTCACATAGAGTGATTGCAGACTGGCAGCTTAAGTCCGGACAACCCCTTTAATACATGAACGTTCTTTCAATGACCAATGTGTCCAGTGTTTGACTGTATATTAGCACAGAATATGTCTGCTTCTGTCTGAATTTAAAAAAAAAGGGCAAAATCATCTAGCGCTAAAAAAAACAATAAAGATTTGTCAAACTAATTCCACCTGTGTGCAACTTTATAGCTATTGCCTCGTACCTGTTTATGACATATGTATATTCACAGAAACCTTGGATCTATCCCAATAAAAATGGCAAACAATAATAATAAAAAAACAGATCTGTTGAATAGATACCAGCTGTATGCAACTGTTCAGCTTTAATGACAAAAAATACGTCAAAGTCTGACTAAGGGCCTAATGTGGCATTACCCTAGCCTCAGATATCTGGCTAACAATTATTGTCACTTTTCAGTTTCCTTCCACTTTTATCATTGGAAATCCTGGAGGTGGGCTGGAAGACTTTATAGTGATCTGTGACAGGGATTACAAGGGAATCAAAGCAGGGAGCATGTGAAACTTTCCACAGCCTCCTCCCCGCTCTAATCTTGTCTCAATAAAATGGACAGCGTGCCGCTAACATCGCAGGGGAATAATCTTTTCTGTTTGCTGGCAGAGAAGCAGCAAAGTTCAGGGGTTATCCCAACTGAGTCAAATTCCCACGGGAAAGTAGGTGAGTTTTGCCTTTTTTTTTCTCAGGTGAGCCGCGGATGTTTGCAGGTGTAATGGAGAGCACACAAGGAGATAAAGCCTTTTCTTGGAGTCTGACTTTAATCATTTACATAGCAATACTGCCTATGAAATACATAGGTCTCAGACTGACGGCCCTTATCTCCCCCCCGGCCTCACCCAAGACTCATGCAGCTGCTTTACTTGGTGTGAAAATATATCTGTGCTCAGTTATTGCTCAGCGCAGATGATTAACCTAAAGCAATAAAGTCATGGATTTCTCCAAACCAACAAATGACGTGTGGATAAAATACCATTGTGCCCTGCATTGAAGGTTCAGCAGAATTTCACCCTTGCTAAGGCGGATAATATAGGTGACTCCACATATAAAGATGTGACAAACAATGCAATAAAAGGCTACAATTTTAGCACGGAGATGTTTGTCTGCTTTTTCTATATATAGAGCTATTATACTGCAATGAACATTTTTAAAGGCTATTTCTTGCCACAGAGGTCAAATAAAACCGCTAAATTGCCATGATGGGCATTCCCCTGCCATTAGTACTGTATGTAGACAAGCTTAGGGTACATGCACACAACATCTTTCAAACATGGCATACCATATGATTTTTTGCAAGAAGAATACACTATGTTCCAAATTATTATGCAAATGACATTTTTCTCTGATTTTCCTAAATGGTCGGTGCAAATGACAGTCAGTCTAATAAAAGTCATCACCCGTTAGATTATACATCGAATTTTATTGAAGAAACCTCCCAATGATAACAGTATAATCTCCAAAATGAATACAAACTCAAAATGCACTGTTCCAAATTATTATGCACAGTAGAATTTCTAAACATTTGATATGTTTTAACCCCTTCACCCCAAGGGTGGTTTGCACGTTAATGACCAGGCCAATTTTTACAATTCTGACCACTGTCCCTTTATGAGGTTATAACTCTGGAACGCTTCAACGGATCTTGGCAATTCTGACATTTTCTCGTGACATATTGTACTTCATGATAGTGGTAAAATTTCTTCGATATAACTTGCGTTTATTTGTTAAAAAAAACGGATATTAGGCGAAAATTTTGAAAATTTCGCAATTTTCCAATTTTGAATTTTTATGCCCTTAAATCACAGACATATGTCACGCAAAATACTTAATAAGTAACATTTCCCACATGTCTATTTTACATCAGCACAATTTTGGAACCAAATTTTTTTTTTGTTATTGAGTTATAAGGGTTAAAAATTGACCAGCAATTTCTCATTTTTAGAACACCATTTTTTTTCAGGGACCACATCTCATTTGAAGTCATTTTGAGGGGTCTATATGACAGAAAATACCCAAGTGTGACAACATTATAAAAACTGCACCCCTCAAGGTGCTCAAAACCACATTCAAGAAATTTATTAACCCTTCAGGTGTTTCACAGGAATTTTTGGAATGTTTGAAAAAAAGTTAAATGTTCATTTTTATTTACACAAAATTTATTTCAGCTCCAATTTGTTTTATTTTACCAAGGGTAACAGGAGAAAATGGACCCCAAAAGTTGTTGTACAATTTGTCCTGAGTACGCTAATACCCCATATGTGGGGGTAAACCACTGTTTGGGCGCATGGCAGAGCTCGGAAGGAAAGGAGCGCCATTTGACTTTTCAATGCAAAATTGACTGGAATTGACATGGGACGCCATGTTGCGTTTGGAGAGCCCCTGATGTGCCTAAACATTGAAACCCCCCACAAGTGACACCATTTTGGAAAGTAGACCCCCTAAAGAACTTATGTAGGTGTGTGGTGAGCACTTTGACCCAACAAGTGCTTCACAGAAGTTTATAATGCAGAGCCGTAAAAACAAAAAATCATTTTTTCATAAAAATGATCTTTTCGCCCCCATTTTTTTATTTTCCCAAGGGTAAGAGAAGAAATTAGACCACAAAAGTTGTTGTGCAATTTGTCCTGAGTACGACGATACCCCATATGTGGGTGTAAACCATTGTTTGGGCGCAGGGCAGAGCTCGGAAGGGAAGCAGCACCATTTGACTTTTCAATGCAAAATTGACTGGAATTGAGATTGGACGCCATGTTGCGTTTGGAGAGCCCCTGATGTGCCGAAACATTGAAACCCCCCACAAGTGACACCATTTTGGAAAGTAGACCCCTTAAGGAACTTATCTAGATGTGTGTTGAGCACTTTGACCCAACAAGTGCTTCACAGAAGTTTATAATGCAGAGCCGTAAAAATAAAAAATCATATTTGTTCACAAAAATGATCTTTTTGCCCCCATTTTTTTATTTTCCCAAGGGTAAGAAAAGAAATTAGACCACAAACGTTGTTGTGCAATTTGTCCTGAGTACGACGATACCCCATATGTGGGGGTAAACCACTGTTTGGGCGCATAGCAGAGCTCGGAAGGGAAGGAGCGCTATTTTACTTTTCAATGCAAAATTGACTGGAATTAAGATGGGACGCCATGTTGCGTTTGGAGAGCCCCTGATGTGCCTAAACATTAAAACCCCCCACAAGTGACACCATTTTGGAAAGTAGACCCCCTAAGGAACTTATCTAGATGTCTTTTGAGAGCTTTGAACCCCCAAGTGTTTCACTACAGTTTATAACGCAGAGCCGTGAAAATAAAAATTCCTCTTTTTTTTCACAGAAATGATTTTTTAGCCCCCAGCTTTGTATCTTTACAATGGTAACATAATAAATTGGACCCCAAAAGTTGTTGTCCAATTTGTCCTGAGTACGCTGATTCCCCATATGTGGGGGGGAAGCACTGTTTGGGCGCATGACAGAGCTCGGAAGGGAAGGAGCGCCATTTGGAATGCAGACTTAAATGGATTGGTCTGCAGGCGTCACGTTGCATTTGCAGAGCCCCTGATGTACCCAAACAGTAGAAACCCCCCACAAGTGACCCCAAATTGGAAACTAGACCTCCCAAGGAACTTATCTAGATGTGTTGTGAGAACTTTGAACCCCCAAGTGTTTCACTACAGTTTATAACGCAGAGCCGTGAAAATAAAAATTATTTTTTTTTTCACAAAAATGATTTTTTAGCCCCCAGTTTTGTATTTTCACAAGGGTAACAGGATAAATTGGACCCCAAAAGTTGTTGTCCAATTTGTCCTCTGTACGCTGATACCCCATATGTGGGGGTAAACCACTGTTTGGGCGCATGGCAGAGCTCGGAAGGGAAGGAGCGCCGTTTGGAATGCAGATTTAGATGTATTGGTCTGCAGGCGTCACGTTGCATTTGCAGAGCCCCTGATGTACCTAAACAGTAGAAACCCCCCACAAGTGACCCCATATTGGAAATTAGACCCCCCCCAAGGAACTTATCTAGATGTGTTGTGAAAACTTTGAACCCCCAAGTGTTTCACTACAGTTTATAACGCAGAGCCGTGAAAATAAAAAATCTTTTTTTTCCCACAAAACTTATTTTTTAGTCCCCAGTTTTGTATTTTCCCAAGGGTAACAGGAGAAATTGGACCCCAAAAGATGTTGTCCAATTTGTCCTGAGTACGCCGATACCCCATATGTTGGGGTAAACCCCTGTTTGGGTACACGGGAGAGCTCTGAAGGGAAGGAGCACTGTTTTACTTTTTCAACGCAGAATTGTCTGGAATTGAGATTGGATGCCATGTCCCGTTTGGAGAGCCCCTAATGTGCCTAAACAGTGGAAACCCCCCAATTATAACTGAAACCCTAATCCAAACACACCCCTTACCCTAATCCAAACGGTAACCCTAACCACACCCCTAACCCTGACACACCCCTAACCCTAATCCCAACCCTATTCCCAACCGTAAATGTAATCCAAACCCTAACCCTAACTTTAGCCCCAACCCTAACTGTAGCCTTAACCCTAACCCTAACCCTAGCCCTAACCCTAGCCCTAACCCTAGCAATAACCCTAACCCTAGCCCTAACCCTAGCCCTAACCCTAGCAATAACCCTAGCCCTAGCCCTAACCCTAGCAATAACCCTAGCCCTAACCCTAGCCCTAACCCTAGCAATAACCCTAGCCCTAACCCTAGCGCTAACCCTAACCCTAGCAATAACCCTAGCCCTAACCCTAGCCCTAACCCTAACCCTAGCCCTAACCCTAACCCTAGCCCTAACCCTAACCCTAATGGGAAAATGGCAATAAATACATTTTTTTTATTTTTTTATTTTTCCCTAACTAAGGGGGTGATGAAGGGGGGTTTGATTTACTTTTATAGTGGGTTATTTAGCGGATTTTTATGATTGGCAGCCGTCACCCCCTTAAAGACGCTTTTTATTGCAAAAAATATTTTTTGCGTTACCACATTTTGAAAGCTATAATTTTTCCATATTTGAGTCCACAGAGTCATGTGAGGTCTTTTGTTTTTTGCGGGACGAGTTGACGTTTTTATTGGTAACATTTTCGGGCACATGACATTTTTTGATCGCTTTTTATTCCGATTTTTGTGAGGCAGAATGACCAAAAACCAGCTATTCATGAATTTCTTTTGGGGGAGGCGTTTATACCGTTCCGTGTTTGGTAAAATTGATAAAGCAGTTTTATTCTTCGGGTCAGTACGATTACAGCGATACCTCATTTATATCATTTTTTTATGTTTTGGCACTTTTATACGATAAAAGCTATTTTATAGAAAAAATAATTATTTTGGTATCGCTTTATTCTCAGGACTATAACTTTTTAATTTTTTTGCTGATGATGCTGTATGGCAGCTTATTTTTTGCGGGACAAGATGAAGTTTTCAGCGGTACCATGGTTATTTATATCTGTCTTTTTGATCGCGTGTTATTCCACTTTTTGTTCGGCGGTATGGTAATAAAGCGTTGTTTTTTGCCTCGTTTTTTTTTTTTTTTCTCACGGTGTTTACTGAAGGGGTTAACTAGTGGGACAGTTTTATAGGTTGGGTCGTTACGGACGCGGCGATACTAAATATGTGTACTTTTATTGTTTTTTTTATTTAGATAAAGAAATGTATTTATGGGAATAATATATTTTTTTTTTCTTTATTTAGGAATTTATTTTTTATTTATTTTTTTACACATGTGGAAATTTTTTTTTAAAACTTTTTTACTTTGTCCCAGGGGGGGACATTACAGATCGGTGATCTGACAGTGTGCACAGCACTCTGTCAGATCGGCGATCTGCTGTGCAGGGCTGCAGGCTTACCAGCGCCTGCTCTGAGCAGGCACTCGGTAAGCCACCTCCCTCCCTGCAGGACCCGGATGCCACGGCCATCTTGGATCCGGGACCTGCGGCGAGGAGGGAGGTAGGAGACCCTCGCAGCAACGCGATCACATCGCGTTGCTGCGGGGGTCTCAGGGAAGCCCGAAGGGAGCCCCCTCCCTGCGCGATGCTTCCCTATACCGCCGGTACACCGCGATCATGTTTGATCGCGGTGTGCCGGGGGTTAATGTGCCGGGGCGGTCCGTGACCACTCCTGGCACATAGTGCCGGATGTCAGCTGCGATATGCAGCTGACACCCGGCCGCGATCGGCCGCGCTCCCCCCGTGAGCGCGGCCGATCGCGTATGGTACTATCCCATCGGTGGTCATACGGGCCCACCCCACCTCGACGGGATAGTACGTCAGATGTCAGAAAGGGGTTAAAGAACTGAAAATGCTCATTTGTGGAATTTACAGCATTAGGAGGTCACATTCACTGAACAAAAAAGCTATTTAACGCCAAAACATCCCTACAGGCCAAGTTACATGTTAACATAGGACCCTTCTTTGATGTCACCTTCACAATTCTTGCATCCATTGAACTTGTGAGTTTTTGGAGAGTTTCTGCTTGTATTTCTTTGCATGAAGTAAGAATAGCCTCCCAGAGCTGCTGTTTTGATGTAAACTGCCTCCCACACTCATAGATCTTTTGCTTGATGATACTCCAAAGGTTCTCTATAGGGTTGAGGTCAGGGGAAGATGGTGGCCACACCATGAGTTTATCTCCTTTTATGCCCATAGGAGCCAATGACTCAGAGGGATTCTTTGCTGCATGAGATGGGGCATTGTCAGCATGAAGATGATTTTGCTCCTGAAGGCACGTTTCTGCTTTTTAGACCATAGAAGAAAGTTGTCAGTCAGAAACTCTATATACTTTGCAGAGGTCATTTTCACAACCTTCAGGAACCTTAAAGGGCCTTACCAGCTGTTTCCCATGATTCTGGCCCAAAACATGACTCCTCCACCTCCTTGCTGTTGTTGCAGCCTTGTTGGGACATGGTGGCCATACACCAACCATCCACTACTCCATCCATCTGGACCATCCAGGGTTGCTCAACACTTATTAGTAAACAAGACTGTTTGGAAATTAGTCTTCATGTATGTGTGGGCCCAATACAACCATTTCTGCTTGTGAACACTGTTTAAGGGTGGCCGAATAGTAGGTTTATGCACCACAGCAAGCATTTGAAGGAGCCTACACCTTGAGGTTCGAGGGACTCCAGAGGCACCAGCAGCTTCAAATATCTGTTTGCTGCTTTGTAATGGCTTTTTAGCAGCTGCTCTCTTAATCCGATGAACTTGCCTGACAGAAATCTTCCTCATTATGCCTTTATCAGCACAAACACATTTGTGCTCAGATACAGCCACAAATCTCTTAACAGTACGATGATCACGCTTATGTTTTTGGAAAATTTCTAATGTTTTCATCCCTTCACCAAGGCATTGCACTATTTGATGCTTTTCAGCAGCAGAGGGATCCTTTTTCTTTCCCATGTTACTTGAAAACTGTGACCTGCTTAATAATGTGGAACATCATTTTTAAGTAGTTTTCCTTTAATTAGAATCACCTGGAAAACCAATTACCACATGTGTTTAAGATTGATTTCAGTGATCCATTGAGCCCTGAGACACAATACCATCGACGAGTTTATTTGAAAAACAAAACAATTAAATCTTTATGACACTTAAATCCAATTTGCATAATAATTTGGAACACAGTGTATACCTGAATAGTCTTTTTTGAGACTTTTTTTTGTCATTTTTGCAGAAGCCATTATATTGTGCGTATCTGTGTGGGGTGTGAGGGAGGTGTGGTTGATCATACTGTGGGGATCATCATACTTGGTGGGGGGGCTGTCGGGGCATCATACTGCATGGTGGGGCTGTGAGGGCATCATACTGTGTAGGGGGACTGTGTGGGCCATGATACTGTAGGTGGGCGTGGGGGCAACAGGGTATATTATTACTTTTTATGGGCGCTCGGGGAAAAATATAATAATTGTTGGCATTTAAGAAGCATTGTTAGATTATAAGGGCATATAGGAGAAATTATTACTTTCTAGAGGTCAAAATTTGAGCACTATTACCAGTGTCGGACTGGGGTGCCAAGGACCCACCAGTAACATTGACTTTGGGGGAGGCCGACTTTTCACCTGCATACAAATATTACACGACCCTCGTTCACAAATTTACCCTCATCTCTATCTATATATATAATTGTCTAAGGGGTACTTCCGTCTTTCTGTCGGCAACTTCCGTCACGGAAATCCCGCGTCGCTAATTGGTCTCGCCAGCTGCCTGTCATGGCTGCCGCGACCAATCAGCGACGGGCACAGTCCGATTAGTCCCTCCCTACTCCCCTGCAGTCAGTGCCCGGCACCCACATACTCCCCTCCAGTCAGTCAGTCACCGCTCACACAGGGTTAATGCCAGCAGTATTGGACCGCGTTATGCCGCGGGTTACGCACTCCGTTACTGCCGCTATTAACCCTGTGTGACCAAGTTTTTACTATTGATGCTGCCTATGCAGCATCAATAGTAAAAAGATCTAATGTTAAAAATAATAAAAAAACAAAAAACCTGCTATTCTCACCTTCCGTAGTCCGATGATGCGCTCGCGCCTGCAGGTTCCGGTGCTAAGGATGCTATGCGAGAAGGACCCGCCATGACGTCACAGTCATGTGACCATGACGTCATCACAGGTCCTGCGCACCTGTGCGAGAAGGACCTGCCATGACGTCACGGTCATGTGACCGCGACGTCATCACAGGTCCTGCGCTCATACCAACCCTGGGACCGGAAGCTGCCGCGTGCACCGCACACAGGCGACAGGACTACAAGGGGCCCTCGGAAGGTGAGTATATGTTTATTTTTTATTTTTTAACCTGTGACATACATGGCTAAGCAATATACTACGTGACTGGCCAATATACTACGTGGCTGGGCAATATACTACGTGGCTGGGCAATATACTACGTGGCTCTGTGCTGTATACTACGTCGCTGTGCAATATACTACGTGGCTCTGTGCTGTATACTATGTCACTGTGCAATATACTACGTAACTGGGTAATATACTACGTGGCTGGGCAATATACTACGTCACTGGGAAATATACTATGTAACTGGGCAGTATACTACGTGGCTGGGCAATATACTACGTGGCTCTGTGCTGTATACTATGTCACTGTGCAATATACTACGTGGCTCTATACTGTATACTACATCACTGGGCAATATACTAGGTGGCTGGGCAATATACTACTTGGCTGGGCAATATACTACGTCACTGGGCAATATACTACGTGACTGGGCAATATACTACGTGGCTGGGCAATATACTATGTAACTGGGCAATATACTACGCGGCTGGGCAATATACTACGTGACTGGGCAATATACTATGTGGCTGGGCATTATACTACGTGGCTGGGCAATGTACTACGTGACTGGGCAATATACTACGTGGCTGGGCAATATACTACGTCACTGGCCAATATACTACGTCACTGGGCAATATACTACGTGACTGGGCAATATACTACGTGGCTGGGCAATATACTACGTGGCTGGGCAATATACTACGTGGCTGGGCAAAATACTACATCACTGGGTAATATACTACGTGGGCTGTGCAATATACTATGTGGACATGCATATTCTAGAATACCCGATGCGGGCCACCATCTAGTATAATAATAAACTGGGTAGTTTGGTTAATGAATGTTGAAATGCTGCTTTTTTTCTGTACAGAGTGAATCAAGTGAATTATACCAAGTACTGACCATACAGTGGGGTTGGGGGCCCAGATCTGCAGAGGGGCCCATCGGGGAATTCCCCTGTTCCCCTATGGGCCAGTCCGAGCCTAACTATTACTTTCTAGGGCAATTACAGAGTGCAGAAATATTTTCTAAGGCACAATTTTACCATCTAGAGGGCAAAAGGTGGGATTTTACTGTGTCATGGGCACAATGGTTGGCATTATTGTGTTGGGCAATAACATGGACAAATAAGGCAACAGCAGTAGGCTCAGCAGTGGGGTATCAGCAGGAAGAGGAGTTGGGAATGGTGCTGGAAATGTGAGAAGTCAAATGTGTTTTTGTTGTAAACTCTTGGAGAAGTTGTCATGTCAGTCTAGGTCCAATGGAAAAGACGAGAAAAGTGAACTAACCCATCAGAAAGTATTCCAGCTGTAAGCCACCTAATATAATTGTACTGAAATATCTTAATATGTGATTCAGAACTTATATCTACTGCTATATTGCCACTGTATAGCCCTAAAGCACCACTCCAGCATTTTTTTTTATTTCAGTGCTGAAGTGGTGGTACAAATGTAAGTTCTCTGCCCTTGATAATATACTTATTACCAGCCGCTCCAGTCCCGATATACCATTTTATGACTGCTGCTTCTGATTGACCGGAAGTTAGAGGTTACGGTCATAAGCTCTCAAAGTAAGTCTATGACAGCCTCGTTCTGGCTCTCATAGACTTACATTGAGAAGTTTCCTCCGGTTCACTCGGCAAACACTGGAGCGATCTGACAGGTCACTGCAAAAGATAACCAGAGCGGTGCTGAAAACAAAAGAAGACGGCAGCTGATAAGTATATTACTAGGGGCAGGGAACTTACATAAGTGATACCACTCCAACTCTATAAAAAAACACTGGAGCAGCGCTTTAATATTGGTCTTGGTCTTTGTATAGTAATTTTTTTCAGTAACAGCATGGTCGTCTGCTGAAGTTTTTTCCCGCAAAAATGTTGCTTCAGCCCCAAGTTTTTCATTTTCACAAGGTTAAGAGAAGAAAATGGCAGATACAATATACTGTGTGATTTCTCCTGAGCACACTGATTCACCATATGTGGAGGAAAACTACTGTTTGGGTGCATGGCAAGGATCGGAATGGAAGGAGCGCCAGTTGAATTCTTGAGCGCAATTTTGGCTGGAATAGATTGCGGATGCAATGTCACATTTGAAGAGCCCCTGACATGACAACACAGCAGAAACACCCACACGTGACCCCATTTTGGAAACTACACCTCTTTAGGAATTCATATAGGGGTGTAATGAGCAATTTTGACCCTCAGGCCCCTGGTATGGCTTTTACACTTTTATTTTTGTAAAAAAAAAGTACCTTACTAAGTACCTTATTTTATTTATATGCTCCAGAATCAAATAAAAAAAATATTATTTATATGCTCTATTGCTTTTATTTATTTACAGCAGGGCAAATGTTCTTTTTGTTTCTATCTTAGTTTCTTTATGTTTAATGGCCAGTGTGAACATACTCCTATACATTGCATATATACCAACTTATACTCTAGTTCATTTCTTTCGGTTTTGGCCTTAGGTTCTTGAACTTAAATGCGTGGTCTCTCTTTCTTTCTGCATTACATTTATTAATGCTAAAAAGAAATTGACATACTGGGAATTGGAATCAAAACTTAGTGAACATATATTCCCTTAAAAACAAGATTTTTATTACAAATTTGATTTAAAACACACCACCCAGTGCTAAGTGGCAGAAAAAAGTCTGCCTAAATAATGCAAAAAAGACCAAGGTCTAGCGCATACCCTACAATAACCTTTCCTGTCCCCTGCCTGGCTGTGGATGTTGGCACCCTAATAACGATTTTTTGGCGCCCGCACTCAACGTGTGCTAACCCTCACTGCCCTAACTCACCCTATTATGCAGGTGAGAAAACAATAATGTATAAGAACAGAGATGAAGAAAGACAAAAAAATGGTCAAAAAAATAAAAAAAAACACAATATAATGAAATTAGCAAAAAAGAGGAAGGAAGGCAAGAAGCAAAATAAATGCTATCATTACCTTGCAGGGATCCAGCCCCTACGATGCATCAATCACTATAGACTGCTAGATTGCAGTGGGTATGCTACCAGATATGCCACATACACATAATACTTCGGCATAAATCCACACTATTACCCATACCACAAGATAAGTATGTCCTATGAGCTATCAAGCCAATTCCAGCACAGATATCATTCATAGAGCCAGTAACTGCCCATCAATGCGGCTGATAACATCAATTGTCATTACAAAGTGCCCATAAAGATGCACTGGATCAAACTATAGGGTATGTCAATAGTGTCCGCAATACTGCGTGTTACTTATCAGAATATGTTGTGCCTCAACGCGTTTCCCCGTGGTTCGGTTCATCAGGAGGCCCGTCAAGAGGATGTCAGATACCGGATGCCATAGATGAGTGCTACATCCTCTCTGTGCTGGAATTGGCTTGATAGCTCATAGGACATACTTATCTTGTGGTATGGCTAATAGTGTGGATTTATGCCGAAGTATTATGTGTATGTGGCATATCTGGTAGCATACCCACTGCAATCTAGCAGTCTATAGTGATTGATGCATCGTAGGGGCTGGATCCCTGCAAGGTAATGATAGCATTTATTTTGCTTCTTGCCTTCCTTCCTCTTTTTTGCTAATTTCATTATATTGTGTTTTTTTATTTTTTTGACCATTTTTTTGTCTTTCTTCATCTCTGTTCTTATACATTATTGTTTTCTCACCTGCATAATAGGGTGAGTTAGGGCAGTGAGGGTTAGCCCACGTTGAGTGGGGGCGCCAAAAAATCGTTATTAGGGTGCCAACCTCCACAGCCAGGCAGGGGACAGGAAAGGTTATTGTAGACCTTGGTCTTTTTTGCATTATTTAGGCAGACTTTTTTCTGCCACTTAGCACTGGGTGGTGTGTTTTAAATCAAATTTGTAATAAAAATCCTGCATTACATTTACATAGCTTCCCATTGCTGGGTATCCATAGTGGGCCCCCGTCCTGCTTGGCCCTTATTTACATTAAGGTCATTTTTGACACATACTAGAGGTTAGGACCATCCTGACTGATAAGTATCCTAAATTATAAGCACTATTACTTATTACTTAATAACAGCAGGGTATATGTTCATTTCGTTTCTATCTTAGATTTTGTCTGTTTAATATCCAGTGTGAACAAGCTCCTACACGTTACACGGATACCAGCTTATACTCTAGTTCATTTCTTTTGGTTTTGATTCACAGAATTGTATAACTTTGGGCTGAGCAAATGGAAAATTACCATTTTTTTTCCACAAAAATGTTTAATTTTCAAAAGGAATAATAGGAGGAAATGAATGATACAATTTGTTGTGCAATTTCGCATGAGTACACCAATACCGTATATGTGGTCGAAAACTAAGGGAAGAAGAGAAGCGCAATATTGGAATTCAGATTTTGTTGGAATGGTTTGAGGGTGCCATGTCACATTGGCAAGAGCCCCTGAGGTGCCAGAACAGACCCTCTATAAGTGTCCTCATTTTAAAAACTACACCTCTCAATGAATTCATCTAGGTTCAAGCGAGCATGTTGACACCACATGTGCCACACAGAATTTTATACCATTGGGCGGTGAAGAAAGAATACTTACATTTTTACCACTAAAATGATGTTTCAATATTTATAAGGGCTACTAGGAAAACCTGGACCTCACAGTGCACCTTCTCTTGAGTGTACCACTACCTGACATGCTCATAAGGGAAGGAGCGCCATATTATAGTGCAGACTTTACTGTTATGGTTTGCAGGTACCATGACCCTCTTGAAGAGCCCCTGATGTGTCAAAACAACAGAGCCCGCCATAATTGACCCCATTTTACAAACTACACCTCTCAATGAATTAATCTGAGGATGCGGTGATCATATTGACATCATATTGATTTGGTGTGTCACAGAATTTTATACCATTGAGCAGCAAATAAAAAATAATTACATTTTTAGCACAAAAAGTTTGTTTTAGCTCCATATTTTACATTGGGTAATAATGGCACCTAAATTTGTTACACAATTTCTGCTGAACGAGACAATACCCCATATGTGGCTCTACAGTACTGCTTAGCCATACAGCGAGATTTGGAAGGGATGGAGGACTATTTGACTCTTGGAGAACACATTTATCATAGAACAATTTGTGGACTCCATATACAGAGCCCTTAAGTGCCAGAAGAGCAGAATTTCCCCTCAAGTGATCTCATTTTGGAATTTACACACATGTGGGAATTTATCTATAGTCGTAGTGGTTATTTTTAATCAAATTGTGTTTTCCAAAAACAAGCAGTGGTGGATGTTGCCAAGTGAAAATTGCCAATCTGCCATTGTAATGCCCAGTACATTGTAGTACCCAATACATTATGCCCAGCTCACGCTTCAGCAGAATCAGTACCTGTAAATTTAGCGAGCTCTCATCACAGAGGCACAGCTAGGGGTTCAGCTCAGGTGCGGCAAAACATCTGAGTGGGCCCCTAACCGGTAACCCTGATTACAACTATGGTGGCACACTGATATTACTGCCATATGGTGATATATCGTGGTAGATAACGGACCTGCAGAACATGCAAGTGATCACAGTACAGTTATATATAGTAGCTTACAGCTGACGTTTTTGATGGAGTCATTTTTCCAGTGACAACTTCTTCTAGCCACAACTTGCATACAGAGATTACACAGAGACACATTTGATTTCTCACATTTCCAGCGCCGTCCCCATCTATCTCCAACCTGCATAAAGTTACACACTGCATAATGACCCCCACAGTAGAACCCACACTGTAAATTTGTCTCCACAGTAGTCCCCAAACTAGTCCTCAAACTGTATATTGGCCTCCACGGTAAGCCCCAAACTGTTTAATGTCCCAAATATTAGCTCCCATGCTGTATAAAGGTTCCCACACTTTATGAGGACCCCCACAGATGTTCCTACAATGTATGAAAGACCCGCACACAGTATGAGGGCCCCCACAGTAGTTCCCATCTTGTGATTGCCTCCATGGTAGGCTCCAACTGTATAATGGCTCTCACATTAGCCCCCAAACTATATAATGGCCTCTACAATAGCATCTACGCTGTGTAACGGCCCCCTCATTAGCCCCCAAACTGTATAATGGTCACCACATTAACCCTCAAACTGTGTAACGGCCTTCACGTTAGCATCCACGCTGTATAATAACCGCCGCATTAGCCCCCAAACTGTATAATGGCCACCACAATAACCCCCAAACTGTGTAATGGCCTCCACATTAGCATCCACGCTGTATGATAGCCCCCACATTAGCCCCCAAACTGTATAATAGCAGTCACATTAGCCCCAAGCTATAATTGCCAATGCATTAGCCCACAAACTGTAAAATTACCCCCTGAATTAGCACCAAACTGTATAATTGCCATTGCATTAACTCCCATGCTGTATAATGGTGCCTGTATCAGCCCAGAAACTCTATAATGGCCACCCCATATGCATCCATGCTGTATAATGGCCCAGCATTAGCTGACAAACTGAATGATGGCCCTCACATTAGCCCCTAAACTGTGTAATTGCCCCTACATTAGCCCCCAAACTGTAATATTGCCCCGCATTGCCCCGCATTGGCCTCTAAACTGTATAATGGTAACTTCATTAGCCCCTAAGCTGTATAATGGCCCCACAAGAGCTTCCACACTGTATAATGGCACCTGCATTAACCCTCAAACTGTATAACAGCCCTCACATTAGCTCCCAAACTGTATAACTACCTCCACATTAGCCCCCAATCTGTATAACTGCCTCGATATTAGGCCCCAAGCTGTAAAATGGCCACTGCATTAGCTTTGATGCTGTATATTGGCACCCATTAGCCCTCAAACTGTATAAATGCACCACATTAGCCCTCAAACTGGATAATTCCCCTCACATTAGTCCCCAAACTATATTATTGCCCCCACATTAGCTCCAAAATTTATAATGTCCCCTGGATTAGCTCCTTCACTGCATAGTAGGCTCCACATTAGCCCCCAAACTATTTAATGTCCACCCCACACACTTTATAAGGGCCCCCACAGTAGTCCCTCTAATTTATGAGCCCCTCCCCAATATTTAGGGTCCCCATTATTTCTGATGCCCCCACAAGTTTTAATTGAAATAAAAAACATAATATACTCACCTAATCCAGGATCCTGGGACAAGTCCTCCGGTCAGACCAGCGCACCGTCAAAGTGCCAAAGCACACACAGGATGTCAATTTCCTGGCTCAGCTCAATAATGTCACCACACCAGGATTCTGACATCCTGCACATGAGTCAGAACATCGGCCGTTTTAAAGACTGCAGTCTTAAAGCAACTGTGGTTGACCATGCTTTAAACTACAGACACAGCGGGATCACAGTTCCTATGGTGTCCACAGTGCCTGCATCTGCCTCATTATTATTATTTATTTTTATTCTGCCACATTATTATATCATTTTTCTATATATTCACAGAGAGAGTCTTGTGATGGCTTGTTTTTTTTGCGGGGCGAGTTGACATTTTTATTGGTAACAATTTTGGGCACATAACATTTTTTGATCGCTTTCTATTTCAATTTTTTCGGGAAGGAGAAGGAACAAAAAACAGCAATTCAGGAATTGTTTTTTTAAGGATTTTTTTGTGTAAAATTGATAAGGCAGCTTTAGGGCTTGTGTTCTTATTGCAGATTTGGTTCATTTTTGCCATGCAGATTTGCTAGCAAAACCTGAAGCAATACTGATGCCAGCAAAGTGTATAAGAAACCTGAAGTGTCCTGCACACGTTGAGTATTTGACTTGCAAGTTTAGTGCAAAAAATTATCTGCATCATGTCAATTCTTTGTGCGTTTTTGCCATCATTGACCTCACACAAATCAGTCAAAAAACACAATGCAAAAACGCAAGCAAAAACTAGTTTTTCCCACCAAGAGATGCAGAAATGGTGCAGAAATATTTATTTATTGGAATAATATTGTTTTAAATTTTTTTGCTCTATATTTTGTAATTATATATATATATATATATATATATATATTTACAATTTTACATTTTGGGTAAACTGTTTGTATGATTTTATATGATTTTTTTCAATGAAAGTATATTGTTATCATCATAATTTTCTCTTTACTTGATACTGTATATACACATTTTTCTATAATTCTCCTCAAGATTTTAGTGTATAACCATATCTAATACTCCTTTAGTTTTGAGTACTTTTTTAGTGATTTATATTAAATCCTAACTTTGAATTTTTGCATTCATACAATTTGATAATATTTGTTCCAAGTGGTACATCTCAGGAATGAGGCTATGTGCACACGTTCAGGAAAGTTTGCAAAATTTTCCTGATCAAATCTTTTTGCAGGAAATCCACTCGCGTTTTTTGCGCTTTTTTTGCGGATTTTTCCGGAGGTTCCCAATGCAATAATACAGCGGCAAATCTGCAAAAAATCCACAAAATTAATGAACATGCTGCGTTTTTTACCGCGATGCGTTTTTTGCGGAAAAAATGCATCACGGGCACAAAAATGCGGAATTCCATTAGAAATAATGGGAAGCGTTTTGTAAGCATTTTTTAAGCGTTTTCACCATGAAAAATCAAAGAAAAACACAAAAAAACACAACGTATGCACACAGCCTTAGGGTATGTGCACACGCTGTGGATTTTGCTGCGGAACCGCAGCGTTTCCGCAGATGTGGGTCCGCAGCGGTTTCCCATGAGTTTACAGTACAATGTAAATCTATGGGAAACGAAATCCGCAGTGCATATGCTGCGGAAAAAAACGCGCGGAAACGCAGCAGTTTATATTCCGCAGCATGTCAATTCTTTGTGCGGATTCCGCTGTGGGTTTACACCTGCTCCAATAGAAATCTGCAGGTGAAAACCCGCAGAGGAAACCGCAATAGAAACCGCGATAAAACCGCAGTAAAAACCGCAGCGGTTTTGCACTGCGGATTTATCAAATCCGCGCGGAAAATTCCGCAATGGAATCCGCAGCGTGTGCACAAGCCCTTAAGGTACCTGTGTCTACATTTTGCTGCTCTCAGATGGTGTAGTAAAAATCTAGAGATAGATTCCCTTTAAACCCTTTTCACACAAGAAAACAATGGCACACCATAAATTCAAGACTGACACAGCATTCTGCAATTCAGGCCAAGATAGAATGAACCAAGTGAACTAATACTTCTTGTAAATCATTATAGGTGTGCTTGTATCCGCGATGTCAACAGCTTTCGGGTGCAACTATTGTTTCACTTGGAACTTATTGTGTGAGTAGACAGTCTGCCCAGAGCATTTAACACCTCACATTAGTAAAAGGCCGGGGTCACACTTGCGACTGTGATGCGAGAAACTCACACGAGTCTCTCGCATCAATACCCGGCACTGCCGCCGCCACTCGGGATCGGAGATTCAGCTGCATAGAATGCAGTGCCAGATATTTATGCGAGAGACTTGTGTGAGTTTCTCGCATAACATCACATCACACATTGGAAATACAGCAGTAAGAGAGTTCAAATAAAATGCCTTTCAAATTAACTTCAAAATGAAAGACCATCTAGGTGGATTCATCATTATTGGAGTAAGTAAGGAGTAATTAAGGAATTCTGAAAATTATTCCAAATTGATCAAAATGTCTTACATTGCATAATATACTTGGAGGAACTCAAGTCATGTTGGATACATTTCATTCTTATTCCACCTTAGGCCTCTTTCACACTTCAGTTGTTTGGCGTCAGTCACTTCCGACATAGTGACGGATCGACGGATCCGTCACAATTGTTGAGAAAACGGTTCCAACGGATCCGTTTTTTTGACGGATTCGTTACTTGGGGGTTGTCTGGGGAAAGTATCTACTTTTTGGAGCATGCGGAATTGAAAAAACGGATTGGGGCGACGGATCCGCCGAAATGACGGTCGCGACGGATCCGTCACCCATAGGTGGCCATTCTATGGAATGACGGACGCGACGGATCTGCCGCGAACCGTCATTTCGGCGTTGACAAAAACGTTTCAATGTCCGTCTATGTCTAGACAACATCCGCCAAATTTCGACGGATCCGTCGCATGACGGATGGAACTGACGACCATCCGTCACAATCCGTCGCCAATGCAAGTCTATGGGAAAATAACGGATCCGCCCCCAAAAAATGACGGATCCGTTATTTGAGGAAACTGGCGGTTTTAGACTGACGCCAAACAACTGAAGTGTGAAAGAGGCTTTAGGCATCTATTTGGTTATTTACATAAGATCAGCCTAGACTGCTGAGATATATGGAAATCGTTATGACTTATCATTTGTCATTGTGCCTGTACCTGATCATCTATTAGCGCTCCTCTGGTGAGGTAGATTTTTGATGCCACAGGTCAGAGTGGACACAGGGTCACATGGAACAGTAATCAACCAGGTAAAAGGGTACCATGGACAGCAGACAAACAAGAGAGAGAGGACACACCAGGAGTCACCAAACAATGAGGAAAGATGAAGAGGAAGATGGTAGGTCTGAAACAAAACTTAGATATCAGTTGTAGAAACCACATATTTCTGCAGCATGGAAGACTCTAAGGGTATGTTCCCGCAGTCAGTAAACGCTGTGGGTTGGATGCTGCATACATCCGCAGCGTCAAACCCGCAGCGGCCAGATGTTACAGCATAGCGGATGGGATTTCAAGATGTCTGAGATGCCTCCGGCTTCCCTAAGGAGACCCACATGCGGCTCATGTTTCCAGACCAGAGCATGTCAATTTATGTAGCTGCATAAATTACCAATTCACTATCATTAGATGTGGTAAAACGGCATTATCTTTCTATTCACATGCGTATTAACAGCGGGAATGCAGCTTACTATGCATGTGTACTAATTTATATAAAGGTGCACCTTGTTTCAGCCGGAAGTATAGCTACACTGTAGTTCTTGCGATGAGCTGAGCTGATCACGAGAACTGCCTTGGATATGACCTCCAGGGATGGGGTTATCTCCAGTCACTAGCCAAGTTCTCACGATCAGCTGTTCGCGAGAACGGCAGTGCACGTGACCGCCGGGGACATCTCTGGTGATCATCTTCAAGCTCCGCTGTGTCTGGATGTCAGGCTGAATGGTGGCATAATTCCACCGTTCAGCCACAAGCATCCAGATGTAGCAGAGCTGGACTCGTCGTGGGACTGTGTGTATATCTTCTCGGTAGACAGATAACAATATCGTTGCTTTTTTATTTTAATTTTCTTCCAGGAGACGAGGGCATTGGTGGAATAGGCGATGCAGTATGTATGGTTTAATTAAGCTCTATTAAAGGAGTATGTGTCTTTATTTCAATTAAAGGACTTTATTCTGGCTGTGTGTTTAATTACCATATAACTATAGGATTAGCAATCGATAGGTGTTTTATTGACATATCTCCATTACTTAGCTGTGGGCTTGGTGTCACCTGACAGTACAAAGGTGACATCAACCCCACAAATATTACCCCACTTGCCACCCCTACAGGGCAAGTGGGAAGAGTCGGGTAAAGTGCCACAATTGACGCATTTTTGGATGTGCCAATTATGGGGTGGCTGCGGGCTGCTATTTTTAGGCTGGTGAGGGCCAAAATCCATGGGCCTCGCCAGCTTGAGAATACCAGGCCGCAGCTGTCTGCTTTTTTCTTGGCTGGTTAACAAAAATAGGGGTACCCCATGCTATTTTTTTTTAAGGGGATCCCACTATTTTTCTAACCATCCAAGGTAAACAGACTGCTGCGGCCTGTTATTATCAGGCTGGTAAGGTTCATGCATACTGGATCCTCACCAGCCTGATACACCAGTCCCAGTAGTCTGCTTTACTCTGGCTGGTTAACAAATATAGGGGGACCCCACGCTATTTTTTAAAATAATTATTTATTAAAAATGAGGGGACCTCTCTCTGTGCTTTCCTCCACTTCCTGTGTTATGTACTTCCAGCTGTGTCACAAGATTTACCATTATTTAAATTAGTACACATGCATAGTAAGCTACGTTCCTGCACTTAACACGCATGTGACTAGGAAGATAATGCGGTTTTGCCGCATCTAATGAAAGTGTATGGGTAATTTGCACAGAGAAGACTGAGCATTTCTGCTACATAAATTGACATGCTGCGGTCTGGAAAGACGCGCCGTATGTCCGTCTCTGCAGTGTCTACTGACCGTGTGCACATACGCCAATATATCTGCAAACAGGAAATCACTTTTGTTTTCCTTCCCAGAAACCAACATTCAATTAGCTTTATTTCAAGTGACAAAAAATATGCATTAAATGAAAAAATGCATAAAAAACGCATGCGGAAAAAACGCAACAAAAACGCAGGTGACCTGCCAGTGACTTCAGATGCAGATTTGGTGCAGATTTCACCTGTTTCAAATCCTGAGCAAATACTGAGCCACACCTGATCGTGTGCACATACCCTAATAAAAGTTTGTTGTGCTTACTGCAAATGATGGATTGACAGAGGGTCACAGAAGCAGATTGCAATGGAATTTAAACAGACTCAAATAACTGTTTATGATGCTTGTAGCAAATGATGAGTTAACCAGCAGGTCTTATGGAATGGTAGGTGCAAATTGTAGAAATCACAGGGGTCTGAGGAGATTACAGCAACAGAAGAAATTGAAAAATTGAATGGTGGCAAACAAACAGCAACACATTACAGTCTCAATGCTCGAAGAGAGCGGTGTATCAAAATGGACCTTAACGTGCTATGGGAGATGATGACACTAATGAACGCTGGAATTTTAGACCATTCTTCTTGGTTACCGGAAGCGGTTGGTCGCAGTTATTTTGGCTAAAGGTTGTGCAACCAAATATTAGGCTGAGGGTGCCAATACTTTTGTCTGGCCCATTTTTGGAGTTTTGTGTGAAATGATCAATGTTTTGCTTTTTGCTTCATTCTCTTTTGTGTTTTTTCATTTAAGACAAATTAAATGAAGATAATAATACCAAAGAATTTGTGTTTGCAATCATTTTCAGGAAGAAACTGAGTATTATCTGACAGAATTGCAGGGGTGTCAATACTTTTGGCCACAACTGTAGTTATTAAGTAACATTTACGATACGTTTACATCATTCACCACCATTTGTCAAATGTCCTCATATTCTGTTAGGGCTGTCCCACACGTCCAGATAATTCCGGTACCGGAATAAATCGGTACCGGAGTTATCCGTGTCCGTGTGCCTGGGAACTCACGGAGGCCATACCTGCGGCACACGTGTGCCGCCCGTATGGCGAGTGGGTACCACACGGAGCGTGTGGTACCCACTCTGCATGGTGCTGAAGCTGCGATTCATATGTTCCTTGTAGCAACGTTTGCTGCAGGGAAAATATGAAGAATAGTGTTTAAAATAAAGATCCATGTGTCCGCCGCCCCCCCACCCCCTGTGCGCCCCCCCCGCTGGTCAGAAAATACTCACCCGGATCCCCCGTCGGCAGTCGCTCCTTCCTGGTCTGGCCGCGGCTTACTGTATGCGGTCACGTGGGGCCGCTCATTTACACTCATGAATAGGCGGCTCCGCCCCTATTGGAGGTGGAGCCACATATTCATGAGTGTAATCGGCCGCATACAGTAGAGAAGCCGCGGCCAGACCAGGAAGGAGCGACTGCCGACGGGGGATCCGGGTGAGTATTTTCCGACCAGCGGGGGGGCGCACAGGGGGTGGGAGGGCGGCGGACACATGGATCTTTATTTTAAACACTATCATTCATATTTTCTCTGTAGCAAACGCTGCTACAGGGAACATATGAATGGCGGCTTCAGCACCATGTGGGGGGGACAGCGCTTACTGTAGCGCTGTCTCCGGCACGCCACACGGACCCCAGACGGAGAATGTCCGTGTGAGGTCCGTGTTTTACACGGACCCATTGACTCTATTGGGTCCGTGTAATCCGTGCGCTCCCACGAACACTGACATGTCTCCGTGTTTGGCACACGGAGACACGGTCCGCACACGGTCCGCACAAAATCAATGACATCTGAACAGATGCATTGATTTTTATGGGTCTACGTGTGTCAGTGTCTCCGGTACGGGAGGAAACTGTCACCTCACGTACCGGAGCCACTGACGTGTGAAACCGGCCTAAGGATGTTAGAAGGCTTAAAAATTTATCAGCAATTTTTATTTTTTTCAATTAAATTTACACATCTTATTCTTTGACTTTGGGGGATCTATATATTGGAAAACCCCCAAAAAAGCAATACCATTTCAAAACATCACACATCAACACATTCAAAACTGCTGCCAGTTAGTTTGTTAACCCTTCAGATGCTTTTCAGGAATTGACACAATGTGGAATGACAGGAATAAAAAAAGTTAGTTTTAACACTAAAATGCTGCTTAACTTTTGAACAGTCCACTATAACTAGCAGACTCTTGAGGCCAATATCTTTGCCATCTTTGCGCACGGATGGGTAAAATGTGACATGCTTATTCCATAGCAACCAATCCCTATGACATTCTATGTATAGATCACAGTTTGTCCTGCCTTATCATAAAATTGGTGCAGACTTTGACGTCTTACTCCATGTAGATACTCCGATCCTTGATTGCACTGGGATCTTGCTATCTCCTATGTTCCCACGTACTTCAGCCTTCAAATTGTTTTATGGCTTTATGGAGGTTGAGATTTGACAGCCGCCAGTAAAGATAGTAACCTGCTATGATGCTGTGCAAGCCTTAGATTATGCCCTATCATTTGTATACCAGCTGTCTCACCTTGGCAATAGACACATGTGACAGCTGCATTAAAAGTGTGCAAGATCATAAAATTGCTCCACATTTATGTCACTCATAAATATTATATGAGAATATATATTTACAATTATGAATAGTTCATGGCACAGATTTATTGCATCTTATTGCTGGAGAAACAGTTTGTTTATTGGTCCCCTGCTATTGACCTGCTATTCATTATAACAATGGGTATAGACACTGAGATAGGCATGTACAGGCAAGTCCTGGCTGTAGCCACTATAGCCTCTTGACCCTCAGACTGCAAACAGGTAGCTTTGTTATAGCTATTAATGACACTGTGAAATAATAAGAACTGTAAGTTCTGAAATAACCCTTTAAATATATGAAAAGAGTATTCCCATCTTAAAGGCAATCTGTCAGAAGGAGCAACCCTCCTAAACTGTCTATAGGGGCATGTAGGTCGTAGGAAGCTGAATAAAATGATATCGTGAAATCTGCGACCTGTTATGTTATTTCAGAGAAATCCACATTTTTCTTGTATGTAAATGAGCTGATAAGATCTATGGGCTGGACACTGATTTCCCAGAGAATCTGCCTCCAGAGATTATTTTAAATAAAAAGAGGGTGTTAACAGTGTGAGACATGTAGTGACTGACAGTCTGCTCTCGTGCTGACACACAGTAAAGTACAGCAGAGCTAACACTGTAATGAGACAAAGTTCACTTCTGTTATACTAGCACATTCGCACTGCAGGTGTCCTCTCATAGTGCTTCAGGTTCCATGTTATAGGCATCCAGTGCGGGGGGGGGAATTGGCAGTACAGCAGAGTTGACACCATTGTATATGTGTTTGCAATGAGACAGAGTTCAACTCTGTTGTACTGCGTTAGTTATTTTCAGGCTCAGCTCTGCAGCAGAGGGAACATGTGCTGCTGTAAATGTAGTGTGAGACAAAGTTCACTTCAGCCATACTTTAACTCTGCTGTACTGTGCCAGCTCTAATCTCACTGCAGGTATAATGTCACTGATCTAATCTCACTGGAGGTATAATCTCACAGATCCCATCTCACAGTAGAACTGTGTGTGATTATGAGAGCAAAGTGTCAGCCCTTACTTGTCTCACACTGGTAACAACCCCTTTCATTTAAAAAAATCTCTGGAGGTAGATTCTCATATACATCAGTGTCCGGCCCATAGATTTTAGCAGCTCATTTACATGTACATTGGATCACAAATATAGAGATATCATTTTATTCAGCTTTCTAGGACCTGCATGCCCATATAGACAGTTTAGAAGTATTGATCCTACTGACAAATTCCCTTTAAACATTTGTGACACACAGGCGTGGGACCTGCACATATCTCAAGAATAAGAATGAAAAGAGGTAGCAGAGCAAATCTTGCCATTAATACTATAAGAGATCTGAAAATTGATGAGCACAAAAATGTGTTTCAGGAGTTATTTTTCAAAACAACATTTCCAGGCCACAGGTTGCTCATATCACTGTAAATAATCTGTACGGCTTATATGTGCTACCATGGCCTGTTGCGTATTAGGACTTGTCTCCTATCGACCACATTTAGGACACTATTAATTGGCAATTGCAAAGGGAGCGGACAGTATGGGGAATCAAGACAATCTGCAAGCCCAAGTACATGTAGCATGGCAGAACATTCCTTAGACACACTAATAGCTTGCCAAAGCAGTTTAGTTCATGTGTTTCTACTGCATGTGTAGCTCATACTCAATACTGAATAAATCAAGATCTTTTGCAAATTTTTGTCACATGTACTTTAGGACCTGCTCCTTCCAAGTCTGTCTCTGTCACCAGGCACCACCATATTAATTGTGGGAGCGGCACTGGTCATAGAAAAAAACATTGGTACCAGAGGTTTTGAATGCAGCAGGCTCTGTCCAGTTGCTAAGATTTGGAAGGATGGGACTTGCAGCCCAGTCTGGCAGCATGAGTATGTGCTGTCCAGCTGGAGTTATCAGCTCCCTGCTCCAGCCAATTGGAGAGCACCACACCCTACTTACGCTTCCAGCTTACTGCTGGAAGCTGCCAGACTTAGCTTTGTGCTCCTTTGGTTCAGTCCTGCTAGTTCAGCTTGCTTTATTGACTATTCTTGCGTTTCTTTTGATTTCATACTTTTCCTGCCCTCTTTGTTCTGACCAGGCTATCTGACCACTTCTGCCAGTCTGCACCACCATACAGCAGGTTATTCTGTGGCCCTAGCCTAGGTGCCCCTGTTTAAGTCCAGATCCCTGGACATGGGTTGAAAGGTGAAGGCCAGAGCAACTCACTGAGATCTGGCAAGCGCAATGGTTTTCACTAAGCCAGTCTGTGTTAACCATTTTAGAGATGCCTGGCGACCACTGACAGTGTCACATTACAATCTTGTTTCCCTTTTAAATCATTCACATATCATTAACATTTCTATAAATCATGTGTTTACCATAGTTTGAAGAATTTTCCTTCTCTCTACTATATTTGACTCCTCTGGGAGGGGCCTTGTGCTTTTTTCCCTTCGAAAACAAAAGATTTCCAGCAGTGCCATAATCTCATAACTGACAGTAACCAGTTGGACCCAGCTACACTATTGATTGGAGCAATCTGGCAAGAAGTTGTCTTCATGGAAGAAATGCCACCAAAAAGCCATACCTTTCACATGGAAAGATGGCCAGGACTCAAATATGCATGAAAACATAGGAAATGGTGTGCAGAAAAATACCAGCAAGTGACATGGACTGATGAGCTTAAATATGAAATGCCCGGCTATAACAAAAGGCATTCTATTTGCCGAAGGGCTGTAGATGGGTAGAACAGCGAGTGTCTACAGGCAACAGTGAAGCACCGTGAAGGTTCTTTGCAAATTTGAGGTTGCATTTCAGCAAATGGTGTTGTAGATTTGGTCGCAATTAATGGTTTCCTCAATGCTAAGAACTAAAGGCAGATATTTATCCATTGTACAATCCAATCAGAAATGAGTTTGATTGTTTCCAAATATATACCTCAGCAGGACATTGTTCCCAAACATACATCCACAGTTATTAAGAACTATCTTCAGCATAAAGAAGAACAAGGTCCCCTGTATGTTCATAAGACACAGTGGACCTACACCAGCAGATGACATGGCTCCCCAAACCATCACTGATTGCACAAACTTTACACTAGACCTCAAGCAGCTTGGATTGTGTGTCTCTCTACTCTTCCTCCAGACTCTGGGACCTTGATTTCCAAGGTCTAGTGTGAAGTATCCACAATCAATGATGGTTTGGGAATTATGTCATCTGCTGGTGTAGGTCCACTGTGTTTTATCAAGACCAAAGTCAGCGCAGCTGTCTACCTGGAAATTTCAGACATGATTCCCTCTGTCGACAAGCTTTTTGGAGATGGAAATTTCATTCTCCAGTAGGACGTGGCACCTGTCCACACTGCCAGAAGTACCAATACATGGTTAAAAAAAACAACAGTAACAACAGTATTACTGTGCTTGATTGGCCAGCAAACTCACCTGACCTTAACCCCATAGAGAATCTATTGGGTATTGTCAAGAGGAAGATGAGAGACACCAGACCCAACAATGCAGACGAGCTGAAGGCTGCTATCAAAGCAACCTGGGCTTCCATAACACCTCAGCAATGCCACAGACTGATCACCTCCATGCCACATCGCATTGATGCAGTAATTGATTCAAAAGGAGCCCTGACCAAATATTGAGTGCATTTACTGAGCATACATTTCAGTAGGCCAACATTTCGGGTTTTAAAATAATTTTTCAAGCTGATGTTATAAAGTATTCTAATTTACTGAGATAATGAGTTTGGGGTTTTCGATGGCTGTAAGCCATAATCATCAACATTAACAGAAATAAACACTTGAAATAGTTTCACTTTTTGTATTGGAGAACTGAAATAAATTAACTTTTTGATGATATTCTAATTTTGTGAGATGCACCTGTATTTACTTTGGTGATGTGTTGAATACTTTCACTCGCTGTATATAATGGACATATATTACTGTGCAAAGTAGGCAGGTGTGGAAAAAATGCTGAGAAAAAAAGAATGCTTTAAAAAATAAGTGTTAATTGCTTTTTTTTGTCAATTTACAAAATGCAAAGTGAATGGACAAAAGAGAAATCTAAATGATCTCAATATTTGATGTGATCACCAGAGAGGACCTGATGTGCAAAGATTCTGCAACGCCCCAGAGTCCTGGTCGTTGCAGTAAGGTCGTTCTTCCACCAGGGGGAGCGATATTATGTCTGAAGGCAATAAAGGAGATCTCTTTACCAGGTATCACAAACCACACACTACACTTCACACTCCAGGCCGCCAGGGGGAGCTATGCTTCTATCTACTAGGGCACTCCTCACAATTAGGTAAAACTGGTGGTCTGGATAGAAAGAGAATCAGAACCAGCCAGGGTTTCGCAGAAGGAGGGAGAAGCTGGCTGGAGCAAGTTCCAGTCAGATCCAGACTGTGGTCTGAGGAGGATGAGGGTCAGAAAAACCACTGAAAACAATTATTAGTGGAATCCTAGAAACAACCAAAAAACCAAAAACACAAGGATCCCTAAAATGTAACCTTTATTTATTATAAAAGCTTTTGTCTAATATGATAAAAACAATTTTGTTTTTTTGCTGAGTTCAATTTTTTGCTTTTTTCTGGTTTATTTGTGCATTTTTTTGTTTTTTTATATTTATTTCAATTTTTCTGAGAGCGATTAGGTCTCTACTAGGGAATATAGGGTGTAAGTAGGGCTATTAGGGCCAGCCGTCGAGGAGTGGGGGCGCCTACCGCAGAAACTTAGGGTGCCAACCTCCACTGTCAGGTAGGGTGCAGTAATTAGGACACCTGATAGGGTAAGTTAGTTTTTAATCTTTTGATTTTTTCCCAACATTATTGTCTCTTATATTGGAGCAAACTGATTTTAGCTTTTATAATAAATAAAGGTTACATTTTAGGGATCCTTGTGTTTTTGGTTTTTTGGAGGATGAGGGTCCACGGAGCTGCGCCTGCCCCACGTGTGGCAGCATCCTAAGAAAGAGACATCAGAAAAGAAGTGTATTGCAGAGGGTGAGAAACGAAGTCATAGCAAAAAGGAGAGGAAACCAGAAGGAGTTCTGCCCTGTGAAAGGCTGCCTCCTTCTGAGGCGCAAGAATCCGGTGGCCAGCATACTGAGGGAGTAAGGATCTCTACGCTTTACTTCAGAGACTGGCAGGACAGATAATTCCACGTTGGCTACCCGACCTTATACCCAGGAGGCACGGTGGCAACTTGTGGGGGCCGGGGCATGGTAGAGTCCCTGTAAAAAGCCTCAGGCCACCAGTCATATGGGTTTGTCCTATCCTATCCATCAGGGAGACAGAGAGAAAGAGACTTAACATCCAGAATAGTTGTGAGGACCTTACCGAGAAACTCAGCAGGGAGGTACTACAACACCCAGAAGCTAGAGGAAGGCTACTGATTTCCACCTGGATAAGGGGACTCTGGATTTGCCTTCAGACCGGCCGGACTCTGCCTGCCCTGTGATCTGTACCCTGGACTGTGGACACTGAAGCCTTCAGTAAAAGGTAAAGAGACTGCAACCTGGTGTCCTCGTTATTCACTGCGCCTCACACCATTCACCATCTACACTTTGGGAAGCCCTGGGCATACACTTCACCTGTGGGAAGGTATACCATCAAGCTGCCATAACATCACCCCAGCGGACCCCTAAGCAGCGTCGGTCACCCTGACCGAATACCACAGGTGGCGTCACGAACATTACCCTTTAAAGACCTTTCCCTTATCTTACAATGGACGTTCCCCTAGGGCCACGGACCGGGTCAGCCACTGTGACATCCCCGCCGAGAACCGAAGGACCCGGTACCGAGTACCCCACTGCCCTACTGGGGGCACTTCAATTCAAGTTTGCCAAACTGCAGCTTTTACATGAAAATTCAAATTGCTGCCATGTTATTCTCTGTATATTGAATGTTCCTTATTATGCTTTCCAGACCCCAGAGCAAATTAGATGTAGGATGTAAAAAACAAAAATAATAATAATTCTCATCCCTACAGCTCTCTCATTATACCCACGGCATATCATCCGGTCCTTGGTGACTCTTATTTTCCTCTTCCTCTGTCTTGTGGATTAGCTTTGGCTTCTTCACTCCAGCCAGGTAAATGCTTCCAGGTGGACTAGGTCTTATGTTTGTTGGTGACAGCACGCATCCTAAATGCACCCATCTCCTTGCAGAAAACTGCTCTGCACCTCCATAAGTAATAGTGGATGCAACGTCACTACTTTACAATGACCCTTAACTTTCCTTATCCATGATGTGACATGTTAAGATTGGTCTCAGGTCGAATAAGGCAACTGCAGCCTAGGTCCAAGCCCGAGCCTATATCGGTGCCATTCTTTTTAGGATGTGACCATACCAGTTACAATAACAATGAAGGTCAAAACTTTTAAATTCAGAACTTTCAAAATTCAGAT
Organism: Ranitomeya variabilis; assembly: GCF_051348905.1. Classification (NCBI taxonomy): domain Eukaryota; kingdom Metazoa; phylum Chordata; class Amphibia; order Anura; family Dendrobatidae; genus Ranitomeya; species Ranitomeya variabilis. The sequence goes on from NC_135233.1 coordinate 880,279,476, forward strand.
TTTGTAGGATTACTCTTTGCTGTAGAATTCTTCTTACTACCCAGGAGAAGGGCAAATATTTCTGGTGTTCTTCCCGGTATCTTACCCACCTACACACTGAACAGAGTTCTCCACTGGATGATTTTTATTCTTTTTATCCAAAGTCCACTTAGCTTTCCCAACACAATCCACACTTTCTTACCTAGAATAACCCTGTTGCCACCACACTGGCATGTGTTCAGCTTCTAACCCCACCTACGCTGTCCTTCACAATCTCTTTCTTAGATTGTAAGCCCTCTGTACCAGCCTCATTTAGTTAATTCTCTGAAAGTCATTTACGGTAGTTTATCTTCACTTTATTTATTTTGTCTACTATTATATATTTAAAGGGAACCTGTCACCCCCAAAATCGCGGGTGTGGTAAGCCCATCGGCATCAGGGGCTTATCTACAGCATTCTGTAATGCTGTAGATAAGCCCCCGATGTATCCTAAAAGATGATAAAAAGACGTTAGATTATACTCACCCAGGGGCGTTCCCGCTGCTGGTCTGGGTCCAGCGCCTCCCATCTTCATCAGATGACGTCCTCTTCTGGTCTTCACGCTGCAGCTCCTGCGCAGGCGTACTTTGTCTGCCCTGTTGAGGGCAGAGCAAAGTACTACAGTGCGCAGACGTCGGGCCTCTCTGACCTTTCCCTGCGCACTGCAGTACTTTGCTCTGCCCTCAACAGGGCAGATAAAGTACGCCTGCGCAGGAGCCGCAGCGTGAAGACCAGAAGAGGACGTCATCTGATGAAGATGGGAGGCGCCGGACCCGGACCAGCAGCGGGACCGCCCCTGGTGAGTATAATCTAACATCTTTTTATCATCTTTTAGGATACATCGGGGGCTTATCTACAGCATTACAGAATGCTGTAGATAAGCCCCTGATGCCGATAGGCTTACCTCACCCGCAATTTTGGGGGTGACAGATTCCCTTTAAACCCTTTTCATATGTACGGAACCTTTAAATTAATGATTCTTCAAGATAAATAAGGCCTCTTTCACACTTCCGTTTTTACAATCTGCGCAGGATCCGTCAAAATGTTGAAAAGATGGATCCTGTGCAGATTGTAAAAAAACGGGTGCATTGGGCCCGTTTTTCTGACGGACCCGTCGAGGCTATGTGCACCTGTTGTGTATGCGTCTTCGTAGCGGTTTTCCGCTGCGAAAACGCATACACAACACACCCCAGGTTAAAAATAATAATAAAAAAACCCCGCAATATTCTTACCTTTCGGTGTCCCGTGCAGCGTTACAGATGCTCCCGGCAGCTGGCGTTCCCAGTAATGCCTTGCATGCAATGACCTCTGATGACTTTGCGGTCTCGTGGGACGCCGGAAGGTGAGAATATTGTGATTTTTTTTTTTCCTTAAAAAAACATTATATCTTGTTACTATTGATGCTGCATAGGCAGCATCAATAGTAAAAAGAGAGAGAGAGCGAGCGAGACAGAATTTCCCTGACTGGAAATTCTTCCGCGCATGCTCAATTTCAAAAGACGGAACCAGTCGCTGGATTCCTGCTTTTGACAGTCAGCAATGGATCCTGCGTTCATAGGCTTCCATTATAGCCAACGACGGGCAGCGCCGGATCCGTCGCTGAGTGATTTTCTGACGTACAGAAAAAACGCTCCTCTGTGCGTTGTCCGACGGACAGCAATTTTCCGACAGACAGCAATTTTCCGACAGATCCAGTGCACGACGGATGAAATGGAAGGCCATCCGTCACAATCCGCCGCTAATACAAGTCTATGAGAAAAAACAGGATCGAGCAGAAAAATTTGCTGGATCCTGTTTTTTAAAAAATCGACGGATTTCAACGGGAGCTCAAATACATAAGTATGAAAGAGGCCTAGAGTAATAATAATCTCAGAAGCCTAAGTCCTCCCTGTTACGGTCCTGAACACTGCTTATCCCATACAACTGTTAAATGTTAGTCAAAATTTAGGACTATGCCAGTTTAACGACTGATGTAACCTTGGCAGATATATTCTCAGTTTAGTGTATTCTTTACTCAGTGTAGCAATTTATTTGTGTACGTGTTCACATTGCTTGTGACATTTCTTAACAGGTTGTGATAATGTTTGTGTACTCAGGTCACATGTGGCAACTCTCAGACTGGAATGGAACTGCACCTTTAAAGTACACATGCGAGCTTGCCATGTCTTCTGATAAGCACTAGCCCATTGATATGAAACAATTTGCTTGCCTTGCACAGTATTAGTATCAACTTGCCCGCTATTTTGAAATGCTACCTTATCTAGCTTCATTTATCTCTCCTCACACCCATGTGGCAATGCAGGATCTGATTCATGCCCAATTCCGAAATATGATCTGCTGTTCGCAGGCATAAAATGAGTCTTATTTTATGAGCGTCATTGATGCAGAATGGAAGACGTTAAGGCCACCTCCTTGTTTGTTCATTGATTACTAGCAGTAGCTTGTATCGCAATATCAAGACGGAATCCACTTGTTAGTTGTATATTCATATGATGTAACAATCATGGAGGAAACCTCTGGGATATCATCTGTTTTTCCTCTTTGCAAAAAAAAACCTGATTGGGGATTTCTAAGCTTTTCCCAGCAATTATAGCATTTAGGGAAAATGAAAAAGCACACAGAAGCAACACTAATAATTTCTGTGTGCTGTATAATTTTAATAAACTTAGACATATTTCCATTTTATTATGTGGACCATTAAGAAACTGATATGTGAATTTACACATGGTATATAATGTACCATTAGGCAAACAGGATTTCTTAAGAGCCCTGGGAAAGCCCGTTCAGGCGAAACTGGCCAGGCAGATGAAAGAAAACAGCAGAGACGTTTTTAAAAATGGAGATTTTTAAAGTAATAATAAAATAAAGGAAAATATCTATTCTTGGAGGCAGACAAACTATCCTCCCAGAGTTTTGGGCAGACTTAATTTACATTGTCAACTACAGTTGTGAACAGAGGAAGGAGCACTGCTCAAGAAACACAAGGAGCAACTTCCTGATCTAAGCAGGCTTCTGTTGACAGGGGTGTAATGTTCACGGTCGCAAAGGTCGCAACCATGATTGGCCCGTGCGGGTGGGTGATCTGCCAACACCAGCAGACACTTCAACTGGATGTGCGTCCTCGGAAGTGTATTGTGGCGCACATACCAATCAGGTCCATAGAGCACATGGCAGTGATGTCCTGCGTTCCCATTGCTGGCGGCTGCAGAAGAGGACACTGCCCACTGTGGAAGTGGAGGGAGGGTGAGTATAATTATTTATTTTTTCTATGCATTAAAGAGCAGCGGCGGAACGGGGGACATATACCCATATACCAGCATAGGGCCCAGGATAAGGGACATATTACCAGGATGGGGCCCAGGATAAAGGACAAATTTACCAGGATAGGGGATATATATATATATATATATATATATATATATATATATATATATATATATATATATATATATATACACATACACATATACCAGGATGGGGCACAGGTTAAGGGACATATATCAGGATAATAGACATATACCAGGATGAGGGATATATATATACCAGGATGGGGGAATAGATATACCAGGATGAGACTTAGGCAGGATAGGGGATATGTGTATAAGGATTGGAGGCAGTGGCGTAACTACAAAGTTATGGGCCCCGGTGCGAACTTTCAAATGGGGCCCCCCCACCATGCCAAAATATACACTCACTGGCCACTTTATTAGGTACACCTGTCCAACTTCTTGTTAACACTTAATTTCTAATCAGCCAATCACATGGCGGCAACTCAGTGCATTTAGGCATGTAGACATGGTCAAGACAATCTCCTGCAGTTCAAACCGAGCATCAGTATGGGGAAGAAAGGTGATTTGAGTGCCTTTGAACGTGGCATGGTTGTTGGTGCCAGAAGGGCTGGTCTGAGTATTTCAGAAACTGCTGATCTACTGGGATTTTCACGCACAACCATCTCTAGGGTTTACAGAGAATGGTCCGAAAAAGAAAAAAAATCCAGTGAGCGGCAGTTCTGTGGGCGGAAATGCCTTGTTGATGCCAGAGGTCAGAGGAGAATGGGCAGACTGGTTCGAGCTGATAGAAAGGCAAAAGTGACTCAAATCGCCACCCGTTACAACCAAGGTAGGCCTAAGAGCATCTCTGAACGCACAGTGCGTCGAACTTTGAGGCAGATGGGCTACAGCAGCAGAAGACCACACCGGGTACCACTCCTTTCAGCTAAGAACAGGAAACTGAGGCTACAATTTGTACAAGCTCATCGAAATTGGACAGTAGAAGATTGGAAAAACGTTGCTTGGTCTGATGAGTCTCGATTTCTGCTGCGACATTCGGATGGTAGGGTCAGAATTTGGCGTAAACAACATGAAAGCATGGATCCATCCTGCCTTGTATGGAGCATCTTTGGGATGTGCAGCCGACAAATCTGCGGCAACTGTGTGATGCCATCATGTCAATATGGACCAAAATCTCTGAGGAATGCTTCCAGCACCTTGTTGAATCTATGCCACGAAGAATTGAGGCAGTTCTGAAGGCAAAAGGGGGTCCAACCCGTTACTAGCATGGTGTACCTAATAAAGTGGCCGGTGAGTGTATAGGTGAATAAGAAATGGCGACACGCACGAACGAACACGATCTGCGTTAGTATACATGCACCATTACAGAATTAGTTGTAGGCTGTGTTCACAAGACTGAAGTTCACTGTCTGTATACAGACCACAACCTCCAGCCTCGTGGAGGGTATCCCGATCCAAACTCACACCCTCATCCTGGACTTCCTCTTCACGTTCAGTTTGTCCGAAGATGGAGACAGCGACACCAGCGCTGATTGGTGCCGGGCATCTCAATAGCACATCACAGCCCCGAGGGGGTCATAACAGCCACTGTGGGAATGGCACAGGCATAGGAGGGGAGTATAGGCTTTATTAATTTATTGGGGTGAACATTTAGTTTAACACGAGGTTGTCCTAGTGGGAGACAATCCCTTTAAACATCCAGGCAAAGAAAAGACAGAAGTGCACTCACCGGTCTTTTGTCCACGTTCTCCCCAAGTGTGCCCGCATATGTTCTAAATAAAGGACTTTCGCACAAGAGACCGGTGAGTGCACTTCTGTTTTTTCTTTGCCTGGATTTTTACATTCCACTTTTTATGTGCACCCAGTGTCTAAGGTCAGGCATACATGGCATAGCAGCGGCAATCAGTTGTACTATTTATTTGTGGAGGCGGTGACACGTAGGCACATCGGTGCTGTGTATTTTTTCTATATCTCTACAGTCCCTTTAAACAGTGGACTCTTTATTAGCCCATGTGGCAACATTTCAGTTTCATATCAGAGAAATGTTCTGTTATTGATCCGAAACGTTGCCACATGGGCCAATAAAGAGTCCGACACTTTTATCACAATCAATCAGAGTGCTGTGTGTGTGTGTGCATATATATATCTATATATATAATTGTCTAAGGGTTTTTCCGTCTGTCTGTCTGTCTGTCTGTCTTTCTTTCTGTCTGTCTGTCTGTCTGTCTGTCTGTCTGTCTGTCTGTCCTGGAAATCACTCCATATAAGGTATGGTCTACAAACAGGATACCTTATATGGAGTGGTCGGCGGTTTGTAGACCATACCTTATATGGAGTGGTCGGCGGTTTGTAGACCATACCTTATATGGAGTGGTCGGCGGTTTGTAGACCATACCTTATATGGAGTGGTTGGCGGTTTGTAGACCATACCTTATATGGAGTGGTCGACGGTTTGTCGGGCGGCCTCGACCAATCAGAGATGGGCACAGCATGGCGACGATGATGTCATAATGGTTGCCATGGCGACGATGATGTCATAAAGGTTGCCTCGACCAATCAGCGACGGGCACAGTCTGCCGCGAATCACATACTACGGGGACATGCATATTCTAGAATACCCGATGCATTAGAATCGGGCCACAGTCTAGTATATATATATATATATATATATATATATACATATATATATATATATATATATAGACCCACACACACACATTATATAAGTGAAACTGCGACTGAGGTATGTACGCTATATAGGTTATACCACTGTGTGTAATATACTGCGACCGCTGTGTATGGCCCATATAGGCCAGCTGCAGTGTGTGTGTGTGTGTGTGTGTGTGTGTGTGTATATATATAACACACACACTGCGGCTGGCCTATATGGGCTATACACAGCGGTCGCAGTATATTACACACAGTGGTATAACCTATATAACGTACATACTGCAGTTGCAGTTTCACCTATACAATGTATATAGACTGCTGTACATACATTATATAGGTGATACTGTGATTGCAGTGTATAGTCGCACTATATATACACAGCAGTATCACCTATATCACGTATATACACATTAGTCACAGTGTCACCTATATAATGAATAGAGACTTCTGTATATACATTATATAGGTGATACGGTGATTATACACAGCAGTGTCACCTATATATTGTACATGCAGCAGTCCATACACAGTATACAGGTCAAACTGCAAATGCTGCATATACGTAAAAAGCTTTCATGCTGGTACTCACCTGAGATGGAGTAGGATGAGGAGGGTCCACTGTCCAGCCAGCGTCGGAGGTGCTGAGGACTTGGAGCGGATGCCGGCCGGGGATTGGTGAGGAGAGCGCTGTTCAGAGTGAGGCTCAGGCGTCTGTGCGGCCTTTTCACACTTCTGCACAGGCCCTGGTGTGCACACACTCTCCTGTTTGCCCGCACTGACCAGGGCTGCAGATGCATACCCAAGCACGAACGAGGGCCGCGCTCACAAAAGGCACAGAAATCACAGGGGGCACATAGCTGGGGGGCACAGGGATCATATTGGTGCATACAGCGGGGGGGCACAGATCATATTGGGGTACACAGCGTGGGGCAGAGATCATATTGGGGCACTCAGTGGGGGGCACAGGGATCATATTGGGGCACACAGCAGGGGGCACAGATCATATTGGGGCACACAGCGGGGGGCACAGAGATCATATTGGGGCACACAGCGGGGGCACAGATCTTATTGGGGCACAGAGATCATATTGGGGCACACAGCAGGGGGTACAGAGATCATATTGGGGCACTCAGCGTGGGGCACAGAGATCATATTGGGGCACACAGCGGGGGGGCACAGAGATCATATTGGGGCACACAGCGGGGGGCACAAATCATATTGGGGCAAACAGTGGGGGGTGGCACAGAGCTGAGGGGCACAGATCACCTGCAGAGAGGCACAGAGCTGGCAGCACAGAGATCGGTCTGGAGTCTGGACTCTGTTGGGTAGCAGCTCCTATTTCCGGAGTCGGGACAGGACAGGAGAGCATTGGGCGGTAACTCCGCCCACCCGGTAACCCCGCCCACCTCAATGACATCATTCCTGTGCTGATGTGCAGGAGAGGCAGTGTTCTGTAATGAACGCTGCTTACCCTGCACTCGGGCGTTAAAGGGTCGGCAGCCGGCACGATACGGCAGGCTGCCCCCGGAGAATTGCGGACCTGCCACCCACTGATTTAAAGGGCCGGTGGACAATTTTGTAGCTCAGTGTTTAGGGACCCGCCCTGTCTTTGCTGGACTGGGCGGGCCCTAAGCACTCCGAGCCCAGTCGCAGCTGCGACCCCTGCGACCGCGGTAGTTCCGCCCCTGATTGGAGGATATATAGTGGCATGCAAAAATTTAGGAACCCCTGGTAAAAATTACTGGTATTGGGAACAGTTAAGCAAGTTGAAGATAAAATGATCTCTAAAAGGCCTAAAGTTAAAGATCAGGGTCAGTGAAGGCGGTCACAAGGGAGCGCTGAGAAAGTAGCCCAAGGAAGAAAAAAAGGAGGAAAGGTTGTCGAGCTCCAGCCAAACACCTCCAGGGGAAGACAGGAGCAGATACCAGGAAAAAAGATCGGTCGCAGGAGCGCTGAAGGATACTCACATGTTGTTTGAGTTTCCATCAGCGCTCCGATCTTTTTTCCTGGTATCTAAAGTTAAAGATGACACATTTCCTTTGCATTGTAGAAAACAAAAAAACATGTTATCATCTTTTAAATTTTAAAAATTACAAAAAGGAAAATGAACCAATGCAAAAGTTTGGGCATCCTGCATGGTTAATACCTAGGAGCATTCCCTCTTTTGAAAGTATTGCAACTTCAAAACACTTTTTGTAGCCAGCCAAGAGTCTTTCATCCATTCTTCCTTGGAAAATTCTTCCAGTTCTGTGAGATTCCTGGGTCGTTGATGTCACCAACCATTCCCATATTATTTAGGTGTATCCATGTACCGTATATACTCGAGTATAAGCCGAGAATTTCAGCCCATTTTTTTAAGGCTGAAATTGCCCCTCTCGGCTTACACACGAGTCATTCCCAGGGGTTGGCAGGGGAGGGGGAGCGACAGCTGTCTAATCATACTCACCTGCTCCTGGCACGGTCCCTGCACATCCCTGATTCTCCGGGCGCCGGCAGCTTCTTCCTACAGTATATTGAGCAGTCACATGGTACTGCTCATTACAGTAATGAATATGGACCCGACTCCACTCCCATAGGGTTGGAGCCACATATTCATTACTGTAATGAGCGGTACCATGTGACTGCTCAACACTGGAAGAGCTGTCAGCGCCCAGAGAACCAGGGACATGCAGGGACCGCACCAGGAGCAGGTGAGTATGACGGGGAAGTGCTCGATATTCACCTGTCCCCCGTTACACCGTCAGGCGCCGCTCTATCTTCCGCATCTTCTGCAGTGTCGCTCAGGTCAGAGGGCGCGATGATGCGATTAGTGTGCGCACCGCCCTCTGCCTGAACAGTCAGTGCAGAGGACGCGGAAGACAAAGCGGCGCTCAGTGGTGGAACGCGGACAGACAACTATAGCAAGGGCAGGGGCCTGAGCAACGAGAGGTGAGTATGTGATTTTTTTTATTTTTTTTTAATCACAGCAAAAGCATATGGGGCATAATAGTCTATGGAGCATCTTATAGGGCCATAATCAGCATTTGTGCAGCAATATAAGGGGCAAATATTTCTATGGAGCATCTTATGGGGCCATGTGCAGCATTATATGGGGCAAATATCTCTATGGAGCATCTTATGGGGCCATAATCAGCCTTTGTGGAGCATTATACGGGGCAAATGTGTCTATGGAGCATCTTATGGGGCCATAATCAGCATTTTTGCAGCATTATATGGGGCAAATGTCTGTATGGAGCATCTTATGGGGCCATAATCAACATTTGTGCGGCATTATATGGGGCATATTTTGTAAAGAGCATCTTAGGGGGCCCATCATGAACTGTATGGAGCATTATATGGGGCTCCTGATTAGTGTTGAGCATTCCGATACCGCAAGTATCGGGTATCGGCCGATATTTGCTGTATCGGAATTCCGATACCGAGATCCGATACTTTTGTGGTATCGGGTATCGGTATCGAAACAACATTAATGTAAAAATGTGTAAAAGAGAGAATTAAAATAAAAAATATTGCTATACTCACCTCTCCGACGCAGCCTGCACCTTACCGAGGGAAGCGGCAGCGTTCTTTGTTTAAAATTCGCGCTTTTCTTTCCTTACGTGAAGTCCCAGCTTTGTGATTGGTTGCGTCGCAGTCACATGGGCGACGCAACCAATCACAGCAAGCCGTGACGTAATTTCAGGTCCTTAAGGATTTTAAAATTACATCCCGGCTTTGTGATTGGTTGCGTCGTAGTCACATGGGCGACGCAACCAATCACAAGCCGTGACGTCACGGGAGGCTGGACACGCGCGCATTTTAAAATGCGCGCTTGTCCAGCCTCCCGTGACGTCCCGGCTTGTGATTGGTTGCGTCGCGATCAACCAATCACAAGCCGGGAGGCTGGACACGCGCGCATTTTAAAATGCGCGCTTGTCCAGCCTCCCGTGACGTCCCGGCTTGTGATTGGTTGCGTCGCGATCAACCAATCACAAGCCGGGAGGCTGGACAAGCGCGCATTTTAAAATGCGCGCGTGTCCAGCCTCCCGGCTTGTGATTGGTTGACCGCGAAGCAACCAATCACAAGCCGGGACGTCGCGGGAGGTTGGACAAGCGCGCATTTTAAAATGCGCGCGTGTCCAGCCTCCCGGCTTGTGATTGGTTGACCGCGACGCAACCAATCACAAAGCCGGGACGTAATTTTAAAATCCTGAAGGACCTGAAATTACGTCACGGCTTGCTGTGATTGGTTGCGTCGCCCATGTGACTGCGACGCAACCAATCACAACGCCGGAACGTAATTTTAAAATCCTGAAGGACCTGAAATTACGTCACGGCTTGCTGTGATTGGTTGCGTCCCGGCCACATGGGCGGCACGCGACCAATCACAAGCCGGGACTTCACGTAAAGGAAAGAAAAGCGCAAATTTTAAACAAAGAACGCTGCCGCTTCCCTCGGTAAGGTGCAGGCTGCGTCGGAGAGGTGAGTATAGCAATATTTTTTATTTTAATTCTTTCTTTTACACATTAATATGGTTCCCAGGGCCTGAAGGAGAGTTTCCTCTCCTTCAGACCCTGGGAACCATCAGGGATACCGTCCGATACATGAGTCCCATTGACTTGTATTGGTATCGGGTATCGGTATCGGATTGGATCCGATACTTTGCCGGTATCGGCCAATACTTTCCGATACCGATACTTTCAAGTATCGGACGGTATCGCTCAACACTACTCCTGATTCAATCTGGATATTCAAAAACACTTTACCTACTGATGTCTCAATCTATTTTTATTTTTGACATTTACCGGTAGCTGCTGCATTTTCCAACCTAGGCTTATTCTCGAGTTATTAAGTTTTCCCAGCTTTTGGTGGCAAAATTAGGGGTCTCAGCTTATACTCGGTTCGGCTTATACTCGAGTATATATGGTAAATGGCCCACCCTGTATATATATGTGTGTGTGTGTATATATATATATATATATATATATATATATATATATATATATATATATATATACACATATACAGTATATATACACTGCTCAAAAAATAAAGGTAACACTTAAACAACAGAATATAACTCCAAGTAAATCAAACTTCTGTGAAATCAAACTGTCCACTTAGGAAGCAACATTGTTTGACTATCAATTTCACATGCTGTTGTGCAAATGGAATAGACAACAGATGGAAATTATTGGCAATTATCAAGACACACTCAATAAAGGAGTGGTTCTGCAGGTGGGGACCACAGACCACATCTCAGTACCAATGCATTCTGGCTGATGTTTTGGTCAATTTTGAATGTTGGTTGTGCTTTCACACTCATGGTAGCATGAGACGGACTCTACAACCTACACAAGTGGCTCAGATAGTGCAGCTTATACAGGATGGCACATCAAGGCGAGCTGTGGCAAGAAGGTTTGCTGTGTCTGTCAGCGTAGGGTCCAGAGGCTGAAGGTGCTACCAGGAGACAGGCCAGTAAACCAGGAGACGTGGAGGGGGCCGTAGGAGGGCAACAACCCAGCAGCAGGACCGCTACCTCAGCCTTTGTGCAAGGAGGAACAAGAAGAGCACTGCCAGAGCCCTGCAAAATGACCTCCATCAGGCCACAAATGTGCATGTGTCTGCACAAATGGTTAGAAACGGACTCCATGAGGATGGTCTGAGTGCCCGACGTCCACAGATGGGGGTTGTGCTCACAGCCTAACACCGTGCAGGGCGCTTGACATTTGCCACAGAACACCAGGATTGGCAAATTCGCCACTGGCACCCTGTGCTCTTCACAGATGAAAGCAGGTTCACACTGAGCACAGACGTGACAGAGTCTGGAGACGCCATGGAGAGTGATCTGCTGCCTGCAACATACTTCAGCATGACCGGTTTGGCAGTGGGTCAGTAATGGTGTAGGGTGGCATTTCTTTGGAGGGCCGCACAGCCCTCCATGTGCTCGCCAGAGGTAGCCTAACTGCCATTAGGTACCGAAATGAGATCTTCGGACCCCTTCTGAGACAATATGCTGGTATGGTTGGCCTTGGGTTCCTCCTAATGCAGGACAATGCTAGACCTCATGTGGCTGGAGTGTGTCAGCAGTTCCTGCAAGATGAAGGCATTGAAGCTATGGACTGGCCCGCCCGTTCCCCAGACCTGAATCTGATTGAACACATCTGGGACATCATGTCTTGCCCCATCCATCAACGTTACGTTGCACCACAGACTGTCCAGGAGTTGGCGGAAGCTTTAGTCCTGGTCTGGGAGGAAATCGCTTAGGAGACCATCCGCCGCCTCATCAGGAGCATGCCCAGGCATTGTAGGGAGGTCATACAGGCACGTGGAGACCACACACACTACTGAGCATCATTTCCTTGTCTTGAGGCATTTCCACTGAAGTTGGATCAGCCTGTAACTTCATTTCCACTTTGATTTTGAGCACCATTCCAACTCCAGACCTTCGTGGGATATTAGTTGTGATTTACGTTGATAATTTTTAGGCTTCAATGTTCTCAACACATTCCACTATGTAATGAATAAAGATTTACAACTGGAATATTTCATTCAATGATATCTAGGATGTGTGATTTTAGTGTTCCCTTTATTTTTTTGAGCAGTATATATATATATATATATATATATATATATATATATATATATCATAAGAGGTTAAGTATAGTAGAAGAAAGGTGCAGGTGGAGGACGGAAGCGCAACTGAGAGGAAATGCTATAAAAGAACACTAATGTAGGGACAACTGAAGGATTGCCAGTGCTACCTGAAAAGATCATTTGATGGGTGAATGTGATCTATAACTGTTTATATAAGTGATACTGTTACTGTTAAGGATAATCCATCTATCTTTTACAGAAAACCCAATATTGAGTTCCAAGTCATTTTGAGTACTGTGATTTTGTAATAATATGAACAGGACACATTGCTAGACTTGCAGTAACTAATTTAGACTTTTTATTGATATTATTGAGTAAAATAGGATTAAAATGAGGTGCCTCATGAGTCATGACATAAGAGGACGCAGTCTTAATACACAAAGTCAAGGCTTATATATAATGGTGATCAGTGAATCACACAGTACACAAATAATTGATATGATAACTAAAGCAAAAGCAACATTACTATAAAACAAAAATACTGTTCATAATAATTACCAAGTGTGTGGGTAACATGTAATAGTTACTGACCACTGTAATATATACGAAAAGTACGGATCAATATTGGTAAACCATAAAAGATAAAGTGCATACAGGTGAAATAAATAGCCGTATACATGATAAAGAACTTTAACTTAATGAAGGCACATAAGCCAATATGCAGGCTGCGTCCATCGCACAGATGCGCGTTTCACCTATCTTCTTCTTGACACTGGATTTCATTCCATTGTCAGTATCTAGTTATCTAATATATAATTGCCTAGAATACTACTTCCTGCAATTTGTGCCAACTTCCGTGGCTTTGTCCGGAGCTAATGTCCGGAGATAATGTCCGGAGCTAATGTCCAGAGATAATGTCCGGAGATAATGTCCGGAGCTAATGTCCGGAGATAAGTGACGTCACCAGTGTCCTACACCCAGGCAGAGCACAGTGGCCCCAGGCAGAGCACAGGGGCCCCAGGCAGAACATGGGGCCCCAGGCAGAGCACAGGGGCCCCAGGCAGAGCACAGGGGCCCCAGGCAGCATATGGGGCCCCAGGCAGAGCACAGGGGCCCCAGGCAGCATATGGGGCCCCAGGCAGAGCACAGTGGCCCCAGGCAGAGCACACACCAAATCGGAGGCCGAGGGGCCCCGCCAACCAAATCGGAGGCCGAGGGGCCCCGCCAACCAAATCGGAGGCCGAGGAGCCCCGCCCACCAAATCGAAGGCCGAGCGGCCCCGCCCACCAAAGCGGAGGCCGAGGGGCCCGGCCCCGCCCACCAAAGCGGAGGCCGAGGGGCCCCGACCACCACATCGGAGGCCGAGGGGCCCCGCCCACCAAATCGGAGGCCGAGGGTCCCCGCCCACCAAATCGGAGGCCGAGGGTCCCCGCCCACCAAATCGGAGGCCGAGGGTCCCCGCCCACCAAATTGGAGGCCGAGGGTCCCCGCCCACCAAATCGGAGGCCGAGGGGCCCCGCCTACCAAATCGGAGGCCGAGGGTCCCCGCCCACCAAATCGGAGGCCGAGGGTCCCCGCCCACCAAATCGGAGGCCGAGGGTCCCCGCCCACCAAATCGGAGGCCGGGGGTCCCCGCCCTCCAAATCGGAGGCCGAGGGGCCCCGCCCACCACATCGGAGGCTGAGAGGCCCCGCCCACCAAATCGGAGGCCGAGGGTCCCCGCCCACCAAATCGGAGGCCGAGGGTCCCCGCCCACCAAATCGGAGGCCGAGGGTCCACACCATCCAAATCGGAGGCCGAGGGGCCCCGCCCACCAAATCGGAGGCCTACGGGCCCCACCCACCAAAGCGGAGGCCGAGGGTCCCCGCCCACCAAATCGGAGGCCGAGGGTCCCCGCCCACCAAATCGGAAGCCGAGGGTCCCCACCAACCAAATCGGAGGCCGAGGAGCCCCGCCCACCAAATCGAAGGTCGAGGGGCCCCGCCCACGAAAGCGGAGGCCGAGGGTCCCCGCACACCAAATCGGAGGCCGAGGGTCCCCGCACACCAAATCGGAGGCAGAGGGACCCCACCCACCAAATCGGAGGCCGAGGGGCCCCGCCCACCAAATCGGAGGCCGAGGGTCCCCGACCACCAAATCGGAGGCCGAGGGTCCCCGCCCACCAAATCGGAGGCCGAGGGTCCCCGCCCACCAAATCGGAGGCCGAGGGTCCCCGCCCACCAAATCGGAGGCCGAGAGTCCCCGCCCACCAAATCGGAGGCCGAGGGGCCCCGCCAACCAAATCGGAGGCCGAGGGGCTTCGCCAACCAAATCGGAGGCCGAGGAGCCCCGCCCACCAAATCGAAGGCCGAGCGGCCCCGCCCACCAAAGCGGAGGCCGAGGGGCCTGGCCCCGCCCACCAAAGCGGAGGCAGAGGGGCCCCGCCCACCACATCGAAGGCCGAGGGGCCCCGCCCACCAAATCGGAGGCCGAGGGTCCCCGCCCACCAAATCGGAGGCCGAGGGTCCCCACCCACCAAATTGGAGGCCGAGGGTCCCCGCCCACCAAATCGGAGGCCGAGGGTCCCCGCCCACCAAATCGGAGGCCGAGGGGCCCCACCAACCAAATCGGAGGCCGAGGGGCCCCGCCCACCAAATCGGAGGCCGAGGGTCCCCGCCCACCAAATCGTAGGCCGAGAGTCCCCGCCCACCAAATCGGAGGATAAGGGGCCCCGCCAACCAAACCGGAGGCCGAGGGGCCCCGCCAACCAAATCGGAGGCCGAGGAGCCCCGCCCACCAAATCGAAGGCCGAGCGGCCCCGCCCACCAAAGCGGAGGCCGAGGGGCCTGGCCCCGCCCACCAAAGCGGAGGCCGAGGGGCCCCGCCCACCACATCGGAGGCCGAGGGGCCCCGCCCACCACATCGGAGGCCGAGGGGCCCCGCCTACCAAATTGGAGGCCGAGGGTCCCCGCCCACCAAATCGGAGGCCGAGGGTCCCTGACCACCAAATCAGAGGCCGAGGGGCCCCGCCCACTAAATCGGAGGCCGGGGGTCCCCGCCCACCACATCGGAGGCCGAGGGGCCCCGCCTACCAAATCGGAGGCCGAGGGTCCCCGCCCACCAAATCGGAGGCCGAGGGTCCCCGCCCACCAAATCGGAGGCCGAGGGGCCCCGCCCACCAAATCGGAGGCCGGGGGTCCCCACCCACCAAATCGGAGGCCGAGGGTCCCCGCCCACCAAATCGGAGGCCGAGGGTCCCCGCCCACCAAATCGGAGGCCGAGGGTCCACACCAACCAAATCGGAGGCCGAGGGGCCCCGCCCACCAAATCGTAGGCCGAGGGGACCCGCCCACCAAAGCGGAGGCCGAGGGTCCCCGCACACCAAATCGGAGGCAGAGGGACCCCGCCCACCAAAGCGGAGGCCGAGGGGCCCGGCCCCGCCCACCAAAGCGGAGGCCGAGGGGCCCCGACCACCACATCGGAGGCCGAGGGGCCCCGCCCACCAAATCGGAGGCTGAGGGTCCCCGCCCACCAAATCGGAGGCCGAGGGTCCCCGCCCACCAAATCGGAGGCCGAGGGTCCCCGCCCACCAAATTGGAGGCCGAGGGTCCCCGCCCACCAAATCGGAGGCCGAGGGGCCCCGCCCACCAAATCGGAGGCCGAGGGTCCCCGCCCACCAAATCGGAGGCCGAGGG
This sequence comes from Ranitomeya variabilis, assembly GCF_051348905.1. Lineage (NCBI taxonomy): Eukaryota > Metazoa > Chordata > Amphibia > Anura > Dendrobatidae > Ranitomeya > Ranitomeya variabilis. The sequence goes on from NC_135233.1 coordinate 880,295,704, forward strand.
TCCCCGCCCACCAAATCGGAGGCCGAGGGGCCCCGCCCACCAAATCGGAGGCCGGGGGTCCCCGCCCACCAAATCGGAGGCCGAGGGGCCCCGCCCACCACATCGGAGGCCGATGGGCCCCGCCCACCAAATCGGAGGCCGAGGGTCCCCGCCCACCAAATCAGAGGCCGAGGGTCCCCGCCCACCAAATCGGAGGCCGAGGGTCCCCGCCCACCAAATCGGAGGCCGAGGGTCCACACCAACCAAATCGGAGGCCGAGGGGCCCCGCCCACCAAATCGAAGGCCGAGGGGCCCCGCCCACCAAAGCGGAGGCCGAGGGTCCCCGCACACCAAATCGGAGGCAGAGGGACCCCGCCCACCAAATCGGAGGCCGAGGGGCCCCGCCCACCAAATCGGAGGCCGAGGGTCCCCGCCCACCAAATCGGAGGCCGAGGGTCCCCGCCCACCAAATCGGAGGCCGAGGGTCCCCGCCCACCAAATCGGAGGCCGAGGGGCCCCGCCCACCAAATCGGAGGCCGAGGGTCCCCGCCCACCAAATCGGAGGCCGAGGGTCCCCGCCCACCAAATCGGAGGCCGAGGGGCCCCGCCCACCAAATCGGAGGCCGGGGGTCCCCGCCCACCAAATCGGAGGCCGAGGGGCCCCGCCCACCACATCGGAGGCCGATGGGCCCCGCCCACCAAATCGGAGGCCGAGGGTCCCCGCCCACCAAATCAGAGGCCGAGGGTCCCCGCCCACCAAATCGGAGGCCGAGGGTCCCCGCCCACCAAATCGGAGGCCGAGGGTCCACACCAACCAAATCGGAGGCCGAGGGGCCCCGCCCACCAAATCGAAGGCCGAGGGGCCCCGCCCACCAAAGCGGAGGCCGAGGGTCCCCGCACACCAAATCGGAGGCAGAGGGACCCCGCCCACCAAATCGGAGGCCGAGGGGCCCCGCCCACCAAAGCGGAGGCCGAGGGTCCCCGACCACCAAATCGGAGGCCGAGGGTCCCTGCCCACCAAATCGGAGGCCGAGGGTCCCCGCCCACCAAATCGGAGGATAAGGGGCCCCGCCCACCAAATCGGAGGCCGAGGGGCTCCACCAACCAAATCGGAGGCCGAGGAGCCCCGCCCACCAAATCGAAGGCCGAGGGTCCCCGCCCACCAAATCGGAGGCCGAGGGTCCCCGCCCACCAAATCGGAGGCCGAGGGTCCCCGCCCACCAAATCGGAGGCCGAAGGTCCACACCAATCAAATCAGAGGCCGAGGGGCCCCGCCCACCAAATCGAAGGCCGAGGGGCCCCGCCCACCAAAGCGGAGGCCGAGGGTCCCCACACACCAAATCGGAGGCAGAGGGACCCCGCCCACCAAAGCGGAGGCCGAGGGTCCCCGACCACCAAATCGGAGGCCGAGGGTCCCTGCCCACCAAATCGGAGGCCGAGGGTCCCCGCCCACCAAATCGGAGGATAAGGGGCCCCGCCCACCAAATCGGAGGCCGAGGGGCCCCACCAACCAAATCGGAGGCCGAGGAGCCTCGCCCACCAAATCGAAGGCCGAGCGGCCCTGCCCACCAAAGCGGAGGCAGAGGGACCCCGCCCACCAAATCGGAGGTCGTGGGGCCCCGCCAACCAAAGCGGAGGCCGAGGGTCCCCGCCCACCAAATCGGAGGCAGAGGGACCCCGCCCACCAAATCGGAGGCCCAGGGGCCCCGCCCACCAAAGCGGAGGCCGAGGGTCCCCGCCCACCAAATCGGAGGTCGAGGGTCCCCGCCCACCAAATCGGAGGCCGAGGGTCCCCGCCCACCAAATCGGAGGCCGGTCCCCGCCCACCAAATCGGAGGCCGAGGGTCCCCACCCACCAAATCGGAGGACGAGGGGCCCCACCAACCAAATCGGAGGCTGAGGAGCCCCGCCCACCAAAAGTAAGTGCGGCCCCAAAAGTAAGTGCGCCCCCGGGTGCAAAAGTAAGTGCGCCCCCGGGTGCAAAAGTAAGTGAGCCCCCGGGTGCAAAAGTAAGTGCGCCCCCGGGTGCAAAAGTAAGTGCGCCCCCGGGTGCAAAAGTAAGTGCGCCTCCGGGTGCAAAAGTAAGTGCGCCCCCGGGTGCAAAAGTAAGCGCGCCCCCGGCCCCGGGTGCAAAAGTAAGCGCGCCCCCCAGTCCCGTGTGTGAAAAGTGCTGCTGTAAAGCTGGTAGCGCTGTTCAAGCACCATGTATTTCCTTCAGGAAATGCCCATCTAATATATAATTGCCTAGAATACTACTTCCTGCAATTTGTGCCAACTTCCGTGGCTTTGTCCGGAGCTAATGTCCGGAGATAGTGTCCGGAGCTAATGTCCGGAGCTAATGTCCGGAGCTAATGTCCGGAGATAAGTGACGTCACCAGTGTCCTACACCCAGGCAGAGCACAGGGGCCCCAGGCAGCATATGGGGCCCCAGGCAGAGCACAGTGGCCCCAGGCAGAGCACAGGGGCCCCAGGCAGCATATGGGGCCCCAGGCAGAGCACAGTGGTCCCAGGCAGAGCACAGGGGCCCCAGGCAGCCTATGGGGCCCCAGGCAGAGCACAGTGGCCCCAGGCAGAGAACAGGGGCCCCAGGCAGCATATGGGGCCCCAGGCAGAGCACAGGGGCCCCAGGCAGCATATGGGGCCCCAGGCAGAGCACAGGGGCCCCAGGCAGAACATGGGGCCCCAGGCAGAGCACAGGGGCCCCAGGCAGAGCACAGGGGCCCCAGGCAGCATATGGGGCCCCAGGCAGAGCACAGGGGCCCCAGGCAGAGCACAGGGGCCCCAGGCAGCATATGGGGCCCCAGGCAGAGCACAGGGGCCCCAGGCAGCATATGGGGCCCCAGGCAGAGCACAGTGGCCCCAGGCAGAGCACAGGGGCCCCAGGCAGAACATGGGGCCCCAGGCAGAGCACAGGGGCCCCAGGCAGAGAACAGGGGCCCCAGGCAGCATATGGGGCCCCAGGCAGAGCACAGGGGCCCCAGGCAGCATATGGGGCCCCAGGCAGAGCACAGTGGCCCCAGGCAGCATATGGGGCCCCAGGCAGAGCACAGTGGCCCCAGGCAGAGCACAGGGGCCCCAGGCAGCATATGGGGCCCCAGGCAGAGCACAGTGGTCCCAGGCAGAGCACAGGGGCCCCAGGCAGCTTATGGGGCCCCAGGCAGAGCACAGTGGCCCCAGGCAGAACATGGGGCCCCAGGTAGAGCACAGTGGCCCCAGGCAGAGCACAGGGGCCCCAGGCAGAACATGAAGCCCCAGGCAGAGCACAGGGGCCCCAGGCAAAGCACAGGGGCCCCAGGCAGCATATGGGGCCCCAGGCAGAGCACAGGGGCCCATGGCAGCATATGGGGCCCCAGGCAGAGCACAGTGGCCCCAGGCAGAGCACAGGGGCCCCAGGCAGCATATGGGGCCCCAGGCAGAGCACAGTGGTCCCAGGCAGAGCACAGGGGCCCCAGGCAGCCTATGGGGCCCCAGGCAGAGCACAGTGGCCCCAGGCAGAACATGGGGCCCCAGGCAGAGCACAGAGGCCCCAGGCAGAGCACAGGGGCCCCAGGCAGCATATGGGGCCCCAGGCAGAGCACAGTGGTCCCAGGTAGAGCACAGGGGCCCCAGGCAGCATATGGGGCCCCAGGCAGAGCACAGTGGCCCCAGGCAGAGCACAGGGGCCCCAGGCAGAACATGGGGCCCCAGGCAGAGCACAGGGGCCCCAGGCAGCATATGGGGCCCCAGGCAGAGCACAGGGGCCCCAGGCAGCATATGGGGCCCCAGGCAGAGCACAGCGATATTTTGGACCACTGTGCGGTGTTTCAGACCCCCTGTGTGATGTCTGGGGCCCTGTTCTTAAGTATATTAAAGATTAAAGTAACGTATATTAAAGTATATTATAGATCAAATTTGACACGTTTATGAGCACCATTGAGTGATATACTCAAGAATGACATAATTTTTCAACATTTTATGGTTTCAAACTGTAAACACTCAGAGTTTTTTTTACTTCAACCAGAAAACCTTAACGGTTCATAAAAAACTTGACTGTTCAGGATATGATAAAAGTCATAGTATTCTGAATCTTTAACTTATAAAGATACCTTTACATGGGGTGATTATTGGTTCCAGAGAGGCTTTCGGCCGATAATCGTACACATGGCTGGTGACAGGACAATACAATATAAACGTTCAAAGGTAAACACTGATAACATTAAAATCTAATATATAATTGCCTAGAATACTACTTCCGGCAATTTGTGCCAACTTCCGTGGCTTTGTCCGGAGATAATGTCCGGAGATAAGTGACGTCACCAGCGTCCTACACCCGCTCAGGGTGGACAAAGATATATGCCTTCGTGGTGCGCGGCACTTTTCTGATTGGTTGCCGCCTGCTGCGAGCGACCAATCAGAAATGTGCCGTACTGTCAATAATTGTCAAGAGCTGGTGAGTGCAGCCATTTTTTGTTCTTTCTTACTATTATTTATTAATTGTATTATTCTTACATTTGAATAAATAAAGTATATATGGATTCTAGACTCCCGATTCTTTAGAATCGGGCTGCCATCTAGTGTAATATAAAGTGATACCTGGCAGAGTCAAAGGTTTTGGACTCATATGTATACTAGCGTCTTTATTTTTGAGTTGGGAAAAAGGGAGATGATTCAAATTTGTTTTTTTTGTATTTGTTATTATAACTTTCTATTTAGGTTTAACTAGGGAAATTGAAAAGGCAATATTTTCATTGCATATACTAAATACTTTCAAAACTACCAAGTTTATGGTAAAAATGAAGATCTCCATTAAAACCCAGGCTGCAGAAAAATGGCAGCAACAGGGATCCTCAGTAGGTGCATTGTGCCATGCTAACCCATCATCATCCTTTACTCTCATTTATATACGGTACCTGTCAGAAATTGAAAGTGGCATCTACAGTGGATATAAAAAGTCTGCACGGTCCTGGTAATAATGCCAAGTTTTTGTCATGTAACAAAATCACTCCACACATAATTAACTGAGAAACAAACTGAACTTCTTTTGAGGGGGAAAATAAAAATAACAAGTCTAAAATAATGTGGTTGCATTGTTCAATATAGCATCTGATTTTTATCAATATATTGCAATTCTGTAACATAAGCCATAATTACAAAAGCTATGTTTGGTGCAAAGTCAGCACTGTGCTTCACCAAAAGAACATCATACCCACAGTGATGCATGCCGGAGACAGCATTATGCTTTTAGGCTATCTTCGATAGCTGGAACTGGGGAATGAGGGAATCATGTTCTAAATAGTAGTCAATTTTGAAGCAAAACCTTTAGGCCTTTGCTAAAAAAGCTGAAGATTTCCACCTTTCAGTATGACAACGACCCTAAGAATACCTCCAAATCAACAAAAGAATTGCTTTGCCAGAGGAAGATCAAAGTTTTGTAATGGCCATGACAGGATCCAGACTTGAATCCAAATGAGAATCTGTGGGTTGACCTGAAGAGGGCGCTATGCACAGTAGATGCTCTTGCAGTCTGATAGATTTGGAGCACTAGCACAAGGAAGAGTGAGAAAAGATTGCCAATTGTAGATGTGCCATGCTGATAGACTCCTTCCCAAAAAGACTGAATGCTGCGCTAAATTCAAAGGGCACTTCAACAGAGTATTAGTATAAGGATTTGCTCACACTGCTGTAACACACATCTGGCTGTATAATGCTTGCACCAGCTATGGCTAGAGTTAGCTCAATTCCCGAGCCTGCTCCAACAACTTGCACCCAAAGTATGACATATGCATGTCCTACCCTGGAAAGAGGTTAAATGAAGCAGTGGCCAGGCATGTGCACTGTTGCTCCATTCACTGTCCATGGGACTGATGAAGTTAGCCAATACACAGGCTAACAGCACTTAGATAAATATTGTTATAGACCTTAGCAGTTATTGGAATTATAAGAAAACTCTATGCTGAAGAAGCAATTTACAGATGGTAAACATGCAAGGCCTTATAACACAGACTTTAAACATTTGCTATACTTTTTGTCACTCTGACAAATGCACGCCATTGTCCTTTAGACTCCACCACATATAGCTGATGTCATGCAAACTTCAAACCATAAAGATAGAGCTTATTTTTTTAGTTTCACAAAAATGGTTTCGACTCAACCCACTTAATCTTAAAATAACAAAGGTGTAAGCAGGGGTGGGATTCAGCCGGTACGACCCGGTACGGGGCAGCCGTTTACTAAAATTTCTATCTGCCAGCGTTCCGGTAATCAGGGCCGCGGGAGGATGCGGGGGGGCGGCGCCTGAGCAAGGTGTGTTTTTTTTTTTTTTTTTTTTTAATAATGCGGGGTAGCGCGGCGCCAGGCGCGGGGTGGCAAAGGGGCGTGTGCCCCCCGGGTCGGTCACTTAGCAGCGATTCGGGCTGCTGGTGGCCGGCGCTGTTCTCTATGTCCGGCCAGCTGCATCATCACACTCACAGTGGAGCTGACACGCCCCCTCCTGCTCCCTGTGTGCGGCCTCCTGAAGAGGGAACATGGCTGCATCTACCTGCAGGAGAGGATCTGGTGGATGACTCAGACTGACTCAGGGGAGCTTCAGCTCTGTGTGCGGTGAGGAGATGGACGCTGCTGCTCACCTCCCGGTGATAAGTCCAGGGCCGGTCCCTCTATAGTATTAGCGGGCGCTCTGCTGATGCTCACAGATTTATTGCAGGAGTCTGAACTTTCAGGGTCACCCTGTCAGTGCCAGGTCATCGGCTCCAGGAAAGTTCAGTCTCCTGCAATAAATCTCCCTATACTGATAGTGAGCAGAGACTGTCTGCAGAATCCAGCACTGGAGTGATCACGCCTGAACCTGGTGACTGGACATCACATGCTGTATACATGGCCCTGTATATATACAGTGCATGTATGTCCAGGGCCAGGTGCAGGATGGATCCATCCAGTGTATATAATGTTGTGTATCTGTGCCCATAGTATGCAACTATCAAGGGCCTGGAGCACTCTGAGCTACAAAATGGGTCGCCCGCCCCTCAAATCCTCTGCACAGGTCTTTGTGCGCACTCTCTCGGTGCCCACGCTGACCAAGGCCATGGCAGCCCTCATTCATGCTTGCGTATGTAGCTGCGGCCTTTGTCAGTGAGGGAAAACAGGAAAGCGCACGCACCTGGACCTGTGCAGAAGATTGAAAAGGCCGCCACTGCGTGCACAGATGCCCGAGCCTCACTGTGTCTAACGCTAGCCAGGACCAGTGTAAGAGAACAGCGCTCTCCTCACCAATCCCCGGACGGCATCCGATCCATTATATAGGTGATACTGCAGCTGATGTGTATATACGTTATATAAGTGATACTGCTGTATATATATACTGGAACTATACACTGCAATCATAGTATCACCTATATATTGTATATGCAGCATTTGCAGTTTGACCTGTCTAATGTATATTGACTGTTGTATATGCAATATATAAGTGATACTGCCATTATATACCGCAGTAGCAGTATCACCTATATAATGTATGTACAGCAGTCTATATACATTATATAGGTGAAACTGCGACTACGGTATGTACGTTATATAGGTTATACCACTGTAATATACTGCGACCGCTGTGTATAGCCCATATAGGCCAGCCGCAGTGTGTGTGTGTGTATGCATATATATACACACACACACTCTCTGTAGCTGCCCTATATGGGCTATACACAGCGGTCGCAGTATATTAGTGGTATAACCTATATAACGTACATACCATAGTCGCAGTTTCACCTATGTAATGTGTGTGTGAGTGTATGAGTGTGTGTCTATGTGTGTGTGTGTATATTATACCCATACATACACAGACACACACCACTCTGATTAATCGTGAAAAAAGTGCGGACTCTTTATTGGCCCAAATGGCAATGTTTCGGATCAATAACAGAGCATTTCTCTGATATGGAACTGAAATGTTGCCACATGGGCCAATAAAGCGTCCACTGCTTTAAGGGATTGTCTCCCACTAGGACAACCTCTTCTTAAACTAAAGCCTATACTCACCTCCTTTGCCAGCGCCGTTCCCACAGTGGCTGTGATGTGTTGTGACACGTGTTGCCCGGCGCCAATCAGCGCTGGTGTCACTGTCTCTGCCTTCAGACAAACTGAACATGAAGAGGAAGTCCAGGATGAGCTGCTTGATCCTGGACGCTGGCACGGGAGGCAAGTGTAGGCTTTATAATTTTATCAGGGCCAAACATTTAGGGGTTGTCCTAGTAGCGGACAACCCCTTAAAGATTTGGTGCTGCTCAGTTATGATATATATATTGCCTGCGTGGTGTAAATCTGTAAATCTAAGTATCTGTATATATACACTGCACAGTACCACTCCTCCTGTCCTGTATATATATACACTACACAGTACCACTCCTCCTGTCCTGTATATATACACTGCACAGTACCACTCCTCCTGTCCTGTATATACACACTGCACAGTACCACTCCTCCTGTCCTGTATATACACACTGCACAGTACCACTCCTCCTGTCCTGTGTATATACACTGCACAGTACCACTCCTCCTGTCCTGTATATATACAGTGCACAGTACCACTCCTCCTGTCCTGTATATACACACTGCACAGTACCACTCCTCCTGTCCTGTATATACACACTGCACAGAACCACTCCTCCTGTCCTGTGTATATACACTGCACAGTACCACTCCTCCTGTCCTGTATATATACACTACACAGTACCGCTCCTCCGTTCCTGTGTATATATACACTGCACAGTACCACTCCTCCTGTATATGTACACTGCACAGTACCACTCCTCCTGTATATATACACTGCACAGTACCATTCCTCCTGTCCTGTATATATACACTGCACAGTACTGCTTCTCCTGTCCTGTATATATACACTGCACAGTACCACTCCTCCTGTATATGTACACTGCACAGTACCACTCATCCTGTATATATACACTGCACAGTACCATTCCTCCTGTCCTGTATATATACACTGCACAGTACTGCTTCTCCTGTCCTGTATATATACACTGCACAGTACCACTCCTCCTGTATATGTACACTGCACAGTACCACTCCTCCTGTATATATACACTGCACAGTACCACTCCTCCTGTCCTGTATATATACACTGCACAGTACTGCTTCTCCTGTCCTGTATATATACACTGCACAGTACCACTCCTCCTGTCCTGTATATATACACTGCACAGTACCACTCCTCCTGTATATGTACACTGCACAGTACCACTCCTCCTGTATATATACACTGCACAGTACCGCTCCTCCTGTCCTGTATATATACACTGCACAGTACCACTCCTCCTGTCCTGTATATATACACTGCACAGTACCGCTTCTCCTGTCCTGTATATATACACTGCACAGTACCGCTCCTTCTGTCCTGTATATATACACTGCACAGCACCACTCCTCCTGTCCTGTATATATACACTGCACAGTACCACTCCTCCTGTCCTGTATATATACACTGCACAGTACCACTCCTCCTGTCCTGTATATATACACTGCACAGTACCCTCCTCCTGTCCTGTATATATACACTGCACAGTACCACTCCTCCTGTCCTGTGTATATACACTACACAGTACCGCTCCTCCGTTCCTGTGTATATATACACTGCACAGTACCACTCCTCCTGTATATGTACACTGCACAGTACCACTCCTCCTGTATATATACACTGCACAGTACCACTCCTCCTGTCCTGTATATATACACTGCACAGTACCGCTCCTCCGTTCCTGTGTATATATACACTGCACAGTACCACTCCTCCTGTATATGTACACTGCACAGTACCACTCCTGTCCTGTATATATACCCTGCACAGTACCACTCCTCCTGTATATATACCCTGCACAGTACCATTCCTCCTGTCCTGTATATATACACTGCACAGCACCACTCCTCCTGTCCTGTATATATACACTGCACAGCACCACTCCTCCTGTCCTGTTCTTGGAGAGGCGACATTGATCTTTGGGAGGGTTAATATTGGTTTATATTGGAAAACCCATTTAAATGGATTATGCCAAGTAATCCCCATTCCCGAGAGCTTTGTAGTCGCTGGAGTCTGACCGCTGGGACCCCCATGATCTCGAGAACAGGCGCTCTATAGAGCTTGTACACGGACAATTGTCCTGTGCAGTACATTTGCTTTAGTCGTTTGTTTCTTTGAATGACTTTAATACCGTATGTCACAACGTATTCTTGTCATTAAGGGAGACAAACTGCTTCAAAAAATATGAATCGTGCCACTGGGCGTGGCTTATTAGTATGGGCGGGGTTATTGAAAATGGGCGTGGCCAAAATTCCGGCCGCCGCAACTTAGAGGACCTGTTGTTAAAAATTTGAATCCCACCCCTGGGTGTAAGGAGGACATACCTGGTATACCTAACAAATATATTTAACCTCTCATTTCCCATAGATTTATTTCTACCTTCTTGTAAGAATGTCAGTTGAAGAAGGGTACTTGAAGAAACCAAAACCAATTGACCCACATGTATCAATATTGGCTTATTTTGTGTCAGTGTGCTGTAGGTATGCAGTGGAGATTATCTATGTGAAATGCCGTTTGATACAATTGTCACATTTTCTATTGAAGAAGGTGTGGTGCTTTTTGGTTTAGATAGCTGACAGTGTGAAAAAGCAATAGGGAATGCATCACTTACTGTATAACGTTCTGCGAATGACAAAATGTAGTAAACATGACTACTCACTTTTATTACTCTACAACGATAGAAGTTATATAGAAATACCAATTTTAGACATCCAAGTGTTGGAGTTTCTGAATCCATATTGCGGTCTCAATATTACTAAGCCCACTGTCAAAGCCATAGCTAGGCGTTATTTCACCCTGGGCAAAAATTCAATTTCTATCCTTAATGCGAAATAGACATTGTACTCAAAGGGGCTGTTCACTACTCATATATGAATGTGCAGCGCCCCCCACCGCCGCAGGGCCGAGGGGATACCCGGTACCGGGCCTCTGAGTCTCTGCTCTGGGGTTGTCACGGTGGCTAGGCCCCAGTCCGTGACCCTGCCGTGGGGCGCACAGCAAATAATTGATATGAATGGTACGGATGGTGATGTGGTGCCGTAGTGGTGCGGTGCAGTAAATAACGAGGACACCAGGTTGCAGTCTCTTTACCTCTTTACTGAAGATCTCTGGGTCCTCAGTCCGGAATACGGTTCACCAGGCTGCGCAAGTCCGGCCGGTCCAATGGCACCTCCAGAGTTCTCTTCACAAGTGGAAATCTGTGCCTTCCCCCTAGCGCTAGGTGTTGCGGTCCTTCCCTGCTGTGCTTACAGAAAGTCCCCAAAACTGTTGTGTCTGTTTCTTAAGTTCCCTCACAACTCGATTAGATGATGTTCTGCTAATCCTCCGTCCCTCCCTGATGTTCTGGTTGGGACGGCACCCGTTTGACGGGTAGGCTCGGAGCTCTTCCGGGACCCTAGAGTCGCCCCTCTCCACAAGTTGCCCCCCAAGACTGCATAGGTGATTTAAGTGAGACAGCCCGCCTTAGACTGACTGCCCTGCCGCTGTTTAGAGTACTGCTTGAAGCTGAATGTTAAGATACTCTCTCGGCGTTCCGGCCACCGGTTGTGCGCCTCAGTAGGATGTTGCCTCGGTCTTACAGCATGACTCCTACTGGTGTTCTCCTTATTGCGTTGATCTCGTTTCTCACTCAGCACAATCTATCTCGCTTCTGATCCTTCCTTGGGCACCGCCGCTATCCTGAGCAGGCACGGTCCCGTTACGTTCGCTCAAATTGCCAAGCCTCTGTCAGGATCCCACCCCTGACAGAGACCCTACTGTATCTTCCCCTACAACACCCTCTGCCACAAGGTGTTGCCTGGCTCCAACCCAGTCAGCTTTCTGATCTAACTTCCTGCCTGACCCCCAGTTTACCCACTATGGTGGGGAGTGGCCTAGTGAATAGCACCCTTAGCTCCCCCCGGAGGCCCGGCTGTGAAATGTATTGGTGTCTGTGATACCTGGTCAGATGAACTCCTTCAGTGCCATCAGACGTGTCATAGCTCCCCTTAGCGGCGGAGCCACAGTACTGCAACGACCAGGACTCTGGGGCGCTGCACTCCCCCCTGGTTAAACACAGTACTCCGGGACTGGGAAGAAAACAACAATACAAGTTAGCAAAAAGACATACAGTTTTTGTTGAGTGCAATAACAATAAGTAAGCTTGAACAGAGCTTCCCTTTATGGGAGGTGAGGACGCTTGAACGTTACAAACATGGTTAACATTATAAATTACAGGCTACAAATAACTCCTGTTACCCAACCGGGTATTCTACTTAGTGCAAACGTTTGCATAATAAGTTAACATTGTCCTTAAGGATGTACACTCTAAATCCGCTAAAGACCTTCTTATAATCACATTATAAGGCAATTTAACTTTTACATTCTCCTTCTTTAAATCTGCAGGGCCGCCTGTCCTAACGGCACCAGACCTACTGCCTCTCCTTTCTTACAGGACCGCTCCTTTCAGCCCGAGCCTTCTGTCTTTTCAACTACTATACACAGTATAGAACATAACATTACTTTCAGTTTAAGAGCACCGAGTCATCTCTACATGACTCCTATGAGGACTCAGGGTTTACCTTCTGTCCTCGTTGTCTATCAACATTATCAAACATTTTCTATAGAACATTAGACCTTCTCATTATCTTTCAGGGGACATCATCAGCATTTCTTTACAATTAACTAGTTGGATACATTTAACTTTTTCTCGCAAACATTATCATCGCTTTCTCTTTACCAAAACATTATTGCTATCTCTCAGTCTTAAAGCAATATTACTCTCTTAAGTGCAACACATAAACATCCCCTTTAAGAGGGGACCAAGTCTCTATGAGGTAGCATATCTTCTCAAGCTACCAGTCCGTACTCAGCAAAGGTTCCAGTGTGGTATCTTCACAAAGAGTCCTTTTTGAAGTAAAACCAGTAGGGAGCGCCTTTAATAAGGTGCAAACTATTTACAAAAAGTTTGTATCATGCACTGTTCATGATTGCGGCAGTTCTAGAAACTTGTGCAAAACTTTAGAAAAATAAACAAAAACACAATAGGGATCCCGGGTCAACAAAGGGATCCCCTTTAAAAGTTAACCCTGAACGGGTTTGGCAGCAAAACAGGAAACAGTAACTATATACATACTTTAAAGCATTTCTGTTTACTCATCTTTCAGCACAGAAGGTGGTTTCCTTCCGGGCCTCACCAGACCAACGGGTCGCGCTGCCGGTTCGAGGAGCGGGTCCCGCCCCAGCAACGACAGGATCCCTCGCCGTGATGTTCTTTTCACGGATGAACCAGCACGCCCCCAAGGTACATGGTGGGTCCGGGTTCCCTGCTGCTCTGCAGGGACAGATTCCGTGGCTTTTGCAGCAGGGGATGCATCCCCCGATGCCCCAGCAGCGGCTTGGAGTGCGACGCACCGCTGGACGCCCCGAGCTACCCAGCCGGCCTCACCGGTTTCCCTCCTCCACCTGGTGTAGGTCACAGCGTCACCTGGCTCCAGGTCGCGGGTGAACCTTCCTCCGCAGGGCTCTACTTCCTCCCGGTCCACGCGGATTTGCAAGGGCTCCCCGATCTCCTGTATAACTCCCCTTCTATGTCGGGAGTTGAAGGAGACCACTACACCCCAGTGGGACGATGGGACCTCTGCGACGCTGGTCAGATCAACCTGGATTGCCGGTTGTGGTCGGTCTCGCCATGCAGCCATCAAGCGCCACAGGTGTTCGGCCTCTGGCATGATCTTCAGGCCCTGCGTCCGCAGCGCAGCTTCAGCCGCGGCCGGGTTGGGAGGAGCGGGGGACACCGCCGACAGGTGGACCTCCGTGGGTTGGCCCAGCCGCGCAAGCACACGAGCATCCGCCTCCAGGCGGTGCGCTATCTGCCGGGCTTCGGCTGCGGCCACACACTCCTCGGACGGCGGCCAGTTGGGTCGACCCAGCAGTGGTTCTGCAAGAGTCAGGCCCCTCAACGATGGCGTCTCCGAGGCTGTGTCCGGTGATGCGGCTCTAAACCGAGGCAGGTCATCCCCATGCGGTGCTCCCGGCGTCGCCATCTTTTCCTCTTCTCCTGCGTCTCCTTCCCGCGGTCTCTTTCGTGGGCGGCCCCGTCTCCATGGTCTCCACCCTCCAAACAGGATCAGGAGGCGGACCTCGGCTGTTGACGGACACGTCCTCAGGACACAGAAATATTTAGACTGGGCGGCCATTGTCCTTCGCGCTCTTCAGCTTGTCCACGCCTACTCCACGCCCCTCTTCTTCTCTTGCGCTCTCCTCAGCGCTGTAATGGCGGCGGATTTTGGCGGTAAATGGCGCAGCACAGTCTTTGCAATGAAGTACAGTCCAAGCACAATAAATCAAAGTTCCAAGGCACACATGACCTGATTCTTCAGGCTTAAGTAAATCCTGTTCGTGACGCCAAGTTTTGCAGCGCCCCCCACCGCCGCAGGGCCGAGGGGATACCCGGTACCGGGCCTCTGAGTCTCTGCTCTGGGGTTGTCACGGTGGCTAGGCCCCAGTCCGTGACCCTGCTGTGGGGCGCACAGCAAATAATTGATATGAATGGTGCGGATGGTGATGTGGTGCCTTAGTGGTGCGGTGCAGTAAATAACGAGGACACCAGGTTGCAGTCTCTTTACCTCTTTACTGAAGATCTCTGGGTCCTCAGTCCGGAATACGGTTCACCAGGCTGCGCAAGTCCGGCCGGTCCAATGGCACCTCCAGAGTTCTCTTCCAAAGTGGAAATCTGTGCCTTCCCCCTAGCACTAGGTGTTGCGGTCCTTCCCTGCTGTGCTTACAGAAAGTCCCCACAACTGTTGTGTCTGTTTCTTAAGTTCCCTCACAACTCGATTAGATGATGTTCTGCTAATCCTCCGTCCCTCCCTGATGTTCTGGTTGGGACGGCACCCGTTTGACGGGTAGGCTCGGAGCTCTTCCGGGACCCTAGAGTCGCCCCTCTCCACAAGTTGCCCCCCAAGACTGCATAGGTGATTTAAGTGAGACAGCCCGCCTTAGACTGACTGCCCTGCCGCTGTTTAGAGTACTGCTTGAAGCTGAATGTTAAGATACTCTCTCGGCGTTCCGGCCACCGGTTGTGCGCCTCAGTAGGATGTTGCCTCGGTCTTACAGCACGACTCCTACTGGTGTTCTCCTTATTGCGTTGATCTCGTTTCTCACTCAGCACAATCTATCTCGCTTCTGATCCTTCCTTGGGCACCGCCGCTATCCTGAGCAGGCACGGTCCCGTTACGTTCGCTCAAATTGCCAAGCCTCTGTCAGGATCCTACCCCTGACAGAGACCCTACTGTATCTTCCCCTACAACACCCTCTGCCACAAGGTGTTGCCTGGTTCCAACCCAGTCAGCTTTCTGATCTAACTTCCTGCCTGACCCCCAGTTTACCCACTATGGTGGGGAGTGGCCTAGTGAATAGCACCCTTAGCTCCCCCCGGAGGCCCGGCTGTGAAATGTATTGGTGTCTGTGATACCTGGTCAGATGAACTCCTTCAGTGCCATCAGACGTGCCATAGCTCCCCTTAGCGGCGGAGCCACAGTACTGCAATGACCAGGACTCTGGGGCGCTGCAAATGTACATAGGGAACAGAGCCAAAAAAAAGCATGGCTTTGTACACTGTGTACTGGCCATTCCCAGGTACACAGATCCATGCTGCTTGGGTTCTGTACACTAGTTACATCCAGAAGGAGCTGCAAACAGATCTGATATCACTGACCTATCCTAAGGATATATATAATAATAATAATAATAAATAAAATAATAATAATAATAATAATAATATAAAATAATAACAGTCCGATATGACTAACCAGATTAATAATTGGTTTTGGTATAAATTATGTTACCTTACCACGTCAAACAATTTACCAGCTGGTGCAGTAGATTCTAAGAAAACCAACAGACTCCGCATTTAGGAACCCGTTGAAGCACCAGACAGGTGCGAAACGATCGTCGTTCAGCCGCCGCATAACCCTATGTGTACACCCCCGTGCCGTGTTAAAATGGACTAAATAAAGTGACCTGCATAAGAAGGTTGGTGAGTGCAGCCGTTTTTTTTCTCATCGCATATATTCACTTGGTTTCTTTGGCTACGGCACCTGACACCCAGCAGGACAGCAACATTCCATTAATTCACAGGCTCGCATACACGCAGGATCTGTGGTGCGGGTCGCTGACTTTCTTATCTAGACTCCGCATTTATGATTTGCATGTTTTTGAATCTGTGTACTAGAGTTATTAATTGAAAGGGGGTGTTCAAAATAATAGCAGTGTGGAGATCAATTAGTGAGGTCAATCATTCCGTGAAGAAACAAGTGTGCATCAGGTGCTCTTTATTTAAGGGGAAGCCAGGACATGACGTATAAGCATTTCTCCTTAAAATCCTGAGAAATATGGGTCGTTCGAGACATTGTTCAGAAGAACAGCGTACTTTGATTAAAAAGTTGATTGGAAAGGGTAAAACTTATAAAGAAGTGGAGACAATGATAGGCTGTTCAGCTAAAATGATCTCCAAAGCTTTAAAATGGAAAGCCAAACCAGAGAGATGTGGAAGAAAACGGATGACTACCATTCCAATGGATGGAAGAATAGCCAGAATGGCAAAGACTCAGCCAATGATCAGCTCCAGGATGATCAAAGACAGTTTCACATTATCTGTGACAGAAGACGCCTGTGTGAAGCTAATCTCTTAGCAAAAGTTCCTGGAAAGTCCCGCCGTTAAGAAAAGACATGCACTGAAGTGGATACAATTTGCCAAATCACACATCAACTGGCCTAAAGAATAATGGAGAAACATTTTGTGGACTGAGGAAAGTTAAATTGTTCTTTTTGGGTCCAAGGGCGGCAGACAGTTCATCAGAGAACCCCCAAACTCTGCACTCAAGCCACAGTACACTCCGAAGACAGTGAAGCATGGTGATGCAAATGTCAAGATATGGGCATGTTTCCCTTACTATGGTTGTAGACCTATTTGCTGCCAACCAGAGATTATGGACCAGTTATATATTAATATAGTGCATATACTAAAATACTTGAAGAGGTCATGTTCCCATACGCTGAAGAGGATATGCCCTTGAAATGGATGTTTCAACAAGACAAGGACCCTAAACACACCAGTAACTGAGCAAAATCTTGGTTCCAGTCAAATAAAATTGAGGTTATGGAGTGGCCAGCCCAATCCCCGGACCTTATTCCGGTAGAACACTTGAAGGGGGACATTAAAAATGCCGTTTCTGAGGCAAAGCCAACAAATACCAAAAAATTGTGGGATGTCGTCCAAGCATTCTGGGCTGGAATAACAGGTGCCAGAAGTTGGTTGACTCTATGCAACGTAGATGTGAAGCAGTTCTAAAAAAAATGTGGGAATACAACTAAATATTAGGTTAGTGATTCACAGGAATGCTAAATCCATAAAAAAAGTACATATTCTGAGATTGTAAAGACAAATGCAGACACGGCTATTTTTTAAAACAGACCAGGGATAATTTTTTGTTATTTTCTGTAAAGTAGTTAAAAATTATATACAGTACTCTTCATGTTTTGAATTAGAAAACAGTGTCTAATGTTCCCAATGCATGGAAATAAAAAGTAATATAAAGATTTTGTGATTTAACTCATGTTTTTGAACTCTGCTTTAGTTTTCGACAGTATTATATAAGTCCAGTGAAATCCCTTTAATGGATGACCTTAAAACTGCTCTTGCAAATAAATGTAGTCTGGAACTTTTATGGTAATATATTTTAAGTTCAATTATCACTGAAATACTGACATCACTGTGATGTCTTTGCTCCTGCCCCAGTGTCTCTTGTGATGTCTCTGCTCCTGCCCAAGTGTCCCCTGTGATTTCTTTGGTCTTGCTCCAGTGTCTCTTGTGAAGTCTCTGCTTGTGATCCTGCATCTCCCTGAAGTCTCTACTCCTGCCCCATCATTTTCTTTGATGTTTCTGCTCCGTGGTATCCCATTGTCTTCTATAATGTATTTACACCAGCTCCAATGTCTCCTGTGATATCTCTGCTCCTGCCTCAGTGTCTCTTGTGATGGCTCTGCTCCTGCCCCAGCATTTTCTCTGATGTTTCTGCTGCTATCCCAGCGTCTTTTGTGATGTATTTGCACCAGCCCCAATGTCTCCTGTGATGTTTCTGTTCTTGCCCCAGTATCACCTGTGATATACACTCCAGCCCCAGCGTCTCCTACTTACCACAGTGGGCTGTTCTTTTAAAACTGATCACCACAGAGAGTTAATTGCTCTCCAAACTGACGCAAACCTCGAAAAGCAGTTGTGAGTAGCAACATGATGAAAACCACCTAACATCACAGCCGCACCAAAGAGAAACGGTTTCAGCCATCGCATTAGGGGTAAGTTATAGGGAACCTGTCACCTCATTTTGCTGCTATAAGATGCGGCCACTGCCTTTCGGGGCTTATCTACAGCATTCTAGAATGCTGTAGATAAGCCTCCAGTCCGACCTGAAAAAGAATAAGATAAGTACGCCTGCGCAGGAGCGCGATACGAAGTAAGCAGAATGATGACATTGTATGAATATGGGAGGTGCCGGACCCGAGACTTGAGATACCCATCGGACCGGACCGCCCCGGGTGAGTATAATAAAACTTGTTTTTCTTCTCTTTCAGGTCTTATAGCGGCAAAACAGGTTCCCTTTAATTATGTCACCAAATATAACAGTATGAGTTTAAAGTTGATAATTTTGTGAGACCCCTGAATGATGGTATAAATATCCAAATGACCCTTTGCAGAAAAAAGGTTGTAAAAAGCTTGTAAGCACTGCATTGAAGGTGGAGGGATCACTGAAGGGCAGTCATAGCTCGCAAGCCCAGCCAGCTGCATTACTACTTTGTTCTACTGATGCTCCTTTGATGCTGTTGAGGCCAGGCTGCCTCCCATATCAGTATTAGCTGTGCACAGCTCATGCCAGCAGTGTGACTATGACATTGGTCCAAACTATCAATCAAGGATTAGTGCGCCACATCTCAGCAAGCAGTAAGTCAAGAGGCTGGGCAGTGGTGCGCTCCATGAAAACATGCTGAGGAACAAATTCCTTAACATGTCTATATGCAAACTGCCTCTTCAGAGAGGAAGAGGATTTGAACTTTATAGCATCACCTGTTGGAAGCAGCAATCTTACAAGTCACTATTGACCCGTTGAATGGTCGATAGTGGCTTCTAGGATTGCTGCTTTCAACAGGTGACAGTATAGAGTTCAAGTCCCCTTCCTCTCCAAAGAGGCAATGTCTCGACTCTGTTGTCTGGGGTCCCGGGAACAGGGGCTCATTCCCTGTCCCTAATGCAAGGGGTGCTCTAGCTCGCCCTGTTCATCAGATTGCTTCTGATGGTGAAGGTGCCAAGGCCACGTACCTTGCCTTAGCTCCTGAATCCACCCTCTGTCTGTACTCTTCCTTCCACCCAGGGAAGACGGGAGTAGTAGTGTACTGTAATACACCAACCAGACTAACAAGGTAGATGAACAGGGAAAATGCCAATCATTCACACAACAGTGGAGGATGGGGTAAAATCAAAGTAGGAGAAGGAGTGGAATTAGCACACACCGAAAACCTAGCAATAGTCTAAGACAATGTATGTATGTAAGAGTAGAGAATGGCATGTTCAAAATGGATCCAGCCCAATGGGAAATCAGCTACAAGCAGGCCACATAAAGTAGGGAAAAACTCAGTGGTCACTTATGTGTAACATGACCAAACAGAGGAGACTATCAACATGGCTTTTCCTGTGCAAAGTAGTGCTGCTTATACATACAAAATAGGAATCTGTTGATGTTGGATCTGTCCAAGGATTTAAAAAGAAGTAATACCTAGTTTGCCTAATATGAACAAATTTCCAACCTTTGACATATCCCTGTTTCAGAAGTGAAAGTACTGAGATATGAAACTCCACTGACAACTGAAGGAAAGTTGCTGCATTTTGAAGCAGTTTTTCTTTAGGACTGAGCAAAGGCAATATTGCCTTCAGAAAGTTGCATATGTACATCACCGTTTTCATTGTCAATAAGAGTCACTCATCACCCAGAATCTAACCAATACAATTGAAATATCTAGAGGGACAGCGGATAGGACTATATTTACTGCTGTTACCTTCCACAGATAAAACAAGTAATTGATGTTGTTAGTCCTGGATGTACCAATTATCCTAAAGGTACACACAGTTTTACCGGACCTAACTATAGCCTTTGTATGTAACAATGATAGGGACATGTCATGCTCAGTATGGAGTGTGGCAGTTGTCAGGCATGTTGACCATTACTTAGTAACATCCTCGACAAGGTAGTTGTTTGTACAAATAACCGTCGCCATTAGTGAGTCAAGAAACGTTCAAGAGCCTGTCGGAGAATTGGTTAAACATTGAGACTGAAGGTTTCTGTTCTCAGTGAGCAGCTTCTATCCCTTGTGGTTTGGAAATTCAGAATTTGTTTCTTTTTGCTGTGCTGATGGATGGGGACACACGTGGCTATAGATAGGATGTCTTTGTGTTTTCTAAACACACCACAGTTCCTTTTCCCTGACTTTCTTTTTTCTCACGGTCTCTGAAAAGGTGATATGTGTGGGACTGCCTGTGTACAGGTGCAGATCAGATACTGAGGAAGAAGGAAAACCATTTCTTTCTTTCTTTCTTTTTTCCTTTTGTATTGTTTGGACTAAAAAAGAAAAGTTTTTTTTTCAAAAGAGTTTAGAGTTTTTCTTAGTTAAATAACTCAAGCTTTGCTGAGAACTAAAGTGTGAGAAAGTAAGTCAAGCGAATAATTAGGAAAATTGTAAATATGCAAAACTATACGTTGGCAGAATGAAACTCAATTTTATGATCTGCATAGAACTCGAAGAATGAATGAATGCATTTAATGAGCTTGATGAAGTTCTAAAACTTGCAAACCAACATGTAAACTCTTTGAGCTTTCATTAACAATGCAGTCAGGGTATCAAAAATACAATGTGATAACGGTTGTCGGAGTAGGTTTTATTCATCTAGTGTTTGGACATAAAGGTTACAGTATATGTCCGGCCAGGGACAAACAACAATTACAATAAAATACAAATGATTTGGATACATATAGATACATATGCAAAGAACTGAAAAATGTGGGGTACTTTTCAAAACTTCAAGAAACCACAACTGATATACACTGTGTATATTTTATTTAATAAACAATGTCAATGACAGACATGTTATGTATGGGTATACACATAAGGATTAATAAGGAAAAAAAGTCAAATTCCTCAAGAGAAAATATATCAAACTATAAAGCTTTATTAAAGGGATTCGGTCAGTAAGTTTTTAGTATGTAATCTGGGGACATCATGATCTAGAAGATGAGACACAGATTTCAGGGATGTGTCACTTATTAGGTTCATGAAAAGATAAAAAAGTGCACTTACCCGTGTATGTAAAAAGTCACAACTTTATTCGGACAACATTACAATAACAGCCAGGGAGAGTGTAGAAAAAATGCGGTCAGTCCGCATTTTTTCTACACTCTCCCTGGCTGTTATTGTAATGTTGTCCGAATAAAGTTGTGACTTTTTACATACACGGGTAAGTGCACTTTTTTATCTTTTCATGGACTGTTATGTATTACTTCGCAAGTCGCACCCTGTTGTATAAAAAGGATATAATATCGGCTCACTGATAAAGCGTGATAAAAATAACAGAGTCTAGCCTAAAAAAACAGCAGTGCGGAGGTCTATTGTTTCCTTTGTTCGTTTGAATTCACTTATTAGGTTGTGTGTTGTGAACTCTGTTTTTGGGCTCCCTCTAGTGGTCACAAGCGGTACTGTGTAGTGTTGTCTTTCTGCAGGTTGGCAGCATCAGCTGGTTCGTTATCCTTGGCTGGTTTCCTATTTAGCTCACCTGGATACTCAGTTCCTTGCCTGCTATCAATGTATTCAGTGCTCTTCAGATTCCTTGTGACTACCTTGCTCCCAGTCTCTCCTAGACAAGCTAAGTTTTTGTTTGTTCATTTTTGATTATCAGCATTCATCATGTTTCTTGTCCAGCTTGCTAAAATGTGATTTCCTCGCTTGCTGGTTGCTCTAGGGGACTGAGGTTCTCCCCCCACACCGTTAGTTGGTGCGGGGGTTCTGGAAATCTCAGTGTGGATATTTTGTAAGGGTTTTTTACTGACCACACAGACCCCTTTTCTATTTTCTGCTATCTAGTATTAGTGGGCCTCATTTGCTGAATCTGCTTTCACCCCTGTGTATGTGCCTTCCTCTTACTTCACCGTTATTATTTGTTGGGGGCTTCTTTATCTTTGGGGATTATTTCTCTGGAGGCAAGTGAGGTCTTTCTCTCTCTCTAGGGGTAGTTAGTTCCTCAGGCTGGCTCGAGACGTCTAGAATTTTAGGCACATTCACCGGCTACTTCTAGTGTGTTTGGATAGGTTCAGATTTGCGGTCAGTCCAGTTTGCCACCTCCCTAGAGCTTGTCCTATGTTTGTTACCTAGCTGGAGTAATTTGTGATCCTCAACCACTAAGGATCATAACAGTTGTGTGCTGTTTCCATAAAATGAATGTTTTATTACCAGGAGATTATCACTGCCCAGACTGATGCTTGCTTGAGCCCTGGTCCGACCACTCTCTCTGATAAACAGTTGTCAATAAACAATGTACACAGAGAGCTGTGGTGTGGGCGGGGTTAGCTTTCTCAGCTCTGCTGCATGCTACATCTAAAAACTCTGATTGTGTCACAACTGCTGCACCCAGTAAACTAATTGACACATCGCTGAAATCAGGGTCTCTGCCTCTACATCATGCTTCTCTCAAACGAGGTAGCAAAAACCTGGTGACAGTTTCCCTTTAAATCAAATGGGCCCTGAGGACACAAGCTTGTGAACAGAACATAAATCTTATTAATTACCTTGGTATAATTAAATATTTTTTGTTAGAAAAGTCCATATGAATTTGTATACATTATTAGAATTGTTATTACTGTTATGTCTCATACAGACTCTTGGAAACAAGTGAATTAGACGGTTATCCTTGCAGATTGTGAGCCCTCGCGGGCAGGGTCCTCTCTCCTCCTGTACCAGTTGCGACTTGTATTGTTCAAGATTATTGTACCTGTTTTTATTATGTATACCCCTCCTCACATGTAAAGCGCCATGGAATAAATGGTGCTATAATAATAAATAATAATAATAATCGATTTTTTTTTCAAAGTGTTTATTAAAAAACAGGTTTGAAATGTATTTTTATTGAAAATGCTCTCTGACCTTAAAAGGCAAGTAATTTTACTGTTTGATGCTCATTACCTAGACTACGGGACACTGCTGCAGGCAATCAGAGGTGACCAGTTTCCTAGGCGAGGAGCTCAGAGATAGCGTGCTCTTCACATCTGTGTCAAAACTTGCTGTAGCTGACGCTGCTCCTGGCTGTAGGAGGCAGCACTGGCAGCACCGCTGTTGCCTCTGCACCTATCTAATGAGCCCAAGTATTGCTGGTGCTTGTGTCCCTCCAGTCAGTTTTTATTGTGTTTCTTCTGGAACCATACTAACTAAAAGTAACTAATTCCTACTGGATCCATTGCTGCGATTCCTCCATACTTACATCTCCAGCAGTCAGCCCCTGCCTGCCTGATGTAGCTATTGCTCTCTTCGTTTAGCTGATTAGACCTTTGTGCTTATAGTGTCATTCAGTTTTTTGACCTTGGCCTGGTTTCTGATTGTTCATCTGCCTGCTGACTCGGCCATATATTTGGACAATGTGGTTTGATGAGGCTTCCTTACTACACTTTGCCAGCATTGGAGCACACGCAGTTCTGGCCAGTGATGTGACCATAGCTGTCCTAACTGTCAATCAAGCAGGAGCACTCCACATCCTGGCAGACATTCAGACAACCTGTTTCAGTCTTTTCGGAATATACTTCCTTGTGTTAAGGAAAATTAATGCATTTTAATTGCATGTTCTTTGTTAGTTAGGGCATGGCTTCATACTGTAGGGTTATGTGCATGAGCCCTTCAAATCACATTTTTTCAATCTTTATCTTACTGGCAATGTTATGAACATAAGGTAGGTAAACACGAGGATAAAGGATTTAACTAAGAAAAAACTGTACAAACCCTACCCAATTCCTGTACATACTTCAGTATCCATTGACACAGGCCCTAGCGGCTTCAGTGCAGCCTGAATAAATCCTGAAGGTGAAACTAGAGAAGACAACTAGGACCTGGGTCCCTAAAAGGCCGGCGAGCAGGGCTGGCATCACCACCCTTCACACCCGGACAAGTGCCAGAGCCCTGGACAGACAGATGGGACCCACTCGCAGTTAGGGACACCAGCAAGCTATGGGGTCTTTGAGCCGGGGAGTCCTGGTGGCAGCGCTGGCACCAGGCCTTCTCCACCTTGCACCTTAAACTGTTTAAAATATTCACCTCTTCCCCGCTGCTTCAGTCTCCTCCTGACTTTCTGTGACATCTCAGTGCTGAGGGTGCGATAAGCGCTCCCTCTGTATTGAGAGTCAGAAGACGCTGAGGACACAGGATTAGTGGAGACTGGAGCAGAGGGGAATGGGGGAGAGGTGAGTATTTGATTTTTTTAATGAATGGAGCATTATATGAGGCCCATTATACTGTATGAAGCAATATATAGGACCCATTATACTGAATGTAGCACTATGTGGGGCCATTATACTGTATAGAGTAATATATGGGGCCATTATAGTGTATGGAGTAATATATAGGGGATTTTTATACTGTATGGAGCAATATAAGGGGCCATTATACTGTATGGAGTAATATATGGGGCCTATTATACTGAATGGAGTAATAGATGGGGCCCATTGTACTGTATGGAGCAATATATGGGGCCACTATACTGTATGGAGTAATAGAATAATATATGGGGCATTATACTGTATGGAGTAATATATGGGGCCCATTGTACTGTATGGAGCAATGTATGGAGCTATTATACTGTATAGAGTAATACATGGGGGCATTATAATGTATGGAGCAATATATGGGGCCCAATATACTGAACGTAGCACTATGTGGAGCCATTAGACTGTATAGAGTAATACATGGGGCCCGTTATACTGTATGGAGTAACATACAAGGCCCAATATACTGTATGGAGTAATATATGGGGCCCATTATACTGTATAGAGCTTTATATGGGGCCATTACACTGTGTGGAGCACTATGTGGTGTTCATAATACTGTATGGAGCGCTAAGTGGTGCTTATAACACTGTATGGAGGACTATACTGTGCATTCTAAAATTATAGGTCTGCAGTCACTCTGTGTGCTGTGCGATGTGAGGATTCACCGGTTTCTGAGCTATCGTAGAATATACAATAGATATCACTCAAAGATTAAAGACCAAAATTATCATATGGTATACTTCCAAAAAGTACATGAATCCAAAGAAGAAGGGAAGTACAAGACCGAAAAGTAAAATTAAGATATTTTATTCACAATAAGTTAAAATCAAAAATCATCAGTGTACATATGGGACTCAAACAGGGCAAAGTGAGCTCCAAGCAACCCATGGCATAGGTTAGTGATAACAATCGTATGCAAAATCCAAAATGCCAAGTGGTTTCAATACATATTATACATGCTGAAACATCAGGCTCTGGATTATGAGGAATAGGTTTCACTGTGAATACACAAACTGCCTATAAAATAAAAAACTACAAACTATTAAAGTGCAAGTGCATGGCCTCCAAAAGGTATATCAGTACATGGGGTCTATTGAAGGAGATCCTAAAGGCTAAGAATGGCTTCAAGTAAGGTGCAAGTGCGTAATTACAAGGTAAATGTAAGTACAAGAAAGTCATTCATAAGGGCAGTAACACCATATTATTACCTGCGTTTATGGGGATTGCTGTATGTGTTAAAGGGGCCCACTGAGACTCTTAAGAAAACTTGGAGCAGGCCCTGCCAGCGAGTGTATCACGTACCTCCTAAAGAAAAGATGAAAGAAACCCCAGCAGAAAACTTATCTGACTTGCCTAGATTCTCAGAAGTAGGTCCAAGGCTGTGTGCACATGGTGCGGATTAACTGCGGATCCGCAGTGGATTTTTCCACGCAGAAACGCTGCAGATCTGCACTGCGATGTACAGTACAATGTTAGTCAATGGGAAAAAAAATAGCTGTGATGGTGCGGAAAAATCAGTGCGGAATTGCTGCGGATTTCAAAGAAGTGCACGTCACTTCTTTAGTGCGGATCTGCAGTGTTTCTGCACCCCTCCATGTTAAAATACTGCAGTGGCAAAAACCGCAGAAAATCCGCACAAAATCTACATCAATTCTGCATAAAAACCGCACAAAATCCGCATGAAAACCGCGGTAAATCCGCGGCTGTGAATTCTGCCAGGAGATGCGGATTTTGTGCAGAAAATTCTGCACCTCTTTTCCTACGTGTGCACATACCCTGAGGGTATGTGCACACGTCAGGATTGCTTGCAGAAATTTTCCTGACAAAAACCGGACATTTCTGCCAGAAATCCGCATGCGTTTTTTTCACTTTTTTTTGCGTTTTTTTTGCGGTTTTTCCCAATGCATAGAATTGCGGGAAAACGCGGAAAATCCGCAAAATTAATGAACATGCTGCTCTTTTTACCGCGATGCGTTTTTTTTGTGGAAAAACGCATCATGTGCACAAAACATGCAGAATGCATTCTAAATGATAGGATGCATAATGTATGCATTTTTAATGAGTTTTTATAGCGTTTTTATCATGAAAAAAACGCGAAAAAACCTGAACGTGTGCACATAGCCTAAGGGTACCGTCACACAGTGCAATTTTGATCGCTACAACGGCACGATTTGTGACGTTCCAGCGATGCATTTACGATATCGCAGTGTCTGACACGCTACTGCGATCCGGATCCCCGCTGAGAATCGTACGTCGTAGCAGATCGTTTGAAACTTTCTTTCGTCGTCTAGTGTCCCGCTGTGGCGGCATGATTGCATTGTGTGACACAGGTTGTATACGATGTGCGCACAGTAACCAACGGCTTCTACATCGCAAATACGTCATGAAATTATCGCTCCAGCGCCGTGTATTGCACCGTGTGACCGCAGTATACGACGCTGGAGCGATACTTATACGACGCTGCAACGTCACGAATCGTGCCGTCGTAGCAATGAAAATGGCACTGTGTGACGGTACCCTAAAACTCCAAGCAGAATCCACTAATGACCATCACCAGCAGAGAAGACCAGCAGGTGGTAGGTTTAAATAGTAGCACCTGAAGTGTGATAGGCCAGGAAAGATAAGAAATGAAAAACACATGCTGTCGGAAAAGAATGGACAAAGGCAGAAGGTAATCAGTATTCAGACAGTTAAGGTACCTTCACACTAAAGGCCCCGTCTCACATAGCGAGATCGCTAGCGAGATCGCTGCTGAGTCACAAGTTTTGTGACGCAACAGCGACCTCAGTAGCGATCTCGCTATGTGTGACACGTACCAGCGATCAGGCCCCTGCTGCGAGATCGCTGGTCGTGTCAGAATGGCCTGGACCTTTTTTTGGTCGTTGAGGTCCCGCTGACAGCGCTGAATCGGTGTGTGTGACACCGATCCAGCGATGTCTTCACTGGTAACCAGGGTAAACATCGGGTTACTAAGCGCAGGGCCGCGCTTAGTAACCCGATGTTTACCCTGGTTACCAGCGTAAATGTAAAAAAAAAAAAACATTACATACTCACCATCTGTTGCCCGTCAGGTCCCTTGGCGTCTGCTTCCTGATCTGACTGAGCTGCCGTAAAGTGAGAGCACAGCAGTGACGTCACCGCTGCGCTCTGCTCTCACTGTACGGCGGCTCAGTCAGAGCAGGAAGCAGACGCCAAGGGACCTGACGGGCAACAGATGGTGAGTATGTACTGTTTGTTATTTTTTACATTTACGCTGGTAACCAGGGTAAACATCGGGTTACTAAGCGCAGGGCCGCGCTTAGTAACCCGATGTTTACCCTGGTTACCAGTGTAAATGTAAAAAAACAAACAGTACATACTTACATTCGCGTCCCCCGGCGTCCGCTTCCCTGCACTGTGTAAGCGCCGGCCCTAAAGCACAGCGGTGACGTCACCGCTGTGCTTTGCTTTCCGGCCGGCACTGACACACGCCGGGGGACGTGACAGACATCAGAGGGTGAGTATGTACTGTTTTTTTTTTTACTTTTACAATGGTAACCAGGGTAAATATCGGGTTACTAAGCGCGGCCCTGCGCTTAGTAACCCGATATTTACCCTGGTTACCATTGTAAAACATTGCTGGCATCGTTGCTTTTGCTGTCAAACACGACGATACACGCCGATCTGACGACCAAATAAAGTTCTGGACTTTCACCAACGACCAGCGATATCACAGCAGGATCCAGATCGCTGCTGCGTGTCAAACACAACGATATCGCTATCCAGGACGCTGCAACGTCACGGATCGCTATCGTTATCGCTGCAAAGTCGCCTAGTGTGAAGGTACCTTTAGGGTACGTGTGCTCCGCCCTCTTCTGTGACGCGATGATGCCGGATGTGTTCATTGCACACATCCGACATCATCGCACCCCATACATAGGGCACTGTGTTTTACCTTGCGGCAGCGCAGCGGCGCCGCAAGGTAAACAGACATGCTGCAATCTTAAACGACGCGCAGCATGTCCGGAATCGCAGGGCCGCCAGGTGCGTGTTACCACGCATAGTGGAGACAGGATTAGATAAAATCCCCTCCACTATGCTGTAACATCTGGACGCTGCGTGTTTGACATCAAACACGCAGCGTTTTCTGAACGTGGAAACATACCCTTACAGAATCTGCTCTGGCTCAGCAGACAGAGCTGTTGACAGAAGAGCACAGGACCATAGGATTGAATCCAGAGGCATGACAGGCAACTTTGATCTGCTATGATTTTTTGTTGTTGATCTGAGTAGACAAAAATTATTCATTTATTTATCTTACTTTTAAAAATAATTATCTTTCTGTCCACATGACCTTTGTTTTCTTATAGTTTAGCTAAAGTCTCATCCTCTTACTTTGTTTCTTTACTGTAGTTTAATTACTTAGATCAGACTTTGCAGCAAGTTACATGACATCCCCATACCACTGCTGAACTGCGAAAACCAAGCCAAAAAAAATTTTTTGTGAGGTTTTAATGTATTCCGCAAGCTGCAGTAAACAAGGATCATCAATAACAATTGATAGCACTTTACCAGTTAACTAATTTACTGTAGAAATATCTGTCCAGTCATAAACAAAACTAAAGACAAAATTGCTAATTGGGACTTAGTTGAGAAATAGATTGATTTTAGCAATTCTTCATAATTTTCCTTTTTTTAAAATTAATGTTTAAACTCCCAAAGGCCTAAATAGCTGTAACGGCAGCCAATCACAGACAAGTCATGCTGTACAGTGAAAGCTCCAGGCAAATGGATAATCCTCAACTTGGTTAGACACATGGGTTGTCAGATTGGACGCCATCCCACATCTCCAGCACTATAGTTAAATCTTTCCCAGTTTGTTTCCAACTTGTTTGTTGGCATTCATTTTTACAACTAGATCATTATCTGGCATTAAGGACATATAGAGACCAAGCAATAGCGACCCATGCAATAATTGCACACCTTCATGAATGTATGGTGCATACTTAAAGGGGTTGTCTAGCTTTAAGCTCTTTTGTATATCCTGTTGTCTGACCTTGGCCTGTACTTTAACCACCTGCTTGCCTCTTGATTTTGCCTTGATGTGACTTCCTGGCATTGAATCTTGTTTGCTCCTACAGAAGGCAGCCCTTCTGTGAAAGCACTCCAGTAAACCCTGTTGTAAGATCAGATACCCTGTATAGGGATTAAAGTGAAGGATGGGGTTGCACAGGAACCTGGAATAGATTTTTGCCAAGTCTGTCCAAGAGAGCCATTTTTGAACCTGTGGCCTATGACAGATTTAGCATAAATTAGTTTTGACCATAGTGGATCCAGGAAAAATGTGTCTGTACCTGCACTGCTGATGAAGACTACTGGATAGGTTTTGTCCTGAGGAAGAGGTCCTGCATGACTTCGAAACAAGATAACTTGTAAACCTATTCTAATAAAAAAAAATTTTTTAAGGAAAATCTCCATATCCAGCAGGCTTCATCAGCAGTGCATGTACAGACACATTTTTCCTGGATCCACTATTCTCTTCGGTCTTTGGACCCGTGTCATGCAGTAGCTGATTCATGCGTTATACACGTTGCAAAGGTGCAACTTCATCAGGTGAGCATAATACAGGTGCTTTGTATACAGCACTCTGTGAACAGCCAGCTTCTTTAGCAATGAACTTTTGGGGCTTACCATCCTTGTGGAGGGTGTCAATGACTGCCTTCTGGACATCTGTCATCAGTAGTCTTCCCCATGATTGTGGAGCCTACTGATACAGACTAAGGGACATATTTAAATACTTAGGAAGGATTTGCAGGTGTATTTTGTTAATTATTCTAATTTACTGAGATAATGACTTCTGAGTTTTCATTGGCGGTAAGCCGTAATCATCAACATTAACAAAAATAAACACTTGAAATAGATCACCCTGTTTGTAATGACTCAATATAATATACGAGTTTCACTTTTAGTATTGAAGAACTGAAATAAATTAACTTTTTGATGATATTCTAATTTTGTGAGAAGCACCTGTACTCCCCTTCTTTCAGCATACCTGTTTACCAGTGAAGACCCTATTTTGCCCCATCTTTGCTCCCCAGCATTTTAGACTACTTACTTTTGACCATGGCATCTGATTAAAAATCCTGAATCAGAGCCATCTCTGACCCTGGCTATTAAAGTAAGGTGTCAAATTTATTATACAACTTGAAGCCACTAATGACGATGCAGTCATACCTGACTGTAATAGTCTTTCAGCTTCATGGAACAACATACTGTATGTAGTTACTGTTATGTAATATTGTGGTGCAGTGTGGTTTACTGTGTTATTATAGTTATTTTTGTGCCTTTATTTTTACTGTGTAAATGCAATTTTAACATGTTAGTACTTTCTTAGCAATTATATTTATTGTAACATTTGTATATGTATCATGAACAGAAAACTGTCAGGGCATGCCCAAAGCTTTACATTTGGGGTTTTTATTATTTATTTATTTATTATTTTATTATCACTTTACGTGCCATATTTAGCTTAAAATACCATTCCATAAACTAAATGATGGATTGCACAGCCACCAAGTTGTCTAGGTTGACAAGCTGTCAGGTTTAGGCCACGTTTTAGTAGTTATATTACGACTCTGGGTTATGGAAATCAGATTTAGATCTTCACAGAACCCGATGGTCAACTTGGTAAACTGTGAGTGTCTGGGGCTTGATGCCAAAATAAGAATGTGCTTGAATTGTGATTGTGTAAATGTGACATTACTGATATATCTACTCATTTTTATTTGGGAGCATAGCCATAGAGGTGGGCATGCATTATTTGCTTTTAATTTTTAATATACATATTTATTATACACTTATTTTAGATCATGTCAGTGTCATCAGTGTTCAATTTATTTTTAGATTAGATTGGATAGTTCAATAATATGTGACAGTAAAGTGGTATACAATTAAATATTTGTATCCGGGTCCTGGAAATGTTGCCAATTATTCAAAGCATAATATATTTGGGGAGATTTGTTAATCCTTGTATACCTTTATAGAACCATGAACATTTCTCACCCTAGAAAAACAGTAGTGTAAATATTAAAGTTCCCAAGAAGAGCATTTCGTGCATTTTTTCAGCTGTATATTTTTCTGTGCAAAAATTGCAGTTTATTACAGTTCCAGCAAAGTGAATGGGATTTATAGAAATTTTACGCCCACTGTGATTTACTTAAGCAGCATAAAATGACCTGCGGTGCCATTATGAGATCTACAACATGTCAATTTATCTTTTTTTAATTTGCGGATTTGCCCATAGACTTGAATGAAATGAGGAAAACCTGAATATAAAAAAGGTAAATGCATTTTTATTGTGTTTCCTTTCCACATTGGTAATGCAGTAAATACACATATAATCTGCATTTCAATACATTTTTATCAAAGTTAAATGACAGGAAGTTGCCCAAGTAACACAGTTTTATTCTAAACATAACATATAAAAAATAATAAAAAGCAGTTGAAAAAACACAATAAAAATACATGTAAAAAATGCATTAAAAAGCAAAGAAAAAAGCAAGCAACCTAATTTTGCTAATTGATACAGAAATGCTGCAGAAAATCTTCAACATCAAGAACATACCAAATACTTATTGCGGGAACTTAGACTACAGGTGAAATCTCCAAAGATCTCCTTCCATGTTATGGGGAACAGTGTGTCTAATCTGAAAGATAATAATAATCACAATAAACAGCCAAAAAAAATTTAAAAAAAGAGAAAAAAAGACAAGCAGCCTTTCCAAATGTCATAGACGAGACATTGCATGTGTACTTTGTTCTAACAATTAATATTTCATCATGCAAAAGATCAATTAACTCTCATTACGTCAAAGTGTGATTAACCCCTTTACCCCCAAGGGTGGTTTGCACGTTATGGACCGGGCCAATTTTTACAATTCTGACCACTGTCCCTTTATGAGGTTATAACTCTGGAACGCTTCAACGGATCCCGGTGATTCTCACATTGTTTTCTTGTGACATATTGTACTTCATGACAGTGGTAAAATTTCTTTGATATTACCTGCATTTATTTGTGAAAAAAATGGAAATTTGGCGAAAATTTTGAAAATTTTGCAATTTTCCAAATTTGAATTTTTATGCTTTTAAATCACAGAGATATGTCACGCAAAATACTTAATAAGTAACATTTCCCACATGTCTACTTTACATCTGCACAATTTTGGAACCAAAATTTTTTTTTTGTTAGGGAGTTATAAGGGTTAAAAGTTGACCAGAAATTTCTCATTTTTACAACACCATTTTGTTTTAGGGACCACATCTCATTTGAAGTCATTTTGAGGGGTCTATGTGATAGAAAATACCCCAGTGTGACACCATTCTAAAAACTGCACCCCTCAAGGTGCTCAAAACCACATTCAAGAAGTTTATTAACCCTTCAGGTGTTTCACAAGAATTTTTGGAATGTTTAAATAAAAATGAACATTTAACTTTTTTTCACACAAAATTTATTTCAGCTCCAATTTGTTTTATTTTACCAAGGGTAACAGGAGAAAATGGACCCCAAAAGTTATTGTACAATTTGTCCTGAGTACACTGATACCCCATATGTGGGGGTAAACCACTGTTTGGGCGCATGGCAGAGCTCGGAAGGAAAGCAGCGCCATTTTACTTTTCAATGCAAAATTGACTGGAATTGAGATGGGACGCCATGTTGCGTTTGGAGAGCCCCTGATGTGCCTAAACATTGAAACCCCCCCACAAGTGACACCATTTTGGAAAGTAAACCCCCTAAGGAACTTATCTAGATGTGTGGTGAGCACTTTGACCCACCAAGTGCTTAACAGAAGTTTATAATGCAGAGCCGTAAAAATAAAAAATCATATTTTTTCACAAAAATCATCTTTTTGCCCCCAATTTTTTATTTTCCCAAGGGTAAGAGAAGAAATTAGACCACAAAAGTTGTTGTGCAATCCGTCCTGAGTACGATGATACCCCATATGTGAGGGTAAACCACTGTTTGGGCGCATAGCAGAGCTCGGAAGGGAAGGCGCGCCATTTTACTTTTCAATGCAAAATTGACTGGAATTAAGATGGGACGCCATGTTGCGTTTGGAGAGCCCCTGATGTGCCTAAACATTGAAACCCCCGACAAGTGACACCATTTTGGAAAGAAGACCCCTTAAGGAACTTATCTAGATGTGTGGTGAGCACTTTGACCCAACAAGTGCTTCACAGAAGTTTATAATGCAGAGCCGTAAAAATACAAAATCATATTTTTTCACAAAAATTATCTTTTTGCCCCCAATTTTTTATTTTCCCAAGGGTAAGAGAAGAAATTGGACCCTAAGAGTTGTTGTGCAATTTGTCCTCAGTACGCTGATACACCATATGTGGGGGTAAACGAATGTTTGGGCGCATGGCAGAGCTCGGAAGGGAAGAAGAGCCGTTTGAAGTTTCAATGCAAAATTGACTGGAATTGAGATGGGACATCATGTCGCGTTTGGAGAGCCCCTGATGTGCCTAAACATTAAAACCCCCCACAAGTGACACCATTTTGGAAAGTAGACCCCCCTAACAAACTTATCTAGATGTGTTTTGAGAGCTTTGAACCCCCAAGTGTTTCGCTACAGTTTATAACGCAGAGCCGTGAAAATCATTTTTTTTTTCACAAAAATGATTTTTTAGCCCCCAGTTTTGTATTTTCACAAGGGTAACAGGATAAATTGGACCCCAATAGTTGTTGTCCAATTTGTCCTGAGTACGCTGATACCCCATATGTGGGGGGAACCACTGCTTGGGCGCATGGCAGAGCTCGGAAGGGAAGGAGCGCCATTTGGAATGCAGACTTAGATGGATTGGTCTGCAGGCGTCACGTTGCATTTTCAGAGCCCCTGATGTACCCAAACAGTAGAAACCCCCCACAAGTGACCCCGTATTGGAAACTAGACCTCCCAAGGAACTTATCTAGATGTGTTGTGAGATCTTTGAACCCCCAAGTGTTTCACTAAAGTTTACAACGCAGAGCCGTGAAAATAAAAAATCTTTTTTCCCCCCACAAAAATGATTTTTAGCCCCCCAAATGTTTAATTTCCCTAGGATAACAAGATAACTTGGACCCCAAAGGTTGTTGTCCAATTTGTCCCGAGTACGTTGATACCCCATATGTTGGGGTAAACCCCTGTTTGGGCACACGGGAGAGCTCGGAAGGGAAGGAGCACTGTTTTACTTTTTCAATGCAGAATTGGCTGGAATTGAGATCGGACGCCATGTCGCTTTTGGGGAGCCCCTGATGTGCCTGAACAGTGGAAACTCCCCAATTCTACCTGAAACCGTAATCCAAACACACCCCTAACCCTAATCCCAACGGTAACCCTAACCACACCCCTAACCCTGACACACCCCCTAACTCTAATCCCAACCCTAATCCCAACCGTAAATGTAATCCAAACCCTAACTTTAGCCCCAACCCTAACCCTAACTTTAGCCCCAACCCTAACCCTAACTTTAGCCCCAACCCTAACCCTAACTTTAGCCCCAACCCTAACCCTAACTTTAGCTCCAACCCTAGCCCCAACCCTAACCCTAGCCCTAACCCTAGCCCTAACCCTAGCCCTAGCCCTAACCCTAGCCCTAACCCTAACCCTAGCCCTAACCCTAACCTTAGCCCTAACCCTAATGGGAAAATGGAAATAAATAAATTTTTTTAATTTTATTATTTTTCCCTAACTAAGGGGGTGATGAAGGGGGGTTTGATTTACTTTTATAGCATTTTTTATAGCGGATTTTTATGATTGGCAGCTGTCACACACTAAAAGACGCTTTTTATAGCAAAAAAGTTTTTGCGTCTCCACATTTTGAGACCTAGAATTTTTCCATATTTTGGTCCACAGAGTCATATGAGGTCTTGTTTTTTGCAGGACAAGTTTACGTTTTTATTGGTAACATTTTCGGACACGTGACAGTTTTTGATCGTTTTTTATTCCGATTTTTGTAAGGCAGAATGACCAAAAACCAGCTATTCAAGAACTTCTTTTGGGGGAGGCGTTTATACCGTTCCACGTTTGGTAAAATTGATAAAGCAGTTTTATTCTTCCGGTCAGTACGATTACAGCGATATCCTATTTATATTTTTTTTATGTTTTGGCGCTTTTATACGATAAGAGCTATTTTATAGAAAAAATAATTATTTTGGCATCGCTTTATTCTGAGGACTATAACTTTTTTAATTTTTTGCTTATGATGCTGTATGGTAGCTCGTTTTTTGCGGGACAAGATGACGTTTTCAACGGTACCATGGTTATTTATATCCGTCTTTTTGATCGCATGTTATTCCACTTTTTGTTCGGCAGTATGATAATAAAGCGTTGTTTTTTGCCTCTTTTTTTTTCTTACGGTGTTCACTGAAGGGGTTAACTAGTGGGACAGTTTTATAGGTTGGGTCGTTACGGATGCGGCGATACTAAATATGTGTACTTTTATTGCTTTTTTTATTTAGATAAAGAAATGTATTTATGGGAATAATATATACACTCACTGGCCACTTTATTAGGTACACCTGTCCAACTTCTTGTTAACACTTAATTTCTAATCAGCCAATCACATGGCGGCAACTCAGTGCATTTAGGCATGTAGACATGGTCAAGACAATCTCCTGCAGTTCAAACCGAGCATCAGTATGGGGAAGAAAGGTGATTTGAGTGCCTTTGAACGTGGCATGGTTGTTGGTGCCAGAAGGGCTGGTCTGAGTATTTCAGAAACTGCTGATCTACTGGGATTTTCACGCACAACCATCTCTAGGGTTTACAGAGAATGGTCCGAAAAAGAAAAAAAATCCAGTGAGCGGCAGTTCTGTGGGCGGAAATGCCTTGTTGATGCCAGAGGTCAGAGGAGAATGGGCAGACTGGTTCGAGCTGATAGAAAGGCAACAGTGACTCAAATCGCCACCCGTTACAACCAAGGTAGGCCTAAGAGCATCTCTGAACGCACAGTGAGTCGAACTTTGAGGCAGATGGGCTACAGCAGCAGAAGACCACACCGGGTACCACTCCTTTCAGCTAAGAACAGGAAACTGAGGCTACAATTTGTACAAGCTCATCGAAATTGGACAGTAGAAGATTGGAAAAACGTTGCTTGGTCTGATGAGTCTCGATTTCTGCTGCAACATTCGGATCGGATGGTAGGGTCAGAATTTGGCGTAAACAACATGAAAGCATGGATCCATCCTGCCTTGTATGGAGCATCTTTGGGATGTGCAGCCGACAAATCTGCGGCAACTGTGTGATGCCATCATGTCAATATGGACCAAAATCTCTGAGGAATGCTTCCAGCACCTTGTTGAATCTATGCCACGAAGAATTGAGGCAGTTCTGAAGGCAAAAGGGGTCCAACCCGTTACTAGCATGGTGTACCTAATAAAGTGGCCGGTGAGTGTATATATATTTTTCTTTATTTAGGAATTATTATTATTATTTTTTTTACACATGTGGATTTTTTTTTTTTTTACTTTTTTACTTTGTCCCAGGGGGGACATCACAGATCACTGATCTGACAGTTTGCACAGCACTCTGTCAGATCAGCGATCTGACTTACAGCGCTGCAGGCTTACCAGCGCCTGCTCTGGACCCGGAAGTAGTCCCTGCAGGACCCGGATGCAGCCCTGCGGCCATTTTGGATCCATGGCCTGCAGTGATAGGAGGTAAGAGACGCTCGGAGCAACGCGATCACATCGCGTTGCTCCTGGGGTCTCAGGGAAGCCCGCAGGGAGCCCCCTCCCTGCGCGATGCTTCCCTATACCGCCAGAACTGTTATGACCCCAATGGCGAGGGTCTCAGAGGAACGTGGAAGTCTGCAGAATACAAAAATCCAGCTCATAGGGCAGTGGTAACTGGGTTGACCATATATCTACTCCTAACGCCAACACTAGAAGTAGCCGGGGATCATTCCTACGTTGATTCTAGATGACACGCGCCAGCCGGAGAATCTAGCTACCCCTAGTAGAGGAAAACAAAGACCTCTCTTGCCTCCAGAGAAGGGGACCCCAAAGCTGGATAGAAGCCCCCCACAAATAATGACGGTGAGGTAAGAGGAAATGACAAACACAGAAATGAACCAGGTTTAGCACAGAGAGGCCCGCTTACTGATAGCAGAATAAAGAAAGGTAACTTATATGGTCAACAAAAACCCTATCAAAATCCACACTGGAAATTCAAGAACCCCCGAACCGTCTAACGGTCCGGGGGGAGAACACCAGCCCCCTAGAGCTTCCAGCAAAGGTCAGGATACAGATTTGGAACAAGCTGGACAAAAATACAAAACCAAAACAAATAGCAAAAAGCAAAAGGCAGACTTAGCTGATATAACTGGAACCAGGATCAGTAGACAAGAGCACAGCAGACTAGCTCTGATAACTACGTTGCCAGGCATTGAACTGAAGGTCCAGGGAGCTTATATAGCAACACCCCTAACTAACGACCCAGGTGCGGATAAAAGGAATGACAGAAAAACCAGAGTCAAAAAACTAGTAACCACTAGAGGGAGCAAAAAGCAAATTCACAACAGTACCCCCCCCTTAGTGAGGGGTCACCGAACCCTCACCACGACCACCAGGGCGATCAGGATGAGCGGCATGAAAGGCACGAACTAAATCGGCCGCATGAACATCAGAGGCGACCACCCAGGAATTATCCTCCTGACCATAGCCCTTCCACTTGACCAGGTACTGAAGCCTCCGCCTGGAGAGGCGAGAATCCAAGATCTTCTCCACCACGTACTCCAACTCGCCCTCAACCAACACCGGAGCAGGAGGCTCAGCAGAAGGAACTACAGGCACAATGTACCGCCGCAACAAGGACCTATGAAATACATTGTGAATAGCAAACGACACAGGAAGATCCAGACGAAAAGATACAGGATTAAGGATTTCCAATATCTTGTAAGGCCCAATAAAACGAGGTTTAAATTTGGGAGAGGAGACCTTCATAGGAACAAAGCGGGAAGAAAGCCATACCAAATCCCCAACGCGTAGTCGGGGACCCACACCGCGGCGGCGGTTGGCAAAGCGCTGAGCCTTCTCCTGTGACAACTTCAAGTTGTCCACCACATGATTCCAGATCTGCTGCAACCTATCCACCACAGAATCCACCCCAGGACAGTCAGAAGGCTCCACATGACCCGAAGAAAAGCGAGGATGGAAACCAGAGTTGCAGAAAAAAGGCGAAACCAAGGTGGCGGAACTAGCCCGATTATTAAGGGCAAACTCAGCCAACGGCAAGAATGTCACCCAATCGTCCTGATCAGCAGAGACAAAACACCTCAAATAAGCCTCCAAAGTCTGATTGGTTCGCTCCGTCTGTCCATTAGTCTGAGGATGGAAAGCAGACGAAAACGACAAATCAATGCCCATCCTACTACAAAAGGATCGCCAGAACCTGGAAACGAACTGGGATCCTCTGTCTGACACAATATTCTCAGGGATGCCGTGCAAACGAACCACGTTCTGGAAAAACACAGGAACCAGATCGGAAGAGGAAGGCAGCTTAGGCAAAGGAACCAAATGGACCATCTTGGAGAAGCGATCACATATCACCCAGATAACGGACATGCCCTGAGATAGCGGAAGATCAGAAATGAAATCCATGGAGATATGTGTCCAAGGTCTCTTCGGGACAGGCAAGGGCAAGAGCAAACCGCTGGCACGAGAACAGCAAGGCTTAGCTCGAGCACAAGTCCCACAGGACTGCACAAATTACCGCACATCCCTTGACAAGGAAGGCCACCAAAAGGACCTGGCCACCAGATCTCTGGTGCCAAAAATTCCCGGGTGACCTGCCAACACCGAGGAATGAACCTCGGAAATGACTCTGCTGGTCCACTTATCCGGGACAAACAGTCTGTCAGATGGACAAGACTCAGGCCTATCAGCCTGAAATCTCTGCAACACACGTCGCAGATCCGGAGAAATAGCTGACAAGATAACTCCATCTTTAAGAATACCAACAGGATCAGCGACTCCAGGAGCATCAGGCACAAAGCTCCTAGAAAGAGCATCGGCCTTCACATTCTTTGAACCTGGTAAATACGAGACAACAAAATCAAAGCGGGAGAAAAACAATGACCAGCGGGCCTGTCTCGGATTAAGGCGTTTAGCAGACTCGAGATACATCAGATTTTTGTGATCAGTCAAGACCACCACACGATGCTTAGCACCCTCGAGCCAATGACGCCACTCCTCAAATGCCCATTTCATGGCCAACAACTCCCGATTGCCCACATCATAATTTCGCTCGGCAGGCGAAAACTTCCTAGAGAAAAAGGCACAAGGTTTCATAACAGAGCAACCAGGGCCTCTCTGCGACAAAACGGCCCCTGCCCCAATCTCCGAAGCATCCACCTCAACCTGAAAGGGAAGTGAGACGTCAGGCTGGCACAAAACA
This sequence comes from Ranitomeya variabilis, assembly GCF_051348905.1. Lineage (NCBI taxonomy): Eukaryota > Metazoa > Chordata > Amphibia > Anura > Dendrobatidae > Ranitomeya > Ranitomeya variabilis. Next base: position 880,335,765 of record NC_135233.1, read on the forward strand.
GGTGCCGAAGTAAACCGGCGTTTCAACTCCTGGAAAGCCTCCACGGCAGCAGGAGCCCAGTTAGCTACATCGGAGCCCTTCTTGGTCATATCCGTCAAAGGTTTCACAATGCTAGAAAAATTAGCGATAAAACGACGGTAGAAGTTAGCGAAGCCCAAGAACTTCTGAAGACTCTTAACTGACGAGGGCTGAGTCCAATCAAGAATAGCTCGGACCTTGACTGGGTCCATCTCCACAGCAGAAGGGGAAAAAATGAACCCCAAAAAGGGAACCTTCTGTACACCAAAGAGACACTTTGAGCCCTTGACAAACAAAGAATTTTCACGCAAAATTTTAAAGACCAACCTGACCTGCTCCACATGCGAATCCCAATTATCAGAAAAAACCAAAATATCATCCAGATAAACAATCAAAAATTTATCCAGATACTTCCGGAAAATGTCATGCATAAAGGACTGAAAAACTGAAGGTGCATTGGAGAGCCCAAAAGGCATCACCAAGTACTCAAAATGACCTTCGGGCGTATTGAATGCGGTTTTCCATTCATCACCTTGCTTAATGCGCACAAGGTTGTACGCACCACGAAGGTCTATCTTGGTGAACCACTTGGCACCCTTAATCCGGGCAAACAAGTCAGACAACAGCGGTAAAGGATACTGAAATTTGACAGTGATCTTATTTAAAAGCCGATAATCAATACAAGGTCTCAAAGATCCGTCCTTTTTTGCCACAAAAAAGAATCCCGCACCAAGAGGAGAAGAAGACGGACGAATATGTCCTTTCTCCAGAGACTCCTTGATATATGAACGCATAGCGGTATGTTCAGGTACCGACAGATTAAACAGTCTTCCCTTAGGAAATTTACTGCCTGGGATCAAATCTATAGCACAGTCACAGTCCCTATGAGGAGGCAGTGCACTGGACTCAGACTCACTGAAGACATCCTGATAATCAGACAAATACTCCGGAACTTCCGAAGGCGTAGAAGAAGCAATAGACACAGGCAGGGAATCCCCATGAATACCACGACAGCCCCAACTTGAGACTGACATAGCCTTCCAGTCCAGGACTGGATTATGGGTCTGTAACCATGGCAGCCCTAAAACAACCACATCATGCATTTTATGTAAAACCAGGAAACGTATCACCTCGCGGTGTTCAGGAGTCATGCACATGGTAACCTGTGTCCAATACTGCGGTTTATTTGCTGCCAATGGTGTAGCATCAATACCCCTAAGAGGAATAGGATTTTCCAATGGTTCAAGAGTAAAACCACAGCGCTTAGCAAATGAGAGATCCATGAGACTCAGGGCAGCACCTGAATCTACAAACGCCATGACAGGATAAGATGACAGTGAGCAAATCAAAGTTACAGACAGAATAAATTTAGGTTGCAAATTACCAACGGTGACAGGACTAACAACCTTAGCTATACGTTTAGAGCATGCTGAGATAACATGTGTAGAATCACCACAGTAGTAGCACAAGCCATTCCGGCGTCTATGAATTTTCCGCTCATTTCTAGTCAGGATTCTATCACATTGCATTAAATCAGGTGTCTGTTCAGACAACACCATGAGGGAATTTGCGGTTTTGCGCTCCCGCAACCGCCGGTCAATTTGAATAGCCAGTGCCATAGTATCATTCAGACCTGTGGGAATGGGAAAACCCACCATAACATTCTTAATGGCTTCAGAAAGGCCATTTCTAAAATTAGCGGCCATTGCACACTCGTTCCAATGTGTCAGCACGGACCATTTCCGAAATTTTTGGCAATACACTTCAGCCTCGTCCTGCCCCTGAGACATAGACAGCAAGGCCTTTTCTGCCTGAATCTCAAGATTGGGTTCCTCATAAAGTAAACCGAGCGCCAGAAAAAACGCATCAAGATCAGCCAATGCCGGATCTCCTGGCGCCAGCGAAAAAGCCCAATCCTGAGGGTCGCCCCGTAAGAACGAAATAACAATTTTTACTTGCTGAGCAGAATCTCCAGATGAACAGGGTCTCAGGGACAAAAACAATTTACAATTATTCACGAAATTCCTAAACTTAAACCTGTCTCCGGAAAACAGTTCAGGAATCGGTATTTTAGGTTCTGACCTAGGATTTCTGATAACATAGTCTTGTATGCCCTGCACACGAGTAGCCAGCTGGTCCACACTTGTAATCAAGGTCTGGACATTCATGTCTGCAGCAAGCATAGCCACTCTGAGGTAAAGGGGAAGAAGAAAAAAAAAAAAACTCAGAATCTTCTTTCTTATAATCCCTCTTCTGCAATGCATTAAACATTTAATACAGGCCTGGCAAACTGTTATGACCCCAATGGCGAGGGTCTCAGAGGAACGTGGAAGTCTGCAGAATACAAAAATCCAGCTCATAGGGCAGTGGTAACTGGGTTGACCATATATCTACTCCTAACGCCAACACTAGAAGTAGCCGGGGATCATTCCTACGTTGATTCTAGATGACACGCGCCAGCCGGAGAATCTAGCTACCCCTAGTAGAGGAAAACAAAGACCTCTCTTGCCTCCAGAGAAGGGGACCCCAAAGCTGGATAGAAGCCCCCCACAAATAATGACGGTGAGGTAAGAGGAAATGACAAACACAGAAATGAACCAGGTTTAGCACAGAGAGGCCCGCTTACTGATAGCAGAATAAAGAAAGGTAACTTATATGGTCAACAAAAACCCTATCAAAATCCACACTGGAAATTCAAGAACCCCCGAACCGTCTAACGGTCCGGGGGGAGAACACCAGCCCCCTAGAGCTTCCAGCAAAGGTCAGGATACAGATTTGGAACAAGCTGGACAAAAATACAAAACCAAAACAAATAGCAAAAAGCAAAAGGCAGACTTAGCTGATATAACTGGAACCAGGATCAGTAGACAAGAGCACAGCAGACTAGCTCTGATAACTACGTTGCCAGGCATTGAACTGAAGGTCCAGGGAGCTTATATAGCAACACCCCTAACTAACGACCCAGGTGCGGATAAAAGGAATGACAGAAAAACCAGAGTCAAAAAACTAGTAACCACTAGAGGGAGCAAAAAGCAAATTCACAACACAGAACACTGCGATCATGTTTGATCGCAGTGTGTCGGGGGTTAATGTGCCGGGGGCGGTCCGTGACCGCTCCTGGCACATAGTGCCGGATGTCAGCTGCGATAGCCAGCTGACACCCGGCCGCGATCGGCCGCGCTCCCCCGTGAGCGCGGCCGATCGCGCTGGATGTACTATCCTGTCGGTGGTCATACGGGCCCACCCCTCCTCGACGGGATAGTATGTCCGATGTCAGAAAGGGGTTAATATCCAAGGTACTTCCACAACTTAAACTGAAGAAAAGAACACAACGTTTCTTATTGCTCGGTTGTATTTCTACATCTGCAAATAATATTCGAGATACTCAAGTGAGGATCTAGAGATACAACTTGGCAATAAGACATTTTTATGCAATGTTCTTTCTTGTAATCAACTGTTGAAGTTCTCTGATAGTAAGGCCGGGGTCAGCTGAGCATATGAAAAATTGTCAGATTTTCATCCAGAAATTATTTTTATCCATATTATCATCTGTGTGCCATAATGTGTCCGTATTTTAGTATCCGTGTGATATCTGTTTTTATAAATCAACATTTTAAAATATTAATTAACAAATAAAGTTTCCTTGGTTAATAATGTCAATGTATCCATAAAAATCTAATTCAATATGTTCCTCATGGGATCCATTTGTTTTTGTTTTTTTATATACTCATAAACCTGAATGGGCAGGGAAGAGAATAGTGCATGATGTGATTTTTCGCAAACGGACACTCCGTACATGTTCCAAAACTGTCAACTGAACAGCCCTATTGATTATCACTGGGGTGACGCTAGTCACAACTCACGGACAGGCTGTGAGTCAGAGAAGTCAGACGTTTTGGGGTCAATACCAAAAGACCATGTAGTAAACCAAGGGAAAATACGAAGAAGTCGTAAGTCAGCTCAAACACCAGGGTCAGAATACCAGAGAATTAGGAGCTAAGCAAAGGGGCAATAACAAACGGGTAGTCAGAACACGGCCGAAAGGTCAGCAGCAGAATATCAGATTCAAAGGGGCAATAATAAACGGGTAGTTAGAACGCAGTCCAAAGGTCAGCAGCAGAATAACAGATGCAAAAGGGCAATAACAAGTAGTCAGGACACGGTCTAAAGGTCAGCAACAGATCAGAACTTACAGCACAGGGATCAGACGAACACACACCAGAGAGCACAAGCTTAGAACATGCTTTTGACTAGCAGTGATCTGGGCCAGACAGCTCACCTAAATAGCAGGGCAATTACCAAGAACAGGGAACAGCTGTTGAAATCTCTGCACCTCCCATTCAGATAGATCAACCGAGCTGTCAATCAAAGCACTGACAGCTCAGCACACCACAGCACAGGATAGGATGACAGAGCTTTCCATCACTGAGTCCCAGACACTCTGAGCAGAGGAATAGTGACAGTACCCCCTCTTCAAGGGGGGGGGGGTCACCGGACCCCCAGGTTTCCCAGGAAACCTACAATGAAAATCTCCAACCAAATGATCAGCCTTCACCGAATGAGCCAGAAACCAGGATCTCTCCTTGGGTCTGTATCCTCTCCAGTGAACAAGATATAGGGGAGAATTTTATTTTAGACCCTCCGAGAATCCACGATCCTCTGCACCTTGTACTCCAAACCTTCATCAACAGAGACTGGAGGAGAAGGAGAAGAGACAGACAACACAGAAAGAACAAATTTCTTTAACAGGGATTTGTGAAAAACATTGGTGACAGGATGGGACTGCGGAAGCTTTAATCTAAAGGCAACTGGATTTACAACCTCCTGAATCTCGCCAATGAATTTCGGACCCAACTTTGACGAAGGTACTTTTAGCCTAATATTCTTGGATGATAACCATACCTTTCCCCCAACTTTGAAAGTGGAACCCCCCTGAACGTTTCCTATCGGCCTTACGTGTTTGCCGAAACTGGGGCACTACCAATATTCCTCTGAACCTGCCTCCAAACATCCTGAAGTTTCTGAACGGTCACCACCACTCCAGGGCATCCAGAACTCATCCTAGAGAATTCACTAAAATGAGGATGAAAACCATAATTACAAAAGAAAGGAGAGGTTCCAGTGGACTGATTTACCCGACTGTTAAAGACAAGCTCAGCAAGAGGCAAAAATGAGGACCAGTCCTCCTGCTGAGTTACCACAAAACATCTTTAAATTTGTTAGATGCCGCTGGCGCCTGCCAACTGCAGGTAATTTTTTTAAATCAATATATATAATATTCATTATTTTAAAAAAGGGACAGGTCACTGAGGGATCAGTGACTTGTCAGAAGCCATACAGATGAAGCAGAGCACCACATAAAGACCCCCCACAGGCCCGCCTCGAAGCACAAGCATATCATAAACTCAAAATTATAAATAAAGATTAAAAAACAACCACAAGACAGATTACATTAACCAAGGTATCATTTTAATCAGTATAACATCGCAGACCTGACACTGTAAGTTACTCAGCACAATCCTGCTGACAGGTTTCCTTTAATTAGTATGGAACACATTTTGACTCGCCTCACTTGTGATTAATTGTCGGTGCCCATGTGATATGAATTAGCCAATGAATGATGACTTCAGTGTTTTAAAAAGCCACATGGTAGGCTCTGTTCCTTTATCACAATGGTGAAGACAAGGGAGCTGTCTGAGGACATCAGAACTGCTATAATTAGCAAATACAAAACTTCCAAAGGGTTTAAGGCCATCTCTAAAGACCTTGGTATCCCAGTTTTCACACTGCACAATGTTATTAAGAAGTTTGCCCAGCATATAACCATCAAGAACTTCCCTGGACGTGGGGGTAAGAGGAAAATTGACAAGAGATGTCTTCAAAGGTTGGTGCGAATGGTGGAAAAAACACCACGTCAAACATTCAAAGACCTGAAGGCCAACCTGGAACAGTCTGTACTCATGGTTTCAACCATTACCATACGTCACACACTAAACCAAGCAGAGCTTTATGGGCGAAGGCCAAGGAAGAAACCATTACTAAAGAAAGGACATAAAAAGGAACAACTGATCTTTGCCAAAGAGATCCTTGACAAAGCACAATCCTTTTGGGGAAATGTTCTGTGGACAAAAATAGAGCGTTTTGGCAATGCAAAGCAACAGTTTGTTTAGAGGCGCAATGAAGCTTATAAGGAAAAAACACCCTACCAACAGTTAAGCATAGTGGAGGATCCATAATGCTGAGGGGTTGCTTTGCTCATCTGGTACTGGAGGCGTTGATCATATCACAGGAATCATGAAATGAGAGAATTATCAAGAGATTTTAAAGCAAAATGTCCTAGCCAGTGTATGAAAACTTAGTTTGAGTCGAAGATCATGGGTCCTCCAGCAAGACAATTACCCAAAGCACACATCCAAAAGTACACCAGAATGACTGAAAAAGAAAAAATGGACTTTTAAAATGGCCAGCAATGAGTCCTGACCTCAATCCCATTGAAAATCTTTTGGGTGAGCTGAAACCTGCCATTGGAAAAAAGAACCCTGCAAACATTCAAGAGCTTGAACAAACTGCGTAGGAAGAGTGGGAGAAAATACCAGCTGAGAAGTGCAAGGACCTTGTTGATGGCTACAAGAAATGTTTGGAGGCTGTTATCAATGCTAAAGGATGTGCAACCAAATATTGAATAGGAGTGCCTTTATTGCTGCACATGCTGTTTATTCTGTTTCTTCTTTGAAATTGCAACATAAAGTTAAAAAACAATGTTTTATTGTTGAATTACTTTGGACCACTAATTAAAAAATCCTAAGGCTATAACTTTGATACATTTCCATTTATTTCTGAAGATATTGTACAGTCTATAAAAAAATTAAGGGGTGTCAATAAAGGAGAGCAGCACTGTACTTGGTCTATATCATCGGGAGGGCAAAATCAAGCCGCAAATGAATAAGGTAGAGACAATCTAGAATTGGCCCAACCCGGCTCCAAGAAACAGATTAGGGTGTTTCTGGGAATTGTGAGATATTACTGACGATTCATTACGATTTTCACCAATAAGCCGCCCCCTGACTGATTTTCTTATGGGCACGAAGACGGTGAAGGCCAAGTGGTCTTCTGAAGCGGAGATGCCAAGGGTTGAATCTCGTCCTATGCAAACAGCTGGTCTTGGTCACACCTGACTTCAGTTAGGAGTTGATGGTCCAGACGGACGCCTCAGAGGTCGGCTTGGTAGCCATGTTATCTCAGGAAATCGATGGGGATGAACATTCAGTCTTATATCTGAGTAGAAAACTGGTAAACATATGCATATACACAGTGGGTATGGAAAGTACAGGTCCTTCTCAAAAAATTAGCATATAGTGTTAAATTTCATTATTTACCATAATGTAATGATTACAATTAAACTTTCATATATTATAGATTCATTATCCACCAACTGAAATTTGTCAGGTCTTTTATTGTTTTAATACTGATGATTTTGGCCTACAACTCCTGATAACCCAAAAAACCTGTCTCAATAAATTAGCATATCAAGAAAAGGTTCTCTAAATGACCTATTACCCTAATCTTCTGAATCAACTAACTAACTCTAAACACATGCAAAAGATACCTGAGGCTTTTAAAAACTCCCTGCCTGGTTCATTACTCAAAACCCCCATCATGGGTAAGACTAGCGACCTGACAGATGTCAAGAAGGCCATCATTGACACCCTCAAGCAAGAGGGTAAGACCCAGAAAGAAAATTCTCAACAAATAGGCTGTTCCCAGAGTGCTGTATCAAGGCACCTCAATGGTAAGTCTGTTGGAAGGAAACAATGTGGCAGAAAACGCTGTACAACGAGAAGAGGTGACCGGACCCTGAGGAAGATTGTGGAGAAGGACCGATTCCAGACCTTGGGGAACCTGAGGAAGCAGTGGACTGAGTCTGGTGTGGAAAGGCGTGTGCAGGAAATGGGCTACAGGTGCCGCATTCCCGAGGTAAAGCCACTTTTGAACCATAAACAGCGGCAGAAGCGCCTGACCTGGGCTACAGAGAAGCAGCACTGGACTGTTGCTAAGTGGTCCCAAGTACTTTTTTCTGATGAAAGCAAATTTTGCATGTCATTCGGAAATCAAGGTGCCAGAGTCTGGAGGAAGACTGGGGAGAAGGAAATGCCAAAATGCCTGAAGTCCAGTGTCAAGTACCCACAGTCAGTGATGGTGTGGGGTGCCATGTCAGCTGCTGGTGTTGGTCCACTGTGTTTCATCAAGGGCAGGGTCAATGCAGCTAGCTATCAGGAGATTTTGGAGCACTTCATGCTTCCATCGGCTGAAATGCTTTATGGAGATGAAGATTTCATTTTTCAGCACGACCTGGCACCTGCTCACAGTGCCAAAACCACTGGTAAATGGTTTACTGACCATGGTATTACTGTGCTCAATTGGCCTGCCAACTCTCCTGACCTGAACCCCATAGAGAATCTGTGGGATATTGTGAAGAGAAAGTTGAGAGACGCAAGACCCAACACTCTGGATGAGCTTAAGGCCGCTATTGAAGCATCCTGGGCCTCCATAACATCTCAGCAGTGTCACAGGCTGATTGCCTCCATGCCACGCCGCATTGAAGCATTCATTTCTGCCAAAGGATTCCCGACCAAGTATTGAGTGCATAACTGAACATTATTATTTGATGGTTTTTTTGTTTGTTATTAAAAAACACTTTTATTTGATTGGACGGGTGAAATATGCTAATTTATTGAGACAGGTTTTTTGGGTTATCAGGAGTTGTATGCCAAAATCATCAGTATTAAAACAATAAAAGACCTGACAAATTTCAGTTGGTGGATAATGAATCTATAATATATGAAAGTTTAATTGTAATCATTACATTATGGTAAATAATGAAATTTAACACTATATGCTAATTTTTTGAGAAGGACCTGTATTCAGTCCCCATTAAATTTTTCACTCTTTGTTTCATTGCAGCCATTTGGTAAATTCTAAAAAGTTCATTTTTTTCTCATTAATGTACACTCTGCATCCCATCTTGACTGAAAAAAAACAAATGTAGCAATTTTTGCAAATTTATTAAAAAAAGAAAAACTGAAATATTACAAACCCTTTGCTCAGACAATCATATGTAAGTCACATGCTGTCCATTTTCTTGTGATCCTCCTTAAGATGGTTTTACTCCTTCATTGGAGTCCAGCTGTATTTAATTAAACTGATTGGACTTGATTTGGAAAGGCACACACCTCTCTATAAGACATCGCAGCTCACAGTGCATGTCAGACCAAAATGAGAATCATGAGGTCAAAGGAACTGGCCAAGGAGCTCAGAGACAGAATTGTGGCAAGGCACAGATCTGACCAAGGTTACAAAAGAATTTCTGCAGTACTCAAGGTTCCTAAGAGCATAGTGGCCTCCATAATCCTTAAATGGAAGGTTTGGGACCACCAGAAGTTTTCCTAGACCTGGCCGTCCAGCCAAACTGAACAATCGTGGGAGAAGAGCCTTGGTGAAAGAGGTAAAGAAGAACCCCAAGATCACTGTGGCTGAGCTCCACAGATGCAGTAGGGAGATGGGAGAAAGTTCCACAAAGTCAACTATCACTGCAGCCCTCCACCAGTCAGGCCTTTATGGCTCCTCAGTGCAAGGCATATAAAAGGCCGCATAGAGTTTGCTAGAATCCTCATGAAGAACTCCCAAACTATAAGAAATAAGATTCTTTGGTCTGATGAGACAAAGATAGAGCTTTTTGGTGATAATTCTAAGCGGTATGTGTGGAGAAAACCACTGCTCGTCACCTGCCCAATACAATCCCAAAAATGAAACATGGTGGTGGCAGCATCATGCTATGGGGGTGTTTTTCAGCTGCAGGGACAGAATGATTGGTTGCAATTGAAGGAAACATGAAGGCGGCCAAGTACAGAGATATCCTGGATGAAAACCTCTTCCAGAGTGCTCTAGACCTCAGACTAGGCTGAAGGTTCACCTTCCAACAAGACAATGACCCTAAGTACACAGCTAAAATAACAAAGGAGAGGCTTCAGAACAACTCTGTGACCATTCTTGACTGGCCCAGCCAGAGACCTGACCTAAACAAGGAAATCACAAGGAAATGGACAGCATGTCACTTAAATATGAGTGTCTGAGTGTAATAGCGTGCAGGTACTGAGTATGTCACCACGGAACAGACAGACCAACAGTTGAGGGGTTTAATAACAGGAATTAGGTTCTCCTCGCAGGGAGGAAGTGCAGCGCCCCAGAGTCCTGGTCGTTACAGTACTGTGGCTCCGCCACTAAGGGGAGCTATGGTACGTCTGATGGCACTGAAGGAGTTCATCTGACCAGGTATCACAGACACCAATACATTTCACAGCCGGGCCTCCGGGGGGAGCTAAGGGTTCTATTCACTAGGCCACTCCCCACCATAGTGGGTAAACTGGGGGTCAGGCAGGAAGTTAGATCAGAAAGCTGACTGGGTTGGAACCAGGCAACACCTTGTGGCAGAGGGTGTTGTGGGGGAAGATACAGTAGGGTCTCTGTCAGGGGTGGGATCCTGACAGAGGCTTGGCAACTTGAACGAACGTAACGGGACCGTGCCTGCTCCGGGTAGCGGCGGTGCCCAAGGAAGGATTAGAAGAGAGATAGATTGTGCTGAGTGAGAAACGAGATCACGCAAAAGGAGAAATACCAGTAGGAGTCGTGCTGTAAGACCGAAGCAACATCCTACTGAGGCGCACTACCGGTGGCCGGAATGCCGAGGGAGTATCATAACATTCAGCTTCAAGCAATACTCCAAACAGCGGCAGGACAGTCAGTCTAAGGCGGGCTGTCTAACTTTAATCACCTATGCAGTCTTGGGGGGCAACTTGTGGAGAGGGGCGACTCTAGGGTCCCGGAAGAGCTCCGAGCCTACCCGTCAAACGGGTGCCGTCCCAACCAGAACAACAGGGAGGGACGGAGGATTAGCAGAACATCATCTAATCGAGTTGTGAGGGAACTTAAGAAACAGACACAACAGTTGTGGGGACTTTCTGTAAGCACAGCAGGGAAGGACCGCAACACATAGCACTAGAAGGAAGGCACCGATTTCCACCTGTGAAGAGAACTCTGGAGGTGCCATTGGACCGGCCGGACTTGCGCAGCCTGGTGAACCGTGTTCTGGCCTGAGGACCCAGAGATCTTCAGTAAAGAGGTAAAGAGACTGCAACCTGGTGTCCTCGTTATTTACCACGACCTGCACCCCACAACTGCACCATTATCACTACCCGTCACATTACATCCCTTAAAGACTGTGCGCCCCACGGCAGGGTCACGGACCGGGGCCTAGCCACCGTGACAACCCCGGAGCAGAGACTCAGAGGCCCGGTACCGGGTACCCCTCGGCCCTGCGGCGGTGGGGGCGCTGCAACTTGGCGTCATGAACAGGATCTACTTAAGCCTGAAGAATCAGGTCATGTGTGCCTTGGAACTGAGATTTATTGTGCTAGGACTGTATTATGTTGCAAAGACTGTGCTATGACATTCCCCGCCAAAACCGTCGCCATTATAGTACTATGTGGCGCGCAGGGAACATGGGGCGTGTCATCGTGGGCGTAGCTTGGAAGAGCGGCGCGAAGATGGAGCCCACCCCTCACAGATACTACTATGTTCAGAAAATATGCCCATCAAGGAGAAGGGCCCGCCTCCTAGTGTGGGATGGTGGAGGAGAGAAAGGCCGTCCTCCAGACGGGGAGGAGCAAGAGCCTCTGGATGCCACGAGGCAGAATCCGATTGGTAGCATGGAGCGCGGAAGTCACCCCGGAGAGGGAGAGAAGACCCGTACCAGGCCCCGCCAATGGGAGCCGACGGAGTTCGTACCAGGCTGCGCTAATCAGGAGATCCTCGGGGCAGAGGTGGAGGAGCTGTGCCGGCAGTTCCGGAGTCTCTGTCAGCGAGCAACCATCCCTAGTGAGAAGCCGCACCCGCACCAGGCATCGATCCCGCAGCCGACCACAGAGGAGACCGGCACCGGAGATGCGTCGGAAGCAGGTAACTGCGCCAACCAGGGCGTGGCGATTGAAGAGCCCCTTCTGGTGGATGTAGACTCGCCCCCACCACGACCACCCGGACGGGTGTGTAGCCGCATTGAGTGCGAGAGGCCCTGGGAAACACTGCAGACAGCCGATAGCCCCCTGCGACCCATCAAGCAGCCCCCGCAGCTCCAGGGAGAATGGGTAACCTTCAAGTGGACCCGCGCGGCCACCACCAACCTGATGGGGTTTCCAGGGGGTGCCCAGGAGGAAGGGGACAGTATTGAGGTCATCCGCCAGAGGGAATACCGCCAGCAGCTGCGCCAGCAAGAAGAGGAGTGGGCCCGCAAGAAGGAGCTCCGGCGTCAGGCTGAGCGGGAGAAGGACCTCCAAATCAAAGCCCAGGTCAGGCAGGCTGCTGAGGAGAACTGGGGCCCGCAGCTCTATGGCGTGATCAGCACCTTCCGGCTGCAGGGAGGTTGGGGCTTCATTAAGGAGCCCGGTCTTGCCTTGGAAGTGTTTGTCAACCGGCGGGACGTAGAGGCGCACCTCATTGAGGGACACCCAGGCCGGGATCTCTACCCAGGAGACCGAGTTCGGTACACTCGCCACTGGGGAGATAAGGGGTGGTATGCCCTGCACGTGCGCAGATACAAGCCAGAAGTGACAGTACCATCCTCCGATGATTCACTGAGACCAGCGGTCATTGCCCCAATCTCCCCGTGTGCCAAATGTTTACGGACCATCACTCCGAGGAGAACCGTGAGTACCCAGACCCCAATCCGGGGTGCAGACGCCCTTTATGTGGTGGCGGGAGGAGGGCGGTGCTCACGGAAGCCACCCCCAGACTTGGAAGAATAAACCTCGATACCATGAATATGTACATAGTTTCTTAACTGTTTGGTCGTTTCCTGTTTTTGCTGCTAAAACCCGTCCAGGGTTAACTCTAAGGGGATCCTTTTGTTGACCCGGGATCCCTATTGTTTTGTTTGATTTTTCTAAAGTTTGCACAAAGTTTCCAGAACTGCCGCAATCATGAACAGTGCATGATACAAACTCTTTGTACATAGTTTGCACCTTATTAAAGGTGCTCCCTACTGGTTTTACTTAAAGAAGGACTCTTTGTGAAGATACCACACTGGAACCTTTGCTGAGTATGGACTGGTAGCTTGAGAAGACGTGCTACCTCATAGAGACTTGGTCCCCTCTTAAAGGGGATGTTCATTTGTTGCACTTAAACGATGATATTGCTTTAAGACAGGTAGCAATAATGTTTTGACGAAAGAAAGTGATGATAATGTTTACATGAGTAAGTTATATGTGTTCAACTAGTTAATTGTGAAGAAATGCTGATGATGTTCTCTGAAAAGAAAAAGTGAAAGATAGCAGAAGGATGCAGTGGGCCCATAGGGGTAGACGTGGTGTCCAGCATGCATGTTAGTGAGAAAGATAATGAGAAGGTTTGATGTTATATAAAGAAAATGGTTGATAACGTTGATAGATAATTAGGATAGAAGGTAAACCCTGAGTCCTCATAGGAGTCATGTAGAGATGGCTCAGTGCTCTTAAAATGAAAGTAATGTTATGCTCTATACTGTGTATAGTAGTGGAAAAGGCAGTAGGCCCGGGCTGAACGGGGCGGTCCTGCATAGAAAGGAGAGGCAGTAGGTCTGGTGCCGTTAGGACAGGCGGTCCTGCAGATTTAAAGAAGGAGAATGAAAAAGTTAAATTGCCTTATAATGTGATTATAAGAAGGTCTTTAGTGGATTCAGAGTGTATGTCCTTAAAGGCAATGTTAAATTATTGTTCAACAATTTTGCACTTAGTAGAATACCCGGTTGGGTAAGAAAAGTTATTTATAGCATGTTGCTATGATATTTAACCATGTTTGTAACGTTCAAGTGTCCTTACCTCCCATAAAGGGAAGCCTGTTTAAATATGCTTACTGTTATTGCACTCACAAAAATTGTATGTCTTTTTGCTAACCTGTATTGTTGTTTTCTTCTCGGTCCCGGAGTACTGTGTTTAACCAGGGGGGAGTGCAGCGCCCCAGAGTCCTGGTCGTTGCAGTACTGTGGCTCCGCCACTAAGGGGAGCTATGGTACGTCTGATGGCACTGAAGGAGTTCATCTGACCAGGTATCACAGACACCAATACATTTCACAGCCGGGCCTCCGGGGGGAGCTAAGGGTTCTATTCACTAGGCCACTCCCCACCATAGTGGGTAAACTGGGGGTCAGGCAGGAAGTTAGATCAGAAAGCTGACTGGGCTGGAACCAGGCAACACCTTGTGGCAGAGGGTGTTGTGGGGGAAGATACAGTAGAGTCTCTGTCAGGGGTGGGATCCTGACAGAGGCTTGGCAACTTGAACGAACGTAACGGGACCGTGTCTGCTCCGGGTAGCGGCGGTGCCCAAGGAAGGATTAGAAGAGAGATAGATTGTGCTGAGTGAGAAACGAGATCACGCAAAAGGAGGAATACCAGTAGGAGTCGTGCTGTAAGACCGAAGCAACATCCTACTGAGGCGCACTACCGGTGGCCGGAACGCCGAGGGAGTATCATAACATTCAGCTTCAAGCAATACTCCAAACAGCGGCAGGACAGTCAGTCTAAGGCGGGCTGTCTAACTTTAATCACCTATGCAGTCTTGGGGGGCAACTTGTGGAGAGGGGCGACTCTAGGGTCCCGGAAGAGCTCCGAGCCTACCCGTCAAACGGGTGCCGTCCCAACCAGAACAACAGGGAGGGACGGAGGATTAGCAGAACATCATCTAATCGAGTTGTGAGGGAACTTAAGAAACAGACACAACAGTTGTGGGGACTTTCTGTAAGCACAGCAGGGAAGGACCGCAACACATAGCGCTAGAAGGAAGGCACCGATTTCCACCTGTGAAGAGAACTCTGGAGGTGCCATTGGACCGGCCGGACTTACGCAGCCTGGTGAACCGTGTTCTGGACTGAGGACCCAGAGATCTTCAGTAAAGAGGCTGCAACCTTGTGTCCTCGTTATTTACCGCGACCTGCACCCCACAACTGCACCATTATCACTACCCGTCACATTACATCATTTAAAGACTGTGCACCCCACGGCAGGGTCACGGACCGGGGCCTAGCCACCGTGACAACCCCGGAGCAGAGACTCAGAGGCCCGGTACCGGGTACCCCTCGGCCCTGCGGCGGTGGGGGCGCTGCAGAAGCAATGGAAAATAACTAGCAATAAAACAATGCAAAAATACGGGAGTTAAACAATATAACAGAATTAAGCAGGATTTCTTGAGAAAAGAACACTTATCAGTCTGATGAGGACTTGCTTGGAGGGTCGTCTTCTCCAACGTAGGCGCCGAGAATCAGCGGCACTTGTCGTCCCTCTGTTGTCCATGAGCAGAGTAGTCTCTGAGAGCCTGCTGCCTGGGGTTTCGGGAGTTAATGTGGTATGCACAGGCTCTGAGTCTTTAACTTTTACAGCACAGCCAGAAAATCAGGGCTCCGCACTGTTGTCTCTATACCAGGAAAACAGGGGCTCTGCACTGTTAAGTCTCTGTACCAGGAGTCAGGGGCTCTGTGCTGTTAAGTCTCTGTACCAGGAGTCAGGGGCTCTGTGCTGTTAAGTCTCTGTACCAGGAGTCAGGGGCCAGGGTGTCGTAGTCTCTCAACGGGTCTCAAAGCGCCCTTCTCCAGTCACAGCAGAGTCCGCTTTATTTACTCACAAGATGCAGTCTTTCTGGGCAGTCTCTACAAGATGCAGTCTTTCTGGGCAGTCTCTACAAGGTGCAGTCTTTCTGGGCAGTCTCTTTCTCTTTCTTCTGGAGCGCAGCTGCACCCTGCTCTGCACGCTGCTCTGCAAGCTGCTCTGCACGCTGCTCTGTCTCCTGCGTGCGTCCCTTTCCCGCTCTCTGGCTGCTTCCTTTCTGTCCCAGTCTACAATTCCCCCCCTAGGGAACCTGCGGCACAGCTCAATGGTTCCGGGCACAGAGCCGAGAAGGTAACCGCCCCCAGACTCTTCTTGTGCTTTTAACTCCTTACATGAGCAAAGGGTCTGAATACTTATGACCATGTGATGTTTCAATTTTTCTTTTTTAATAATTTTTTTTTACATTTCTACATTTCTGTTTTTTTAAGTCAAGATAGGGTGCAGAGTGTACATTAATGAGTAAAAAAATGAACTTTTTTGAATTTACCAAATGACTGCAATGAAACGAGTGAAAAATTGAAAGGGGTCTGAATACTTTCCGTACCCACTGTATATCAGGCGTAACAGTTATTACCCATAGTTGTAAGCAGGCTAGCACTCCTGTGCCCCAACCCCAATGCATGTTTCGCTAGACGGTAGCTTCCTCAAGGGGCGTGGTCACCACGTTACACCTGCTATATACAGCTCTGGCAAAAATTAGGAGACCACGGCAAAATTGTCAGTTTGTCTGATTTTTCTCTTTATATGTATTTTTGAGTAAAATGAATATTGTTCTTTTATTTTAAAAACTTATGACAACATAACTCCGAATTTCCAAGCAATAAAATTTTGCATTTTTTTTCTGAAATGGTCAAAATAAAAAAAAAAATACCAGTGCTTTCAGACCTCAAATAATACAAAGAAAACAAGTTCATAATTATTTAGAAACAACAATACTAATGTTTTAACTAAGAAAGAGTTCTGAAATCATTGTTTTGTGGAATAACCAAGATTTTTAATCACAGCTTTCATGCGTCTTGGCATGCTTTCCACCAGTCTTTCACACTGCTTCTGGTGCAAAAATGTAAGCAGTTCTTTGATGGCTTGTGACTATCCGTCATCCTCTTGATTACATTCCAGAGGTTTTCAATGGGGTTCAGGACTGGAGATTGGGCTTCCCATGACAGGGTTTTGATGTGGTGGTCTCTTAATTCTTGCCAGAGCTGTATATACATATGTTTACCATCTTACCATCTCTCACTAGAGTATTTACTATTGTCATTATATGCCATGGCAGATATTGGTCAGTCTCTTGTGATACGGGTTTTAATGTGGGTGTGCAGCAGCAGTTGAACCTATATTTGTATTGTTACTACTCATTGCTGCAGTCCATTCACGAATACCGCACTTAAATAATGTATTCACTACTAATATGGACATAGTCATTTGATTAAGAAATGGTTACAATATTCTAACCAGCGTGCATACATTACCCTATGGGCTAGCAATATATGCAGCGCCCCAGAGTCCTGGTCGTTGCAGTAATGTCGCTCTTCCACCAGGGGGAGTGATATTACGTCTATGGCACTAAAGGAGTTCACCTTGCCAGGTATCACAGTCACACACTACACTTCACACTCCAGTCCACCAGGGGGAGCCTTGCTTCTATCTATTAGGGCACTCCTCACACACGGGTAAAACTGGTGGGTTGGATAGGAAGTCAGAGAGAAGCAGACTGGGCTTCGACCCGAAAACATCGAGTCGGGAGCTACCTGGGTTAGACCCAGAGGGAACCTGTCAGGCAGACAGGGAAAGGAGGAGGAACATCTGAGCTGCAGACAGAGGTCAAGCACGAGATAGAACGTTACGGAGCTGCGCCTGCACTCCATTGCGGCAGCATCCTAAGAAAGGACACGAAGCGAAGTATATTGTGGAGAGTGAGCAACGAAGTCACAGCACAAGGAGATAATACCGGGAGGAGTCCTGCCCCGAGATCGGCAGCCTCCTTCCGAGGCGTGTAGCCGGTGGCAGGAACACCGAGGGAGTAATTGACTCTACGCATTACTTCAGAGACCGGCAGGACAGTTAATTCCAAGTTGGCTGCCCGACCTTAATACCTAAGAAGACACGGAGGCAAATTGTGGGAGAGGGGCGTCTCTAGGGTCCCTATAAATAAGCTCCTGGCCTACCCCGTCATACGGGTTGTCCTATCCATATCATCTGACAGAGAGAGAGAAGATCAGAAACATCCACGAAAGTTGTGAGGACTATCCCGTGGTGCTCAGCAGGGAGGTACTACAACACACAGGCGCTAGTAGGAAGGCTACTGATTTCCACCTGGATAAGGGAACTCTGAATGTGCCTTCGGACCGGCCGGACTCTGCTTGCCCTGTGAATGGTGCTCTGGACTGTGGACGCTGAAGTCTTCAGTAAAAGGTAAAGAGACTGCAACTTTGTGTCCTTGTTATTCATTGCGCCTTACTACGTCCACCATCACCACCTACACATCTGGGAAGCCCTGGGGACATACTTCACCTGTGGGAAGGTATACCATCTAGCTGCCATTCCATCACCCCAGCGGACCCCTAGCAGCGACGGTCACCCTGACCGAATACCACAGGTGGCGTCACGAACACCAGACAAACTACACCTTTAATTGGACACCCCTCAAAGGGCCACGGACCGGGTCGGGCCACCGTGACATCCCCAGAACCCAGAGAGAAAGACCCGGTACTGAGTACCCCATTGCCCTACACGTGGGGGCGCTCCAATATACATAGCACTCCCTGTCTAATTTACTTGGGTTCTACTGTCACTGGCCTCACCTTTTGTTATTATATTTTTGCTCAAAAATATTATATGTTATATATTACTATATGTATTTGTATGTGCTTATTGTGTTCTTTGATTTTAACATTTTTTCTAATAAAATGTACAGTTTTATTGATATAGCACGAACTCATTGGTCTATTCATGTCTAATATACTGTATAGTTTTTGTTTTAAGTTATGGAAACAAAATTCAGAAATTTCTAAAAAAAAATGTTGCTTGTGTTGCGAGTTTCTGAGGGCAGTAACTAGAGATGGGCGAACCCGAACAGTAAAGTTTGGCATCTGTACCAAACACCTACTGTTCGGGCACGGACACCGAACACGGATTTCACCAGGAAATCCGTGTTACTGTTCAGCTGCACGAACACCGGGTATTTGGCGTGCTGTCATATTCATGACAGCACAGCAAACACCGCTTCTGATCGGCGGTGAAATCATCCCCGTCGGTCAGAGAGTCGCGGTTACCACACTGTCAAAAGACAGGTTGAGCTCTCAGCTGTGATCAGAGGTATAAAGTTTATCTCAGGTCACTGGTGTCAGCTTATGGGACAACTGCTCTCATTATCCGAAACCTGCTGCCACTAATAACAGCGAGAAGAGGAGCGGTGGACGGAAGAATTCATCAGCAGCTCCTGCGCTGTAAATAAATAATTTAAAAAAACCCGGGCGTGGGTTCCCCCTATTTTTGCTAACCAGCCAGGCAAAACTCGCAGCTGGGGGCAGCAACCCTCAGCTGTCAGCTTCAGCAAGGCTAGTTATCAAGAATAAAGGGGTCCCCACACCATATTTTTTAATTATTTAAATCAATATTTAAATAAAAAAGGTATGGGGTCCCCCCATTTTTTACAACCAACCTTTCTAAAGCAAACAACTGGGGGCTGATATTCTCAGGCTGGTAAGGGGCCATGGATACTGCCCCCCCCAGCCTAAAAATAGCAGCCCGCAGCTGCATAGAAAAGGCACATCTATTAGGCTGGGTTCACATTGCGTTGAGGGCATTCGTTAGACGGACTACGTTACACCGTGGCATAAACGCGGTGTAACGTAGTCCGTTATGGCCACCATTACTTCCTATGTCGGACGTATCGCTAGCGCACGCCCACAATGGGCGTGCACTAGGGATGTGCCGTCATTGAGTGACGGACCCTGAGATGCGGGCTGCAGCGTTTCCAGGTCCATCACTGCTAGCGCAGATAGAGCTAGCAGATGCTCTATCTGAGCTAGTGATGTGCCAAAGTCGGCAGCAGCCCGTTTAATGTATGTGTTGAACGGGCTGTTATAGCGCAGTGTGAACCCAGCCTTAGATGCGCCAATTCTGGCGCTTTGCCTGGCTCTTCCCAATTGCCCTGTAGTGGTGGCAAGTGGGGTGATAGCTGGGGGGTTGATGTCACCTCCAGTCACTGAGGCTGCGCTCGCAGCTATTCATTCACTAGTGATTCTCAGCCTGGAAGGTAGCATCTTCGCATCATCCAGGTTGAAAACTACAGTAATTATCCCCCAAACATGGATTACAGCGTGGGACAGAATGACAGACAGGTATGATATATTGTTGTTTTTTTATTTTTGGTTTATTACAGGAGAACGAGTGCTTCGGTGGAATTAGGCAAGGTCATAAGTATGGTTTAATTGAGATTATTAAAGGAGTATGTCTCATTCTTTCAATTAAAGGACTTTATTCTGGCTGTGTCTTTATTTATAATTCAACTATAGGATTAGTAATGGATAGGTATTTTATAGACGCCTCTACATTACTAAGCCGTGGGCTTGATGTCACCTGACAATACAAAGGTGACATCAACCCCCCAAATATGAACCCCACTTGCCATCGCTATAGGGCAAGTGGGAAAAGATGTAAAAAGTTTGGTTGTAAAAAATGAGGGGTACCCCACGATGGTTTCTTAAATTGTTTATTTAAATAATTAAAAAATACAGTGTGGGTACCCCTCTATTCTTGATAACTAGCCTTACTGAAGCTGACAGTTGAGGGTTGCAGCCCCCAGCTGTGAGTTTTTCCTGGCTGGTCAACAAAAATACAGGGGAACCCAGGCTGGGCTTTTTTTAATTATTTATTAGAGTAGGAGCGCCTGATGAATACTCCAATCCACCTCTTGTGCTCTCGCTGTTATTAGCGGTGGCAGGTGTCGGATGATGGGAGCAGTTGTCCCATCAGCTGACACCAGTGACCGGATGTAAACTTTATACCTCCGATCATAGCTGAGCACTCCCTCTGTCTTTTGACAGCATGAGAACAGCGGCTCTCTGACCGTAAGGGATGATTTCACCGCCGATCAGAAGCAGTGTTTGCCGGGCTGTCATGCACATTACAGTGCTGCAAACTCTGGATGTTCGGGCCCCCCATTCAAGTGAAGGTCCGGCTACGCAATTCCGGAAATTGGATGCGTCGTGAAGGGGTTAATATTATAACATTTTTAATATTAGAGGCGTGATATGATCTTAAAAGATACTAAAACTATTGGGATAAAATATTTGATGATCCAACAACCCCCAAAAAATTTTCAACACACTCCCTTCTCAGTTCTAAAGCGCAGGCCCCTATCACAGACATCTGTGCTGATGATCTGGCCTCCCACTTTACAGACAAAATAGAAAATATTCCTCAGGAAATGAGCTCCCAGCCACTAAGTGCCATGACTCCCATCCCTCCCCACATCTCCTCTGGCTCACTCTCCACATTTGACCCAGTCACAGAAGAAGTCTCCAGGTTCCTCTCTTGTTCTCGTCCTACTATATGCACTACTGACCCCATTGCCTCACGCCTAATCCAGTCTCTCTCTCTCCAGTCGTCACTGCTCACCTCACTAAAATATTCAATATCTCCCTCTCTTATGGTATCTTCCCCTCTTCCTTTAAACACTCTATCATTGCTCCATTATTAAAAAAATCCTCTCTTGACCCATCCTGCACCAATAACTACAGATCAGTCTTCAATCTTCCCTTCATCTCTAAACTCTTTGAGAGCTTGGTCTACTCCTGTCTTACCTATTACCTCTCCCCTCACTCTCTCCTAGATCCATCACAGTCTGGCTTCCGCCCCTTACCCCCTTCGTTCTACAGAAACTGTACTCATCACCATGACCAATTACCTTTTGACAGCAAAACGTAAAGGTGACCACTCTCTGTTCATTCTTCTTCACCTCTTTGCAGCTTTCAACACTGTTGACCACCATCTCCTACTCTCTATGTTCCACTCAATCAGCATAAAGGACACTGCTCTCTCCTTGTTTTCTTCCTATCTTTCTGACCTATCCTTTAGTGTATTGTTCGCTGACTCCACTTCTTCCCCTCTTCCTTTCACTATTGGGGTCCCTCAGGGTTCAGTCCCCTTCTCCTCTCTCTCTACATGACCCCAATTGGACAGACCATCAGCAAATTTGGCTTTCAGCACCAACTTTATGTTGATGACACACAACAAATACTTCATTTCCTGATCTTATCTCTGCTGTACTACAGAACACCAGTGACTGTCTGTCTGCAGTTTCCAATATCATGTTGGCTCTCTTTCTGAAACTCATCCTTTCCAAAACTGAACTTCTTCTGCTCCTGCCATCTGCTGACCTCCCTAAATCTGCCATCTTCTTCTCACAGCACAATAACGCCTAGGCAGCAGGCGCGCTGTCTGGATGTTATGTTTGACACCAATCTTTTCTTCACCTCCTATACACTGTACAATTTCTTGCCCACTCTTGTTGCTTGCACCTAAAGAATAATGTATCTCTATAATCTGCCCCTTTCTCACCATGGAAACAGCAAAGACCCTCACTGTTGCCCTGATCCACTCCCGTCTTGACTACAGTAATTCTCTATTAACTGGCCTCCCTCTCACTCGACTTTCCACACTCCAGTCCATCCTTAATGCAGCAGCCAGGGTTATCTATCTGACTAATCATTATTCGAACATCTCTGCTCTGTGCCAGTCATTGCACTGGCTGCTCATACATTATGGGATCCAATTTAAATTGGTTTGTTCTCATCCACAAAGCTCTCCACAGTGCGGAACCCCCCTATATCTCTTGCATCATTTCTATGTATCGGCCTACCCGTTCTCTATGCTCCACAAATGACTTTCGACTAACATCCACACTAATCCGTACCTCCCACGCCTGGGTCCAAGACTTCTCTTGAGTTGCACCAATACTCTGGAATGCTCTACCCCAAGAAAATGGGACTAACCATAACTTACACAGTTTTAGGTGCTCTCTAAAAACCCATCTGTTTTTATCATGTTCCCTAATCAAAGTCCTTTTATATATAGCCCGTTCTCTGAACATAATTCTGCATCAAACTCCATCCGCACCCAAAAGCACTACAAATACTGGCTGGTGACTACCTCATGCAGCCTTTATCTACTCCCATTTCCTCAAGATAGCTGAACCATCATTGTAAATAAGCACCTGTACTTTGTGTCACCCCCACCACATTGTAGACTGTAAGCTCTCACAAGCAGGGTCGCCATTATTTTCGCTGTAATTATTGTATTATCGTTAACGTTGTTACCAATGACTGTTGTATATGAACTACTGAATTGTAAAGGCACTGCGGAATATGTTGGCGTTATACAAATAAAGGTTATTATCGAGGGGTTCAAGAGAGGCCTGGATATTCTTCCTGGAGCGTAACAATATTGTATCTTGTAGTTATTAGGTTCTTTAGAAGGACGTAGATCTGGGGATTTATTATTATTATTATTATTATTATTATTATTATTTATATAGCACCATTGATTCCATGGTGCTGTACATGAGAAGGGGTTACATACAAATTACAGATATCACTTACAGTAAGCAAACTAACAATAACAGACTGATACAGAGGGGCGAGGACCCTGCCCTTGCGGGCTTACATTCTACAGGATGGTGAGGAAGGAGACAGTAGGTTGAGGGTTGCAGGAGCTCCGGTGTTGGTGAGGTGGTAGTTTCAGTGGTGGTGAGGAGGCAGCGGGGTCAGTGAAGGCTGTAAGCTTTCCTGAAGAGGTGGGCTTTCAGGTTCCATCTGAAGGATCCAAATGTGGTTGATAGTCGGATGTGTTGGGGCAAACAATTCCAGAGTATGGGGGATATTCGGGAGAAGTCTTGGAGGCAGTTGGGTGAGGATTAATAAGTGTGGAGGAGAGGAGGTCTTGGGAGGACCGGAGATTACGTGAGGGAAGATATATGGAGATTAGTTCAGAGATATATGGAGGAGACAGGTTATGGATGGCTTTGTAGGTCAGTATTAGTCATTTGAACTGGATACGCTGAGGGAATGGGAGCCAGTGAAGAGATTTGCAGAGGGGAGAAGCGGAAGAGTAGCGAGGAGAGAGATGAATTAGTCGGGCAGCAGAGTTAAGGATGGACTAGAGAGGTGCAAGGGTGTTAGCAGGGAGATGGAATATAGGCTGAACTGAATGGACAAATGTCTTTTTTCGGCCTTGCTAACTATGTTACTATGTTACTATTATGTGTTTCCAGATCTAACATCTCAATGTGGTAGTGTACTATTATGATTTAATTCGGTTATTTAGAATACATTACGCCAATGTAGATATTCAATTAAATCTTGTAAAATCCCATTGACCTGAATGGGAAAAATGTCCTTTCTGCAGCAGTATATATGAATGTGGTTAGAAACAGGCAGAAATGTGTGTGAGAACTGGGAAGACAAATTGCTAACAATGCCCATGGCAGCAATACAAGCACTTAATATCACACCCACTTGGAAACCTTGACACACTTCTCACTTTGATGCCACAGACCTCATGATACTTCACACTTTCCAAATGTCATTGCCTTTGATGCCATGTGAAAATCTCTGCATTTTATTGCTCTAGATAACAATGTATCTTCTACACCATGTCCCTGTGCCAAATGTATATCTACTGTGTATTTTGCTAGTGGTTCTTTTGACAAAAGGCTCCATTGTCCCAGAACAGACATAGATTTATTGATACTTTTGACTCCTACCACACATACTGTATAACATAGAAACTTACACAGACTGACACATCCCAGCCCTACACACACACACACACATATTAACACACACACATACACACACACACATACACACACACACATACACACACACACACACACACACACACACATATTAACACACACATACACACACACACACGCACACACACACACGCGTGCACACACACAGTTATGTGCTATGTAACAACATTTTGCTCTCCAGTGGAAGCACAAGATGGAAAATATCCCCTGTTACCTAAATATGGTTATAGATTCCACACTTCATTTTTTTATTTCACCTAGTTTGAACCAGATTTATATTTTCTGGATCAACATCTGAACTTCAAAAAACAACTGTCACAAAAAACTACATGGCTGATTCCTTCCAACCATAAAATATTTATATACAGCAATTTTTTTTTCTTTTTAAGCTGATCGGTCTGAGTGAAAAATTACTATCTGAACAACCCTTTTGAATGACATCTGTCAGTGTGCTGTCCGATTTTAACAGACAACACAATCTGATAATTCATTTTTCTGAACCAGCCCTTATACTTCTGCTTGGTGAATCAAAAACATCAGTGGTGCAAAGTGTGGCAACTCAAAGATTGGTTTTGCACAAGTCTGTCATTCATGGTTCGAGTACAGACTGGGTTGTTTTGAATCGGTGCGGACCTCCTGACCTGCTCAACAATTTTAAAGGCATTTGAGGGGGTACCCCAAAAAATGGGAATTACTTTTTTTCTTTTTATTCAAGATAACATATTGAAACATTAATCCCCTTTAAAAACCTGTCCATTAGATAATATGCCCTTGTCCCAATGGCTTTTCCACTGTTCAAAACGTTTTTTATATTTTTTTGAACTAATGCTGTACAGTTCCTCCAGCTATTATTTGTGAACCTTTTCTATGTCCTGAAAACGCTTTTCCATTTAGGTTTTTCTTCATTCTTGGGAATAAGGAGTTGCAGGGGGCAAGGTTGGGCTGTACGGTGGGTGAGAAACTGTTGTCATGCTAGTTGTCGCCAAAAACTGGTTGATTTTCAACGCTGTGTGAGCAGCCAGTCCCCCGATCGCCACAATCCAGGTGTTTTTTTCTCACTAACACAATACTCACCGAGCCCTCTGTGACTTCTTTTTATTTCCAAGAATGAAGAAAAACCTAAAGGGAAAGCATTTTCAGAGGTTTAGAAAAAATAACTGGAGGCACTTAACAGAATTAGTACAAAAAATGTTCCGAACAGAGGAAAAACGTTGGCACAAGTGCATATCATCTAATGGACAGTATATTGAAGGTGATTAATGTTTTCGAGGTATCTTGAATAAAAAAATGAAATAAGTAATTCTGTTTTTTTGGGTACCCCCTCATATATGAGGCTCTTGAGTCAGGAGACCTGTGGTAGGCCAGGACATTGCAGTCTGTACTTGAACCATGAATTTCCATCCTCTACTCCTGGGGTGACGGGTTGCAGAGTACATGTGGTCATTCTCTATTAAAGTCTATATGGAAAATTTTACGTCAGCATGCTGCAAAGCATACAAGAACTGAAATAGCAAAGCATATACACCAAGCTAATACCCACAAATGATACCACTAATCACATGGCCAATGTGTAGGGGTGCAAGGATGTGTGCAGCAAAGGTTCAGTGCATGAGCAGGAGAATCAAAACAGAAAGAAGCACCAAAAGAACCAAAATACTAAAAGTACAAAACTTTATTGTTGTAACAATAAATACAAAATATAAAACCAGAGAAAGTTAACAGGGAAATGCCAATGACACACCAGACCAGGAGTGGATCCACAATGAAAAAACAGGCAAACAGAACCACAGGCAAAGTAAATACATGAAAAGATATTGGTCAGCTCAAAAGTGCAAGTGCATAGTGCAATAAAGGGTACCCATAAGAGTAAATGTAGATAGAACGTGTAACCAAATTAAGGGTGCACTTTGATCACAGGTATAGTGCATGGAGGCAGAACAGCCATAAACAAAAATCATGTGGAGCAAGGACCATAAGCCAAAAGTATATAACAGCCTGGGAGTGTCGTGGCGCCACCCACCCCAACGCGCGTTTTGGCACAGTGCCTTCTTCCGGGGGTAGGCATCAAAGATAATTAGGGGCCTTATATATGTGCAAATAGCCAATCCAGATGATCATGCAAAGAAGGATGTGACGCTTCTCCATCTGTAGCACATGCGCTGTCGGCCGCAGCCAAGAGCATAACGTCACCGAGGGCGTCACTGGATTAGGGAGCCCACGTCACTCAGACACGCCCACAATGGTCATGTGAGCGGGACCAAGGACGCGAGCCTGCCCAGAGCCAGAAGGAGACGCCATCGGGCATCGGCGCGCATGCGCAAGGAGCGATAATGTCTGCAGTACGCACAAGACCATGACCATTGTGGGCATGTCTGAGTGACGTGGGCTCCCTCATCCAGTGACGCCCTCGGTGATGTTATGCTCATGGCTGTGGCCGACTGCGCATGTGCTACAGATGGAGAAGTGTCACATCCTACTTTGCATGATCATCTTTTGGTGCTAAGAACTGAAATAGGTTGTCTGTTTACAGTTTTCACATTTTCTGCCCCAGAGGAGCACAAACCTCTAGGACGATGCACTGTCCGGCCTTAGAATAATTCCATGGTGGGCTCATCTAGTGGTCGAGTGCAGCGCCCCAGAGTCCTGGTTGCTGCAGTAATGTCATTCTTCCACCCGGAGGAGTGGTATTACGTCTGATGACACTAAAGGAGTTCATCTTTCCAGGTATCACGGCATCACATTTCACACTCCAATCCACCAGGGCACTCCTCACAGAAGGGTAAAACTGGTGGTTTGGATAGAAAGTTAGAGAGACGCTGGCTGGGCTTTGCCCAGGCAACACCTGTCAGGCAGACAGGGGGAAAAGGAGGAACATCTGAGCTGCAGACAGAGGGTCCCTGTCAGGGGTGGGATCCTGACAGAGGCCTAGCACGAGTCAGAAAGACACGGAGCTGCGCCTGCCCCACGTGCGGCAGCATCCTAAGAAAGGACACGAAGAGAAGTGTATTGTAGAGAGTGAGAAACGAAGTCACAGCACTAGGAGATAATACCGGGAGGAGTTCTGCCCCGAGATCAGCAGCCTCCTTCTGAGGCACGTAGCCGGTGGCCGGAACACCGAGGGAGTAATTGACTCTACGCATTACTTCAGAGACCGGCAGGACAGTCAATTCCAAGTTGGCTGCCCGACCTAAATACCTAAGAAGACACAGTGGCAAATTGTGGGGGCGGGGCATCTCTAGGGTCCCTATAAACAAGCCTCAGGCCATCCCAGTCATACGGGTTTGTCCTATCCACACCATCTGGGGGACAGAGAGAGAAGATCAGAAACATCCACGAAAGTTGTGAGGACTATCCCGTGGTGCTCAGCAGGGAGGTACTACAACACACAGGCGCTAGTAGGAAGGCTACTGATTTCCACCTGGATAAGAGAACTCTGGATGTGCCTTTGGACCGGCCGGACTCTGCCTGCCCTGTGAATGGTACTCTGGACTGTGGACGCTGAAGTCTTCAGTAAAAGGTAAAGAGACTGCAACCTTTGTTTCCTCGTTATTCACTGCACCTTACATCGTCCACCAACACCACCTACACATCTGGGAAGCCCTGGGGACATACTTCACCTGTGGGAAGGTATACCATCTAGCTGCCATTCCATCACCCCAGCGGACCCCTAAGCAGCGTCGGTCATCCTGACCGAACACCACAGGTGGCGTCACGAACACCAGACAAACTACACCTTTAATTGGACGCACCTCAAAGGGCCACGGACCGGGTCGGGCCACCGTGACATCCCCAGAATCGAGAGGGACCCGGTACCGAGTACCCCATTGCCCTTAACGTGGGGGCGATCCACGTACATCTACACTACAGCTGCCAGTGTATCGTGCCATTAGCACTCTTCTGTCTGACATGTACAGCATGATATTGTACCTTTTTCTGGCCTATTTTCTATTTGCACCTGTAGACCTCAGGCTTGGATGCAGCTCATTGTGATGCATACTCCAGAGAACCTCACATTACTGACACTGAGTCACTTATCACAAGTACTTGTCAGAGGTAACACAACAATCATTCCTAGCACCTACAGTGGTGTGACAATGGCTCCTTGCTTATCTGCCCATTATCTTTACTCATCACCTAATCCTCTCTGCTGCCCTGGATCTGCTGTTAGAATATTTCTGGTTTCCATTAAAGTGTTAATGTGAGACAACTCTGCCAGAGGCAGTTAACAGGCTGTTTTCCCTAAATCACACCCCTGGGTTTGTGTTATCAGAAAGTAATACAATCCAATTATGCCACAGCTTGATGAGATGTGAAGGATTTTAGGGGACATCCATTGCAGTCTGCAATCATTAGTGTGTGGGTAACGGTTTGGCGGCACTTTTTTTTCAAGGTCTATATTTCACCATAGGCACACAGAGGAGGCCATATAGTATGTACACCCGATACTGAGTTTTCAGAGAAACGCCAAAGGTCGTTTTCCTGAAGGTACTTCAGTGTCGGTTTTGCTGATTTTTTTTCTCTGTACTTTTCATTATAGTGATGAGTGGCTTCCTAGGAGAAGCTGCGCAAAGTATAAACGTGCTGCTTCTATTAACCGCTTCATGGTTTCCGAACCCTGCCGTGGTTAGAAGACGTAGCAAAAGACGAACATGTGCACAGCAATTATTTTTTTTTTCCATCGCTGTGCATTATGTTAGTTTTGCAGCGATTCTTCAGGCTGCATCCAGTCGGAATCTGTTCGATAACGCCGTCGTGCTCACATACCTTATGGTTACATTCAGTTTTTTGCTATGTTTTTCAGAACAGAAACTCTCCAGTTCTCCAATCAAAACCCAGAGTTTTTTTTTACTCCTCGTGGTTTATGGAGAGTTTCTACTCCAAAAATTCCGCAAGAAGCTCCGCATGCCATAGTATAGCCCGCACACATTACTAGAGAGCGCTCACTGCTGCTGGTGAGTGAGAGCAGCTCTTGGGCGCCACCTACCGAGGACCACGGAGACGAGCTTGTGCTCCGCCAATGAGCCTGATCCATCTCGCGAGGGGCGTGGTTTTCCCAGGCTTCAGGGCAGCAGCTGCTATTTGCCTTCTCCCGGCATAATCTAAACCATGTCCCCCCCTCCTTCCCACACACATCCAGCCGCCCAGCCTCAGCCACAGCGGCAATAAAGCATCCTGGCACGTGCTCCAGCTCCGGCCTGCCCCCCTCCCCGGCCCCCTCGTGACTGCAGGCAGGCTTAAAGGGATACACACCCGTCCTGAGCCTGGCGCTGGAGTGATGCCTGGCACGGTGAGCTGTGTGCAGCCTGCGGCAGTGTCCCCGTGCGAGCGCCGTGACAGGGGCCCCATACCGGCCAGCTGTGTGGGGTGAGGTGCCATTATTGCTGGAGATAGCAATGTGATAGCTGTGAGAGGTCCGAATAGTGGGGGTGGATAATGGGGCACGTCATATCTAGGCATGGGGGCAATGTGCGCTTACTGGGGGCAGCGAATGGGCAGAGCGCGCCACACATCTGGACAGCGGAGTCATTGGGAGAGATCCAGCCATAGTATAGCGATAATAAATAATGGACACAGAGGAGAGATAAAAAGATGGTAGATAAGTGATATTAGATGATACATAATAGATACATAGATAATAGACTGGATAGATAATAAATAGAATAAAATAACGGCCCTGCGGAGATAACACTCACCATGGCAGAAATGGATGGCTGAATACAGCTTTTAGAACTAAGAGACCACCACATCAAAACCCTGTCATGGGCAGCCCAATCTCCAGACCTGAACCCCACTGAAAACCTCTGGGATGTAAAGAAGAGGATGATGGATAGTCCCAAGCCATCAAACAAAGAAGAGCTGCTTACATTTTTGTGCCAAAAGCAGAGTGAAAGACTGGTGGAAAGCATGCCAAGACACATGAAAGCTGTGATTATAAATCATGGTTATTCCACAAAATATTGATTTCGGAACTCTTTAAACATTAGTATTGTTGTTTCTAAATGATTATGATCTTGTATTTTTTGCATTATTTGAGCTCTGAACGGCCTGTTTTTTTTTTTTTTTTTTTAAATTTTGACCGTTTCTCCTTTTCAGAAAAAAAATACAAAATTTATTCCTTGGAACTTCCAAGGGGTGTTGTCAGTAGATTATAGAATAAAAGAACAATTTACATTTAACTCAAAAATATACCTATAAAGAGAAAAATCAGACAAACTGAACATTGTGCAGCGGTCACTTGATGTTTGCCAGAGCTGTATATATTGATAGATAGATGATAATAGATAGATGATAATAGATAGATATATAGCTCTATAGACAGTGGACTTTCCCCTCACATTGTGCAGCGCTGCTGCTTTCTAGATTGCTGTTATCAATACAAACGGATATCTCTTTGGGGCCTCGCGCCTGTGATTAGTCGATATGGCGCCTGTGATTAGTCTATATGGCGCCTGTGATTAGTCTATATGGCGCCTGTGATTAGTCTATATGGCGCCTGTGATTAGTCTATATGGCGCCTGTGATTAGTCTATATGGTCCTGTGATTAGCTATATGGCGCCTGTGATTAGTCTATATGGCGCCTGTGATTAGTCTATATGGCGCCTGTGATTAGTCTATATGGCGCCTGTGATTAGTCTATATGGCGCCTGTGATTAGCTATATGGCGCCTGTGATTAGTCTATATGGCGCCTGTGATTAGTCTATATGGCGCCTGTGATTAGCTATATGGCGCCTGTGATTAGTCTATATGGCGCCTGTGATTAGTCTATATGGCGCCTGTGATTAGTCTATATGGCGCCTGTGATTAGTCTATATGGCGCCTGTGATTAGCTATATGGCGCCTGTGATTAGTCTATATGGCGCCTGTGATTAGCTATATGGCGCCTGTGATTAGTCTATATGGCGCCTGTGATTAGTCTATATGGCGCCTGTGATTAGCTATATGGCGCCTGTGATTAGTCTATATGGCGCCTGTGATTAGTCTATATGGCGCCTGTGATTAGTCTATATGGCGCCTGTGATTAGCTATATGGCGCCTGTGATTAGTCTATATGGCGCCTGTGATTAGTCGATATGGCGCCTGTGATTAGTCTATATGGCGCCTGTGATTAGTCTATATGGTCCTGTGATTAGCTATATGGCGCCTGTGATTAGTCTATATGGCGCCTGTGATTAGTCTATATGGCGCCTGTGATTAGTCTATATGGCGCCTGTGATTAGTCTATATGGCGCCTGTGATTAGCTATATGGCGCCTGTGATTAGTCTATATGGCGCCTGTGATTAGTCTATATGGCGCCTGTGATTAGCTATATGGCGCCTGTGATTAGTCTATATGGCGCCTGTGATTAGTCTATATGGCGCCTGTGATTAGTCTATATGGCGCCTGTGATTAGTCTATATGGCGCCTGTGATTAGCTATATGGCGCCTGTGATTAGTCTATATGGCGCCTGTGATTAGCTATATGGCGCCTGTGATTAGTCTATATGGCGCCTGTGATTAGTCTATATGGCGCCTGTGATTAGCTATATGGCGCCTGTGATTAGTCTATATGGCGCCTGTGATTAGTCTATATGGCGCCTGTGATTAGTCTATATGGCGCCTGTGATTAGTCTATATGGCGCTCGCTGCTCCAATTTTTTGCTGGATAGATGAGATAAATAGATAATAGATAGACCTATGGAATTAGAATAGTGCATTCTCTTGGGTCATGTGACTGTGGTGCTATAGCTATGGCCTGACGGCAGCCGGTTACCATAGACATTATTGTGCCTTTCGTCCGTTATGTGACCTATAGGTACAGACACATGACGTTGATATGACGCGTCCTGTCGCCTTCCATCATCTGTCCGTCCTTCCCATCTCCCATGCAGCCATCATCTCACCCCCGTGTTATGGCGCGCGGCAGGACGTGTCCTCGGGGCAGACCCCGGTGCCTTATGTTTCAAGGGTTAACAGCGGTGCCGCTGATTGACAGGATGCTTCCATGGCCACGCCTCTTACACGCTCCGTGACTTGTTATTGGTCGCTAGCGGTCACGCCCTGCGGCCAATGGCCTGGTGCAGCCCACGCGTGTGCCCCGCTGCCATTGGTTGAAAGTTACTGTGGGAAAGAAAGTTTGGGAAGTTTCACACGAGCCGTTCGCGTGCAGATAGCGCTATATAAAGAAGGAGCCAAGCGGAGGGCAGTCACAGGCGCACAGGGCAGCACGCCAGGCGGAGCAGCACCCGCACCCGTGTGACACGCAGCCCGCACACTGCAGGGAGCGCGGGGCCCGCACCGTACCTCACCGCCCGGGAGCACAGAGCCGCGCGCAGCCAGAAGATGCCAGCAGACATGATGGAGAAGAACGCCTCTCCTCCGGTGGCGGCCACCCCGGCCAGCATGAGCAGCACCCCGGACAAGCCCAGGACTGCCTCCGAGCACAGGAAGGTACGCGGGCTCCTGCTGTGTTTGGGGGTCCTGCTGTATTTGGGGGGTCCTGCTGTACTGGTGGCTGTGTTGTATTTGGGGGGTCCTGCTGTACTGGTGGCTGTGGTTGTATTTGGGGGGTCCTGCTGCACTCAGCCCAGACACTCACAGCTCTCTTCCTTATAGTCATCCAAACCGATCATGGAGAAGAGACGGCGGGCGAGAATAAACGAGAGCCTGAGCCAGCTGAAGACCCTCATCCTGGACGCCCTGAAGAAGGATGTAAGTGTCCTGCCTCTGTGATATAGATGATATATGTCAGCCCCTGTGTAATGTGGTTGGATAGGTCGTGTGATATGGATGGATGTCAGCCCCCGTGTGATATAGAAAGATACATAGACGTGTGATATGGATGGATGTCAGCCCCTGTGTGATATGGATGGATAGGTGTCAGTCCCTGTGTGCTGGGCATTAGGGCTAATACTACATGACAGTGTATGTGTCTTAGTCCTGCTGGGCTGGGGGTTAATGGCTGTCTTGTCCCTGCAGAGCTCCCGGCACTCCAAGCTGGAGAAGGCCGACATCCTGGAGATGACGGTGAAGCACCTCCGGAACCTGCAGAGAGTCCAGATGACGGGTGAGTCCTGATCCTGCCAGACTTCCTCCTGCGGTGTGAATGGCATTCTCTCCGTCTTTCCCACGGTCTGGGCTTATTTATAGCTCGGGAGGGGAGGAGGGAGCGGTGCTGTGTCCTGCACCAGATCCACGGCGTGGTGCCCAGATCCCCCCTAATAACCGGCTGTCCTCTTCTCTCCGCAGCTGCTCTCAGCACAGACCCCACAGTCCTGGGAAAATACAGAGCGGGATTCAGCGAGTGCATGAACGAAGTCACCCGATTCTTGTCCACGTGTGAAGGGGTTAACACCGAAGTGCGGACCCGTCTCCTGGGACATCTGGCTAACTGCATGAATCAGATCAATGCCATGAACTACCCAGCGCAGCCCCAGATGCCAACAGCTGCCGCCCCACACCCGGCTTTTGGACAACCGTTAGTTCAGCTTCCTGCCAGTGCGCCACAAGGCAGCCCAGCTCCCATGGGTGGGGTGCCCTGCAAGATGGGGGGCCCCCAAGTAGAAGCTGCCAAGGTCTATGGAGGCTTTCAGCTGGTGCCAGCATCTGATGGACAGTTTGCCTTCTTGATCACTAACCCGGCCTTCCCACACAATGGATCTGTCATCCCAGTCTACACTAACTCCGGTGTGGCCAGTGGACTACCTGCCGCAGTATCCCCCTCCGTCATGCCCTCGGTCACTGCCGACTCTGTATGGAGACCCTGGTGATCGGACTTACAGGCGCTTTCTTTTAGAAAGATTAGTTCCTACTAGTAAATCCTTTTTGTAGCGAGAATGCACTATGTTTGTACATAGGAAATGTTCATATTGAATGTGCCCTTGTAATATAAGATTGCAATTTATATTTCGTTTCTACACGAAAGTTTCTTTTTTTTTTTGTTATTGAGATGCCAAAGACATTGAATAAGCTCTTATCGTTCTTCCTATTGTGGAAGCATTACATGTCATTAATAAAACCGCACAGTTATTATTTTGATGATCCTGGGCTTCTCCAGTGTTGGCTGTATGTGTTGGTGCTGACATTTTCATACCAAAACCTGCGAGAAATAACATATGGGACCGGGTATAATGTGCACATAGGCTGGAAGGATCCGATTATTATACTGTATGCAATGTGTGTATGTATATTAGGAAATCTGCATCATTTACAGTGTTATTTAATATTGGCTTATTATACACAAGTGTTGCCGTCATACAACAGAAAGGTAGACCTCAAATTTACCCTCACAATATAGGATTTATAGACATATGCCCAAGGTAAGAATTCACATAGGACCATGTATAATGTGCACATATGCAATAATTAGATTATATGGCTACACAGAAATGGGAAATAATTCTGCATAATTTGAAATATATGTATTTATTATTGACTTATTCTTCACTACAGCAGAAAGGTAGACCTGTAATATCGTAATTTTATTTATATAGCGCCAACATATTCCGCCACACTTTATAATTAAGCAGGGGCTAGTACAAATAATAAAGACCTCACAAAGTAACACACAGTTCATCAGATCCAGGAGGAGTGAGGGTCCGGCTTCCAATCTGTAAGGAAATGGGGGACACAATAGGTAGAATGTGCTTGTCATGTATGGTCCAGCCATCAATGTAATAACTAGGGGTTATGATATAACGCTGCATGATCCGGTCACCAGACCTCCAAATTACCCCCACAATGTAGGATTCCTAGGCCAAAGCCCAAGATAAAGAATTGGCACCATGGGAGAAATCACATAAAAGGCTGTGAATAATGTGCACATATAGAATAATTACATTATTGTAGAATAATACGATGGCATGTCTATAAACACTAAAGTCCGACCATAGGAAATAATTGTGCATCATTTACAATATATGTGTTTAATATTGGTTCATTCTATAAAAGATACAGAAATCAAGATAATGCATGGGCACCAAGTGAGAAGATCTGGAAGGAAAGGGGTGACTTCATAATCGACTATTTCTAAATTTGATATCTACGACATTTTTATTTGTAACTTTTTTTTTCTGGAGATGTGGTCTCCAGTCCTCATTTTGGCACGTCTGATCTCACGAGTGTCATTTTAGGTGTTTTTGTGGTCATGTGTGACCTTTGTAGCATCTTAGTGGCAGCCGTGTTCTGGAGCGTTTGGGATCTCCTAGTGAGGTCCCCGCTATACCGTAATGAGCCACATCTCTGGTTTCG
The DNA here is from genome assembly GCF_051348905.1 of Ranitomeya variabilis. Taxonomy (NCBI): domain Eukaryota; kingdom Metazoa; phylum Chordata; class Amphibia; order Anura; family Dendrobatidae; genus Ranitomeya; species Ranitomeya variabilis. The sequence goes on from NC_135233.1 coordinate 880,371,519, forward strand.
GCTCCTCTGGAAGTTTGGAACAAGCCTGAACCAAATGGGACAATTTCAGACAGTCCGGGATCTGCAGGGAATTCCTCGTCAAATCCCAGCATCCAGACGTGTTGTGCTCTGTCTGGAGCAGCCAGGTGTCTGACAAATCCAGGTGTTTAGGAAGTAAAAGCCACAATGAAAACCAACGAGACGAGACAGATCCGAGCCGAGACCCAGGCAGCCCCAGGCTGTGCCGTCTGTATCCTGTAACACTGACATGTCCCGGGAAGTATGCTGCAAACTGCACGGGGCCCACAACTATTCCACATTTGTATTATCATTCATAAGCCTATGGCTTCAGAGAAATACTTCTAAACCACAAGTGTGCTACTGAGGTATCCCAAGAAGTCACTCACTTCAAGGTACAGTTACTTAGATCAGATTTTAACAGGCTGACACTGCCCCCTACAGGTACACACAGCTAACAGCAAGCACATGAAAGAACTCCAAAAGTAACTGCCAAGCTTGTCCCTGTACAAACCAAGACCTTGTGCCCTTTCTACCTCTGCTTCTAAAATGAAGAATAAAAATTGTGCTAAATAAAGTTTTAACCCAAACTATTCTAAACGTATGCGTAGCTCCCTTGCAGCTTGTAACTCATCTATATTTTCCTATTTATCAATGGGGAGAACAAATTAAAAAAGCTGCCTGTAAAGTAAAGAAGACAAGTGTCTGCACTTACCATAGATTCCATCCATATAGATAACTTATAGACATATAAGACATGTAACAATGGCTAATCAAGGGTGGATGGCGGCATTCACTACATATAGTACATATAGCGGGATGATTTACACTGTCTACATAGCAGATGTCCGCTCTAGTCTGCAAAACTCAATTTAAGGTTTTATGTTGTATTCTCATAATAACCGCAGCTAAATTACGTGGCTCTATTCTGCTCTCCAGTGTGACCTTTCAGCACGTTTCTAAGCAAGCAGGACTATTACGGGCATTCAGATGACATGATGGAAAACTGATGGACCCTGACAACAATCTGTCCTGATCACATAGTGGATTGTGCATCCCTAACATAGTACACATAGGGGGCTGTGCACACAACATGTGACACGCATCCCTAACATAGTACACATAGGGGACTGTGCACACAACATGTGATACACGCATCCCTAACAGTACACATAGGGGGCTGTGCACACAACATGTGATACACGCATCCCTAACATAGTACACATAGGGGTCTGTGCACACAACATGTGATACACGCATCCCTAACATAGTACGCATAGGGGTCTGTGCACACAACATGTGTTACACGCATCCCTAACAGTACACATAGGGGTCTGTGCACACAACATGTGTTACACGCATCCCTAACATAGTACACATAGGGGTCTGTGCACACAACATGTGTTACACGCATCCCTAACATAGTACACATAGGGGGCTGTGCACACAACATGTGTTACACGCATCCCTAACATAGTACACATAGGGGGCTGTGCACACAACATGTGTTACACGAGGGCGAACTCCTCAGGTTTGCCAAGAAGAAGATGCTTGGACACACCAGCTATTTTTGTCCTGAACCGTCTTTTAGCTTATTGTAATTTCCTGACCGCTTGTTCATCGTTTTTGACCACTGTTAATTTTTTTGAGCGTTTTTCCATCATTTTTGAATTATCTTTTCCACTGCCATTTTCTGGTGTTTTTACTTTCTTCATTCAACAATGACGACACCTGCTAGTTTCTGAAGCAAAAATGCTGAGAGTGCACTCAAAAAGACACCTATGGGTCTTCTGGGCAACTCTGGAGCCTTCCCATTGAGTTGTATAATAAAGCATGAAGAAAAAAAGGTACTCCAGTGTAGAAAAATATAAAAGTTTGTCTTTATTGGAAAAAAATCATAACATCAGGCACAATGCGGACAATAGTGTTGAGCGATACCGTCCGATACTTGAAAGTATCGGTATCGGAAAGTATCGGCCGATACCGGCAAAGTATCGGATCCAATCCGATACCGATACCCGATACCAATACAAGTCAATGGGACTCAGGTATCGGACGGTATTCCTGATGGTTCCCAGGGTCTGAAGGAGAGGAAACTCTCCTTCAGGCCCTGGGAACCATATTAATGTGTAAAAGAAAGAATTAAAATAAAAAATATCGCTATACTCACCTGTCCGACGCAGCCGGGACCTCAGCGAGGGAACCGGCAGCGTTGTTTGTTTAAAATTCGCGCTTTTACTTGGTTACGTGAGATCCCGGCTTGTGATTGGTCAGGGCGGCCATGTTGCCGGGACGCGGACCAATCACAGCAAGCCGTGACGAAATTACGTCACGGCTTGCTGTGATTGGTCCGCGTCCCGGCAACATGGCCGCCATTAACCAATCACAAGCCGTGACGTCACGGGAGGCTGGACATGCGCGTATTTTGAAAAGCGCGCGTGTCCAGCCTCCAGTGACGTCCCGGCTTATGATTGGTCACGGCGCCATGTTGCCGGGACGCGGACCAATCACAGCAAGCCGTGACGAAATTACGTCACGGCTTGCTGTGATTGGTCCGCGTCCCGGCAACATGGCCGCCATTAACCAATCACAAGCCGTGACGTCACGGGAGGCTGGACACGCGCGCTTTTCAAAATACGCGCGTGTCCAGCCTCCCGTGACGTCACGGCTTGTGATTGGTTAATGGCGGCCATGTTGCCGGGACGTCACTGGAGGCTGGACACGCGCGCTTTTCAAAATCAAAATACGCGCATGTCCAGCCTCCCGTGACGTCACGGCTTGTGATTGGTTAATGGTGGCCATGTTGCCGGGACGTCACTGGAGGCTGGACACGCGCGCTTTTCAAAATACGCGCATGTCCAGCCTCCCGTGACGTCACGGCTTGTGATTGGTTAATGGCGGCCATGTTGCCGGGACGTCACTGGAGGCTGGACACGCGCGCTTTTCAAAATACGCGCATGTCCAGCCTCCCGTGACGTCACAGCTTGTGATTGGTTAATGGCGGCCATGTTGCCGGGACGCGGACCAATCACAGCAAGCCGTGACGTAATTTCGTCACGGCTTGCTGTGATTGGTCCGCGTCCCGGCAACATGGCCGCCCTGACCAATCACAAGCCGGGACTTCACGTAACCAAGTAAAAGCGCGAAATTTAAACAAACAACGCTGCCGGTTCCCTCGCTGAGGTCCCGGCTGCGTCGGACAGGTGAGTATAGCGATATTTTTTATTTTAATTCTCTTTTTTACACATTAATACATTAATGTTGTTGCGATACCCGATACCCGATACCACAAAAGTATCGGATCTCGGTATCGGAAATTCCGATACAGCAAGTATCGGCCGATACCCGATACTTGCAGTATCGGAATGCTCAACACTAGCGGACAACATATAGATCCCAGAGAGCTACCAGCCGACACGTTTCGACACTCCGTTCTTACTAATGGTTGAGATCGGAGTGTCGAAACAGGTCGGCTGGTAGCTCTCTGGGATCTATATGTTGTCCGCATTGTGCCTGTTGTTAGGATTTTTTTTCCATTAAAGACGAAATTTTATTTTTTCTATGCTGGAGTACCTTTTTTTTCATTCTTTGTAACTTGCACGCCCAAGCCCAGGCGGCTCCGTGCGTGGAACTCATTCTTAGAAAGAGACTGCAAATGGTGAGCTGACTTCTCCCGTTCCCTAGTCCTTCTTTATATATAGTAAAGCATGGCGCGTCTTCAGAGCAGAAGATGCCCATGCCGCTATAATAAGGCTTTAGGTTATACAATTGTGACAAGTCATTTAGCTGCAAGCTAGTGAATATGACACCGTTGTCCTTGGCGCTGTTTGTATAATAAAGGCTACTTTCACACTAGCGTTAACTGCAAACCGTCACAAATCATCTTTTTGCCGAAAAAACGGATGCGTCAAAAAAAGTGAAAAACGTATGCAACGCATACAGCATTTCGACGGATCCGTCGCAAATCCGCTAAACGGTTCAGTCGAAATACTGGATGCGTTGCATACGTTGCATCCGTTTTTACCATCCGTTGCATCTGTTTTTACGACGGATCCGGTTTTAAAATGGGAGGCTCCCAAATTTGATTGGCTACTGGAAAATATGGAAAACTATATAGTTACTGTTTTTACAGCCCATCTTTGAGGGTTTTAGTTTTGTGGCAGCGATGGAAGGTGTTCTTTTGAGGATTGCGAGTTTGGTTACTGACGTTATATTTGAGACGAATCGCCTGGATATCATAGTGCGGGAGAAGGAGGCGGCAGAAAGACGGAGGATGCTTCTGCAGGAACGGAGCCGGAGGCGACTGTGGATTCATCCGATTAATCAACTACGGATGACCCGGGGTGTCCAGTCCACTCTCTACCTGGAGTTGCGGCACGATCCTCAAAAATTCTACAATTACGTACGGATGAGGATGGAAAATTTTGACTATTTGCTTGAAAAACTGGAGGATGTCATCCAAAGGCAGGACACAAGGATGAGGCTTGCCATCACACCGGCGGAGCGGCTGATGGTGACCCTGCAGTAAGCCTCTTTTTTTATTTCATTGCTGATATTTAATGTTACATTACATGCTGCAGACAATACTGCACTGACATATTGCGCACTATTTTCTGCAGCATGTAATTTTTGTTTTGTTTGCGGCCATTCCACTATTTTACACCGGTTTCATGCAGGTTTTATTGTGTGTCCCGTCCTAAAAAAAATGTTCACAGTGCCATTTATTTAAACTGAAAATGTTGTTGGTCTGTGCAATTTTTTCAAACATTTATTTTATTTTTTTTCAGCTTCCTAGCTACGGGTGAATCTATTACTTTGCTCCATTACCAATTCCGGCTGGGCATTTCCACTATTTCAGGAATAGTGAAGGAGACATGTCGGGCGATTTGGACCACTTTACAGCCAGAGTATATCCCCCAACCATCCATGGAAATCTGGTTGAGAAGTGCCGAACAGTTTCAGCAAATTTGCCATTTCCCAATTTGTGTTGGTGCAGTTGACGGGAAACACATAAGGATTGCGAAACTGGCAGGAACAGGCTCTGAGTACTTCAATTACAAGAAGTACTTCTCCATTGTCCTTATGGCTATTGCAGACACCAACTGCAAGTTCCTTGCTGTGGACATAGGAGCGTATGGACGGTCCATTGATTCGCAGGTTTTTAAAAACTCTCCAATGGGTCGTTGCCTTTATGGAGAGACCTACGATTTCCCGCCAGCCAGACCACTGCCAGGAACAAGTGAACCAGCCATGCAACATGTTTGTGTAGGTGATGAAGCGTTTCAACTCTTGCCGCACCTACTGAAACCGTATAGTAGCCCGAACTTAAACCGTAACAAACGGGTATTTAATTACCGCCTTACTAGAGCACGAAGAGTAGTAGAGTGCTCTTTTGGCATATTGACGGCGAAGTGGCGAGTTCTGCTGATGGCAATCAAACTAAAAACCACAACTGTAGACGAGGTTGTTAAAGCCTGTGTGGTGCTCCATAACTTTGTCCTTTCAAAGGAGCCCGTTTCCTTGGATGACGAAGAATTGGAGACAACCTTGTGGGATTACCGCAGCAGCTCGGTTCGCTCCACAGGTTCTGTTACAAGGATGAGGGATCAGTTTGCGGATTATTTTGTGTCACCTGTCGGGCGGATCCCATGGCAAGACATCATTGTGTGACCTGTTTTCCATGTGTTTTGTTTATGTAAAAAATGTGTTTCTCCTAAAAAAAAAAAAAAAAAAAGGTCCAAAAGCGTGGTTTTCTTGCTAATAAAACCAATATGTACCTTTCGCACGTCTGGTGTTTATTTTTAGTTTACCTTTTTTATTAGTTACCATATTACCTTAATAAATCCACACACACACAAAGAGTAGAATTTAAATCAGACAGATTTTTATTTGAACTCTTTTTTTAAATTGGTTTTTTTTTTCTTTGCAAAAAAAATATATATTTGCTATTTTAATTTTTTTTTTTTTTTACTTTTCAAATTATTTTTTAAAAATTTTAACATTTGTACATTATGTCATAAATCTTCAAAGTGTGGGGTGGAGAGACGAGGGGAGGAGGGGCTGGAAGGTTGGACCACGTCGATAGGTGGGGAAACCCTACTTGGTTGGGGTGCAGTGGAAGGGGGGGTAAAACCAGGAGGTGTTGGGGTAGGGGGAATACTTACTGGGGAAGATAAGCTGGGCAAGGAAGAAAACATTGGGGAAGAAATTTGGTTTGGGGGCCGGGATGGGTATGGGGACTGGGTTGGGTATTGGGACTGGGTTGGGTATTGGGACTGGCGTGGGTATTGGGGCTGGGTTTGGTAATGGGGCTGGTGTGGGGATTGGGGCTGGGTTTGGTATTGGGGCTGGTGTGGGTATTGGGGCTGGGTTTGGTAATGGGGGGTATGGTGTGGAAATGGGGCCTGGGGTGGGGCATGGTGTGGAAATGGGGCCTGGGGTGGGGCATGGTGTGGAAATGGGGCCTGGGGTGGGGCCTGGGGTGGAATTGTGGTGGATGTGTGGGTAGATTGGGGTTCGTTAAGGGCCTTCAGTAGAGCATTATGGCAGGTATTCATTACCCGCATCTGTTGCTGAAGAGAAAGATTCTCCATGCTCCTGAGCATGGATTGAAAAAAAGATTGGCCGGAGACTAACTTACATCTGAATGCAGCCTATCCAAGCGACTGCTGGTTTCATGGCTTGTTTCACTGATGCGGGATTGCACCATGTTGAAACCAGCAGTCACTTGCTCTCCCAAAATTTTGAAAGAGCCTTGGAAGGATGCATTCAGATGTAAGAATTCAGGAGCATAGCTCCTTTCCTGACCCCTCTGTCGCTGCCGCCACGAACCTAATGGTGGTCTAGAGGTGGCAGGATCAGAGGGGTGGGGTAAAGGGAACGCTGTCTGTTCAGCATCAGATGCGAGCAATGAAGCCTGCAATAATGCTCCACTGCTTGGGGCGGCTGAAGTGAAGGGACAGAGGGGTCAGAGGAGGGGTCAGTGGTGTGGGGCCTACCGACGTGGCCCTCAGTGGCGGACTCAGGAGGGATCGCTCCAGAGGGCGCAGAGGAAGATGCAGGCGCCCGGTGGCTGGAGAAGGTGCTGTGAAAGGAAAAACAAAAACAATTAATATATTGATATGAAAAAGCCCTGACTGAAACCAAACTAAGTTAGACAGGTTAACATGGTTATTAGTGGGCTGTAGAATACTTACACTCTGCTCAGCATGGTTCACCTCAGGAAGGAGAGGGCCTGGCCGTGTTTGTATCTGCTCCTCTTCCTTCCTACTGAGCCACTCGGGGCCTGCATCTCCATGTTGAATTCCCTCTTAAAGCGATCCCTCAGTGACCGCCACCGCTTCCTAATCTTTCCGCCTGTGAAGACAAGAATGAAAAGAAAAAAAAAAAATGGGTAAATGCAATACATTACATTCAGCTCAAAACATCACTGAAAAGTGAATACTTACATAGTTTGCTCTGCTGCTGTGGATGAAGGTCCTCCCACCTTGGAAAGATGTTATGGCACACTTCGTCCCGGAGCCGACGGGTTACACCGCTATCGGCATGCCTGCGGTTAGCCATGTTCCACAGCGGCTCCCGCTCGCGAACCTCCTCGATGAGACTGTCAATGTCGATGTCATCATCAAACGCTTCTGCGGGAGCACGCTGTGAAGCCTGTGCAAAAAAAAGAAGAAGAAAAAGAAAAAAATTAGTACACTGAAACACAAAAGTACCAATAGAATCCCCCCCCCCAAAAAAACTCACTGATGGCCAACCACGTCGCCGATTCCGCCGATTCTGGGAGCGGCTGGGAGAACCTTCACGGTTTGCTGGCTGTTCAGCAGCAGCAGCAGCTCGAGCGGCAGGAGACTGAAATAAATGAAACAAATTCTCTGTAATGTAGGCATGTTTTCTGTGTTTAGTTATGTATGAAAATCTGTTTTGTGTATGGTGCAGTGTGATGTGTGAAGCAACTGTTTCACCACTACTTACACTTGGTTCCTCCTCTACTTGCATCTCTCCACCCGTCTCGCCCCCTTCTGACAGCTCCTCATCTGATTCAGCTTCCTGTTTAAACATAATTTATGCATGTAGTGATCAACAAAACATGTAAATTAAACCCCCCCCCCAAAAAAATAAAAAATTTGGGGTTAACTTACAGATACACGCTGTTGCTGTGGAGGAGGGCTGTCAGAAGAGGACATTGTTGCGTGCTGTGGTCCTGGTGACACTTGCAATCTGCTCTACACATTGAAGTAGCAGATTTGGGGTCTTCAAAACTTACTTTTAACGATTGGCGGATGTGGTCCTGGTGGGCTGGTCCTGGTGGGCTGTTCCTTGTGGGCAAGACAGGCGGCGGCTGTGGTCCTGGTGTCTCTGTAAGTTTAAAAGACACTTGCAATCTGCTCTATACATTGAAGTAGCAGATTTGGGGTCTTCAAAACTTTTAACGATTGGCGGATGTGGTCCTGGTGGGCTGGTCCTGGTGGGCTGTTCCTGGTGGGCAAGACAGGCGGCGGCTGTGGTCCTGGTGTCTCTGTAAGTTTAAAAGACACTTGCAATCTGCTCTACACATTGAAGTAGCAGATTTGGGGTCTTCAAAACTTACTTTTAATGATTGGCGGATGTGGTCCTGGTGGGCTGGTCCTGGTGGTCTGTTCCTGGTGGGCAAGACAGGTGGCGGCTGTGGTCCTGGTGTCTCTGTAAGTTTAAAAGACACTTGCAATCTGCTCTACACATTGAAGTAGCAGATTTGGGGTCTTCAAAACTTACTTTTAACGATTGGCGGATGTGGTCCTGGTGGGCTATTCCTGGTGGGCAAGACAGGCGGCGGCTGTGGTCCTGGTGTCTCTGTAAGTTTAAAAGACACTTGCAATCTGCTCTACACATTGAAGTAGCAGATTTGGGGTCTTCAAAACTTACTTTGAAAGATGTGTGGGTGTGGTCCTAATGGGCTGGTCAGTGGCTGCGGTCCTGGTGTATCTGTAATATGTATAATGGATTTATAGTTAGACCACCCCCTGAACTAGGTAATGTTTAACGATAAACACCCTGCTAAAATGATGTGAGAAATGTTCATTACAGGTGAACACCAAAACCCAAAAACAGGTGCACGTTATACCATTCATTTCCATGTCCCAAAAAATAAAATTTTGAAATGTGAACCCACCATGCAAAAATATATTTGCCATATTTTATTTTAAAAAATCACCTCCCCCCCAAAAAAACCTTTACAGTATAACCTTTATTAAAAAATAAGCCCTCAACCAACTCTGTATTGCATGTGTAACCATTGTTACATACACCAGTTTTAAATTTACCTTTATGAAATGATACTACGGACATTTTTTTAATAAACATTTTATTAGTTTTTTGTTTTTTTTACCTTTTTTTTTTTTTCAATCACAATTAGGAGCTGAAATGCTCTTTATTTTAAATACAAGTACATCAACTGCAAATGGTTTCAACAGTAAAATAAAATCAACACTTTTAAATAGAAAAAAAAAACACACTCACACATTCAAACCACAAGCTGCAGACCACTAGACTTTGAAAAAATACATCAGATTTAAAAAAACAAACAAAAAAAAACAAACATTTAAACCACATGCTGCACAGACCACTATACAGTAAATACATCAGAAAAAGGCAATTAACCAATTAAAGCATGGACAAATGCACATGCAATCAACAAGACGCACACAAACATGCATGGTATGTGTCCACATTCCGGATCGCATCAGGATTTGGTCAGGATTTTCCATCAGTATTTGTAAGCCAAAACCAGGAGTGGAACAATGAGGGCTCATTTCCACTGGCGAGAGACAAATCGGTCCGTAATCTGGACCGAAAAAAGGGATGTAGCGTATGCGATTGTCATGCGAGTGTAATGCGAGTGCAAAGTGATTTTTAATCGCACCATCCGTTTTACATCCGTATGACATCCGTATGCAATCCGTTTTATTTCTCTGCAACTATTTTTCTACAGTCATTTACAGGACCATGGACAGTGTTCTAGGTCACAGAATGGTGATGTATCCGTAAAAAACGGACGGAATACGGATGGTCCGTATTCCGTCCGTTTTTTTTCTCGCACCCATTGACTTGCATTGGCGAGTCTCGTCCGAGACTCGCAGCAAATCGCAGCACGCTGCGATTTTTTTCTCAGTCCGATTTCGGCTGAGAAAAAAATCGCAAATGAAAAGACACCTATTGAATAACATTGGTCCGAGTGCAATCCGATTTTTTATCGGATTGCACTCGTCCGTTTTCCTCGCCAGTGGAAATGAGCCCTTAGAGGGAAAGTATAATAGGAAAACAGGCACACTTTTGCTTTTATCACCCACTCCTGGTTTTGGCTTCCAAATACTGATGGAAAATCCTGACCAAATCCTGATGCAATCCTGAACGTGGACACATACCCTCCCACATGAACAGGCATAAGATTGGCGAAGGCATAATAAGATGCAGGCACATGAAGACATACATGCAAAAGCACACAGCCGTACAAAAATACACACACACACACACAAAAGCACATAAGCTTTATGCAAATACACATATGTACAACAAAGGCACAAAGGTGGACCCAAACATAAGACGCATACGCACACACATACACACACACACGTAAAAAAGGCTGACATTCCTCCGGCTGGAGCTGCATGTTTTCACAGTGGCTGGCATCAGGGTGGATCTGGACTCTAGCATGGCACTGGCTGTTGCAGGACGATGGCAGGCCTCTGGTTCTCTTCAGGTTTTAAGCTCTTGCTGTAGTCAGTACCTCATACACACAAAAATGCACAGGCACACAGACGCACACAAAAATGGCAATACTCACACTGGCTCTATGGTGGCTGGAGTCTTGTGGCAGGCTGCCTGGAGTCTTGTGGCAGGATGGCTGGAGTCTTGTGGCAGGATGGCTGGAGTCTTGTGGCAGGCTGCCTGGAGTCTTGTGGCAGGATGGCTGGAGTCTTGTGGCAGGCTGCCTGGAGTCTTGTGGCAGGCTGCCTGGAGTCTTGTGGCAGGCTGCCTGGAGTCTTGTGGCAGGATGGCTGGAGTCTTGTGGCAGGATGGCTGGAGTCTTGAGCCGGCAGGCTGGCTTCTTGTGGCAGGCTGGCTGGACTCTTGTGGCAGACTGGCTGTGGTCTTGTGGCAGGCTGCCTGGAGTCTTGTAGCAGGATGGCTGGAGTCTTGTGGCAGGCTGGCTGCAGTCTTGTGGCAGGCTGGCTTCTTGTGGCAGGCTGGCTGGACTCTTGTGGCAGGCTGGCTGGGGTCTTGTGGCAGGCTGGCTGGGGTCTTGTGGCTGGCTGGGGTCTTGTGGCTGGCTGGGGTCTTGCTGGCAGGCTTCTTCTCTCCTCTGGGTCTTGCTGGCATATGTGGGGTTGAAGGCCCAGGCCAGGTTTAAATAGATTTGGGGGTGTCTGGCCAATTGGCAACATAATCCAGCTTCTGAGCATGCTCAGTGTAAAAAGACGTACTGCAGCGCTGCATTGCGTCGTACGACGTGTCCCGACGCATCCGTCGCTCATAGGCTTCCATTGCAGCCAATGACGCATGCCGCAGGATGCGTCGCAACACGTTTTTTAGGCGGAGACAAAAAACGTTACAATCAACTTTTTTTGGCGACGACGTGTCGCCAAATTTCGACGCATACGTCGTACGACGGACACGACGTATGACAATCCATCGCAATGCGTCACCAATACAAGTCTATGGAGAAAAAACGCATCCTGCAAACACTTTTGCAGGATGCGTTTTTTCGGCAAAACGACGCATTTTAACGTTTTGCAGTTAACGCTAGTGTGAAAGTAGCCTTTAAGTTGCAGCATTATAACAATTATTCCCGGTGAGGCTTTTCTTTTTTTTGCATAAAACTATTTTGAACATGTTTCCCCTGTGTAAAGTGTACACCCCATGGTGCAGTAATATCATCAGAGCATCTTCTGCAAATGCTGATCACTAGGAAACATCTTTAGTAGAAGTAGAAGCTGCAGGGTTCCATGTGTTTGACTTTTAGCATGTGTTGAAATGTGTGACTAATAATATAGTCCTGCTTCCCTGGGCTTCCCTTTTCACTGTCCCAAGAGATCATCTGTCAGCACTGTCAGCGCTCACATCCATCCCCTGTAATAATAAGACGCGGAGGGCACAGAGCAGAGGGTCTGCGGCTGCATAGACTCTACTGACTTACAGCACAATCATAGGTCATTGGTCTGATGTCAGTACTTATATGCCGAGATATATACTATTAATATTCGCATCATAGAAAAATGAAGACCTAATATTCCCCCAAATAACCAGCCTTCCACAAATCCTTTTTAAGTAAGTCAGTTAAAAGGAATGTGGCAGTAGGATCACCAATATGGACATACAGATCATAGAAAATGGAATAAAGTGATACTGTTATATCTGTGATCCGATGTCTTATTCCTGAAAAATTCCCACTTTTCTTAATATATAAATGAGCTGTTAAGATCTACGGGCCGCACATAGATCTCCCTGAGAATCTGTCTTCAGAGCTTATTATAAATGACAGACAGCGTTACCAGTGTGAGACATGAAATGACTGACAGCCTGCTCTCCTGTTCTACATGTCTCACACTGGTATCACTCTGTTTTCATTTATTATAAGCTCTGGAGGCAGATTCTTGGGGAGATCTATGTCCGGCCCATAAATGTAAACAGTTCATTTACATGTTAAGAAAAAAGTGGATTTCTCTGGAATAAGACTTTGGATCGCAAATACCAAGGTATCATTTTATTCAAATTCTATGACAGCTCTTATACTGTAGACAGCTTAGCATGGTTCATCATACTGACAGATTCCATTTAACCCCTTCACTTATGTGCCTGTTTTCACCTTCCTGACAAGGCCAATTTTTACAGTTCTGACCAGCGTCACTTTATGTTGTAATAACTCTGGAACGCTTCAATGTATCCCACTGATTCTGATATTGCTTTTTCACGACACATTGTACTTTTTGTTAGTGGTAAGTTTAGGTCGATATTTGTTGCGTTTATTTGTGAAAATATTACATTTTGGCAAAAATGTTGAAAATATGGGAATTTTCAAACTTCTAATTTTTATGCCCTTAAACCAGATAGTTATATAACAGAAGATAGTTAATAAATAACATTTAACACGTGTCAGCTTTATATTAGCATCATTTTTGATTAGTGATGAGTAGTGTTGAGCGATACCGTCCGATACTTGAAAGTATCGGTATCGGAAAGTATCGGCCGATACCGGCAAAGTATCGGATCTAATCCGATACCGATACCCGATACCAATACAAGTCAATGGGACTCATGTATCGGACGGTATTCCTGATGGTTCCCAGGGTCTGAAGGAGAGGAAACTCTCCTTCAGGCCCTGGGAACCATATTAATGTGTAAAAGAAAGAATTAAAATAACTTCCTTACTTGAAGTCCCGGCTTGTGATTGGTCGCGCGCCGCCCATTTTAAAATGCGCGCGTGTCCTGCCTCCCGTGACGTCACGGCTTGTGATTGGTCGCGTCGCCCATGTGACCGCGACGCAACCAATCACAACGCCGGAACGTAATTTTAAAATCCTGAAGGACCTAAAATTACGTCACGGCTTGCTGTGATTGGTCGCGTCGCGGTCACATGGGCGGCGCGCGACCAATCACAAGCCGGGACTTCAAGTAAGGAAGTTAAAGCGCGAATTTTAAGCAAACAACGCTGCCGGTTCCCTCGCTGAAGTCCAGGCTGCGTCGGAGAGGTGAGTATAGCAATATTTTTTATTTTAATTCTTTCTTTTACACATTAATGTTGTTTCGATACCAATACCCGATACCACAAAAGTATCGGATCTCGGTATCGGAATTCCGATACAGCAAATATCGGCCGATACCCGATACTTGCGGTATCGGAATGCTCAACACTAGTGATGAGCGAATATACTCGTTACTCGAGATTTCTCGAGCACTCTTGGGTGTCCTCCAAGTATTTTTTAGTGCTCGGAGATTTAGTTTTTCTTGCCGCAGCTGAATGATTTACATCTGTTAGCCAGCATAAGTACATGTGGGGGTTGCCTGGTTGCTAGGGAATCCCCACATGTATGAGTAATCAAGCTGGCTAACAGATGTAAATCATTCAGCTGAGGTGAGAAAAACGAAATCTCCGAGCACTAAAAAATACTCGGAGGACCCCCGAGCGTGCTCAGGAAATCTCGAGTAACGAGTATATTCGCTCATCACTATTTGTGATACATACCGTATATACTCGAGTATAAGCCAAGATCTTCAGCCCATTTTTTGGGGCTGAAAGTCCCCCTCTCGGCTTATACTCGAGTCATACCCAGGGGTCGGCAGGGGAGGGGGAGCGGGGGCTGTCTAATTATACTCGCCTGCTCCTGGCGCAGTCCCTGCAGGTCTCTGGCTGCCCGGCGCCCCAGCTTCTTCCTGTACTGAGCGGTCACATGGTACCGCTCATTACAGTAATGAATATGCGGCTCCACCTCAGATAGAGGTGGAGCCGCATATTCATTACTGTAATGAGCGGTAACTGTGACCGCTCAGTACAGGGAGAAGCAGCAGCACCGGGGAAGCAGGGACTGCACAGCGCCAGGAGCAGGTGAGTATAACGGGGAGCGCAGCGCGATATTCACCTGCTCCTCGTTCTGGGCACCACTCCATCTTCAGCATCTTCTGCTGCGACGCTCAGGTCAGAGGGCGCGGTGAAGTAATTAGTGCACGCCCTCTGCCTGAACGTCAGTGCAGAAGACGCTGAAGATGGAGCGGTGCCGGAACGAGGAGCAGGTCAATATTGAAAGTGCCGGGGGCCTGAGTGACAGAGAGCTGAGTATGTGATTTTTTTTTTTATCGCAGCAACAGCAAATGGTGCAAGTGTCTGTATGGGGCATCTATGGGGCCATAACATTTGTGCAGCACTATATGGGGCAAGTGTCTGTATGGGGCCATAATTAACGTTTGTGTAGCACTATATGGGGCAAGTGTCTGTATGGAGCATCTTATGGGGCCATAACATTTGTGCAGCACTATATGGGGCAAGTGTCTGTATGGAGCATCTATGGGGCCATAACATTTGTGCAGCATTATATGGGGCAAGTGTCTATATGGGGCCATAATCAACATTTGTGTAGCACTATATGGGGCAAGTGTCTGTATGGAGCATCTTATGGGGCCGTAATCAACGTTTCTGCAGCATTATATGGGGCAAATATCTTTATGGAGCATCTTATGGGGCCATAATCAAAATTATATTGGGCAAATGTGTCTATGGAGCATCTTATGGGGCCAATAGTAACCTTTATGCAGGATTATATGGGGCATATTTTAATATGGAGCATCTTATGGGGCCCATCATAAACTTTATGGAGCATTATATGGGACTCCTGATTCAATATGGATATTCAAAAACACTTAACCTACTGATGTCTCAATTAATTTAACTTTTATTGGTATCTATTTTTATTTTTGAAATTTACCAGTAGCTGCTGCATTTTCCCCCCTAGGCTTATACTCGAGTCATTAAGTTTTTCCAGTTTTTTGTGGCAAAATTTGGGGGGTCGGCTTATACTCGGGTCGGCTTATACTCGAGTATATACGGTAATTTATTTTTGTCAGAAGGGTTCAAAGTTGATCAGCAATTTCTCAACTCCTGGTTGTCCTATGACAGCACACAATGGGTTAATACTCTAACCCTAGCTGAAACAGAAGCTGAGAGTGAGAAATAATGAGGAATAAACATAACAATCAATTAAGCAGACACCCTTACAACCCCTACCTTAAAGGCAGTAAGGAGACCCTATACCATATAAGTTCTTACAGCAATAATATGTTTAATTAACACAGGGAGGGAAGTCTACAGATCTCAGCTGCCAGGTGACGGACCCCCATCAATCTCATATTGATGACCCACCCTATATTCAAACTAAACAAGATACAAGATCAGGACAGTGCCAATATTTTCCCTACCCTGATAGTTTGCTGCATCGTATCACTGTAGATGGAATGTATCATTGGAAACTCCAACCAATTTATCTCACAGAGGACTGGACCTAATGTAGCAAAACCTCAGCTGTGAGAAGAATTAGGACTGGATTTGTAAACAATAATATTCCAATGAATTGATGGCAATCAGGTTCCTTGAATATGCCGACAGGACATCAGACTTACAGTATGAACTCAGGGAATCGAGAAACCCATAGAAATAATCATTAGTAGGGTTTGTATACTAATTTCCACTGCAGCCTGTTCACAGTTGTATAATATTGGGCCATGAGCTGCATTTATAACAGTTTTCCTTGTCTGGGAATGGTAGTTCCAAAAGTAACAATCTGAATAATTTCCTGTATCAATAACTCAGCTCCAGTAATATTGTATACTTAATAATATTCTTTATTTTTATATAGCGCTAACATATTCCGCAACGCTTTACAGACATTATCATCACTGTCCCCGATGAGGCTCACAATCTAATTTCCCTATCAGTATGTCTTTGGAATGTGGGAGGAAACCGGAGAACCCGGAGAAAACCCACGCAAACATGGAGAGAACATGAACAGTCCTTGCAGATGTTGTATACTTCATTTGGAATATTATTAGACTTCGGGCTCATGCAGACAAGCGAGTAAGGCTACTTTCACACTAGCATCCTGCACTGCACGTCGCTGTGCGTCGTTTTGTAGAAAAAACGCATCCTGCAAAAGTGCTTGCAGGATGAGTTTTTTCTCCATTGACTTGCATTAGCGACGCAGTGCGACGCATTGCCACACATCGCAACCGTCGTGCGACGGTGGCGTCGTGTTGCGTCGGACCGTCGCCACCAAAAAACGTTGCTTGTAACGTTTTTTGCTGCGTCGTTTCCGTCTTTTCCGACCGCGCATGCGCGGCCGAAACTCTGCCCCCGCCTTCCCTCACAATGGGGCAGCGGATGCGTTGAAAAACAGCATCCGCCGCCCCCGTTGTGCGGCACATTCACTGCTAGCGTCGGTGCGCCGCAATGACGCAATTCGTTGTGCGTCGTCCGACGCTAGTGTGAAAGTAGCCTAAGTCTGACAATATCTGATTAGACAGCACACTACTATTCAATAGGGCTGTTAAGATAAACGATTTTTCTGTCGGACATTCTGACTGCCCACGAGAGACAATTCGCAGCATGCACTGGCATCCAATTTCTATATATACATTCCTATTATGAACCTAGGAACCTATTTGATCATGTACAATTTTTAATGTAGATGTATAAAAGCGGATCACACATGGACATAACACAGACGTCAGACGAATGTAAAAAACGGACACACAAATGAAATTCGGATGAAAATGAGGCTGAAAATCGCCAAACGTTTCCTGGACAGTTTTTCATACGCTCTTCTCCAGCTGGCCTATAGGAAAACATCGGAGACCCTTCTGAACTCTCTCAATGAATTGGAGATGACAAGGTCTTGTGGCAGAGCTCTATAGTCTAACACTGTAAAGAATCTTCTCATCTATGTTGGTGTAGAGCATTTCCTTGCATCGAGGAATTCCCACAGTTCGGGGTATAATGTGGGTGTCTGTGCCAGAGATACAAATACTTACTGTATCCTAATGCTTATCAGTCATACATTGCTTGATTTGTTATTGTTGAGCCAACAGCAGTTTAGGTCACCATTCAGATTGGTGAATGTTCACCTTCTGGAAAGGCTTAGTTGGCGGTCAGCTGAATGATAAGACATAAGGAGACAGCTTTGGGGAGCAATTAGATAACACTTGTACATCACTTGCAACAGACTTTATAGTCACTGTGATTGATAGACAACTATATACTAAAAGTCAGATAAGCATGTCATAACCGAGTGAGCATGTTCTCTACAGGTACAGCCTGGGGCAAAATAACAGTAATCTTACAAGGATGTACGGAATACAAACACAACACCTAGGTTACAGCTCACCACCCCGCTACTATTAGGATCCACTGAAGCAGAAACCTGAAGGTGCCCTTTCACAATGCGTTCTTCGCCACTTTCAGTGGTCCCGTTAGGGCTTACATCTGAACCCCCAAGTAGTACTTCAGATGTCATGGTGTCTGCCTTCAGTAGGTGTAAACTGATGGACGAGAGAGCACATGGTGACCCGTCTGCACCATTATAGTCAATGGTCCCATCAGCACATATGCTCAAATCCCATTTTTCAGGGGACTTGGACATAAGCCCCAACGGGGCCATGGAATGTGGCGAAGATCACAGTGTGAATACACTTGTAGATACAGTATCTGTTGACTGACAGCTTCCGTCCGACCCTCCATACACATGCAAGCTCAACTGATATTGAATTTGCAGCTTATATATAATATTATGGGTACAGCAATAAGCTAGACCAACATGCCATATAGTTGTCATACGTTTTGCTATTTATGGGCAAAAGGTAAAATAACTACATTCCATATCATTGAGCAGAGTGTGATTTTGCATCATAAGGGTATGTTCACATGTGGGGATTTTCTAGCATTTTTTTTTTTTACCTCTTTTTTGGGGCGGTACAGTGGCAGCAAAAGCAATGATATTTTAGAAATCTCATGCACGCAAAGTGGTTTTATATTTTTCCTGACTGAATTTCAGCACTGCTTCATTTTTGAAAATCTGCAACATGTCAATTCTTACAGAATTTCTGTGCCATTTTTTACCCATTGAAAGTAATGAGGAAATGCAAAAACGTTGAAAACAAAATGCAGTATTCCATTTGTGATACAATTTTTGCAGCCGTTTTGGTGAATAAAACTAACTTTATTAACACGTACGCTAGACAATTCACAAATGTCATTCACTTAAAACATTGAGCAAAATCGCAGCTGATAGTTGTGTTTTATACAGAGCTTTTTACTGCCAAGAGCAAAGTTTGGGCTGCAGAAAAAATGCTGCAAAAACGCAACATGTGAACAAACCCTAAAGCACAGTGAATTCATAAATGAACATATCATTGGTTTGTATATTATATGTCCCCAAGGTTATTATGTATAGAGTTTCTGGTACCATACTGGATTGGAGATTCCTAAGTATTGAAACCTCTAGTGCTGAGGGGCATACAGATGTTTAGATTGTTCCGCTGCCCCTTTATTCTTAGAATTGGTGGAAGATCAGCTCATAGACTCAACTCTCTATGACATGTTGAAAGTTGTTTTATGAGGAATAAAGCCAAGAAGTCGTGTCTATGAGTACCAACGACAGTGAGCAAAGTATAACATAATCCAGCAAACGGTTGCACCTTACACTGATCTGTAGCCTACAGTCTTTAAGATAGAGAACACATTTTTAGCATGTTCATATATGTCTAGAAATATGTATTTAAAAGTTTTTTTAGTAGCTCTAAAAATAGTAGGGAAAGATAAGTGAAAGAAGCAGAGGACATTTTAGAGGCTTGAAACTCGCCATATACGTAAACCATTGATTGGATGGCTGATATCAGTTATTCTCCAAGTATCTTGAAAAACATACAACAGCCAATCATGGGACAGTTACTGTACAATAAGTGGTAAATGATTGGCTGCATTCAGCCGATCATGAAGAAAGGCGAAAAGTTTGAGCCAATCACAGACAAAATTTCCAATTTGTCCGCTTATATTTTTAGAAGACAAAAGTCTGCCATTGGCCATTCCATCAAATTTTCAAACTGTGATCGGTCGAAATTGTCTATTTTGTACAACTTTTATCTCTATATGGACTGCTTAAGATGGTTGTCCAGGTTTATCACGAGAGTCCGCAGTCATCCTATGTGACAGCAGACTTGCAATCATCACATCACGTGCACGGTGTGATGAGAGAATTCTCCAGCAGCGAGAACAGTCATGTGGCCACAAGTATGCAATACTCCGGGACACATTCCGACTAGATGTGCGCGGCCTTGCTCAGTTCACTGGTATTGAGCGAGGCCTTGCACGTCTAGTCGGAATGTGGCTGGGAGTATGGCATATTGAATATTTGCAGTCACACGACAGCTTGGTCTTGCCGCCGGCACTGGAGAATCCTCACAGCGTGTGGTGAGTGCGATGTGAGGATTGAAAAGTTTCAATCACATGAACTGACTGTAGACTTTCCTGAAAAACCTGGACAACCCCTTTAAGAAATTCATTAGGGGACAATTGTAGGTAACAGTGTTTAGAGGTAATAGGGTTAAGTGAATTCAGGAGAGGAGGTGACTTTTCTAGGGAAAATCCTGTGATTGAATCTTTTATGCTCTGTTTACACATAAATAGATCCAGTGAAGCCTCTGTCAGCGATGCTCCCAGGCCGACCTGGTTTGGTTCACATTGAATCAATCTTTCGAATAATTAATGGCTGCAGTTAGAATACAAAAATAATTGTATTCAGAAGCAAGATATAAATAAGACGGCACCAAATTACAAGTTTACAAATTATAGTATGAGTCCCTGCTGTGTAGAATAAGTGGTGGCACACATACAATTGAAACCAGAAGTTTACATACACTACATAAAAAGACACATATGCATGTTTTTCTCAATATCTGACATGAAATCAGAATAAACCTTTCCCGCTTTAGGTCAATTAGGATTACCATAATTACAGTAGAATACAACACCAGAACAACAATCACTACAGGACTGTAACCAAAACCACCATCAGTATAAGAATATGACACATTTTTTTTACCTTTGCTGGTATTCTTTGATGAAAAAAAATAAAAATGTTAGTGTGTTTGTCAGAACTTGTTACCTGACGGATTGGAGGGTGAGGGAGGGGTGCGTTAGAGGTCCTGTTACCTTAGTCTCTGACCCATTCCTCTGCTCGGGGGCTGAGGGTTCATCAGGGAGGGCACCATTGGCTTCATCTGTTTAGGGCAACAAAATACCTTGCCCCGGCGCTGTTGGCTTGTATAAGCAGAGCAGCAAGTACCTGACCAACAAGCTAAGCGCTAGTTGGTAGAGTGAATGGAACATCCATGTTGGCATTAAAATATTGTTTTTGGCAGCGCATAATCATTTTTATATACCAACTGATAGTCTGCGTGTCAGCATGCACTACTTTGATATTTTTTTCAGATCTGACACACCTATTAAAAGTCAATGGGTGCACAACAATAGGATCACAAATGGGTTATTATACCCACATGGTCAAAATGATTGGTACCCCTCGTCTAATGACAGAAAACCCCACAATGGTCACAGAAATATCTTGAATCTGACAAAAGAAATATTAAATAAAAAATCTATGAAAATGAACAAATGAAAGTCAGACATTGCTTTTCAACCATGCTTCCACAGAATTTTTATAAAAATAAAACTCATGAAATAGGCCTGGACAGAAATGATGGTACCCCTGAAAATAATGTGACAAAAGGGACATGTTAAATCAAGGTGTGTCCACTAATTAGCATCACAGGTGTCTACAATCTTGGAATCAGTGAGTGGGCCTGTATATAGGGCTACAGATACTCGCTGTGCTGTTTGGTGGCATGGTGTGTATCACACTCAACATGGACCAGAGGAAGCGAAGGAAAAAGTTGTCTCAGGACATTAGAGAGAAAATTATGACAAACATGTTAAAGGTAAAAGTAATAAGACCATCTCCAAGCAGCTTGATGTTCCTGTGACTACAGTTGCACATATTATTCAGAAATGTAAGGTCCATGGGACAGAACAAGCAGGTGAGTGCATTTGTTTGTATAGGAGACTTGATGTATTGAGCACTTCAAAGAACACAAGATACTTTATTTTTTTACTTAACTTTCCGGAGTAGTTGGCTTTTACTTCAGGTCATTTTATCCCCCTCATCTCTGTGTCACCGTGACGTCCTCCTCAAGCTTCTGCAGGTGTGCATTCAATATATGGTACTCACAATGACCTTCATACTGCTACAGTCTTTTTTGCAGTGACCCTCTTCCTACCCGTCATGGGTCTGATTGTTGGCAATATACCGTAGAATAATGGGTAGATTCACCTTGAAATTATATCTCCATTATAAGTTGCCTATATAGATTCTTGACTCCAAACTAGAAAAACAAGGTACTTTTCTTGGGATAAAGAGTTAAAATATTAATATCATTTGTGAAAATTGAACATGTACCCCTTTAGGCTGTAGGCCATGGGCTGTGTCTTTCTGTATTCTCATATACATTTTGGAGAAGTAGTTAGAGACCGTCATAGAAGAATACATCCCACAAGGGCTACAATTAGCAATATTACTAGTGTAACAATCTATTATGGCTTTTTAGTCAGTTGGGGTAATGTAACACTAAATCTGATACACTTTTAGGCCACACTTTACAATGTACTGTAACATACCATGACTGTAAAGAACTGATCATTATAGCAACATACTCATTGCAATAATAAGTAACAATAATCTTTCTGGTGTATCATTACCAATTATCATTGTGTATATGGGCACCTAAGACTATGTATTATCTAGGAAATGGAGGGAACAACTTTTTTCATGACAATTTGCCCTAAGCATAAAGGGGGATGGGACAGTCATTACAACAGGGCCCAGACTGAAAAGAAAACAATGGAGAGGAGGGAAACTCAGGAAACCAAAGAAAAGAAAGTAACTGTCAAACTCTGGATTATATATTATCAATGCCCAACACCCACACCCAAACCTCCTCTGACCAGATACCTCCGACTTGGACATTATAATGTCATTTACACTTCAAATCTCCCATCAAAAAGCTAAGCGGACATGCATCCAATTACATAAAAATACCATGAACTTTATTTATGGTGATGCACAGTTTCCTATATACAGTCATACAGTGTTGGCACCACCCTTGAAATTGTTTCAGAAAATGAAGTATTTCCCCCAGAAAATTATTGCAATTACATATGTTTTGTTATACACATGTTTATTTCCTTCATGTGTATTGGAATAACAGAAAAAAAAACAGGAACAAAAGCAAATTTGACATAATTTCACACCAATCCCCTAAAATGGCCCAGACAAAATTGTTCGCACCTTTCCAAAAATGTAGGTAAACAACTTTTTTCAAACATGTGATGCTTATTCAAACTCACCTGTAGCAGGTAACAGGTGTGGGCAATACGAAAATCACACCTAAACTCAGCTATGAAGGGAATAAATTGACTCTAGCTTTGTGTGTCTGTGTGTGCCACTTTAAGCATGGAGAAAAGAAAAAGGAGAAGAGAACTGCCAAAAGGACTTGGGAATTTTTTTTTAAAAAATATTAACAATCTCAAGGTTACAAGTCCATCTCTGGAGATCTTGATGTTCCTTTGTCTATAATGCGCAACATAATCAAGAAGTTTACAACCCATTGAAAAGTAGCTAATCTCCCTGGACCTAGACGACAATGAAAAATTGATGAAAGATTGCAATGCAGGAAATTCTGGATGGTGGATAAACGCTCTACTCAAGTTCCAAAGAAATATGAAATGTCCTGCAGGCTCAGGGTACATCAGTGTCAGCGCAAATTATCTGTCGACATTTGAATGAAATGAAATGCTATGGCAGGAGACCCAGGAGGACCCCACTGTTGACACAGACATTAAAAAGGTAGACTGTAGTTTTGAGGGTGCCAACAATTTTGCCTGGCCCATTTTTGAGGTTTAGTGTGAAATTATGTCCAATTTACCTTTTTTTTTCCTCTGTTTCTTTCTATTGTTCCAATAAACACAAAGGAAATAATCGAGCATAACAAAACGTGTAATTGCAGTAATTTTCTGGGGGGAAATACTTCATTTTCTGGAACAATTTCAACGGTGAAAACAGTTTCATCCATGACTTTAATATAAGGTGGACACAAAAAGTCTACCCCTGTTAAAATGCCAAGTTTTTGTCATGTAAAATAAAATCATACTAAGAAGAATTATTTCAGAATTTTTTCCATCATTAATGTCACCCACAGTCTGTACAAATCTATTGGGAAACACATTGAGATAATTTTAAAGGGGGAAATAAAACTAACAAAACTAAAATAATGTGGCTGCATTAGTGCGAACACTTTTATAATTGGAGACTTTGTATTCTGAATTAGCCAATCACATTTAAAATAATGCTAAATAGTAGACAGTTCACAGCTGCCACCATTTACAGTGATGCTGATTAACCTATATTACGTTTAGCTTTTCTAATAGAATTTTTGTGACATTTTCTTTGTTGAATTTTACAACAAAAAGGTCCATAAACAGCTTACAACACAGCAAAGAGATCTCATTTTAGAAAGTTATTAGTCTGGAGAAGGGTAGATTTTTTTTATAGGCATTAGATATATCATGGAATACTGTGAAGACAGTTATCAAGAGGTGGTTTAAATTTGGCACAACAGTGACATGACATTACCTAGAACTGAATGTCACTCAGAAAATGATGAATAGGCAAAAAGAAAATTGGCTGAGTAAGCTGACAATAGGATTACAGCAAAATTAAAGGAGCTGCTGGAATTTCTGGCAAGCACTGGTTATGTACTGCATGTGATAAAAATCTCTTGTATTCTTCATATGTCTGGCCTGTGAGATGGCAAGACAGGAGCATATTCTTTTAGAGAAAAACTTTCAGGCCTGACTTTGTTTTAGCCAAAACCAATATCAAGTCTGCCAAAATCATACAGAGAATGTGTTATGGTCTTATGAAACCAAGGTTGATCACACTGCGCATCATCAAAAGAACACCATACCCATATTGAGGTATGGTGCAGGCAGCATTTTGTTTGGTGCATGTTAAAGCAGGCTCACTGGGGAAGGTGAATCCCCTTAGCACAAGGTCCAGGTGGACACATGGACCACAGGTGTCGGTGCAGTAGCTATCTGGAGCACACGGAACACGAACAGCTGAGGGACTGGAATCCACAGGTAGACAGGTGGAATGCTGGTTACACAGGCAAACAGGAGACATCCAGGAAACCACGAGCAAAGCAGGTGTGATGCTGGAAACAGCAGACAGGTGGGAAACATCCAGGAGACCTCAGGCAAGCAGGTGAGATGCTGGAAACCACAAGAAAGATTCAGAAGACTGCAGACAAGAAATTGGAATGCTGGAAACCGCTGGTAGGTGGCAGACGTACAGGAGACAACAAGCAAGCAGGTAGGATTCTGGAAGCCGCAAGCAAGCAAGAAACATTCAGGAGACCACAGGCAAACGGGGGATGCTGGAATCTACTGGTAGGTGGGAGAAATCCAAAAGATCACAGGATGACTGCAAAGTTACTGAAAAATACAGGTGGACTGAACACTCAAGGACTGGAAGCTGAGGGCAGACAGGAGGTGTTATGGAGATGCAGACAAAACTCTGTAATAACGAAAAAGTCCAATACCATTCAAGCCACAGGCAGCTAGGAGACATCTTGGAAACTGACAGAAATGCAGCAGAAGTCCTAGAAGATTCGGAACAGGTAACAGACAAAGAACAAGAAAGTCTAAAAACCATGGAAGCCGCAGGCAGATAGGAGAAGTCCTCCATTGACAGGTAGCAAGGTTACTGAAAACCGCAGAGAAGCAGGTGAAGTCTTGAAGACCACTGACCATTCGCAAGGTTACTGGAAACTGCAGACAAGTTACCCATGGACAAGAAACCACACACACCCAGGAGATGTCCTAATGACTGTGGACTGAAACTGCACAGACAAACTAAAAATGTTACTAGAAAGTCTTAATGCAATACCAAGACCCAGGTGTGTGTCTTTGGAGGCTTTATATAGGCCCAGGAAATATAACACATGGGAGCATGTCGAGCTACTTGCAAATCCCAATGTGGAGCATAAGAAAATCTAACAGACCGGGGCATGTGTGTAACATTTAGTTCTTTATCTTTCCTTTTCCACCTGATAAGATTTTAGTTTGTTTCTGAATGGATTTGTACAGATTATAGGTGAGACATTGTTTGTTAGGGCTAGCGGAACGCACCAAATTATAAGAGAGATGGTATAAGGTGCGTTTGCCGTTCGCAGCCCGGGGTCCACCGTGCAGAGATGGAACCTGCTGCTGAGTAATGACAGACTATATGGCGATACAATGTGGATACACACGGGTTAACTTCACCCTGTGTGAAGAAAGCAAACCTTGTTGCATCACAGGGCCACGGTACCGCACCAAGAGCGCAAGCAAGGAGTCTCAGGACTCTATCCCAAGACACAGGATTAGAGTACGTTCAGACCACTTGTGCTCAACACCGCAATTGGGGTGTCAGAGTAACTGAAAATATAATTTAAATGCACAAGAGTGCGTGCTGTGCCGCTCTGGCAGATGCCACTAACCACCCAGACTTGGGATAGGAAAGTGTAGCGCCCCAGAGTCCTGGTCCTTGCAGTAATGTCGCTCTTCCACCAGGGGGAGTGATATTACATCTGATGATGGTACTAAAGGAGTTCACCTTGCCAGGTATCACAGTCACACACTACACTTCACACTCCAGTCCACCAGGGGGAGCAAAGGTTCTATCTACTAGGCCACTCCTCACACACGGGTAAAACTGGTGGGTTGGATAGGAAGTTAGGGAGAAGCTACCTGGGTTTGACCCAGAGAGGACCAGTCAGGCAGACAGGGGGAAAAGGAGGAACATCTGAGCTGCAGACAGAGGGTCCCTGTCAGAGGAGGGATCCTGACAGCGGCCAAGCACGAGACAGAGCATTACGGAGCTGCGCCTGCACCCATTGTGGCAGCATCCTAAGAAAGGACACGAAGCGAAGTATATTGTGGAGAGTGAGAAACGAGGTCACAGCACAAGGAGATAATACCGGGAGGAGTTCTGCCCCAAGATCGGCAGCCTCCTTCTGAGGCGCATAGCCGGTGGCCGGAACACCGAGGGAGTAATAGGCTCTACCCATTACTTCAGAGACCGGCAGGACAGTCAATTCCAAGTTGGTTGCCTGACCTTAATACCTATGAAGACACGGAGGCAATTTGTGGGAGAGGGGCGTCTCTAGGGTCCCTATAAAATAGCTCCAGGCCTACCCCGTCATACGGGTTGTCCTATCCATACCATCTGGGGGACAGAGAGAGAGAGAACATCAGAAACATCCAAGAAAGTTGTGAGGACTATCCCGTGGTTCTCAGCAGGGAGGTACTACAACACCCAGGCGCTAATAGAAAGGCTACTGATTTCCACCTGCACAAGGGAGCTCTGGATGTGCCTTCGGACCGGCCGGACTCTGCCAGCCCTGTGATCTGTGCTCTGGACCGTGGACGCTGAAGTCTTCAGTAAAAGGTAAAGAGACTGCAACCTTGTGTCTTCGTTATTCATTGAGCCTTACAACGTCCACCGTCACCACCTACACATCTTGGGAAGCCCTGGGGACATACTTCATCTGTGGGAAGGTATACCATCTAGCTGCCATTCCATCACCCCAGCGGACCCCTAAGCAGCGTTGGTCACCCTGACCGAATACCACAGGTGGCATCACGAACACCAGACAAACTAGACCTTTAATTGGACGCCCCTCAGAAGGGCCACGGACCGGGTCGGGCCACCGTGACATCCCCAGAACCGAGAGAGATAGAC
Source organism: Ranitomeya variabilis (assembly GCF_051348905.1). NCBI lineage: Eukaryota > Metazoa > Chordata > Amphibia > Anura > Dendrobatidae > Ranitomeya > Ranitomeya variabilis. The sequence goes on from NC_135233.1 coordinate 880,398,932, forward strand.
CTGATGCCGAGTACCCCATTGCCCTTAACGTGGGGGCGCTCCAAAATCGCTCTAATAGCGCACGGCGCCGCACTGGCGGTCACAGCAATTGAGGCTGTATCGTGTGTTTAGTACTGATGGCTCTGTCGGGCGATAGATAGCAAACATCCACCTTACACGGGCAGTCATACACAAGGGAGGGGATGATTAATGAGCGACTTTCACACATCAACACACACATGATTTCAAGTATACAATAGCGCATGGCCGTGCGGTTATGCAAACCTTTTATAGCTGCAGCAAGTACAGGACCTTCCCAGAAGGACCAATGGGAGGCTGCCACAGAAGTTGAGCACCTTGAGGACCTTCCTAGAGGACCAATGGGATTTGCTGCAGTATCTAAGCATGTGACCCTTGATCTCCAACGAGAGATCTTACCCTGGGCATGCTCAGTATGTGAAAAGCAGGACTTAGTCCCAGAAAGACCTGCTGTTCTCTGCTGAACATTGGTGGCTACAAGGACAGAGCCTGGAAGGGCATTAGTAACCAGTCGTCCAGTATCAGCCTGAGCTAGACGCTGGGACCGCTGAGCAGACTACACTGTGGCTGGAGAAGAATGGGAGACCGCAGCAGAGATGGTTTGAGATTCCCCCTGTGCAGAGCTGGGAACTCGACACCCAACAGGGCCCCCCCTCCTTGGACCTCACTACGCTCGAAGGCAGCAATGAGCTTTGGGGCTCGAATGTGCTCAGCAGGCTCCCAGGACCTGTCCTCTGGGCCATAACCCTTCCAATCCACCAAATAAAATTTTTTACCATGTACCACCTTACACCCCAAGATAGCGTTCACCTCGTAATCCTCGGTAGACGAACCCAATGTCCCGGCAGATGACTCGGAAAACCGGGACAAGTATACGGGCTTCAAGAGGGACACATGAAAGGTGTCGGTGAAACCTAGGGGTGGAGGAAGGGCCAGACGGTAGACCACAGGGTTAACCTGTTCGAGTACCTTGAAGGGACCCAAGTAGCAAGGTGCAAACTCAGTGGACTCAACTCGCAGCCTGATGTTATGGGCGGAGAGCCACACCAAGTCGCCAGGAGCAAAGGTCGGAGCGGGGCGCCGATGTGCATCAGCGGAGGACCTCATTCTCTCCTTGGAGGCCCAGATAGCATCCTGAGTGCGGTCCCAAATGTCCGGTGCCTCCACAGCCTAGTCTGCCACCCTGGAGTCAGCAGAAGACACGGGCATAGGCACAGGAACCCGCGGATGCTGGCCGTAATTAAGGAGGAATGGGGTCTGACCAGTAGAGTTGGCTACGGCGTTGTTTAGCGCAAATTCCGCCCACGGTAGCAAGGATGCCCAGTCATCCTGCCTAGCTGACACAAAATGTTGCAGATATGCGACCAGGGTCTGGTTGGCCCTCTCTACCAAGCCATTCGTCTCAGGATGATATGCTAAAGAGAGATTCAACTCAATGCTGAGTAGACGACATAGCTCTCTCCAGAACCGAGATGCAAACTGGGGACCCCGGTCACTGACAACTTTGTCCGGCATACCGTGTAGGCGAAAGATATGTTTAATAAACAACACTGCCAGAACCCATGCAGAAGGTAGCCGTGGAATAGGCACCAAGTGCACCATTTTGGAAAAATGGTCAGTGATCACCCAAATAATGGTGCAGCTACGAGACTTGGGTAAGCCCACCACAAAATCCATCCCGACCATCTCCCAGGGCCTGTCCGCCACCGGCAGGGGGTAAAGCAACCCAGCTAGCCGTTGCCAAGGAGACTTGTTCTTGGCGCAGGAGACACACACCCGAACATAGTCTGCGACGTCACGAGCCATATGCGGCCACCAGTATGTCCTCGCCAGTAGTTCAGATGTCCTTTTGGACCCAAAATGTCCACCCACCCTGGACGAGTGAGCCCAAAAGAGAACCTCCGGATGCAGACTGGATGGTACAAAAGTCTTGCCCGGAGGCACAGACTCTAGTGAAACCAGGGCCACAGTTCTCAGGCTCTCGGTGGGGACAATAAGCCGAGGCTCCTCTTCTTCCTCCTCAGATGATATAACGGAATGAGAGAGAGGGTCGGCATGAATGTTCTTCTCCCCGGAAAGAAAATGGAGGGTGAAATGGAACCGGGAGAAGAACAAGGACCATCTGGCCTGGCGATAATTTAACCGCTGGGCTGTTTGCAAGTACACCAAATTCTTGTGGTCTGTGAAGACTTGGAAGGGAAAACGAGCCCCCTCCAAGAGATGTCTCCGCTCTGAGAAGGCCAACTTCATGGCTAGCAACTCCCTGTCCCCGATGGAATAATTCCTCTCTGCTGTTGAGAAGGTCTTGGAAAAGAAGAAGCAAGGATGCTTCTGACCTTGAGCATCCTTTTGGAAAAGGACTGCTCCAGCACCAACGGATGAGGCATCACCTCCATTATAAATGGCTTATCTACATCGGGGCGATGTAGGATGGGAGCGCTAGCGAAGTGTGACTTAATAGAGTGAAAGGCCTTGGAGACCTCCTCAGACCACAATTTGGGATTTGCTCCCTTCTTGGTGAGGGCAACCAAGGGAGCTACCAAAGTTGAGGAGTGTGGAATGAACTGGCGATAGTAATTAATGAACCCCATAAAGTGCTGCACCGCTTTAAGAGAATGGGGTTCCTGCCAGTCCATCACAGCCTGTAGTTTGGCAGGATCCATAGCCAATCCCTGGGCGGAGATGATATAGCCCAGGAAAGGTAAGGACTCCTGCTCAAACACACATTTCTCCAACTTTGCGTAGAGGGAATTTGCCCGTAAGAGGTCGAAGACTCTGCAAACAACTCTCCGATGGGAGTCAATATCTGGAGAGTAGATGAGAATATCATCCAGATAGACTACGACCGAGGTAGAGAGCATATCCCGGAAGATGTTGTTCACAAAGTCTTGGAAAACGGCTGGGGCATTACAGAGCCCGAAGGGCATCACCAGATATTCATAGTGCCCATCTCTGGTGTTAAAAGCCGTCTTCCATTCGTCCCCCTCATGGATGCGAATCAGGTTGTAAGCACCCCGCAGATCTAGTTTAGTAATTACCCTTGCTCCCCAAAACCTATCAAAGAGCTCAGATATCAGGGGCAGGGAATACTTGTTCTTAATGGTGATGGCGTTAAGACCCCTGTAATCTATGCATGGACGTAGTTCCCCGTTCTTCTTCTGCACGAAGAAGAACCCAGCCCCTGCAGGTGACACTGACTTCCTAATGAATCCTCTTGAAATATTTTCCTGGATGTACTGTGACATTGCCTCTGTCTCCGGGAGAGATAACAGATAGACTCGACCCCGGGGAGGCTCAGCACCAGGCAAGAGGTCAATAGGACAGTCATAAGGGCGGTGAAGGGAAGGGTCTCTGCAGCCCTTTTGGAGAACACGTCAGCATAGGGCCAATATTGCTTGGGGAGAGAGGATAGATCTGCAGGTACCTCAGTAGTAGCAACCTGAACACATTCCCTCTGACATTTACCCCCACAAGATTCACCCCATCCCAAAATTCTGCCTGTGGACCACTCAACATGAGGAGAGTGGTACCGTAGCCAAGGTCAGGACCTCATCAATTCCCTCAGGAATGACGAGCAGAGATATGATTTCCTGATGAGATGGCAACATGGACAGAGAAAAAGGGATGGTCTGTTGTGTTAACTATGAGGGCAGTGTCGACCCATTTACCACTCGTACGGTTACTGGTTGAGCTAACATTACCAGGGGAATTGCGTGACGTTGGGCGAAGGCAGAAGACATAAAATTGCCCTCCGCCCCAGAATCCACGCAGAGCTCTACTGAGTGGGTAAATGAGCCAAGAGTAATTGTCCCCTTAAAGGACAATTTGGAGGCAAACGTCGCTGTGTCTAGTGTACCTCCACCTACTACCACTAGACTCTGACTTTTCCTCGACCGCTGGAAACATCTGGTGGCAAGATGTCCTGACTGCTGGCAAACATAACAAACCTGGAGTGCACAAGTGGTCCGGGACTTAGATCCCGCTCGTGACACTTCCATGGCCTCATGTGACTCAGGGGTTTGGACTGGAGATTCCAAAGGTTTGGCGAAGGTGGGAGCCAGCCGAAACCTCTGCCTACACTGGGCTCGCTCTAACCTCCGCTCGTGAAAACGGAGGTCAATACGAGTGGACACTGCTATTAACTCCTCCAGTGTGGCGGGAATCTCCCTAGTGGCTTGAGCGTCCTTTACGTGGTCAGCCAGCCCCCTCCAAAATATTGGAATAAGGGCTTTATCCGACCACTCCAGCTCAGATGCTAGGGTGTGAAAGTGGACGGCAAAATGGCTGACCAAGGTTGAGCCCTGAGTCAATGCCAACAGTTGGAGCGCCGTATCATGGGTGACACAAGGTCCTAAAAAGACCTGTTTCAGAGTGCTCAGGAACAACGAAGCACTCTGCACCACATGATCGCCACGCTCCCACAGCGGCATAGCCCACTCCAATGCCCTGTCCGACAGGAGAGACACAATAAATCCCACCTTAGCCCGCTCTGTGGGGAAATGAGCGGCCAGAAGCTCGAGATGTATAGAGCACTGACTTACGAAACCCCTACAAGACTTACTATCACCAGAAAAGTTTTCTGGCAGCGGGAGGTGAGATAGAGTCGGAACAGGGGTGGCAGTGGACAAGGTTGCTGCAGCCACGCTAGCAGCCTGAACAGCAACTGTGGTTACATCCACAGCTGAGGTTGTGCGCTCAAAAGCCGCCAACCTACCCTCCAGCTGCTGGATATACAGCAAGGATTGCTGTTTGTCCGTCATTACTAGCCAGACCCTGGCGCTAGTGTAATGTTAGGGCTAGCGGAACGCACCAAATTATAAGAGAGATGGTATAAGGTGCGTTCGCAGCCCGGGGTCCACCGTGCAGAGATGGAACCTGCTGCTGAGTAATGACGGACTATATGGCGGTACAATGTGGATACACACGGGTTAACTTCACCCTGTGTGAAGGAAGCAAACTCTGTTGCATCACAGGGCCGTGGTACCGCACAAAGAGCGCAAGCAAGGAGTCTCAGGACTCTATCCCAAGACACAGGATTAGAGTACGTTCAGACCACTTGCGCTCGACACCGCAACTGGGGTGTCAGAGTAACTGAAAATATAATTTAATTGCACAAGAGTGCGTGCTGTGCCGCTCTGGTGGACGCCACTAACCACCAAGACTTGGGATAGGAAAGCGTTCTAATAGCGCACGGCGTCGCACTGGCGGTCACAGCAATTGAAGCTGTATCGTGTGTTTAGTACTGATGGCTCTGTCGGGTGCTAGATAGCAAACATCCACCTTACATGAGCAGTCATATGTAGCGCCCCCACCGCCGCAGGGCCGAGGGGTACCCGGTACCGGGCCTCTGAGTCTCTGCTCTGGGGTTGTCACGGCGGCTAGGCCCCGGTCCGTGACCCTGCCGTGGGGTGCACAGTCTTTAAGGGATGTAATGTGACGGGTAGTGATAATGGTGCAGTTGTGGGGTGCAGGTCGCGGTAAATAACGAGGACACCAGGTTGCAGTCTCTTTACCTCTTTAGTGAAGATCTCTGAGTCCACAGTCCAGAATACGGTTCACCAGGCTGCGCAAGTCCGGCCGGTCCAATGGCACCTCCAGAGTTCTCCTCGCAGGTGGAAATCGGTGCCTTCCTTCTAGCGCTATGTGTTGTGGTCCTCCCCTGCTGTGCTTACGGAAAGTCCCCACAACCGTTGTGTCTGTTTCTTAAGTTCCCTCACAACTCGATTAAATGATGTTCTTCTAATCCTCCGTCCCTCCCTGATGTTCTGGTTGGGACGGCACCCGTTTGACGGGTAGGCTCGGAGCTCTTCCGGGACCCTAGAGTCGCCCCTCTCCACAAGGTGCCCCCCAAGACTTCATAGGTGATTTGTGTGAGACAGCCCGCCTTAGACTGACTGTCCTGCCGCTGTTTAGAGTATTGCTTGAAGCTGAATGTTATATTACTCCCCCGGCCACCGGTAGTGCGCCTCAGTAGGGTGTTGCTCCGGTCTTACAGCACGACCCCTACTGGTATTCTCCTTTTGCTTGATCTCGTTTCTCACTCAGCACAATCTATCTCGCTTCTAGTCCTTTCTCGGGCACCGCCGCTTCCCGGAGCAGGCACGGTCCCTTTACGTTCTTTCAAATGCCAAGCCTCTGTCAGGATCCCACCCCTGACAGAGACCCTACTGTATCTTCCCCCACAACACCCTCTGCCACAAGGTGTTGCCTGGTTCCAACCCAGTCAGCTTTCTGATCTAACTTCCTGCCTGACCCCCAGTTTACCCACTATGGTGGGGAGTGGCCTAATGAATAGCACCCTTAGCTCCCCCCGGAGGCCCAGCTGTGAAATGTATTGGTGTCTGTGATACCTGATCAGATGAACTCCTTCAGTGCCATCAGACTCACCGTAGCTCCCCATAGTGGCGGAGCCACAGTACTGCAACGACCAGGACTCTGGGGCGCTGCACATACACAAGGGAAGGGATGATTAATGAGCGACTTTCACACATCAACACACACACGATTTCAAGTATACACTAGCGCATGGCCGTGCGGTTATGCAAACCTTTTATAGCTGCAGCAAGTACAGGACCTTCCTAGAAGGACCAATGGGAGGCTGCCACAGAAGTTGAGCACCTTCAGGACCTTCCTAGAGGACCAATGGGATTTGCTGCAGTATCTAAGCATGTGACCCTTGATCTCCAATGAGAGATCTTACACTGGGCATGCTCAGTATGTGAAAAGCAGGACTTAGTCCCAGAAAGACCTGCTCGCTGCTGAACATTGCTGGCTACAAGGACAGAGCCTGGAAGGGCAGTAGTAACCAGTCGTCCAGCATCAGCCTGAGCTAGATGCTGGGACCGACGTCTCCACTGAGCAGACTACACTGCGGCTGGAGAAGAATTGGAGACTGCAGCGGAGATGGTTCGAGATTCCCCCTGTGCAGAGGTGGGAACTCGACACCTAACAGACATAAGCTCCATTCCTCCGATAAGTGAGTGTTTGGTGTTGCAAATTTTCTGCACCATTTCTTAACCTATTAACGCAAATTAGGTTAATCATGTTTTTCATTGCACTTTTTAGTGCATTTTTTACATGCGTTTTTATCATGTTTGCGATGCTGCGTTTTTTGTCTCTTGTTGGCATGTCATGTATAAAGAAGCTCAGTTTCTGATACTTCCTGCCATTTGGCTTTGACAAAACTGTATTGACACAGTCATGTGTGGATTACATTATGGGTGAGATTGTTCCTTTATACCTCATTATTTATTGTGAAAATTATATATGAGAATACCTTTTCTTTTCTCTCTTCTTTTTGATAATTTAGGATATACAGTGGGGCAAAAAAGTATTTAGTCAGTCAGCAATAGTGCAAGTTCCACCACTTAAAAAGATGAGAGGCGTCTGTAATTTACATCATAGGTAGACCTCAACTATGGGAGACAATCTGAGAAAAAAAAATCCAGAAAATCACTTTGTCTGTTTTTTTATCATTTTATTTGCATATTATGGTTGAAAATAAGTATTTGGTCAGAAACAAACAATCAAGATTTCTGGCTCTCACAGACCTGTAACTTCTTCTTTAAGAGTCTCCTCTTTCTTCCACTCATTACCTGTAGTAATGGCACCTGTTTAAACTTGTTATCAGTATAAAAAGACACCTGTGCACACCCTCAAACAGTCTGACTCCAAACTCCACTATGGTGAAGACCAAAGAGCTGTCAAAGGACACCAGAAACAAAATTGTAGCCCTGCACCAGGCTGGGAAGACTGAATCTGCAATAGCCAACCAGCTTGGAGTGAAGAAATCAACAGTGGGAGCAATAATTAGAAAATGGAAGACATTCAAGACCACTGATAATCTCCCTCGATCTGGGGCTCCACGCAAAATCCCACCCCGTGGGGTCAGAATGATCACAAGAACGGTGAGCAAAAATCCCAGAACCACGCGGGGGGACCTAGTGAATGAACTGCAGAGAGCTGGGACCAATGTAACAAGGCCTACCATAAGTAACACACTACGCCACCATGGACTCAGATCCTGCAGTGCCAGACGTGTCCCACTGCTTAAGCCAGTACATGTCCGGGCCCGTCTGAAGTTTGCTAGAGAGCATTTGGATGATCCAGAGGAGTTTTGGGAGAATGTCCTATGGTCTGATGAAACCAAACTGGAACTGTTTGGTAGAAACACAACTTGTCGTGTTTGGAGGAAAAAGAATACTGAGTTGCATTCATCAAACACCATACCTACTGTAAAGCATGGTGGTGGAAACATCATGCTTTGGGGCTGTTTCTCTGCAAAGGGGCCAGGACGACTGATCTGGGTACATGAAAGAATGAATGGGGCCATGTATCGTGAGATTTTGAGTGCAAACCTCCTTCCATCAGCAAGGGCATTGAAGATGAAACGTGGCTGGGTCTTTCAACATGACAATGATCCAAAGCACACCGCCAGGGCAACGAAGGAGTGGCTTCGTAAGAAGCATTTCAAGGTCCTGGAGTGGCCTAGCCAGTCTCCAGATCTCAACCCTATAGAAAACCTTTGGAGGGAGTTGAAAGTCCGTGTTGCCAAGCGAAAAGCCAAAAACATCACTGCTCTAGAGGAGATCTGCATGGAGGAATGGGCCAACATACCAACAACAGTGTGTGGCAACCTTGTGAAGACTTACAGAAAATGTTTGACCTCTGTCATTGCCAACGAAGGATATATTACAAAGTATTGAGATGAAATTTTGTTTCTGACCAAATACTTATTTTCCACCATAATATGCAAATAAAATGATAAAAAAACAGACAATGTGATTTTCTGGATTTTTTTTTCTCAGTTTGTCTCCCATAGTTGAGGTCTACCTATGATGTAAATTACAGACGCCTCTCATCTTTTTAAGTGGTGGAACTTGCACTATTGCTGACTGACTAAATACTTTTTTGCCCCACTGTACAAATGATATTCAACTTCTATGTTTCATGCCGCTGTTTTGTATTCCATAAACCGTGGAACATAGCAGGGGACAGAACTATATATTTTACAGTGCATGGCTGCCCACTCTCCCCAATCCCACAAGCTCGCTGCCTCAGGGTAATCCTTGACGCTGATCTCTCCTTCAAACCACATATCCAAGCCCTTTCCACTTCCTGCCGACTTCAACTCAAAAATATTTCACGAATCCGTACATTCCTCAACCAAGAATCTGCAAAAACCCTAATCCATGCCCTCATCATCTCTCGCCTTGACTACTGCAACCTCCTGCTCTGTGGCCTCCCCTCTAACACTCTCGCACCCCTCCAATCTATTCTAAACTCTGCTGCCCGACTAATCCACCTGTCCCCCCGCTATTCCCCGGCCTCTCCCCTCTGTCAATCCCTTCACTGGCTCCCCATTGCCCAGAGACTCCAGTACAAAACCCTAACCATGACATACAAAGCCATCCACAACCTGTCTCCTCCATATATCTGTGACCTCGTCTCCCGGTACTTACCTGCACGCAACCTCCGATCCTCACAAGATCTCCTTCTCTACTCCCCTCTTATCTCCTCTTCCCACAATCGTATTCAAGATTTCTCTCGCGTATCACCCCTACTCCGGAACTCTCTACCACAACACATCAGACTCTCGCCTACCATCGAAACCTTCAAAAAGAGCCTGCAGACCCACCTCTTCCGACAAGCCTACAACCTGCAGTAACCACCGATCAACCAAACCACTGCACGACCAGCTCTATCCTCACCTACTGTATCCTCACCCATCCCTTGTAGATTGTGAGCCTTCGCGGGCAGGGTCCTCTCTCCTCCTGTACCAGTTATGACTTGTATTGTTTAAGAATATTGCACTTGTTTTTATTATGTATACCCCTCCTCACATGTAAAGCGCCATGGAATAAATGGCGCTATAACAATAAATAATAATAATAATATATTTTAAATGAGACATACCTCTGTATTGTACTCATTAATTTGTGGGACATAACTGTAGTAATAACCATTTTTTTTAAATAAACAACCTATTTTTTAATGATGTTAATAAAAGTAAATTTTTATCTCCCCACATTTTTTCTATATCTCTGTAATAATGTCCCCCATTCTGTAATAATGTTCCCCATCCTCGCCCTTATTCTGTGATAATGTCCCCCGTCCTTGCCTCCATCCTGAAATAATGTCCCCCATCCTGACCCTCTTCCTGTAGTAATCTTCCTCATTCTGGCCGCCATCATGTGACATACCTCTACCTGGTCCCCACCCTGCAACAATGTACCCCGTACTGGTCCCCATCCTGTAATAGTGTCTTTCTTCCTGTAATAATGTCCCCCATCCTTGCCTCCATCCTGAAATAATGTCCCCCATCCCGACCGTCTTCCTGTACTAATATTCCCCATTCTGGCCCCCGTACTGTTACACATACCCCTACCTGGCCCCCATCCTGTAACAATGTACCCCGTTCTGGTCCCCATCCTGTAATAGTGTCTTTCTTCATGTAATAATGTCCTCTATCCTTGCATTGATTCTGAAATATTGCTCCCCATCATGATTCCCTTCCTGTAATATTACCTGTCGTGTAATAATCGCCCCCATCCAGTCATAATGTCTCTGAGGATGCACCTTCAGCTGAAAAAGTCCACGTCTCCGGAGCTCCAGTGTCCCACAGGATGCAGAAAGCAGCCTTGAGGCAAAGAGAGACATGTTTAAGACTCCTGGTCTATGTCTACCTACTTACAACTGGAATAGTAAGCCTATGGTCATTTATGGGATAGTATAGAGATCAGAAAAGTGATTTACTCACATAAGTAACAACATATCGGAAGACTTCTGAGGGAGATACTTTTGCTCAGCTTGTAGGTCTACTCTACCATTAGCATTTCAGTGAAACGACAAATAGCCCCTTTCATTTCTGGTCATATCTGGCACAAAATTGCCTGTTATAATGTGCTTTTATCTACCTACAGCATATCTGACCATAATGTAGAGCTTCGTATCATCTCTATATTGTGTTTATATATACCATGTAACATTAATATGAAAAATAAAAAGGTGACCACTACAACAAACCCTAAGACACATTGAACTGACACATTGAAGAGTGAATCATGTTGCTAACTCACTTGTTTCCAAGTGCTTTGTGTACTTCAGTTGTGGATTGTGTTTCCAGGTTGCAGGTTTGACTTGGGTCTTTCATCACTACAGCAGCAAACTGCCAGTGGCCCCCTGCAGCCTGGGGGTGGAGGTGATTTGCAGGAATTAGGTGCTGAAAGTCTCAATGGATTTGGATGGAGGGAAAATAAACAAAGAAAAAGAGGGAAGAAAATGCAAATTGTAGCCAACAAAAGGCATGCTAATACATAATAGAAGAAGGCACACACAGCTGATTCTAAAATCAACTCTGGAGAAAGATCTGATTTGCTATTCTCATTGTTTCAGTTGAGAAATCTCTGAGCTGGGCACTCCTGGAGGACAGCTGACACTACAAAGAGTGTGGCCTGCCTTTTCTTTCAGCTGGACATTACATTCATGTAGTTCCCCATGGCTGGGTGTCATCAGCTGGGTCTCTGTCCTACTCAGACCTTATTCACATTTTACATTTCTTGACAAATGGAAAGGTTTTACTACTAGAGGTTAGGACCATCCCGAATAGGGTCACCTTGACGTGGTGGGATAGCTTTTTCTTTTTTATGTCAAATTATGTTAACTATCTACCCTATGTTATTTTCACCCACTATTGCCATTTATTTATTTACTGCAGGATAGTTGAATATTATGGTTAGCGAAGCATATAATTGATACTATTCATCTATTTTTTGGGATAGGCTGTATTTCAATAATTCAATACTGATGAAATATGGAAACTTTTGGGGTCAAAATCTGATATTTTAGTAAAAAGACAATAAGGTTTAGGTTGCATGTCAATAGGTCCACACTTGGGATTGTGTGTAATCCCAGTCTTAGGCTATATTCACATGTACTGTAATCATCAGTTAGAATGGATCCAGTAGAAATCCATTGATAAAAAAGTAGTTGTACAGACACAACTTTTTTGTCTGGCTAAAGAAATGGATGTCAACTGTATCCGTTTTGTTTTGTTTTTTACATTGAAGTCTATAGAAAACTGATCCAATTAATTGCCAGCCATTTTTCTGCCATTTGAAAAAGTTCTGCTTTTTGCTTACATGATCACTTTCAAATGAAGCAAAATGGAAGGCTATTTAAAGGGACTCTGTCACCTGAATTTGGAGGGAACAATTTTCAGCCATAGGGGCTGGGTTTTCGGGTGTTTGATTCACCCTTTCCTTACCCGCTGGCTGCATGCTGGCTGCAATATTGGATTGAAGTTCATTCTCTGTCCTCCGTAGTACATGCCTGCATAAGGCAATCTTGCCTCTATGGCTGAAAATTGTTCCCTCCAAATTCAGGTGACAGAGTCCCTTTAATGCATACGTTTTCTACAAACTTTCATGTTAAAGAAAACAGATCTAGTTGAAATCAGATTTTCTTTTAGCAGGCCGAAAAATTTGTGTCTGCACAACTCATTTTTTGTCAACAGATTGCTGCTAGATCGTCTAACGAATGCTTACTGGATATGTGAACATTGCCTTAAAGGTAAACTGACAGTAGGATCAACCCCCCTAAGCCAACTATATGGGCATGTAGATCATAGGAAGCTGACTGAAATGATACCTTGATATCTGTGATCCGATGTCTTATTTCAGATAAATCTATTTTTTTTTATGTAAATGAGCTGTTCCAGGTTGTGGGCCAGACAATTATCTGAATGAGAATCTGCCTCCAGAGATTATTCTAAAAGAAAGGGGGCATTATCAGTGTGAGATATGTAACCTTCACAGAATAGTAGAACTGAACTTTGTCTTCTTACAAACACATTAGCAGCTGCAACGCTCACAGCTCTGCTGTATTACAACAATATTGCAATAAGTGAAAGTTGGAAGCTGAAACACTTAGAAAACACCTGCAGATGTGTGAGTTGTAATGACACACAGCTCTACAGGGAGAGCAGAGAAAGGCCATTGCACATCACACTGGTATTCGACTTTTATTTAAAACAATCACTGAAGGCGGAGTCTCAGGGAGATCAGTGTTTTAAAAGCTCATTTGCATATATGAAACATGTGAATTTCTCTGGAATCTGACATCAAATTGCAGATAACAAGCTGTCATTTTATTCAGCTTCCTATGACCTACATGCCTATATAGACCGCTTAGGAGTGTTGATTCTACTGACAGATTCCCTTTAATGTCAACTGTGTGACTTGAAATTGACTCAGCTAAAACTTGTATTGAGCTTTTACGATTCTATAACATTTTTGAGTCTAATGTATATACATGGCGATGCATTTTCCACAATACATTGATTTGTATTACACAAAACAAGCCATTGCAAAAGTACAGTTGCCGATTGTAAAGGTGGAGAAATCTAATCACCCTCTCTGAAAAATTTGCATATGTTATTATATTGATTTGTGTGATTTAGTCTCATGTGGCTGTTCTGCTTCACGTCACCTGTCTTATCTATGGCATTTTATGTGCTGTGTTGTGCATAAATATGTGATTCTTCAGAATTTCTATTAGTCTGTGCCTGATGAAGGGACTGGAGTAGTCTTGAAAGCGTGCAATTTGTTACCATATTTTCAGTTAGCCATTATTAAAAGTTATCAACCACTGAGGACTCTCAATTCTAAGTAAATAAGTTATAATCTTTTTAAAACGGATCCTGGTCTCACTGTTTCATTGTGTGTTTACAAGGTCCCCTTCCATCTGAAACGGGAACAAGGGATGGCCACAGATCGAGGGGTACAGCAACAATCAGCAGACATGCACAAAGATTATAGATAATATGAAAATTTACTAACCAGTTTATAAAACAAAGGAAAGGATGGTAGGTAAACAGTGCATAAGTAACAAATACAATGACAGCAGTTACTCTCAATAACACCAACTAAGAGTTTGCACAGGTCTACTTAAAGAGAATTAACAGTCATATGCAAGCTAAATACAACATGATTAACCCTCTCTATGCATATATCAATAAAACAACAGTATTGTGCCACTACTTTAGTAATTGCCTACTTGGAGCAGTTTTCGCTGTGTCTCTTACAGAAGAGAACTTTTCTCCTAACTAACTGGACCTCTGTAAGGCTATTTATATATGCACATATATATTCAGATGTAAGATGGCACCGGTACATCCTGAAAGTGAAGTAGAAAGGTCCTTGTTGGGCTGAGTCTCAAATAATCAGAAACGTTGTCTTAAAGCTCTTAAGGAATGACGATCTCTCCAACGCAGGGCTTCCCTTAGACCTTAGAGATAAGAATGCCATCTTGAAGCTCTTAGGGAATGCCATTCTCTCCAATTCAGTGCTTCCCTAAGTCCTTAGAGATAAGGCCTCACGTGGTCTTACCCAAGATGCTGTGTACTAGGTTCGCCTCATGTCAAGCCGAACAACGTATCCCAGAGTCACCAACAGCAGATCCAGAGTCTCACCACCCAATCCAGACCTTCTCCAATGATCTGCAGCTTCACTTCCACCCTGGACTCTCCTTCGTCCACTCCCAACCGCCAAAAAACTCCACGCTCCAAGTACTGCCTCTCGCAGCTGCCCTCTACTGTTCAGATTATATATTACATCACAAATCTCCAATAATACAGTAAACTGTGATTACCCTCACACTATCAAATCACTTGTGACTTGAAAATGGGTAAAGAGCAAACCCCAAATCACATACACACTCAAGGGTATCACAACTGGGTGTTTTGGACCACAATCTAATTCTCGCCAAGAAAAGTCCCTTACAAGAGCAAAGATATTTTTATTAAAAAAAAGTATAAAATTGAACTGGTGGCATGTGTCAAATAATGCATCATACAGACTTCCTGGTAGATACAAATGAAGGGAGGGGATGCTCTGCCTCAGTATGTCACGGTACATGTTGGTATTCATGGTTCCCTCAATGAATTGTAGCTTCCCACAGCCAGCAGCACTCATGCAGCTTTAAACCATGACACTCCCACCACCATGCTTAAATGTAGGCAAATCACACTTGTCTTTGTACTCCTCACCTTGTTGCTGCCACACACGCATGACACAATCTGAACCAAAATAAGTTTATCTTGGTCTCATCTGATCACAGGAAACGGTTTCAATAATCCATGTCTTTACTCTGCTTGTCTTCAGCAAACGGTTTGCAGGCTTTCTTCTGCATCATCTTTAGAAGAGACTTCCTTCTGGGACGACAGCCATGCAGACCAATTTAATGCAGTGTGCGGTGTATGGTCTGAGCACTAACAGGCTGACCCACCACCCTTTTATCCTCTTCAGCAATGCTAGCAGCACTCATACGTCTATTTTGAAAAGACAACCTCTGGACATGATGCTGAGCTCGTGCACTCATCTTCTTTGGTTGCCCATGGCGAGGCCAGTTCTGAGTGGAACCTGTCATGATCCAGACCAGGTTTTGAATCCTGTTTTCCATTTTTCCCGGTCTGGTCATGTCAAGAGTTAACCTTTCTCAGCCTCTGTCTGGGTTTAGGTTGGCTATTTATCGCCGCTGCTTCCTGCAGGTGTTGTCAGTTATAGTTTTTGCCTAGTGCTGCTGTAGCTGACTCTGATTGTTCTGATTAGTCTTGCTGCATTTGCTGTCTGAACCCATGTCTTTGTTTTCCCCTATCCCCATCTTGACTCAGTGTTTCCCCTAAGTGCGCAGACTCTCTGGTTTTTGACTTGGCTTGTAGCCTGACCTGTTTCTGTCCTTTGTCTTTTGGCTTATCCGCTCCTGACTGTTACTGAACCCCTGGCTTGTGTCTGACCATGAGCTTGCTTATTCCTTTTGTACTGTGCTACAGTCTAGGATTTGACCCGGCTTGTTTGACTATTCTGCTGCCACCCTTGGTAGCCTTACTGCTGCTATGCAGGTCAGCTCTGTTTAGGTGCAGACCTGCTCCCTCTCTACTGCCATCTAGTGTAGCCTGCACCTACCTGCATTGCAGCAGCTTGACAGAACCTGTCTTGTTAAACCGCTGTCAGGTCTTGACCACCGTGCTGCAGGTCAGTTTCAGGGTGTTGGCAATCTTCTTATTGCCTTGGCCATCTTTATGTACAGCAACAATTTTTGTTTTAGATCCTCAGAGTTATTTGCCATGAGGTGCCATGTTGAACGTCCAGTGACCAGTATGAGAGTGTGAGAGCGATAACAACAAATTTAACACACCTGCTCCCCATTCACACCTGAGACCTTGTAACACTAATGAGTCACATGACAACGGGGAGGGTAAATGGATAATTGGGCGCAATTTGGCCATTTTAACTTAAGGGTGTACTCACTTTTGTTGTCAGTGGTTTATACATTAATGGCTGTGTGTTAAGTTATTCAAATTTACACTGTTAAACAAGCTGTACACTGACTTCTTTACATTGTAGAAGGGTCATATCTTCAGTGATCTCCCATATTATTTCAAAACACTCTTTTTTGGTGATTACTTTGTATCTCCGTTCATACTGCACCCACACACACAAATGATACACCATTTGAAAGGTAAACTTGCCCCCTTCAGCAAGAAAATAGCCAAACAAACCACACATCCACGATGTGATCACAAAATACATTTTAAACATTAATTTTCATAAAACTGCAGTAAGGAAAAATGACCTGCAGGTGGCACCACACTACCCCAAAGCACAATACCACAAGGCTGAAACAAATCCTAACATTTGCCTCGGGGGCTTCTAGCTTGTCATACTCCTTGCCCAGCTGATTTCAGGCAGATACATATAAAATATTTGCTACATATGTGGAAGTAGAATAAAAGTAAAACTTTACCTGTTTAAGACTTCAGCTTTAAAACTGAAGATATAAATGAATGGTTCTTATTAGACATTCATTGAAAAGTCTATCTTCGTTCTAAGGTTGCAGCTTATTGGTGACCTGGAGTCACCTCTGGTTCCAAGTAAAAAAAACTGCAGCGTTGACATAACTCAGACTGTACATTGTTTCCCGATGGGAGAGACTGGTGGAAAAAGCCTTGTAAAACCTGGGGGAAAAAAATCCAAGGAAAAAATAGGTAAAATAATCTGCAGATATTCCTTTTTTAAAAGGGATATTCCCAATTATTATACAATGGTGTAAATACGCTCAGTTATGGGGTCAATTTTCCTTCGGCATTTTTAAAGTCAAAGTGGGGCTTCTGTACAGGTTGCTGCTCCGTTCACATACATAGGGCTTTGTTGCACTTCCTTACATTGCAGATAGATGGCAGTGCTGCTGTGGAGGCGAAACAAAAGCTGCTGCCCCTGTTCTTTTGCAAGGCCCTGACTATCAGACCCCTTCTGACCAGTAAGTAAAATACCATTATTTGGGGGGATCTCCTTTAGGCTGGAGTCACACACAACGTATAAAAAAATGGCAGAAATGTTCCCTGAACAGTGATCCGGATGTCATCTGTGTGCAGTGCGAGGATGCGATTTTCTCGCATGTAAGCATCCATATGGCGAGATTTTCTCGCCGACTTGCAAAATGGACATATAATGGATCCATGGGCTCAAATATTCATGAAAACATATATGCAGTCTCTCTCTCTTTCTCTCTCTCTCTCTACAGTTCAGACCAAAAGTTTGGACACACCTTCTCATTGAAAGATTTTTCTGTATTTTCATGACTATGAAAATTGTATATTCACACTGAAGGCATCAAAACTATGAATTAATACACGTGGAATTATATGCTTAACAAAAAAGTGTGAAACAACTGAAATTATGTCTTATACTCTAGGTTCTTCAAAGTAGCCACCTTTTGCTTTGATGACTGCTTTGCACACACTTGGCATTCTCCTGATGAGCTTCAAGAGGTAGTCACCGGGAATGGTCTTCCAACAATCTTGAAGGAGTTCCCAGAGATGCTTAGCACTTGTTGGCCCTTTTGCCTTCACTCTGCGGTCCAGCTCACCCCAAACCATCTCGATTGGGTTCAGGTCTGGTGACTGTGGAGGCCAGGTCATCTGGCGTAGCACTCCATCACTCTCCTTCTTGGTCATATAGCCTTTACACAGCCTGGAGGTGTGTTTGGGGTCATTGTCCTGTTGAAAAATAAATGATGGTCCAACTAAACGCAAACCGGATGGAATAGCATACCGCTGCAAGATGCTGTGGTAGCCATGCTGGTTCAGTCTGCCTTCAATTTTGAATAAATCCCCAACAGTTCACCAGCAAAGCACCCCCACACTATCACACCTCCTCCTCCATGCTTCGCGGTGGGAACTAGGCATGTAGAGTCCATCCGTTCACCTTTTCTGCGTTGCATAAAGACACGGTGGTTGGAACCAAAGATCTCAAATTTGGACTCATCAGACCAAAGCACAGATTTCCACTAGTATTAGTCCATTCCTTGTGTTCTTTAACCCAAACAAGTCTCTTCTGCTTGTTGCCTGTCCTTTGCAGTGGTTTCCTAGCAGCTATTTTACCATGAAGGCCTGCTGCACAAAGTCTCCTCTTAACAGTTGTTGTAGAGATGTGTCTGCTGCTAGAACTCTGTGTGGCATTGACCTGGTGTCTAATCTGAGCTGCTGTTAACCTGCAATTTCTGAGGCTGGTGACTCAGATAAACTTATCCTCAGAAGCAGAGGTGACTCTTGGTCTTCCTTTCCTGGGGCGGTCCTCATGTGAGCCAGTTTTTTTGTAGCGTTTGATGGTTTTTGCCACTGCACTTGGGGACACTTTCAAAGTTTGCCCAATATTCCAGACTGACTGACCTTAATTTCTTAAAGTAATAATGGCCACTCGTTTTCTTTACTTAGCTGCTTTTTTCTTGCCATAATACAAATTCTAACAGTCTATTCAGTAGGACTATCAGCTGTGTATCCACCAGACTTCTGCACAACACAACTAATGGTCCCAACCCCATTTATAAGGCAAGAAATCCCACTTACTAAACCTGACAGGGCACACCTGTGAAGTGAAAACCATTCCTGGTGACTACCTCTTGAAGCTCATCAAGAGAATGCCAAGAGTGTGCAAGCAGTCAACAAAGCAAAAGGTGGCTACTTTGAAGAACCTAGAATATAAGACATAATTTCAGTTGTTTCACACTTTTTTTGTTAAGTATATAATTCCACATGTGTTAGTTCATAGTTTTGATGCCTTCAGTGTGAATGCACAATTTTCATAGTCATGAAAATACAGCAAAATCTTTAAATGAGAAGGTGTGTCCAAACTTTTGGTTTGTACTGTATATATATATATATATACAGTATATATATATATATATATATATATATATATATATATATATATATATATATATATATATATATATATATATATATATATATATATACTGTGTGTCAGTGAGACACATACCTCTCTGTGTTCATCATCTTATTAAGTACATTTACATTTGACCAGCTTGGTTTTCCTGAAATTGTCTGCGCCCCCGACAACCAACAGGCCAACTAGTAATAAAATATTTAGAAAAATGTGAGTGGTGTACTCACTTGTGTGATATGCTGTATATGTTGCATTCACTTTCA
The DNA here is from genome assembly GCF_051348905.1 of Ranitomeya variabilis. Lineage (NCBI taxonomy): Eukaryota > Metazoa > Chordata > Amphibia > Anura > Dendrobatidae > Ranitomeya > Ranitomeya variabilis. The sequence continues at coordinate 880,418,454 of NC_135233.1, forward strand.
GTTGTTTTCATACCAAAAAAACAAAGTTTTTTCCTTTTGTATTCTATGTAAATACAATGTATCTGTTTAAATACATTTTCTACTGTACAAATGGATATGTTAAGTACAGTACACCACAAAAATATGGTGTGGAACAGGTCTTATATGGGTAAAAAGAACTTCCAAGTAAGAGGTTTTGGGTAATGAGGGACTAACAATAAGTCTTTCCTATTTTTTATAAATTAAGCCAGTTTCTATCTCCCACTCCTTTTGTATTTCTGAGTTTCAGGTTGTCACAGAACAATGGCGAACAGCAAAATTAAAAGAATCCCTACTGTCCATTTGGTGAAAGAGAGAGGAGGAGCGAGGAAAGACAATGGGAAACGAACAACAGTGAAATGATAAATGGATACCTGCATTGTAAGTGGGGGGGGGATGGTGTATCTCTATGTCCTTGTGTATGTGTAAAGCTAAATATCTAAATATGTGTCCTGTTTATACATAATTCTAATCTGAGTAATCCAGTGCTTCTCTCATTCCGTATGGAACCCTATTAAAACTAATCCTGCCTATCAAGGTTTTTTTTATGAAAAAACTTGATTAATTGTAAAAATAACTGCGCCCACAAGAACACAGGGAAATACTAGAATGGTCAGCTGCCACTACTGATAGCTATAATTACTGGAGTAGTCAAAACATTGAGTCGCCTGCCAGGGTAATGGGGATACTCGGTACCTGGTCCGGTCGCAGTTAAAGGGGTGATCACGGTGGCAGCGACCCGTTCCGTGGCCCTGGGCGCTCAATTAAAACGGGAAAGGTCTTAAAAGGGGTTTTGAATAAAGTTTATGTTCGTGTGGTTCCAGGTCAGAGGGGACCGACGCTGCTTAAAGGGGTCCTCTGGGGCCATGTTACTGCAGCAAGATGATAACACTTCCCACAGGTGAAGCGGGGTCCCACAGGGCTCCCAGTGTAGTGGGCAAGGATGGTGGGTTGCCGGTAAATAAACAGAGGACACAGGGTTGCAGTCTTTACCTGGTTGACTGTTGTTGTAGTCAGCCTCAGTCCAGAGTACTGGCAACAGGTGTAGGTGGAGTCCAGGCAGCCTGAAGACAGGTGAAAACCCCCTTGACAGGTCAGTTTGGGAGCCTTCCACTTTGCGCTGGTCTATTAGTGCCTTGCTGCCTGTAGTGTCCTAACAAGGTTCTCGTTCTCTCCTGTCCTGGGACAGTACCTGTACGGTAGGCAACTTGAGCCATTTCTCTGGGGTCTCTTTACATGGTGACTCCGGGCTCTGGAATGCTGCTGTACCTCAGATTTAATGTGGACAAGTCACTTTTAGCTTCTTGCCCTCTGGTTCTGCTGTGGGACTTGCAGTTGCCAACAACCTCGGGCTCCTGGTGCCCGGTTTCTGTGCTCTAGCTTTAAGGAGGCCCAATTGCATCCCTCCTATAGCTCTCAGGTTCCTCTCTCCTCCCCCACTCTCTGCTTGTCTGCAGCAGTCTATCTAACTCCTCCTCCAGACCAGGATGTATATTGAGGGAAGCTCCCCTAAAACTGGGTTTAGAGCTCCCCTTCTGGCCTGTAGTCAGAAAGTGTTGCATGTACAGCTTACCTGCCAAAGCAATCCCTCCTGTCTCCATGCATGGCACTACCCCTCCCCCCCCCGGTACTGTGGTACCCAAACCCCTGGGGTGCCACAATATCATTAGGAAGCCTAAATACTCAAGCAGAAGACAAGATATTGAAAATCATACTGTTATGCATGTAACTCACTCATACATGGGTAACAGAATAATAAAGCCTTCAACACAAAGAAGTGACACTTTGTTATGATCTGGTGGCCTAAGAGCAGCATGAGACGTACTCTGGAGAAGGTGGTACCTGTACTGACCGCAGACCCTGAACTTAACACCGCAACTAGAAGTAGCCGTGGAATGTACCTATCACTCCCTAGACATCTCGACACAGCCGGAGGACTAATTACCCCTAGAGATAGAAAAGGGAAAACTATCTTGCTATATTGACTGTGAGAGGAGAGGGAAAAAACATACACAGACTGAAATCAGAATTTAGCAAAGGAGGCCACTTCTAGCTAAATAGAAAGGATAGGGCAGAGTACTATGCGGTCAGTATTAAAACATTAGAAAATATCCACCACAGTAAATACAAAAATCTCCACAGCTAACTGAAAATGTAGACCCCTTAAAAAATAGTGAGGAAAGAATGGTTGTAGATGACGAGGAAAAAGCTGACATATTAAACACCTTCTTCTCCACGGTATTCACAGTGGAAAATGAAATGCTAGGTGAAATCCCAAGAAACAATGAAAACCCTATATTAAGGGTCACCAATCTAACCCAAGAAGAGGTGCGAAACCGGCTAAATAAGATTAAAATAGATAAATCTCCGGGTCCGGATGGCATACACCCACGAGTACTAAGAGAACTAAGTAATGTAATAGATAAACCATTATTTCTTATTTTTAGGGACTCTATAGCGACGGGGTCTGTTCCGCAGGACTGGCGCATAGCAAATGTGGTGCCAATATTCAAAAAGGGCTCTAAAAGTGAACCTGGAAATTATAGGCCAGTAAGTCTAACCTCTACTGTTGGTAAAATATTTGAAGGGTTTCTGAAGGATGTTATTCTGGATTATCTCAATGAGAATAACTGTTTAACTCCATATCAGCATGGGTTTATGAGAAATCGCTCCTGTCAAACCAATCTAATCAGTTTTTATGAAGAGGTAAGCTATAGGCTGGACCACGGTGAGTCATTGGACGTGGTATATCTCGATTTTTCCAAAGCATTTGATACCGTGCCACACAAGAGGTTGGTACACAAAATGAGAATGCTTGGTCTGGGGGAAAATGTGTGTAAATGGGTTAGTAACTGGCTTAGTGATAGAAAGCAGAGGGTGGTTATAAATGGTATAGTCTCTAACTGGGTCGCTGTGACCAGTGGGGTACCGCAGGGGTCGGTATTGGGACCTGTTCTCTTCAACATATTCATTAATGATCTGGTAGAAGGTTTACACAGTAAAATATTGATATTTGCAGATGATACAAAACTATGTAAAGCAGTTAATACAAGAGAAGATAGTATTCTGCTACAGATGGATCTGGATAAGTTGGAAACTTGGGCTGAAAGGTGGCAGATGAGGTTTAACAATGATAAATGTAAGGTTATACACATGGGAAGAAGGAATCAATGTCACCATTACACACTGAATGGGAAAACACTGGGTAAATCTGACATGGAGAAGGACTTGGGGATCCTAGTTAATGATAAACTTACCTGGAGCAGCCAGTGCCAGGCAGCAGCTGCCAAGGCAAACAGGATCATGGGGTGCATTAAAAGAGGTCTGGATACACATGATGAGAGCATTATACTGCCTCTGTACAAATCCCTAGTTAGACCGCACATGGAGTACTGTTGTGATTTTGCTTTTTGCTCCCTCTAGTGGTCATTAGTGATTTGACTCTGGAGCGTCTGTCTTTTCCTATATCCTCACCTGGGCCGTTAGTTCAGGGGCGTTGCTATATAAGCTCCCTGGACCTTCAGTTCAATGCCTGGCATCGTTGAAATCAGAGCTAATCTGTTGTGCTCTTGTCCTCTGATCCTGGTTCCTGTTTTTCAAGCTAAGTCTGCTTCTTTGCTTTTTGCTTTTGTTTTGTTTGGTATTTTTGTCCAGCTTGTTCCTATCTGTATCCTGACCTTTGCTGGAAGCTCTAGGGGGCTGGTGTTCTCCCCCCGGACCGTTAGACGGTTCGGGGGTTCTTGAATCTCCAGCGTGGATTTTTATAGGGTTTTTGTTGACCAGATAAGTTATCTTGCTATATTCTGCTATTAGTAAGCTGGCCTCTCTTTGCTGAACCTGGTTCATTTCTGTGTTTGTCATTTCCTCTTACCTCACCGTTATTATTTGTGGGGGGCTTGTATCTTGCTTTGGGGTCCCTTTCTCTGGAGGCAAGAGAGGTCTTTGTTTTCTTCTCCTAGGGGTAGTTAGATTCTCCGGCTGGCGCGAGTCATCTAGCGATCACCGTAGGCATGATCGCCGGCTACTTCTAGTGTTGGCGTTAGGAGTAGCTATTTGGTCAACCCAGTTACCACAGCCCTATGAGCTGGATTTTTGTATCTTGCAGACTTACACGTTCCTCTGAGACCCTGTCCACTGGGGTCATAACAGAGTACTGTGTCCAGTTTTGGGCACCGGTGCTCAAGAAGGATATAATGGAACTAGAGAGAGTACAAAGGAGGGCAACAAAATTAATAAAGGGGATGGGAGAACTACAATACCCAGATAGATTAGCGAAATTAGGATTATTTAGTCTAGAAAAAAGACGACTGAGGGGCGGTCTAATAACCATGTATAAGTATATAAGGGGACAATACAAATATCTCGCTGAGGATCTGTTAATACCAAGGAAGGTGACGGGCACAAGGGGGCATTCTTTGCGTCTGGAGGAGAGAAGGTTTTTCCACCAAAATAGAAGAGGATTCTTTACTGTTAGGGCAGTGAGAATCTGGAACTGCTTGCCTGAGGAGGTGGTGATGGTGAACTCAGTTGAGGGGTTCAAGAGAGGCCTGGATGTCTTCCTGGAGCAGAACAATATTGTATCATACAATTATTAGGTTCTGTAGAAGGACGTAGATCTGGGGATTTATTATGATGGAATATAGGCTGAACTGGATGGACAAATGTCATTTTTCGGCCTTACTAACTATGTAACTTACTTACTAACTATGTAACTATGTAACTAAAGATATGGAGGGTATATCTGCATCTCCAGAGATACCAGCTTGGCTAAACAAATCCTTATTCAGACCAAGCTGGACAAGACAAAAACATGGAAAAGAACTGAACAATAAGGCCACAGCATGTGGACAGCAAAAATCAAGGCCAGAACTTATCTTTGTTGAAAGGGACAGCAAAGCAGGAGAGAGCAGGCAAGGATGTGAATCCTCCAGGAACAATGGACAACTGGCACTGACTAAAGGGTCAAGCAAGGCTAAACAGCCCAGTCAGGATTGCAAAAACTTGACACACCTGATGAATGCTGCGATCCAGAGACAGCAGCACTACCACTTATAACCACTGGAGGGAGCCTAAGAGCAGAATTCACAACACACTTTCACTTTACTGGACTCTGTACAGACTAGATAACCATACAACTAACACCACTTCATACCTGGCTCCCTAAAAGGCCGTTGAGGTGTTTCTCGTACCTCCTGAGGGACCAAACGGTAGGACAGTGCGCACAGCTAACCAGGAGAACGAAAGTGTGCAGAAGGATGCAAGGACCCAGAGTAAGAAAACTTAGAGCATGCGCACAAAGGGAACAATAAGGAGGATAATAAATGCAACAAGAAGAATCTTCCACCAACTTAACCGAGGAGAACGGAAAGGTGCTGAGAAGAAAGACAAACATACAGCAGAAATACGAACAGTGTTTACCTAGCAGGGAAAAATCACTGCAAAGCTGGAAACTCCTTAGCTCTAAACCACTCAGAAATATAGTCAGCAAAAAAAGTCGGTGAGAGGTGATAAATAAAGCCCATCCCAAAATGTGATAGGACAGAGCCAAAAGAGAAAATGGAAAACACCTAAAGTGAAGCAAACCAAGAAAAGAAAATTAAGGACGAAAAAACATCAGTATTTGACAAGAAACAGAGCAGACTGTTGCTCAACAGAAAGGGAAACATCTCACATCAAAAGGTCACCGGATCGCGTCCAGAAACTGAGCTAAACATAAAGTCTCCAGAATTAGAAACTGAGTGAATGCAATCAACTAAGCCTAGCAATATGGGTAACAATTTCCTCATATTTCATACTTAAAGAAGCGTTTACTGCTAATAATTTTCTAATTCAATAAATCTGAGTAAATGTGTAATATAGATGCTGTAATATACTCACCAATCATAGTCTACTCTGGTTTCCCACACCCCTTGGTCCTCTTCTTCTGACTTCTATTCTGACTCTCCGGATTACACAAGGAGTTTAAGTGTGAACTGGAAGTCGATTTTATAATGTAAGTCTATGGAGCCTCGTTTTGACTGTCCATGACCTTGACCTATAGACAAGGGTGCTGCAGTAATCACGATGGAAACATCAGGCTACATGAAGGAAGCAAACTGATGCTCCACATGAATACTGGTACAGCAATGGGAAGTAAAAAGGCTCCACAGTATGCAAATATTTTCATGGCCAAGCTTGAAAGCGACTTTCTGTCCTATTGTTCAATCAGGCCTCTGGCCTACTACCGTTACATTGATGATGTTTTAATCATCTGTATGGAGACTGAGCAACAGCTAAAGACGTTACATGAACACTTTAATCAGTTTCATCCCACAATCCACCTAACAATATATTTTATGGCGCTGATCACAGCATTATGGACATGAAATTGCTAGTATTGAAAGGCAATTTCAAATCCTAGAGAGATAGAAGAGTCTGCGAATACAAACTTATGACAACTGCTTCTGTGTTGAAATAAACTTTTTGGACACCATCATCTAGATACAGAATAATAAAATAGAAACATCCTTGTACCAGACGCCAATGGTAACCTTAAGGCTATGTTCACACTTTAGGGTTTTGCTGCATTTTTTTTTGCTGCATTTTTTTTAATGCAAATTAAAAGCTACTTTTTACAGTACCAGCAAAAGCTGAGATTTCAGAAACCTCATGCACACACTTTGGGGTTTTTACCTGACTGAATTGGAAAACTGCTGTTATTTTTAAACTGCAACATGTCACTTCTTTTAGAATTTTTTTTCACCCATAGAAAGCAATGAGTAAGTGCAAACAAATAGCAAACAACATTGCCATGAGGTTTTTTCTGTGATTTTAGTGAAAAAAAGCAGGTACAGCATGATGTGAAACCCATTTATTTTTGTGATTTTCCCAAGTTTAAATAAAAATATCTTGACCTCCTCACATGACAATGACTGTATTATTAGTACAGATTAATTAAATTAGTGATGTGTAAAACTAAACACTACCTGACCAATGTGTAAAATTGAACAATATCTGACCAATGCAATGGCCCTGACCAATGTGTGAAAGTAAACAGTGTCTGCCCTAAAAAATGCACTGCCAATATCTTTGATAAAATATTCAACTCCCTCCACTGTTGTTACATTTTTAATTATATTTTTTTCATCTCACAAAGTTTCTTGTCCAGAATAGTCACTATTTTTTCAGACATAAAAAAATCTTTTTCCACTAAATAATTTGTTAAATTTACTCTTTTTTACCAAAATGTTTTATGGTTTCACATATGTCTTGTATTGCGGGCCTTACACCTTGCATTCTTCATGCCTGTATGGTAACACAACAAGAAAACCAGTAAAAAAGCCAGCAAAACCTACTTTTATGTCTGCAGCTTTTTTACTGCCAAGAAATTAGGTTTTGTCTGCAGAAAAAAAGCAACGTGTGAACACAGCCTGAATGTGACAATTTTCATTCGAAACATTAAAAAAAACACTCTATTCTAGTCAAACCATCAGATACAAATCCAACCCTACAGTATAAGATGAACACCTTAGTGGCCTCAGAAAGACATTTTTGAATCAATGCTTCTATCCAAATACAATTAAAAACCAGATTGCAAGAGCCACCAGAATATCAAGAATCATCTCCTACAATACAGAAATGAACAAGAAAGCAACCGGGTACCCCTAGTCACCTACACTCCAACTCTGCAAGCAGTAAGGGGAGCTGCAAGGAAAATACAACCTTTATTGCAAAAGACGACCGAGTAAATTATATTTTCCAGACTCCCCCACTTCTGTGTTTTAGGCAGCCCCCAAATCTAAGAAGCATAATTGTCCGAAGCTCCATGTCCTCTCCAATAGCTGCAGGAACCCTTCCTTGCAACCAGAAAAAATGTAAAGCCTGTCCATTTATAATGACCACGGACAAGATAAAGATCCCCAATTCACATCAGGACTACAAGATACCAGGTACTTTCAGCTGCATCACATCTAATCTGGTGTACTTCATTATTTGTACTAAATGTCCAACCGGGGGTCTGTATGTAGGGGAGACAGGGCAAAAACTGAGAACAAGGATAAATTCTCATCACTGCACAATAAAAGAAAAAGAATAGACCTACCTTTGGCCAAACATTTTTGTAGCCTTGATCACAGCATCATGGTCATGATATTATTGTTATTGAAAGGTAACGTCACGTCTCAGACAGAAGAATGTGGGAGTACAAACTTATGGCAACCTTTAACAGATTCAGAGCAAGAACGAATGTATCGAATGGATTTACTTCAGTCTGTCATGATCCATTCAAGGGTTTAGTCCTGTCTGCTCTTTTTCTGCCGGGCGGATCATGTCAAGGGTTAACTTTGCTCTGCCTCACTCTGGGTTCAGGTTTGCTATTTAGCTCCCAGGCATCCTGCTGGTGGTGTCAGCTATAGTTCTGCCTTCGACATGTGAACCTGACTCTGGTAACCCTTGATTTGTCCTGCTGTGATCCCTGACTTGCCCCGTGCCTGTTGTCTTCCTCTGTCTGCCCTTTTCCCAGCGTTTCTCGGTTTGATTATCTGGTTTCTGACTCGGCCTGTATTCGGACTCGCTTCTGCTTTCTGTCTTTGTCTTATCCGCTTCTGACCGGTGCTGACCCGCCTGTCTTGCTCCTGACCACATATATTGCTTACTCCTTTTTGTACTTTGACTCTGAACGTTTATTGGCTCGGCTTGTCTGACCACTCTCTCGCCACTTGGTGGCGCCTGTGCTGCTGCTCTGTGGAGTTATTCTGAGTACGCAGTCTCACTTCCCTCTCAAGCTCCCTCTGTTGGAAGTTGCATTACACTGCACTGCAGCAGCATGACAAGTCTACATCAAGCAAGGTATGTGCTCCTCAATCCTCAAGGAGGCATCACAACCCTGGACCAGATCTCGATCAGAGAACAATAAAACTTTCATTGACAGTCCTTATCTATGAACTGCTCCAATACTTACTGCCACAATTGTTTTCCTGCCATCCCATATTGATAGTGTAGGGGGTGGTGCTGTTATGCATAGTAAGGAACACGCTGCCACTTTAAGAGACAGCATCCCCTTGTGTGGTGTGATGGAATGTTCTGCTCTCCCCTGCAATAGACTGTGTGAATAAACTGCTGAGGGGAGGGGTGGAGCCTTTAGAGCATGTGAGCTAAAGCTGCTGCAGAGAACGTCTGTGGTTGTAGCTGTGAAAGAGGACCCACAGCCTGGGATGGAGTGGACTTGTGAAATTGGACAGACTCTTCGGCTCTAGCAAGAATGGCTGTCCTGTGCTAGTTTGAGAAGCCACGAAGATACTGAGAAAGGAATTTACAGGTTCAAGGAGCATCTCCAGGACCCAGAAGCAAGGAGGACCCCAGAAGCAAGGAGAAGACCACATTTCATGGAGCTGGCAGAGAGCCGTGCGCACCACTGTACTAGACTGTTGAGGGCCCCCGGGACTGGATCTGAGTCCCCAACATCACTGTGAGTTTGTTTCTGTTTTGTGCACATGGCAGGGCCTAGTGCAGGCTTCAACAGACAGAACACGGCAGCCGTGTGGCCTGCTTAGTAAAGGCCAGGGAGGCTATACGCAGAGTAGCATCATTCGTTGTTTATTGTTTGCATTTGCTTGTATACGTATATTGATTCTGTAATAGTTGGAGCACCGTGCTATTTGACGGCCCAGCTAAAGAATACAACTCTTGTAAAATTATCTTTTGCATTTCATAAGCATGTTTGCACCATCCTCTTCCACTTCATTCCTTGCCTTCCAATACATTTACCCTTTGTTGTTTGCATCTCATCTTGTGTACGGTAGTCTCCCTGCACCTTGGTGGTTCCCCAGCCATTGCTTCAATAGTTTTGCTTTATGTCTATTGTCTCATTACTGCATTATCCTTATGTCCTGTTGTGTATAAATATGTGACTCTTTAGATCAGGATGTCTTTGGCGTGTGGGAGGAAACCAGAGAACCCTGGGGAAAACCAAGTAAACATAGGGAGAACATCTGTCTTTAAACATCAGAAGCAGCTCCTCCTTTACTGTTCTCATATTCATCAACTATCACCACCTAGTGGCTACACTATGTTACAACAAGCAGCAGTTCTAGACAAAATATATTCATGTCTTTTTTCAAGGTCAAATGTCAAAGTGATCTAGGGGCTAAAAAGTAATTATACGTTTGTCATGTATAGGCACTCTATCTTGTGCCCTCCGTTTCTCTCCCGTTGCCTCATCTGATCAGGTTGGTATTCTTCTAATATGGTTACCTCAGTGGCATGGGCAACACGGCGATAAGTCTGAACCAAGCCTACCCTGACTTTCCTATCCTACATCACAGGAAAGACGGGTGAGGCATGGTTTAGACTTACCACTGCATTCCTCCTTATACCACTGGCAGTCAATTTGGAAGTCGGAGGAGTGGAATGTCAACCTGATTAGAGGAGTCAGCGGGAGCCAAATGGAGGGCACCAGGTAGAGTGAATATATATGACAAATATATAATCACTTTTTAGTCCAGGGTGGAGGGTCACTTTAGGACCAGCAGTCATGACAAGCAGTCATTAGATAACACATAACGGTAGGCTAGTGTAATTACATATGCTTTGTTAGTAACTAAGTAAATTGGATAAATGTACTATTATTATTTTGCTTCATCAATGCCTTACATTTAAAAAATATATAAAATGAAACAAATTACTTACCACACCCAAGTGAGGAAACAAGATTCTTCTATTCCATTTAAAACCATATGGCAAAACAAGAGTATCCTCAAAAGTCTATAATCTGATATTAAACAGGCAAAGTATAGAAACTGTGACACTCTCATTTTCTCCCAATGTTAACCCCTTCACGACATGCGCCGAACATATACTGCGCATGTCGTGTCTCTCCCTTTGATGTGGGCTCCGGCGGTGAGCCCACATCTTTCCCGGCACATGTCAGCTGATTTGAACAGCTAACATTTGCCCCTAACATCAGCGGGTGGAATCACGATCCACCAGCGGCTGTTAACCTGTTAAATGCCACTGTCAATCTCTGACAGCGGCATTTAAAGTGATTCTGCCGGAAGCACGTGACTAATCACGCCCATTGGCACCCGTGTCACATGACCACAAGTCGCCAATGGGTTGGCATGACAACCTGGGGTTTGTGGCACCCCCTCCTACCTGCCTGGGACCAGCCCCACTCCTGCCGCCACAGCCAGAAGCTTCCTGCAGCAGTGATCCTGGAAACCAGATCCACTGTAGCCGGTAATCTACATTTGGATTATAAGACACACCCCCATCCCCCCCCCCCAATTTTTGACGAAAAAGATTTGCCTTATAATCCAAAAAATACAGTACATTTTTACCCAAAAAATGTTGCTTTATCCGCAGATTTTACTTTACATAGGAAAATGGGTAAAAATGCCACCAAAATTGGTCACATAATTTCTCCTGAATGTGGAAATACCCCATGTGTGGCTGTACAGTACTGCTTAGCCACACGGCGAGACTCGAGAGGGACAGAATGTTATTTGCCTCCTGGTGTGCAGATTAGTTTACAGACTCCATATACAGAGTCACTAAGTACTTGAAGAACAAAATATCCCCCACAAGTGACCTAATTTTGGAAAGTATAACCCTTTGGTAATTTATCTATAGATGTAGAGATTATTTTACTCCATAGACGTTTTCCAGAAACTAGCAGCAATGGATGTTGCTGAGTGAAAATTGCAAATCTGCTATTGTAGTGTCCAGTATATTATGCCCAGCTCGTTCTTCGCGAAGACATGCACGTGTAAATTAGGCAGGTTCTCATTGCTACGGAATTGCTGAAGATAGAGATGCTAAATGTGGTTTAGGCACACTGGGGCTCATCAGTGAGGTGGTATTTGGATATCGGAGTGCCGAATTTGCTGGATTTCTTTTGAGGAGGAACCATAGCACTGTTCCAGAGCCTTAGTACTACCAGTAGCGTGGAAGCCCCATATATTTCCGTTAACAGATGATGGACCTGCGTGGGGACTTGCTTTTTTTGTGGAGTGAGTTGAAGCTTTTTTGGGATCATTTTACATAACATTTTGGATTACATTTATCCTTTGCTCTATGCTCTCACTTTTAACAGTCTGATTGCTGTTATAAAACATTGCACTGCATGAGCATTTATAACTGTCACTGCAGCACTGACAGAAGCTTGTTAGACCATGCTCTGAGCTTGCTAGCCTAGTAATTCGAATAGCATCATGATGACCTCGGGTCACAATGGTAGTGATTGGGTCATCACAATAACATCGAAGGGGCACGGAGCCCCCTCCCTCTCCCCGCCTTGTAAATGCTGCAATCAATATTTATCACAGTATTTAGGGGGTTAAACTGCTGGGAGCGGTGTGGGCACTGCTCCTGTCAGAGAGAGACAGGTGTCACATGTCATATTCGCTGGACACCCGGCGGCGATCAGGGGCCCAGAGCCTGGGCCGGGAAATTCGTCAGGACATATCCATAAGTCAGGAAATCCATCCCAACCAGTACGTATGGTTATGTCTAAGGTCATGAAGGGGTAAAATGACTGGATTATGAGAAATTTCCCTTTGAAAAAAATCCTATTTATTATTCTCTCTGTCACAAAAAAGATTGCACAAGAAATGTGAAAACTGAGTACCGGTGACAAGCAAACATACCTTATCTGACTGACACCGATTTCTGTCACTGTTTTTTTTTTTCTGTAGAATATATTGTGCTGACTTGCTGTTGCTTTCTAGTACATTAAGAATAAAGAAATAATCACCCTAAAATGGCTGCTTTAGTCTCTTATGCAGGCTACGATAGTCCATCTTAATTGTTTGCGCTATATCATGGGTTAATGTGAGCATTTTGCTGCAGATTAAATCTGCAATGGAAGCTATCACTTTTTTGGTGATTTACATGAATCAAATCGCAAAGTGTTCGAATTCAACGCTATCTGCAAATTTCATAAAATTCTATACAAATTCTATTTGCATTGAATTGATTTTCTTATCTCTTTTCATAGAACTATATTAAAAAGTGTTTGCTGTCCTATATACAGCACCTTTTTAATGGGATTCAATGATAAATGAGTGCAACTAAGTAATTATGCAGTGGCACTGATTGACTTACATAACTGAGCATAAAGTTTAAGAAGAACTTGCAAAATGTGAGCTTAGCCTATCTTCAAGTATTCCAGCCCAGGTTTATGTATAGACACTGGCAGACACAACAATGACCTACTAAAGTACTAACGCTCGGACATGTCAAGTGCTGCAGCTTCAGTGGAATTAACAAATACATTGCTGAGAATATCATTATATGTCAGTGCTCATATTGAATTTTACTGTGTTGGTTATCCATAAAATAATGTGCTTAGCTTACAGCAATTGCAAATGTCATTCAGATGTAGAGTATAGATTTATTTAAGCATGGGCAGCACCACCAAAGACAACATCGGCAAGGAGTTTGTATGGGCGAATACCTATATATGCTATTCCTGCATATACAAAAATTTTTTTTCATTTCTGAACAATACAATCTGAGGTGGTGATTGTTGTAGTCGCAGCAGTTTCAATCAGCCCTGCAGTATTCGGCGCCACTCTTACTTTTATTTTTAAGTTTGTATGTTCTCCCCGTGTTTGCGTGGGTTTCCTCCGGTTTTTTCCTACACTCCAAAGACATACTGATAGGGAATTTAGATTAGGAGCTCCAAAGGGGACAGCGATGATAATATCTGTAAAGCACTGCGGAATATGATAGCGCTATATAAGCAAAGCATGACAAAATGATGATAATTTTCTTAATAAAATAAGCATAATAATAATAAGCATGTATTAACTGCCATGTTTAATATTGCTTCCCTAAAATAAGTATTCTTATGAAATAGGGTATAGATCCCAGGCCAGTTACTGCTGATTTATTCCACTAACTATAAAACATTCAAACTTATAATAATGCAGTTAGTGACCTCAAAAAATCTAATAGGCCACGTATATTTTACATTGATACGTGGATGTGTGTAGTAGAAGTCTATGGTCACATTTTACAACAGATTTTTGTAGGCTGCATCAATTCTTTTTAGAAAGTTTAAAGTTCCCATAAATTAGTTTTTAAGTAGTTCTCTGTGATTCCAGTAGGTGGCAGCACTATCTAAATGTATTATTATGGCTACTTAACATGTTTCTGTATAATGACTTTAGAGGTTGAATGCACAGATTGTAAAAACCATCAGTCCCCAATGAGGTTCATAATTAGCGATGAGCAAACCTGTGGATGTTCGGGTTCGCCAGGTTCAGGGACCTGAATTTGACCCTGGACTCCAAACCCTAAATAAGTCAATGGAGACCTGAACTTCAGTGCTGTAAAATGATCAGAGTAAGGGCTAGGGGGCTGCAAAAGGAAGAAAAATGGGGGTTAGAGCAGAACATTCGCTCTGCAAACAAATGTGGATAGGGAAATGACTTAAAGGGGTTCTGTCAGCATAGCAATCATGGTAAAATAGGAAGTAAATAAATAAATATTTAACCCCTTAAGCCCCGAGGGTGGTTTGCACGTTAATGACCGGGCCAATTTTTACAATTCTGACCACTGTCCCTTTATGAGGTTATAACTCTGGAACGCTTCAACGGATCTTGGCGATTCTGACATTGTTTTCTCGTGACATATTGTACTTCATGTTAGTGGTAAAATTTCTTCGATATAACTTGCGTTTATTTGTGAAAAAAACGAATATTTGGCGAAAATTTTGAAAATTTCGCAATTTTCCAAATTTGAATTTTTATGCCCTTAAATCACAGACATATGTCACACAAAATACTTAATAAATAACATTTCCCACATGTCTACTTTACATCAGCACAATTTTGGAACCAAAATTTTTTTTTGTGACGGAGTTATAAGGGTTAAAAGTTGACCAGCAATTTCTCATTTTTACAACACCATTTTTTTTTAGGGACCACATCTCATTTGAAGTCATTTTGACGGGTCTATATGATAGAAAATACCCAAGTGTGACACCATTCTAAAAACTGCACCCCTCAAGGTACTCAAAACCACTTTCAAGAAGTTTATTAACCCTTCAGGTGTTTCACAGGAATTTTTGGAATGTTTAAATAAAAATGAACATTTAACTTTTTTTCACACAAAATTTATTTCAGCTCCAATTTGTTTTATTTTACCAAGGGTAACAGGAGAAAATAGACCCCAAAAGTTGTTGTAAAATTTGTCCTGAGTACGCTGATACCCCATATGTGGGGGTAAACCACAGTTTGGGCGCATGGCAGAGCTTGGAAGCAAAGGAGCGCCATTTGACTTTTCAATGCAAAATTGACTGGAATTGAGATGGGACGCCATGTTGCATTTAGAGAGCCCTTGATGTGCCTAAACATTGAAACCCCTAACAAGTGACACCATTTTGGAAAGTAGACCCCCTAAGGAACTTATCTAGATGTGTGGTGAGCACTTTGACCCAACAAGTGCTTTACAGAAGTTTATAATGCAGAGCCGTAAAAATAAAAAATCATATTTTTTCACAAAAATGATCTTTTCACCCCCAATTTTTTATTTTCCCAAGGGTAAGAGAAGAAATTGGACCCCAAAAATTGTTGTGCAATTTGTCCTGAGTACACTGATACCCCATATGTGGGTGTAAACCATTGTTTGGGCGCAGGGCAGAGCTCAGAAGGGAAGGAGCGCCATTTGACTTTTCAATGCAAAATTGACTGGAATTGAGATGGGACGCCATGTTGCGTTTGGAGAGCCCCTAATGTGCCTAAACATTGAAACCCCCCACGAGTGACACCATTTTGGAAAGTAGACCCCTTAAGGAACTTATCTAGATGTGTGTTGAGCACTTTGACCCAACAAGTGCTTCACAGAAGTTTATAATGCAGAGCCGTAAAAATAAAAAATCATATTTTTTCACAAAAATGATCTTTTCACCCCCATTTTTTTATTTCCCCAAGGGTAAGAGAAGAAATTAGACCACAAAAGTTGTTGTGCAATTTGTCCTGAGTACGACGATACCCCATATGTGGGTGTAAACCATTGTTTGGGCGCATAGCAGAGCTCAGAAGGGAAGAAGCGCTATTTTACTTTTCAATGCAAAATTGACTGGAATTAAGATGGGATGCCATGTTGCGTTTGGAGAGCCCCTGATGTGCCTAAACATTAAACCCCCCCACAAGTGACACCATTTTGGAAAGTAGACCCCCTAAGGAACTTATCTAGATGTGTTTTGAGAGCTTTGAACCCCCAAGTGTTTCACTACAGTTTATAACGCAGAGCCGTGAAAATAAAAATTATTTTTTTTTTTCACAAAAATGATTTTTTAGCCCCCAGTTTTGTATTTTCACAAGGGTATCAGGATAAATTGGACCCCAAAAGTTGTTGTCCAATTTGTCTGGAGTACGCTGATACCCCATTTGTGGGGAGGGACCACTGTTTGGGCGCATGACAGAGCTCGGAAGGGAAGGAGCGCCATTTGGAATGCAGACTTAAATGGATTGGTCTGCAGGCGTCACGTTGCATTTGCAGAGCCCCTGATGTACCCAAACAGTACAAACCCCCCACAAGTGACCCCATATTGGAAACTAGACCCCCCAAGGAACTTATCTAGATGTGTTGTGAGAACTTTGAACCCCCAAGTGTTTCACTACAGTTTATAACGCAGAGCCGTGAAAATAATTTTTTTTTTTTTTTTCACAAAAATGAAATTTAGCCCCCAGTTTTGTATTTTCACAAGGGTATCAGGATAAATTGGACCCTAAAAGTTGTTGTCCAATTTGTCCTGAGTACGCTGATACCCCCTATGTGGGGGGGAACCACTGTTTGGGCGCATGACAGAGCTCGGAAGGGAAGGAGCGCCATTTGGAATTCAGACTTAAATGGATTGGTCTGCAGGCGTCACGGTTGCATTTGCAGAGCCCCTGATGTACCCAAACAGTACAAACCCCCCACAAGTGACCCCATATTGGAAACTAGACCCCCCAAGGAACTTATCTAGATGTGTTGTGAGAACTTTGAACCCCCAAGTGTTTCACTACAGTTTATAACGCAGAGCCGTGAAAATAAAAATTATTTTTCTTTTTCACAAAAATGATTTTTTAGCCCCCAGTTTTGTATTTTCACAAGGGTATCAGGATAAATTGGACCCTAAAAGTTGTTGTCCAATTTGTCCTGAGTACGCTGATACCCCCTATGTGGGGGGGAACCACTGTTTGGGCGCATGACAGAGCTCGGAAGGGAAGGAGCGCCATTTGGAATGCAGACTTAAATGGATTGGTCTGCAGGCGTCACGTTGCATTTGCAGAGCCCCTGATGTACCCAAATAGTACAAACCCCCCACAAGTGACCCCATATTGGAAACTAGACCTCCCAAGGAACTTATCTAGATGTGTTGTGAGAACTTTGAACCCCCAAGTGTTTCACTACAGTTTACAACGCAGAGCCGTGAAAATAAAACATATTTTTTTTCCCACAAAAATGATTTTTAGCCCCCCAAATTTTTATTTTCCCAAGGATAACAAGAGAACTTGGACCCCAGAAGTTGTTGTTCAATTTGTCCCTAGTACGCTGATACCCCATATGTTGGGGTAAACCCCTTTTTGGACGCACGGGAGAGCTCGGAAGGGAAGGAGCACTGTTTTACTTTTTCAACGCAGAATTGGCTGGAATTGAGATTGGACGCCATGTCGCGTTTGGAGAGCCCCTGATGTGCCTGAACAGTGGAAACTCCCCAATTCTACCTGAAACCCTACCCCTAACCGTTTACTGAACATTTTCTGACAGTCATAAGTGCCACGTATATAAGTGCCACGTATATAAGTGCCACGTATATAAGTGCCACGTATATAAGTGCCACGTATATAAGTGCCACGTATATAAGTGCCACGTATTTAAGTGCCACGATATTTCAGTGCCACAATATTTCAGTGCCACGTATTTCAGTGCCACGTATTTCAGGCACTGAAAAATACGTGGCACGTAAATACTTCAGTGCCACGATATTTCAGTGCCACGATATTTCAGTGCCACGTATTTCAGGCACTGAAAAATACGTGGCACGTAAATACGTGGCACGTAAATACGTGGCACGTAAATACGTGGCACTTAAATACGTGGCACTTAAATACGTAGCACTTAAATACGTGGCACTTATATACGTGGCCACTGAAATATCGTGGCACTTATATACGTATATACGTATATAAACGTATATTTCAGTGCCACGTATTTCAGTGCCACGTATTTCAGGTTAGGGGTAGGGTTAGGGGTAGGGTTAGGGTTTTTTGTTTTTTTCTTGTTTTCTTGTGTTTTTCTATAAAAACGCATGCGTTTTACCGCGTTTACATGCATTTTTTCACACATGCGGTTTTTTTAAAAAACGCATGCAGATAAAAACGCAAGTGTGAAACCAGACTAAAAGACACTTTTTATAGCAAAAAAGTTTTTGCGTCTCCACATTTTGAGACCTATAATTTTTCCACATTTTGGTCCACAGAGTCATGTGAGGTCTTGTTTTTTGCGGGACGAGTTGACGTTTTTATTGGTAACATTTTCGGACACGTGACCATTTTTTATCACTTTTTATTCCGATTTTTGTGAGGCAGAATAACCAAAAACCAGCTATTCATGAATTTCTTTTGGGAGAGGCGTTTATACCGTTCTGCGCTTGGTAAAATTGATAAAGCAGTTTTATTCGTCGGGTCAGTACGATTACAGCGATACCTCATTTATATCATTTTTTTATGTTTTGACGCTTTTATACGATAAAAACTATTTTATAGAAAAAATAATTATTTTGGCATCGCTTTATTCTGAGGACTATAACTTTTTTATTTTTTTGCTGATGATGCTGTATGGCGGCTCGTTTTTTGCGGGACAAGATGATGTTTTCAGCGGTAACATGGTTATTTATATCCGTCTTTTTGATCGCGTGTTATTCCACTTTTTGTTCGGCGGTATGGTAATAAAGCGTTGTTTTTTGCCTCGTTTTTTTTTTTTTTCTTACGGTGTTTACTGAAGGGGTTAACTAGTGGGCCAGTTTTATAGGTTGGGTCGTTACGGACGCAGCGATACTAAATATGTGTACTTTTATTGTTTTTGTTTGTTTTTTTTAGATAAAGAAATGTATTTATGGGAATAATATATTTTTTTTTATTATTATTTATTTAGGAATTATTATTTATTTTTTTTTACACATGTGGAAATTTTTTTTTTAACTTTTTTACTTTGTCCCAGGGGGGGACATCACAGATCGCAGATCTGATAGTGTGCACAGCACTCTATCAGATCTGCGATCATACTTTCATCGGAGCAGGCTGCAGCTTTCATCTGCAGCCTGCTCCGACCCGGAAGTGCTCCCTGCAGGACCCGGATACAGCCCCTCGGCCATTTTGGATCCGGGGCCTGCAGGGAGAAGACGTTCGGTACGAGGTGAGTACATCACCTTGTACCGATCGTCTCAGGGAAGCCCGCAGGGAGCCCCCTCCCTGCGCGATGCTTCCCTGTACCGCCGGTACACCGCGATCATGTTTGATCGCGGTGTGCCGGGGGTTAATGTGCCGGGGGCGGTCCTTGACCGCTCCTGGCACATAGTGCCGGATGTCAGCTGCGATATGCAGCCGACACCCGGCCGCGATCGGCCGCGCTCCCCCCGTGAGCGCGGCCGATCGCGTATGACGTACTATACCGTCACCGGGAATTAAGGCCCACCCCACCTCGACGGTATAGTACGTCATATGGGATTAAGGGGTTAATATTTAAACCTCTTTCCGACATCGGGCGTTTATTTACGCCGACGTTGGACTCCCTCCCTTTGATGTGGGCTCTGGCGTTGAGCCCACATCTTTCCCAGGACATGTAAGGCTACTTTCACACTAGCGGCGCTTGCTGTACGTCACAATGCGTCGTTTTGGAGAAAAAACGCATCCTGCAAAGTTGCCCGTTTTTTCTCCATAGGCTTGCATTAGCGACGCATGGCCACACGTCATGTTTTGGCGGACCGTCGGCACAAAAAAGTTACATGTAACTTTTTTTGTGCGTCGTGTCCACCATTTCTGACCGCGCATGCGCGGCCGAAACTCTGCCTCCTCCCCGGAATTCACAATGGGCAGCGAATGCATTGTAAAACTGCATCCGCTGCCCACGTTGTGCTACATTAACACACTGTCCGTCGGTACGTTGAGCCGACGGTTTGCGACGGCCCGTACCGACGGACTAGTGTGAAAGTAGCCTTAGCTGTTTTGAACAGCTGACATTTTCCCGCAATAGCCGCGGGTGGAATCTTGATCCACCTGCGGCTATTAACCAGTTAATGCTGACAGCGGCATTTAACAAGTTCTTCCGGCAATTGCGCCGGAAATCCGCCCACCGGTGACGCGGGTCACCAGTGTGTTGGCATGACAACCGGAGGTCTCCTGGAGAACAGTGGTCGGCGCTCATAACAAGTGAGTAATTCTGCTATATAGAGGTGATCTGATCATCGCCTCTATGTATCAGAGTTGATCGGGTTATGGAAGCTTCTAGTCTCCCATGGAGACTATTGAAGCATGCTAAAAGTAAAAATAAAGTTTTTAAAAATATAAAAAAATAAAACTACCCCTTTTGCCTCATTCGAAATAAAGCAATAGGCTTAGGCAGTAAGGAACTACATCACTGCAGCGCAAGGGAAGGCTACTGATTTCCACCTGGACAAGGGGACTCCGGACTTGCCTCCAAACCGGCTGGACTCTACCTGCCCTGTGATCTGGTGCCTTGGACTATGGATGCTGAAGTCTTCAGTAAAGGTAAAGAGACTGCAACCTTGTGTCCTCGTCCTTCTCTGCGCCTCTCACCATCCACCATCTACGCACCAGGAAGCCCTGAGGACATACTTCACCTTTGGGAAGGTATACCATCTAGCTGCCATAACATCACCCCAGCGGACCCCTTAAAGCAGCGTCGGTCACCCTGACCGAATACCACAGGTGGTGTCACGAACACAAACTTTATCCCTTTAAAGACCTTTCCCTTTTACATGGATGTCCCAGGGCCACGGACTGGGTAAGCCACCGTGACATCCCCCTGTGAACCGCAGGACCCGGTACCGAGTACCCCACGGCCCCATGGGGGCGCTCCACATTGCAATGTGACCTCGTGCGTGCGCAGTATGCTTGCACAAAGTTGGGCATAGCCGAAAAGCAGTACGGCGCAGTACTGGTGCATGCGCCATACTGCTTTTCGGCTTTGCCCGCAATTGGGCAAAGCATACTGCGCATGCGCGAGGTCACATTGCAATGCCCACTCGCAAAGTCTGTATGCGCTCTGCGAGATTCACAGTGAAGAATGCGTACAGTAAGCCGAGGAGGGGTGGAGTGTTATGACCCCAATGGCAGAGGGTCTCAAAAGTACATACCAAGTCTGCAAACATAAAAAACCAGCTCATAGGGCAGTGGTAACTGGGCTAACCGTATATCTAATCCTAGCACCACAAATAGCAGCAGCCGGGGAACGTGCCTACGTTGGTTCTAGACGTCTCGCGCCAGCCGGAGAACTAACTAACCCTAGAAGGGAAAAGATAGACCTTTCTTGCCTCCAGAGAAAAGACCCCAAAAGTTGGATACAAGCCCCCCACAAATAATAACGGTGAGGTAAGGAGAAAAGACAAACGTAAGAATGAACTAGATATTTAGCAAAGAGAGGCCCACTGACTAATAGCAGATTATAGTAAGATGACTTATACGGTCAGCAAAAACCCTATCAAAATTTCCACGCTGGATATTCAAGAACCCCTGAACCGTCTAATGGCCCGGGGGGAGAACACCAGCCCCCTAGAGCTTCCAGCAAAATCAGGAATCACATTTAGTACAAGCTGGGCAAAAATAAGAGCAATGCAAATAACCAAAAAACAAAGAAGCAGGACTTAGCTTAATTATACAAGAACCACGACCAGCAGACAGGAGCAAGCAGAAAGGAACTGATTACAACGATGCCAGGCACTGGACTAAGAATCCAGGAAGTTTATATAGCAACACCCCTGGACTAACGACCCAGGTGGGTGCCAAACTGAGGAAAGACAATCCCAGAGTCATATCACTAGTGACCACAAGAGGGAGCCAAAAAAGTCTAATTCACAACAGTACCCCCCCTTTAAGGAGGGGTCACCGAACCCTCACCAAGACCACCAGGGCGATCAGGATGAGCAGCGTGAAAGGCACGAACTAAATCGGCCGCATGCACATCAGAGGCAACCACCCAAGAATTATCCTCCTGACCATAGCCCTTCCACTTGACCAGATACTGAAGCCTCCGCCTGGAGAGACGAGAATCCAAGATCTTCTCCACCACGTACTCCAACTCGCCCTCAACCAACACCGGAGCAGGAGGCTCAACAGAAGGAACCACAGGTACAACGTACCGCCGCAACAAAGACCTATGGAACACGTTGTGAATGGCAAACGACAAATCAATGCCCATCTTAGCACAAAAGGATCGCCAGAACCTGGAAACAAACTGGGATCCTCTGTCAGACACAATATTCTCAGGAATGCCGTGTAAACGAACCACATTCTGAAAGAACAAAGGAACCAGATCGGAGGAGGAAGGCAGCTTAGGCAAAGATACCAAATGGACCATCTTGGAAAAGCGATCACATACCACCCAGATGACAGACATGCCTTGAGACACCGGAAGATCTGAAATGAAATCCATGGAAATGTGCGTCCAAGGCCTCTTCGGGACAGGCAAGGGCAAGAGCAACCCGCTGGCACGAGAACAGCAAGGCTTAGCTCGAGCACAAGTCCCGCAGGACTGCACTAATGACCGCACATCCCGTGACAAGGAAGGCCACCAAAAGGACCTAGCCACCAAATCTCTGGTGCCAAAAATTCCCGGATGCCCTGCCAACACCGAGGAATGAAACTCGGAAATGACTCTGCTGGTCCACTTATCAGGAACAAACAGTCTGTCAGGTGGACAAGAGTCAGGTCTACCAGCCTGAAATCTCTGCAACACACGTCGCAAATCCGGAGAAATGGCTGACAAGATAACTCCCTCTTTAAGAATACCAACTGGTTCAGCGACTCCAGGAGAGTCAGGCACAAAGCTCCTTGAAAGAGCATCAGCCTTCACATTCTTTGAACCTGGTAAATACGAGACCACAAAGTCAAAACGGGAGAAAAACAATGACCAGCGGGCCTGTCTAGGATTCAGGCGTTTAGCAGACTCGAGATACATCAGATTTTTGTGATCAGTCAAGACCATCACACGATGCTTAGCACCCTCGAGCCAATGACGCCACTCCTCAAATGCCCACTTCATGGCCAACAACTCCCGATTGCCAACATCATAATTCCGCTCAGCAGGCGAAAACTTCCTAGAGAAAAAAGCACATGGTCTCATTACAGAGCAACCAGGGCCTCTCTGCGACAAAACGGCCCCTTCCCCAATCTCAGAAGCATCCACTTCAACCTGAAAGGGAAGTGAGACATCAGGCTGGCACAAAACAGGCGCCGAAGTAAACCGGCGCTTCAACTCTTGGAAAGCTTCCACGGCTGCAGGAGCCCAGTTAGCAACATCAGAACCTTTCTTGGTCATATCCGTCAAAGGTTTAACAACGCTAGAAAAATTAGCGATAAAACGACGGTAGAAGTTAGCAAAACCCAAGAACTTCTGAAGACTCTTAACTGACGTGGGTTGAGTCCAATCATAAATAGCTCGGACCTTGACTGGGTCCATCTCCACCGCAGAAGGGGAAAAAATAATACCCAAAAAGGGAACCTTCTGTACTCCAAAGAGACACTTTGAGCCCTTAACAAACAAAGCATTCTCACGCAAAACCTGAAACACCATCCTGACCTGCTCCACATGTGAGTCCCAATCATCAGAAAAAAACAGAATATCATCCAGATAAACAATCATAAATTTATCCAGATACTTCCGGAAAATATCATGCATAAAGGACTGAAACACTGAAGGAGCATTAGAGAGCCCAAAAGGCATCACCAAGTACTCAAAATGACCTTCGGGCGTATTAAATGCAGTTTTCCATTCATCCCCTTGCTTGATGCGCACAAGGTTGTACGCACCACGAAGATCTATCTTGGTGAACCACTTGGCACCTTTAATCCGGGCAAACAAGTCCGACAACAGAGGCAAAGGATACTGAAATTTAACAGTGATTTTATTCAGAAGCCGATAGTCAATACAAGGTCTCAAAGATCCGTCCTTCTTGGCCACAAAAAAGAATCCCACACCAAGAGGGGAAGAAGATGGACGGATATGCCCCTTCTCCAGAGATTCCTTAATATATGAACGCATTGCGGTATGCTCAGGTACAGACAGATTAAATAATCTTCCCTTAGGAAATTTACTACCTGGAATCAAATCTATAGCGCAGTCACAGTCCCTATGAGGAGGAAGAGCACTGGACCTGGACTCGCTGAATACATCCTGATAATCAGACAAATACTCAGGAACTTCCGAAGGAGTAGAGGAAGCAATAGACACCGGCGGAGAATCACCATGAATTCCCTGACAGCCCCAACTTGACACAGACATCGCCTTCCAATCCAAGACTGGATTATGGGTCTGTAACCATGGCAGACCCAAAACGACCAAATCATGCATTTTATGCAGAACAAGAAAACGAATCACCTCCCGATGTTCAGGAGTCATGCACATGGTTACCTGTGTCCAAAACTGCGGTTTATTTTCCGCCAATGGCGTAGCATCAATACCTCTAAGAGGGATAGGATTTACCAACGGCTCAAGAACAAAACCACAACGCTTGGCAAATGACAGATCCATAAGACTCAGGGCAGCACCTGAATCCACAAACGCCATAACAGGGTAGGAGGACAATGAGCAAATTAAAGTCACAGACAAAATAAATTTAGGTTGCAAATTACCAATGGCGACAGGACTAACAACCCTAGTTAGGCGTTTAGAGCATGCTGATATAACATGTGTAGAATCACCACAGTAAAAACACAACCCATTCTGACGTCTATGATTTTTCCGTTCATTTCTAGTCAGGATTCTATCGCATTGCATTGAGACAGGTGTCTGTTCAGACAACACTGCCAGAGGTTTAGCGGATTTGCGCTCCCGCAAACGACGATCAATCTGAATAGCCAGCGCCATAGAATCATTCAGACTTGTAGGAATTGTAAAACCCACCATCACATTCTTAATAGCTTCCGAAAGGCCATTTCTGAAATTTGCGGCCAGAGCACACTCATTCCACTGAGTAAGCACGGACCATTTCCGAAATTTTTGGCAATACACTTCAGCTTCATCCTGACCCTGAGAAATAGCCAGCAAGGCTTTTTCTGCCTGAATTTCAAGATTGGGTTCCTCGTAAAGCAATCCGAGCGCCAGAAAAAAACGCATCAATATTTGCCAATGCCGGATCTCCTGGCGCTAGCGAGAAGGCCCAATCCTGAGGGTCGCCCCGTAAGAAAGAGATAACAATTTTAACTTGCTGAGCTGAGTCTCCAGATGAACGGGGTCTCAGAGATAGAAACAATTTACAATTATTCCTGAAATTCCTAAACTTGAATCGGTCTCCAGAGAACAGTTCAGGAATAGGTATTTTAGGTTCAGACATTAGACTACTGGTAACAAAATCTTGTATGCCCTGCACACGAGCAGCAAGCTGATCCACACTTGCAATCAAGGTCTGGACATTCAAGGTAAAGGGGAGGAACAAAGAGAGGAAAAAAAAACAAAACTCAGAATTTCCTTTCTTATTATCCCACTTCTGCAATGCATTAAACATTCAACTTTGGCCTGGCATACTGTTATGACCCCAATGGCAGAGGGTCTCAAAAGTACATACCAAGTCTGCAAACATGCTTTTCAGCTTTGCCCGCAATTGGGCAAAGCATACTGCGCATGCGCAAGGTCACATATTGCAATGCCCACTCGCAAAGTCTGTATGCGCTCTGCGAGATTCACAGTGAAGAATGCGTACAGTAAGCCGAGGAGGGGTGGAGTGTTATGACCCCAATGGCAGAGGGTCTCAAAAGTACATACCAAGTCTGCAAACATAAAAAACCAGCTCATAGGGCAGTGGTAACTGGGCTAACCGTATATCTAATCCTAGCACCACAAATAGCAGCAGCCGGGGAACGTGCCTACGTTGGTTCTAGACGTCTCGCGCCAGCCGGAGAACTAACTAACCCTAGAAGGGAAAAGATAGACCTTTCTTGCCTCCAGAGAAAAGACCCCAAAAGTTGGATACAAGCCCCCCACAAATAATAACGGTGAGGTAAGGAGAAAAGACAAACGTAAGAATGAACTAGATATTTAGCAAAGAGAGGCCCACTGACTAATAGCAGATTATAGTAAGATGACTTATACGGTCAGCAAAAACCCTATCAAAATTTCCACGCTGGATATTCAAGAACCCCTGAACCGTCTAATGGCCCGGGGGGAGAACACCAGCCCCCTAGAGCTTCCAGCAAAATCAGGAATCACATTTAGTACAAGCTGGGCAAAAATAAGAGCAATGCAAATAACCAAAAAACAAAGAAGCAGGACTTAGCTTAATTATACAAGAACCACGACCAGCAGACAGGAGCAAGCAGAAAGGAACTGATTACAACGATGCCAGGCACTGGACTAAGAATCCAGGAAGTTTATATAGCAACACCCCTGGACTAACGACCCAGGTGGGTGCCAAACTGAGGAAAGACAATCCCAGAGTCATATCACTAGTGACCACAAGAGGGAGCCAAAAAATTCTAATTCACAACAGTGGAGTGAGGGAACAGGCAATGCCCATTGGACCAAGAGGCGTTGGTCCAAGTGGAGGAAGAGGTGGATGTGGCTGTGTAGGTGAAAGCGGCAGAGGTGGAGTTAGCCAACACAGTTTTTTCCGGTTTTTATTTGTGGAGGAGGTACCCAAATGAAACGAATGACAAAAGGAGTTGAATACTGGCTAGGTGTGGCTGGTATAGTTGTCTAGTCATCCAAAGGTATGGACAAGTAATGTGGGATCCATGCCTGGTTCATTTTAAGGAATGTTAGGTTCCCCACATTGGATGTGGACAGACGGGTGCTCCTGTCTATGATCACACCCCCTGTTATGCTAAACACATGTTCCGACATGATACTTGCTGTAGGGCAGGCCAGCACCTCTAAGACATAAAGGGCATACTATGAACAGTAAGTTAAATGGGGCAGACTCATCTGTTAGCACATAGAGACATATGGACACGTACTTCTCCAGCATGTTGTTTTAATGCTGACTCCTGCTAATACAGACCCTAGTAATTTTTGGTGTTGGATGTTGTGATGTTTTTATAAAGTTTTGCCACATTTTGGCCATGCTAACCCTGCCTTCAGAGGTGCTGGCGGTACCCTAGCTGTGTTGGCGACTTCCTCCTTTGCCTCTGCCTTGTTCTTCCACTAATTACCCACTGTCAGGTGGGAAAGCCATCAGTAATTTCTCTACCAGCCTCTGCTTGTATTCACGCATTTGGCGCTCCCGCACCAGTGACGGGAAAAAATGATAATACGTTGTCCTTGAAGCGGGGATTCAGCAGGGTGGCCACCCAGTTATCTCCACTGGAAACAATACGGGCAATTTGGCGGTCATTGTGCAGGCACTGCAGCATGTATTGGATCATGTGTGCCAGCCTGCCTAGAGGCAACGACAGGCTGTCCTCGGTGGGAGGTGTATGGTCTGGGTACTCTGTATCCCCCAACCATGCTCCAGTGATGCCCGTGAGTTGACCTGAGTGCCACCCTGCTCTGAACACTGTTGTTGCTCCTCTTTCTCCTCGTCATTATCCTCCCAAACTGTCCCCTGGCTGTACAGTTGGGTACCTGGCTGCTTTTGGGACAGTATCAAATACTGGGCACAGTCAGGGATTTTTGGTGCAAGATCAAATTTTAATACATACAGTAGCCACTAGTTACAAACGTTTTGGTCGTGATAGACCTTCATCAGTGTTCTAGGGTTAATTTTTAGATGCTAGTGTGAGTAGATATGTGCCGAGTATCAGAGTAAAGAGGTGTCTTGCAGTGGATACTGTGACATATGATACTCCACACAGACCTAGTTTGGGTCACAGTATACCTGATTGCAGGTCACTGACCACCTACGCTCTGGGCTACATCCTTAAGCTGTTCTTTGGCTACTGTTTGTGTTCTACTCAAACTAGCATCTAAAAATAACCCTAGTACACTGATGAAGGTCTATCACGACCGAAACGTTTGTAACTAGTGGCTACTGTATGTATTAAATTTTGATCTTGCACCAAACATCCCTGAGCGTGCCCGGTATTTGATACTTAACTATAAGGTTTGGGAACCTACTGTGTGGCACGTCCAAGTTTGGCTGTGCTAACATTTATTCTTATGCTGTTGGGACAGTAACCCACCCTCTGAGCCATGTGTGCACAGGACTGATAATGGTGAGAATGGGCCCTGCACCTCCTGCCCCTCCTGCCCCTCTTCGTCCTGCGCCACCACGTCATCAGTCATGGCCTGAATTGTTTTTTCCAACAGACATATAAGTAGTATAGTAACGCTGATAATGGCAACAGCAGCACTGGCCATATTGGTGGAATATTTGAAGCAGTGCAACACGGCACACATGTTCCTCATGGAGGCTCACAATGATGGCGAACTGGTTTGTTCTGTAAGAGCAATTCAGCCGTGCGTGCTGCAGCTGAAACTCTACTATTGCCTGCTGCAAGCTTATGCACCTTCTTTGTACGTTGCATATCAGCCGGAGAGTGGGAAGGCAGTAATGATGTTGCAGCGCAGACAGGTGAGTAGCAGCAGGGTGAGAACGCTGAAAGTGTACATATACTGCCTGCTCTTTCAGCAGCAGCTCTGACATGTGTGGGTAGTTTTTTTTAGGTTGCTCTGCACCACAAAGTTTAGCACATGTTGTAACGGGGTCTACCGTGCTGGAGTACCTCTTTCAGTACCACCCTGTTGTGAACTATACTTTTTGGCTCCCTCTTGTGGTCACTAGTGGTTTGGCACTTGGATTGTCCTTTCCCAGGTTGGTCCTCACCTGCTTCGTTAGGCCTGGGGTGTTGCTATTTAAACTTCCTGGATTCTCAGTCCAGTGCCTGGCATCGTTGTAATCAGTTCACTTCTGTTTGCTCCTGTCTTCAGGTCCTGGTTCTTTGCAAGATAAGCTAAGTCCTGCTTTCGTATTTTTGATCATTTGCATTGTTCATATTTTTTGTCCAGCTTGTACAAAATGTGATTCCTGTTATCGCTGGAAGCTCTAGGGGGCTGATATTCTCCCCCCACACCGTCAGTCGGTTTGGGGGTTCTTGGATATTCAGCGTGGAAATTTTGCAGGGTTTTTTGCTGACCATATAAGTCTTCTTACTATATTCTGCTATTAGTCAGTGGGCCTCTCTTTGCTAAATCTAGTTCATTCTTACGTTTGTCTTTTCTTCTTACCTCACCGTTATTATTTGTTGGGGGCTTGTATTACTTTGGGGTATTTTCTCTGGAGGCAAGAGAGGTCTTATTTTCCCTGATAGGGTTAGTTAGTTCTCCGGCTGGCGCGAGACGTCTAGAATCAACGTAGGCACGTTCCCCGGCTGCTGTTAGTGTTTGCGCTAGGATCAGGTATATGGTCAGCTTAGTTACCACTTCCCTATGAGCTGGTATTTATGTTTTGCAGACTTTGCTATTATCTTTGAGGTCCCCTGCCATTGGGATCATAACAGTATGCCAGGCCTATAAATAGTTAATGCATTGCTGAAGTGGGATTAAAAGAAAAGAAGTTCTGAGTTCTTTTTTTTTTTTTCTTCCTCCCCTTTATCTCTGAGTGGCCTAAAGCTTTGCTGCAGACATGAATGTTCAGACCTTGATTACTAGTGTGGATCAGCTTGCTGCACGTGTGCAGGGCATTCAGGATTTTGTTGTTAGCAGTCCTATGTCAGAGCCTAAGATACCTATTCCTGAGCTGTTCTCTGGAGATAGATCTAGGTTTCTGGATTTAAATTTAGGAATTTTAGGAATAATTGTAAATTGTTTCTATCTTTGAAACCTCGTTCGTCTGAAGATTCAGCTCAGCAAGTTAAAATTGTTATCTCCTTCTTGCGTGGCGACCCTCAGGATTGGGCTTTCTCATTAGCGCCAGGAGATCCTGCATTGGCGGATGTTGATGTGTTTTTTCTGGCGCTCGGATTGCTTTATGAGGAGCCTAATCTCGAAATTCAGGCAGAAAAAGCTCTACTGGCCATCTCTCAGGGCCAGGATGAAGCTGAGGTGTACTGCCAAAAATTTCGGAAATGGTCCGTGCTTACTTGATGGAATGAATGTGCTCTGGCCGCAAATTTCAGAGATGGCCTTTCTGAAGCCATTAAGAATGTGATGGTGGGTTTTACAATTCCTACAAGTCTGAATGATTCTATGGCGCTGGCTATTCAGATTGATCGGCGTTTGCGGGAGCGCAAATCCGCTAAACCTCTGGCAGTGTTGTCTGAACAGACACCTGTCTCAATGCAATGCGATAGAATCCTGACTAGAACCGAACGACAAAATCATAGACGTCAGAATGGGCTGTGTTTTTACTGTGGTGATTCTACACGTTATATCAGCATGCTCTAAACGCCTAACCAAGGTTGTCAGTCCTGTCACCATTGGTAATTTGCAGCCTAAATTTATTTTGTCTGTGACTTTAATTTGTTCATTGTCTTCCTACCCTGTTATGGCATTTGTGGATTCAGGTGCTGCCCTGAGTCTTATGGACTTGTCGTTTGCCAAACGCTGCGGTTTTGTCCTGGAGCCTTTAAAGGTTCCGATTCCTCTCAGAGGAATTGATGCTACGCCATTGGCGGAAAATAAACCGCAGTATTGGACACAAGTGACCATGTGCATGACTCCTGAACATCGGGAGGTGATTCGTTTTCTTGTTCTGCATAAAATGAATGATTTGGTCGTTTTGGGTCTGCCATGGTTACAGACCCATAATCCTGTTTTGGATTGGAAGGCTATGTCTGTCTCAAGTTGGGGTTGTCAGGGAATTCATTGTGATGCTCCGCCAGTGTCTATTGCTACTTCTACTCCTTCAGAAGTTCCTGAGTATTTGTGTGACTATCAGGATGTATTCAGTGAGTCCAGGTCCAGTGCTCTTCCTCCTCATAGGGACTGTGACTGCGCTATAGATTTGATTCCTGGCAGTAAATTTCCTAAGGGACGATTATTTAATTTGTCTGTACCCGAGCATGCCGCGATGCGTTCTTATGTCAAGGAGTCTTTGGAGAAGGGGCATATTCGTCCATCCTCTTCCCCTCTCGGTGCGGGATTCTTTTTTTGTGGCCAAGAAAGACGGGTCTTTGAGACCTTGTATAGACTATCGGCTTCTGAATAAAATCACTGTTAAGTTTCAGTATCCTTTGCCACTATTGTCAGACTTGTTTGCTCGGATTAAGGGTGCCAAGTGGTTCACCAAGATAGATCTTCGAGGTGCGTACAATCTTGTGCGTATTAGGCAGGGAGATGAATGGAAAACTGCATTCAATACGCCCGAAGGTCATTTTGAATACTTGGTGATGCCCTTTGGGCTCTCTAATGCCCCTACAGTGTTTCAGTCCTTTATGCATGATATCTTCCGGAAGTATCTGGATAAATTTTTGATTGTGTATTTGGATGATATTCTAGTTTTCTCGGATGATTGGGATTCTCATGTAAAGCAGGTCAGGATGGTGTTTCAGGTTTTGCGTGATAACGCTTTGTTTGTGAAGGGCTCAAAGTGTCTCTTTGGAGTGCAGAAGGTTTCCTTTTTGGGTTTTATTTTCTCCCCTTCTGCTGTGGAGATGGACCCAGTCAAGGTCCGAGCTATTCATGATTGGACTCAGCCCTCGTCTGTTAAGAGTCTTCAGAAGTTCTTGGGGTTTGCTAATTTCTACAGTCGCTTTATCGCTAATTTTTCAAGCGTTGTTAAACCTTTGACGGATATGACCAAGAAAGGTTCTGATGTGGCTAATTGGGCTCCTGCAGCCGTGGAGGCCTTCCAGGAGCTAAAGCGCCGGTTTACTTCGGCGCCTGTTTTGTGCCAGCCTGATGTCTCACTTCCCTTTCAGGTTGAAGTGGATGCTTCTGAGATCGGTGCTGGGGCTGTTTTGTCGCAGAGAGGCTCTAGTTGTTCTGTGATGAGACCATGTGCCTTTTTCTCTAGGAAGTTTTCGCCTGCTGAGCGGAACTATGATGTTGGTAATCGGGAGTTGTTGGCCATGAAGTGGGCATTTGAGGAGTGGCGTCATTGGCTCGAGGGTGCTAAGCATCGTGTGGTGGTCTTGACTGATCACAAAAATCTGATGTATCTCGAGTCTGCTAAGCGCCTGAATCCTAGACAGGCTCGTTGGTCATTGTTTTTCTTTCGTTTTGACTTTGTGGTCTCATACCTGCCTGGTTCGAAGAATGTTAAGGCTGATGCTCTCTCTAGGAGCTTTGTGCCTGACTCTCCTGGAGTCTCGGAGCCAGCTGGTATTCTTAAAGAGGGAGTAATCGTGTCGGCCATATCTCCGGATTTGCGACGTGTGTTGCAAAGATTTCAGGCTGGTAGACCTGACTCGTGTCCACCCGACAGACTGTTTGTTCCTGATAAATGGACCAGCAGAGTCATTTCCGAGGTTCATTCCTCGGTGTTGGCAGGGCATCCGGGAATTTTTGGTACCCGAGATTTGGTGGCTAGGTCCTTTTGGTGGCCTTCCTTGTCACGGGATGTGCGGTCACTTGTGCAGTCCTGTGGGACTTGTGCTCGGGCTAAGCCTTGTTGTTCTCGTGCTAGAGGGTTGCTTTTGCCCTTGCCCGTCCCGAAGAGGCCTTGGACACACATTTCCATGGATTTCATTTCTGATCTTCCGGTGTCTCAGGGAATGTCTGTCATCTGGGTGGTGTGTGATCGTTTTTCCAAGATGGTCCATTTGGTACCCTTGCCTAAGTTGCCTTCCTCTTCCGATCTGGTTCCTTTGTTTTTTCAGAATGTGGTTCGTTTGCATGGCATTCCGGAGAATATCGTGTCCGACAGAGGATCCCAGTTTGTGTCCAGATTCTTTTTGTGCTAAGATGGGCATTGATTTGTCGTTTTCGTCTGCCTTCCATCCTCAGACTAATGTTCAAACGGAGCGAACTAATCAGACACTGGAGGCTTATTTGAGATGTTTTGTTTCTGCGGACCAGGATGATTGGGTGACCTTCTTGCCGTTGGCTGAGTTTGCCCTTAATAATCGGGCTAGTTCCGCTACCTTGGTTTCGCCATTCTTCTGCAACTCTGGTTTTCATCCTCGTTTCTCCTCGGGTCATGTTGAGTCTTCTGACTGTCCTGGGGTGGATTCTGTGGTGGATAGGTTGCAGCGGATTTGGAATCATGTGGTGGACAACTTGAAGTTGTCACAGGAGAACAGGTTTTGCCAACCGCCGCCGTGGTGTGGGCCCCCGACTTCGTGTTGGGGATTTGGTTTGGTTGTCTTCTCGGTATGTCCCTCTGAAGGTTTCCTCTCCTAAGTTTAAGCCTCGCTTTATTGGTCCTTATAAAATTTTGGAAATTCTTAACCCGGTTTCTTTTCGTTTGGATCTTCCGGTGTCGTTTGCCATTCACAACGTGTTCCATAGGTCTTTGTTGCGGCGGTACGTTGTGCCTGTGGTTCCTGCTGTTGAGCCTCCTGCTCCGGTGTTGGTTGAGGGCGAGTTGGAGTACGTGGTGGAGAAGATCTTGGATTCTCGTCTCTCTAGACGGAGGCTCCAGTATTTGGTCAAATGGAAGGGCTATGGTCAGGAGGATAATTCCTGGGTGGCCGCCTCTGATGTTCATGCGGCCGATTTGGTTCGTGCCTTCCACGCTGCTCATCCTGATCGCCCTGGTGGTCTTGGTGAGGGTTCGGTGACCCCTCCTTAAAGGGGGGGTACTGTTGTGAACTATTCTTTTTGGCTCCCTCTTGTGGTCACTAGTGGTTTGGCACTTGGATTGTCCTTTCCCAGGTTGGTCCTCACCTGCTTCGTTAGGCCTGGGGTGTTGCTATTTAAACTTCCTGGATTCTCAGTCCAGTGCCTGGCATCGTTGTAATCAGTTCACTTCTGTTTGCTCCTGTCTTCAGGTCCTGGTTCTTTGCAAGATAAGCTAAGTCCTGCTTTCGTATTTTTGATCATTTGCATTGTTCATATTTTTTGTCCAGCTTGTACAAAATGTGATTCCTGTTATCGCTGGAAGCTCTAGGGGGCTGATATTCTCCCCCCACACCGTCAGTCGGTTTGGGGGTTCTTGGATATTCAGCGTGGAAATTTTGCAGGGTTTTTTGCTGACCATATAAGTCTTCTTACTATATTCTGCTATTAGTCAGTGGGCCTCTCTTTGCTAAATCTAGTTCATTCTTACGTTTGTCTTTTCTTCTTACCTCACCGTTATTATTTGTTGGGGGCTTGTATTACTTTGGGGTCTTTTCTCTGGAGGCAAGAGAGGTCTTATTTTCCCTGATAGGGTTAGTTAGTTCTCCGGCTGGCGCGAGACGTCTAGAATCAACGTAGGCACGTTCCCCGGCTGCTGTTAGTGTTTGCGCTAGGATCAGGTATATGGTCAGCTTAGTTACCACTTCCCTATGAGCTGGTATTTATGTTTTGCAGACTTTGCTGTTATCTTTGAGGTCCCCTGCCATTGGGATCATAACACCACCCCGTGTTTCAGGAGGTCCACTCTGCTTTGGCTGGAGTCTGAATGAAAGGACAGTGGCTGGAATTGGTTGGTTACATGGGCGCATATAAAAGATCACTGCTTCTCCACGTATTTCCAGTGTGTACCCACTTTACTCACAGGACACAGAATATATATCACACAGATACAGAGGGCAAGCCAATTGAAAGGTGGCAGGCCAGACATACATTACAATAGCCGCAGGTGGCCGGAGCCTGCCGATATTTACTGTTGTGAATTCCGTTCTCGGACTCCCTCCTGTGGTCATGAATGGTACTTTGGTTAGTTCTGCTCTTGGGCTCCCTCTGGTGGCTTCGAGCGGAACTGCTGGTCACTAGGTTTACTTTATCAGCTGCTCTCGTTATGTTGCTATGCTGGCTTCCCTATTTAACTCCACTCAGATCGTTACCTGATGCCAGCTGTCAATGTATCAGAATTGGTTCAGATCTCTCTTGGACTTCTCTGAGGACCTGTCTACTCCAGCAGAAGCTAAGTCCCTGCTAGTTCATTTGATGTTACTGCTGCCTGAATATATTTCTTAGCACTGCTAAATTCTAGTCCAGCTCACTATCATGATGTTTCCTTGCTAGCTGGAAGCTCTGGGGTGCAGTGTTGCACCTCCACACCGTGAGTCGGTGCGGGGGTCTTTTTGCATACTCTGCGTGGTTTTGTAGTTTTTTTATGCTGACCGCATAGTATTCTTTTCTATCCTCTGACTATTTAGTAAGTCTGGCCTCCTATGCTAAAACCTGTTTCATTCCTGTGTTTGTGACTTTCCTCTAAACTCACAGTCAATATATGTGGGGGTCTGCCTTTACCTTTGGGGAATTTCTCTGAGGCAAGGTTAGGCTTCTATTTCTATCTTTAGGGGTAGTTAGCTCTTAGGCTGTGAAGAGGCGTCTAGGGAGAGTTAGGTACGCTCCACGGCTATTTCTAGTGTGTGCGATAGGAGTAGAGTTTGCGGTCAGCAGAGTTCCCACTTTCCCAGAGCTAGTTCCATTTTTTGAGTTTACTCATCAGGTCATTCCAGGTGCTCCTAACCACCAGGTCCATAACAATTTACTGTGGGAATTACAAATGTGGGGGAGGTCAGAAGGGGGATATCTTGTCCCCTCTGCCCAGGGGCGCAGCCTGTGGGCTGATGCATTAGGGACATGCATCTCACATGGAACCTATTATACATACATATAACTGCACCACATATTCTGGGTGCTTGGGAGTTCCGTAACACATCTGCCAGGCAACGGATGTGCAACAAACCAGCTTAATCTCAGCTGCTACAAGATTTCGCCTGTTATCTCACACCGCCAGCCCGGGCTTGAAGTTCACCAGCACCAAACACTAATCTGTCTGCCTTTTGATCTCAGTCCATAGCTCCCTATACTTTGTGGGATTTGTCTCCCAAACAGAGGGGTCTAAGAACAGCCTGCTGCTGTTGACCTCCTGACTGTGCTGAAGTTAGTGGTGCAGATCTTACTGTGACTGAATGAGTAGGCAGTGGAGGAAGCAGAGTAGGATGAGGCAACCTGGACAGAAAAACGTCCAGCAATCCTAGGTGGCGGTAGGACATGAGCTAGAAACAAGAAGCCTTTCGCCTCTGTCCCAGCTGTCGATACATTTACCCAGTAGGCAGTTAGAGAGATGTAATGTCCAAAGCCGTGATTACTGGTGGTTATGTGGAGCTTGCCACTGATGGTGTTGTGCAGTGCACACCTGATTTGATCCTCAGTATGTTTGTGCAGGTCATGGATGGCCTGCCTGGAAAAGTAGTGGCGGCTGGAAACAATGTACTGTGGAACAGCCACCGCCATCAGTTTTATAAACTGCTCATCTCCACTAGCCGTAATGGCAGCATTTCAAAGGCCAGTAGTATGGAAATGCTGTTATTAAGGGCCATGGCACGTGGCGGCTAGAAGGATATCTCCTCTCTCTCTTGAGGGTTTGGGGAATGGAAAGGTGAACGTCCTATCACATCCTCTCTTTGTGGAGAAGCAGGGGGCCCTGTTGATTGCACTGGTCAACATAAAAAAATCATCAGCAAAGGTAATATGTCTGTTTTATGGAGTGTGCTGATGTGCTTATTCCAAAAATATGCTTAGTTTTGCTTTATCACATAAAGTTTCTGAGATAGAAGTATTTTTTGTTATTACGTTATTTCTGCATTTTCAATGTATGTGGTTTTTACTATGTTATTCCCATTTCTTTGCTTGTTTTAATTGTGAATTTTCTTATAGAGACAACATCAGTAAAGCTTTTAGTGAGTTTTATGGGAAGGAGTATTGACAGTGCAGTCAACCAATGACTGCTTCTCGGAAAGTCACATGTTATAGGGAGGAGCTAACTGTTATGAGGCGGTAAGATTTGAGTCAGTCTGAAAGCAGCCAATATCTCACAGAGAAACTGCCTGTCTGCAAATGTTCATCTGTAAGGAATAGGCTGACCCGTTTATCTCACAACTGTATATACTTATCTACCAGATTACCTCCAGTAAAATCAGTTCTAAATACAAGCTGCCTCTGTCATCTCTGGGGAAATATCTACATATAGTCGGTTGGCTCATTGCATTTTTTTTTCAGCTTGTCACCACCATTGAACTGAACTTACTCTACTGTTTGATCTGATTTAAAGGAGAAAAATGCCCTGACAGTGTATCAATCATCTGAACAGATTCTGATATGTGTGTGGTTCTTTAACACCAAAAGACCAAGTACAATCAATCACTCATGATATTAAAAAGATGTACCAGATGTACTTTAAGTTTCCACTTGGTGATCAAGACAAAAGCTGGGCCCCTCATGTGATATGGTCAAGTTGTTCAAATAGTCTTCGTGACTGACTGAATATGAGGAAAATGGCTATGCCAATTGCTGTTACCATGATTTGGAGAGAACCCAAAAATCATAGTGATGACTGCTACTTTTGTTTTGTCAAACTGAAGGGCTTTTCTACAAAGAACAAACATAAGATTAATTACCCTGAACTTGAATCTGCGATTAGGCCAGTTCCACATGATGGTACCTTGCCAGTTCCTGTGCCACCATTGTCTGGATTGGATGAAAATGAAGTGGAATATGAAGACTATGAAGCTGAAGATACTGGTGAAGACATGGAGACCTCAAGCCAAGATGAGTATGTACTTGATGGAGCAGCCGACCAGCCGGAACGCCTTACTCAACATGAATTATATGATCTCATCAGAGACCTTTCATTAAAAGATAAAGGTGAACTTCTTGCATCTAGGTTGAAATAGAAGAATTTTCTTCATGATGATGTCAAAGTGTGTTATTACCCGAAACAGAAGTAACACTTTAACACAATTTTTCACAGTTGATGGACCAATGGTGTACTGTAAACAATGTGAATGGCCTCTTTGAAGAACTGAATCAAGAGTATTTTGTTGCAGATTGGCGATTGTTTATTGACTCATCCCAGAGAAGTTTGAAAGCAGTGTTGCTTCACAATGTAAATATGAAACCATCAATCCCTATTGCTCACTCATGTCATCTAAAGGAAAGTTATGAAAATCTGTCAGTTGTTTTGGATGCTATACAATATAAGCATCATCAATGGAATATCTGTGGAGATTTGAAAGTGATTGATCTGCTAATGGGAATGCAAGGAGATTTCACAAAATATTGTTGCTTCTTGTGTTTGTGGGACAATAGAAATACAATAGAGCATTATGTTCATCGTGATTGGGGACAGAGAAACATCTATGCTCCAGGTAGAGAAAATGTTCTGCATAATAGTTTAGTTGCTCCAACAAAAATCTTTTTCCTCTACTACATATAAAGTTGGGATTGATTAAAAACTTTGTGAAATAAATGGCAAAGACAAATTCACAAGGGTTCCAGTACATTTCATAGAAATTCTCCAGCATTTCACCAGCAAAACTGAAGGAAGAAGTTCTCATATCAGAGAGCTTATGAGAGATGATGTGTTTGAAGGAACTCTAAATGATAAGGAATTGAGATCTTGGAAAAGCTTCAAGTGGATCTGTGAAAACTTCTTAGGGCTCATTTCCACATGCGAGGCACACGTCCGTATCTCGCATGTGGAAACCAAGCTGTGGAGCCGGCACTCCAGAGTGGAGCGTGCGGCCGCATAGGAACACATGGAGCTGCACAGCTCCGCTCCAAAGTGCCTGCGCCAGAGCTTGGTTTCCACATGCGAGATACGGACGTGTGCCTCGCATGTGGAAATGAGCCCTTAGAGAAAGAAAAATCTCCAGAATATGTTGAAGGTGTTGAGGAACTGCTAAATGCATACCGGTGTCTTGGATGTCGCATGTCTCTGAAAATGCACTTTTTGCATTCACATTTAGATTTTTTTCCCTCAAAATCTTGGGGATGTAAGCAATGAACAAGGCTAGCGGTTTCATCAGGACATTGAAGTAATCGAACACTGCTACCAGGGTTTTTGGAATGACTCAATGATGGCAGATTACCGTTGGATGTTATATAGGGATAACCCTGAAAAATCATATCAACGACAGTCTAATGTCAAGCACTTTTAATTTCTGCTCATATTTTGGTCTCTATTTTGCATGTGAAATTATTTTGGTTCAGTAAAAACTGTTTTGTAAGGTGAAGCATTTTTTTATGATATGTAGATTACTGTTTTCTTAGCCTATGTGCACACGTTGCGGATTTTGATGCGTTTCCGCAGTGTTTTTAAATGCGCGGAATTGCATCAAATTTACAGTGTAGTACACAAGCAATGTTGGTCAATGAAAAATTGAGGATTGGTGTGTCTTTATTTAACCTTTTACAACTATAGGATTAGTAATGGATAGGTATCTTATTGACGCTACTCCATTACTAAGCCAGCTTGATGTCACCTTACAATACAAATACTTTTACCTGTGTGAGTACTGGAGGGTTGAGGGACCCATCTTTATAGGGGTGTAGATTTCCCACCAGTGGCATGGACCATAGGATGCCTCCTCGAGATAAGGGGCAGTCCTAGGAGTCAGGGCATACATTGGTATAAATATCCCTTTAAGCACACATTTTCATTATGTTTGTAAAAATGTACCCATGCTGCTGATTGCATAAATGATTTATCATGAAAATGGAGGCTGCGCCCTTAAGAAATGCAGGATTGCATTGTAATATGCAAAGCGATGTGGTGGGTGTTAGTACACCTTAAGTGTGCATTTTCACACATTTAGACTCACTACAGTGAAAAAAAGTGATCTACATACTAATCCTGTACACTTTGGGAAGATTTGTTTGTTAAAAAGATTGTCCAAGATGGCGTCGACATGTTTGGAAAACGGTACTGCGCATGCGCAACTGTAATTATGCTACACAAGTCTGTTGATTGGCCAGCAGCCTATGTTGAGGCAACTATGTGCTCTGACATGCACAGTTAGTGTTTAGAGATGCTGAATATGGCGTTTTCTAGCGTCCTCCATGTGCTAATAAGGAAACCTGGCTGGGTGTGATGTAAGTCTAAATTTACACATATCAGAAACAGGAACGGAGAAAACGCCAAAGCACTCACCAATCTTGCAGTTCAATGATTCTTTATTGCTTCATACAAAGAAATCTTCACGGCACGGGGGAAGGAGGAACAAAGTGCGGGAGTGCAGCGGACGAGACAACGTTGTCTCGTCCGCTGCACTCCCGCACTTTGTTCCTCCTTCCCCCGTGCCGTGAAGATTTCTTTGTATGAAGCAATAAAGAATCATTGAACTGCAAGATTGGTGAGTGCTTTGGCGTTTTTTCCGTTCCTGTTTCTGCTATGGATCTTATTTTTCCACGCTAGCACCTCCGGTCTTTGCCGTATGTCCTGGTGCCCCCTGACATACTCCACGCTGCTGTGTCTCTACGTTTAGAGGGGCTGTGCTGCTCTAGCCCTCTTCGTAACTAAATTTACACATATGTATGCACTGTATAATGTCTTAATTGAGTGTTTTTGAGCATTATATATGACACAGGAGTTACTTTATTGCACGTGTCACTTTATATGAAAAGATTTTTGTATTAATGTTGTTGCACTTTGACATTTATGTCTTGGAATATGTATTTTAACACGTTTTTGATGGAATTTAACTAAATAAGCATTTTTAAAAAATCATGTATATAGGCTACGTTCACATTTGCGTTGTGCGCCGCAGCGTCGGCGACGCAACGCACAACGCAAATGTGAACGCATGCACAACGCATACGTCCTTTTTTTGCTTGATTTTGGACGCACAAAAAATGCAACTTGCTGCGTCCTGTGCGCCCTGACGCGTGCGCCGCAGCGACGCATGCGTCACAAAACGCAAATGCAACGCATGTCCATGCGCCCCCATGTTAAATATAGGGGTGCATGACGCATGCGGCGACGCAGTGGCGCCCGACGCTGCGTCGCACAACGCTAATGTGAACGTAGCCATAAACTTACCCATGTGTGTTAATCACTGCTTGAGAAAGGCTCATTTGAGCTGAAACGTTGCCACAGCAAGTGGGTTTGAAATAAAACCACAGTTTTTTTTCACCTTTAAGCTATGAAGTGCAAGTCTTGGATGTTTTGTCTGGGAGGCGTGCACCCACCTGTTGGTAAAGTGCTGTTCCAATTTTTGTGTTTATAGATCTATCTATTATCTATCTATCTATCTATCTATCTATCTATCTATCTATCTATCTATCTATCCGTGTGTAAACATTATTCTTCAATGGAGTATGTAAATGAAGAGGTTGGACAAGGAAATTACATCACAATTCTTTTTTTTTGTTAAGTAATATATCATTATTTAGCTGACAAAAATGCATGAAAATCCGCATGAAAAAAACGCAAGAAAATCTGCATAAAAAACGCATCAAATCCCTGTGGATTTTTACCTGCGTTTTCTGCCAAGAGATGCAGAATCTACACAGAAAATTCCACAGGCAAATCTGCAACGTGTGCGGAGAAGATGTGTGGGGCTGTGTGCGGGTGTTTGTGTGTGTCTGTGGGGCTGTGCGGGGCTGTATGTGTCATTTTGACCCAGGGTGCTGATTTTAAGGGATATTCTCATATCGGTTCAACATTATATGGAGGGTGTACTTATTTCTGTGTTGTTTATGGCAGTGATTAGTAAATAATTCAAAGATATTTCTGCACCTCCTATACTATGGTGATAGTGGTGAGCATCTTACCACCTCATCTCTTGTGCCAAATAGGGAAGCAGGGTATGCCCATTTCCCAATTGGAAGAAGTGAGACATACAGCTCTGGCAAAAATTAAGAGACCGCTGCAAAATGTTCAGTTTGTCTGAGTTT
Source organism: Ranitomeya variabilis (assembly GCF_051348905.1). NCBI lineage: Eukaryota > Metazoa > Chordata > Amphibia > Anura > Dendrobatidae > Ranitomeya > Ranitomeya variabilis. Next base: position 880,460,328 of record NC_135233.1, read on the forward strand.
TCTCTTTATAGGTATATTTTTGAGTAAAATGTAAATTGTTCTTTTAGTCTATAAACTTCTGACAACATGTCTCAGAATTTCCAAGCAATAATTTTTGTATTTTTTTTCTGACAAAGAAAAATGGTCAATTTTTAAAAAAAAAAAAAAACAGGACTTTCAGACCTCAAATAATGCAAAGAACACAAGTTCATAATCACTTAGAAACAACAATATTAATGTTTTAACTCAGGAAGAGTTTAGAAATCAATATTTTATGGAATAACCATGATTTTTTTAATCACAGCTTTCATGCGTCTCGGCGTGCTTTCCACCAGTCTTTCACACTGCTTCTGGCGCAAAAATTTAAGCAGTGCTTCTTTGTTTGATAGCTTGTGACTATCCATCATCATCTTGGTTACATTCCAGAGGTTATCAATGGGGTTCAGGTCTGGAGATTGGGCTGCCCATGACAGGGTTTTGATGTGGCGGTCTCTTAATTTTTGACAGAGCTGTATATGTGTGTGTGTGTGTATATATATATATATATATATATATATATATATATATATATATATATATATATATATATATATTTATTTTATTTCTTTTTGACATTTTTAAAGGTATTATTATTATCATGATCACTTCATTCTAGTAAATGAATTGAGATATTCAGTCCTGCTTATTAATAATAAAAATCTTAATTTGTAATGGGCCTACATTTTATGCAGGTCAGTACATTACATGAGTGGATAAAACATACACTGTTATCTATTACATGCTTAGATTATGACTTTTCAAGCCAACGATCCTTAGAATGGTAGGGTTGATTAGAGGGTTGTCTTGCGAGCATATTGGACAATGCTTATTGTAAATGTAACTGTTATGTAGGATTAACAGTTACGGATCAAAAGAAGAAATAAATAATTTGTGAGATATTTTCAAGTAATAAAGAAATTGTTGATCTCCACCCATTAAACAAAGGTCAAATATTGTAATACCAGTGTGCATTTGACAAGTGGATAGATGTGTTTTTAAAGGGATATTCCTGTACTTTAATAAAACTGATCTTCTGTTCTTAGGATATGTCATCTCATCTTCACTATTTGTTTTTCCATTGTGTGACAAGAAACATCTGTCTGACAGTGTAAATGTATGACTTCCTTTATGCAAGCAGTGGACATACTGCCGAGATTAACTCTTTCTTGCAAGTGAAAACACATACTGTCTAGCAAATTTACTGAAATACTCATTTGTCATATCACAGTACAAGAATCAAATGAAAGACATAAACAGGTAGCATTCTTTGTTCCATAGTGGGGCATAGTCAGATTCATTGAGTGTGGATCAGAATACAGGCTGGTCCACTGATCCTAACTTATTTCCTGAACTTCTTCAATTTACTCTGCTTTCTCTACTGTTCTGACTCCCGTACTTCAGCTTTCAATGCTTGAAAAAGGCAGAAGAATAGCCAAAACGTTGCATCTAGGATCCAAATATAGTTGATTGAAGCATCCTTTGGGTTGCAACTTTTGCTATTTTTTGTCAAAAAACAGAATACATCAGAATGGTGGCAGTATTATAAAATACTAATTACACCTTGTTTACAGACAAATGTGAAACTTGTAGAGTGGGTTAATGATGTCCGCCCCATACGCCTCCACCATAATGTCTTGTAGATATCACATCACTTGGTTTACCATAGTCAATCAGGGGGGCTATCACACGGACTATAAAAGTTGAGGCTGGCCAAGCTGCACCATTTTTAGGATTTTACAACATAGGGGAATATGGTCAGAGAGCACAGCTCATTCAAAATAGAACTAGAAAAATTACTAATCTGATTGTGCTGTGCTACTGCAGTGGTGAAACACATTGAGCGGTAGTCTCAGTTTGTAAACAGTACTCCAAAGTTTCACGTAATGTACAGGGAAATGCTGTAGCTGTAGACTGTGTGACAGTGAGGTAATCTGTGATATACTGCATCAACAATACCTTTATACCAGCATTGCTTTTATTCTTCACACACTGAAAACAAGGAGGGCAGTTTAACCCCTTAACCCCAGGAGCTTTTTTTGTGTTTTCGTTTTTCGCTCCCCTTTCCAGAGCCATAACTTTTTCATTGAGGGCTTATTTTTTGAGGGACGAGTTGTGCTTTTGAACGATACCATTTGTTTTACCATGTCATTCAACAGAAAACGGGAAAAAATTCCAAGTGCGATGAAATTGCAAAAAGAGTGCAATCCCACACTTGTTTTTTGTTTGGCTTTTTTGCTAAGTTCACTAAATGCTAAAATGGACATGCCATTATGATTCTCCAGGTCATTACGAGTTCATAGACACCAAACATGTCTAGATTCTAAGTAGTAAAAAAAATGTCCAAAATTTGCTAAAAAAAAAGAAATTGCGCTATTTTCCGATACCCGTAGCGTCTCCATTTTTCATGATCTCGCTTCACGTGAGGGCCTATTTTTTACGTGCCGAGCTGTCGTTTCTAATTATACTACTTTTGTGCAGATACGTTCTTTTGATCTCCAGTTATTGCACTTTAATGCAATGTCGCGGCAACCAAAAAACGTAATTTTGGCGTTTTGATTTTTTTCCACTACACCATTTAGCGATCAGGCTAATCGTTTTTTTATTGATAGATTGGGCAATTCTGAACGCGGAGATACCAAATATGTATAGGTTTGATTTTTTTATTGTTTTATTTTGATTGGGGGCGAAAGGGGGTGATTAGAACTTTTAGATTTTTTTTATATTTTAAAACGCATTTTTTTAAAAATTTTGGCACGCTTCAATTGCCTCCATAGGAGGCTAGAAGCATTCACTACTTGATCGCCTCTGCTACATAGAGGTGATGCACAGATCACCTCTATGCAGCAGAATTACAGGCTTGCTATGAGCGCCGACCACAGGGCGGCTCTCATAGCAATCTGCCATCAACAACCATAGACGTCTCGAGGAGACCTCTGGTTGTGATGGCAACGCACCGATGACCCCCGATCACGTGACGGGGGTCAGCGATGTGAGTACTTCCGTCCGGCAGTGCTTGTTAAATACCGCTGTCAAAGTTTGACAGCGGCATTTAACTAGTTAATGGGCGTGGACGGATCGCGATTCCAAAGGTACTTGGCTCCCAAAGGTACTTTGAGGTTTCTATCTAAATCTCTGAGTGACGTGACAAATGAGACCCTAAGGGATCCATTCACTATAATGAGGCAGCAGAGTTACTCTGGACTCTGTCTTGCCTTTGTTTAGCGGTGTCCTTTTCAGAAGTGCACAAAACTGTGGTCGACCGCGCTTTCATACTCACCTAAAAATACAGACACTGCCGGATCATAAGTCCTACGGCATTCACAGTGCCTCCATTTGCCTCATTATAGGGAATATTCTGCTGGGTTTCCATCTGAATCACATATTTCAGAGATTTACACTGAAACCATAGTGTAAAGGTTCATCGCAAAGCGCACCGTAAATGTGAGCTACGCTCTTTGGGAGGTAGAATGAAAAAATCAACAGGTGAAGAATTGGTTTTATTTATTTTTACGCCGTTGCTCGTGCGCTATAAGTGGAGCGCCCCGTCAGTGCAAAGGGTTACTCGGTACCGGGTCCGGTGTTCACAGGGGGATGTCACAGTGACTGACCCGGTCTGTGGCCCTGGGACGTCCGTATAAAAGGGAAAGGACTTTAAAGGGATAAAGTTTATGTTCGTGACGCACCTGTGGTATTCGGTCAGGGTGATCGACGCTGCTTTAAGGAGTCTGCTGGGGTTATGTTATGGCAGCTAGATGGTATACCTTCCCACATGTGAAGTGTATCCCCAGTGCTTCCCGGTGTATAGATGGTGAATGGTGAATGGCGCAGTGAAGAACGAGGACACAAGATTGCAGTCTCTTTACCTTTACTGAAGACTTCAGCATCCACAGTCCAGGGCAACAGACCACAGGGCAGGTAGGGTCCGGCCGGTTTGGAGGCAAGTCCAGAGTCCCTTTGTCCAGGTGGAGAATAAAAGCCTTTCCTCTAGCACCTTGGTGGTGTAGTCCCTTACTGCTAAGCTTCTCATAAGGTCCTCACAGATGTTATCTGTCTCTGTCCCCCTGATTGGATAGAACATACCCGTATGACTGGTGACTTGAGGAGGTTTATAGGGACTCTAGCACGCCCCAGCCTCTAAGGTTGTCACCGTGCCTCCTGGGTGTTAGGTCGGAAGGTAACGTAGAGTTCAGCTGTCCTGCCGGTCTCTCATGTAAGTCATAGAGGTCCTTACAACCTTGGTGTTCTGGCTACCGGTCTCTGCTCTTCTCTCAGAAGGAGGCAGCCTGCTCAGGGCTGGTCCCCTTCTGATATCCTCTCCTGTGCATCCTCTCCTGCACGCTCGCTGCAAGCAATTCGGCCTTCAAATGTCTCTTTCTGGGAGCTGCAGCTCTGAGGGCATGCACAGCTTCGTGAACCCTCTCCTCTGTCCTCTGACAGGAATTCGCTCCTGCCAGGAACAGCTTCCCTGAAGGACTGACTAACTTTCCCTACAGACTACAAGTTATATATATGGGAAGTCACCTAGTAAATAGGATCAGAAGCTTCCCCTGGTGGCCTGAAGTGTGAAGTGTTGCATGTTTGTGGTACCTGGATGCAGTTATCCTTCCTTGCCTCCAAACGTAGCAAAAGCAATACCACTGTGACGACCAGGACCCTGGGGTGCCACATAAGCAATTAGATGACTTTATTCTTCAGGTCAGTGCGATTATAGCGATATCAGATTTATATCTGGTTTTTATGTTTGGCTGCTGTCACACAGTAAAAGATGCTTTTTATTGCAAAAACAAGCATTTGCATTGTCACATTTAAACAGCTATAATTTTTCCATATTTTGGCCGACAGAGTCTTATGACAGCTTATTTTTTGCGGGATAAGTTGACGTTTTTATTGGTACCATTTTCTGACATACGACTTTTTTTTATTTCTTTCTATTCCGATTTTGGGAGGTAGAATGAACAAACACCAGCAATTTAGGAATTGTTTTTTTTTTTTTTTCTAACCTTTTCGTGTGTGGTAAAATTGATAAGACAACTTTATTCTTCGGGCTAGTATGATTATAGCGATACAATATAAATATCATTTTTTTATGTTTTTGGCGCTTTTACACAATAAAAAAATATTTTTGCATCCCTTTATTCTGAGAGCTATAACTTCTTTATATTTCTGCTGAGGGAGATTTATGGCTGCTTGTTATTTTTAGGACAAGAGGTCATTTTCAGAGGTACCACTTTTATTTACATTTTTGTCTTTTTGATCACATTTTATTGCACTTTTTGTTTGGCATTATGATGATGAAGCATAGTTTTTTGCCTTGTTTATCTGGATTTTTTTTACGGTGTTCACTGAAAGGGTTCACTAGTGGGACAGTTTTATAATTCGGGTCATTCCAGAAGCGGCAATACCAAAAATGTGTAATTTTTTTTACATAAATAAATGTATATATTGGATTAACTACACTTTTCTCATACCCCAAGATCAGACAACAGAGCAGGTGGAGGCGTTGGGCTGCTCCTTTCACCCAAATGTACCTTCCAAGTTATCCCCCAAGTACCCTCACTTGTATTCCCTTCCTTTGAAGTCCATGCTGTCAGACTCTACGTCCCCTTCTCCATGCGAGTGGCGGTGGTGTATCGTCCTCCTGGCCCCTCTCATCAGTTCCTGGATCACTTTGCCACCTGGCTTCCACACTTTCTCTCCTGTGACACCCCCACCCTTATCATGGGTGATTTCAACATCCCCATTGCTTCTCCCCTTTCCCCGTCTGCTTCTCACCTTTTATCTCTAACCTCCTCTTTCGGCCTCTCGCAGCATACTAACTCTCCAACGCATGAAGATGGAAACTCCCTTGACTTGGTCTTCTCCCGACTTTGCTCAGTGGATGATTTCACAAACACCCCTCTCCCGCTCTCTGACCACAACCTTCTTTCATTCTCTATCAAGAACTGCCATCCCGCTCAGGTCACCCCCACTTTCCACACTTATAGAAACATACAGGCCATTAACACCCAGAAACTTATGAAGAACTTGCAGTCCTCATTGGCCCCAATCTCCTCCATCTCATGTCCTGATTCTGCTCTGAACCATTACAATGAAACCCTGCAAAGTGCCCTGGATGAAGCTGCTCCTCCTATACATAGAGCAACTCGACACAGACGGCGACAATCGTGGCACACGCTGCAAACACGTTTCCTGCAGCGGTGCTCCAGGTGCGCCGAACGTCTGTGGAGAAAATCTAATCTACCCGAAGATTTCATCCATTATAAGTTCATGCTAAAAACATACAATTCTGCCCTTCACCTCTCCAAACAAACCTATTTCAACACCCTCATCACCTCACTGTCCAATAACCCTAAACGTCTCTTCGACACTTTCCAGTCCCTACTCAACCCAAGAGAGCAGGCCCCAACCACAGATCTCCGTGCTGACGATCTGGCCAATTACTTCAAAGAAAAAATTGAGCACATTCGACAGGAAATCATCTCCCAATCTCTTCATACCAGGCACTGTCCTCCCTCCCCCACTGCATCTAGTTCACTCTCTGACTTTGAACCAGTTACTGAAGAAGAAGTAAGCAGGCTCCTTGCATCTTCTCGCCCGACCACTTGCACCAGTGACCCCATTCCGTCACATCTCCTCCAGTCCCTTTCCCCGGCTGTCACCTCTCACATAACAAAAATATTCAACCTTTCCCTCACTTCCGGTATTTTTCCCTCCTCATTTAAGCATGCCATCATACATCCATTACTTAAAAAACCCTCCCTCGACCAAAACTGTGCCGCTAATTATAGACCTGTCTCTAATCTTCCCTTCATCTCTAAACTCCTGGAACGCCTGGTCCACTCCCGTCTTACCCGCTATCTCTCAGATAACTCTCTTCTCGACCCTCTTCAATCTGGCTTCCGCTCTTTACACTCTACTGAAACTGCCCTCACTAAAGTCTCTAATGACCTACTAACAGCTAAATCTAATGGTCACTACTCCATGCTAATTCTCTTGGATCTCTCCGCAGCATTCGACACTGTGGATCATCAGCTCCTCCTCACTATGCTCCGCTCCATTGGCATCAAGTACACCGTTCTCTCTTGGTTCTCCTCCTGTCTCTCTGACCGATCCTTCACTGTATGTTTTGCTGGTTCCTCCTCCTCTCACCTTCCCCTTACTGTTGGGGTTCCTCAAGGATCAGTCCTAGGCCCCCTCCTCTTCTCTTTGTATACTGCCCCTATTGGACAAACAATCAGTAGATTTGGGTTCCAGTACCATCTCTATGCTGATGACACCCAATTATACACCTCTTCTCCTGCTTTCACTCCGACCTTCTTAGAAAACACCAGTGATTGTCTTACCGCTGTCTCTAACATCATGTCCTCCCTCTATCTGAAACTGAACCTGTCAAAAACTGAACTCCTCGTGTTCTCTCCCTCTACTAATCTACTTTTGCCTGACATTGCCATCTCCGTGTGCGGTTCCACCATTACTCCAAAGCAACATGCCCGCTGCCTTGGGGTCATCCTTGATTCCGAGCTTTCATTCACCCCCCACATCCGATCACTGGCTCGCTCTTCTTATCTGCATCTCAAAAACATTTCTAGAATTCGCCCTTTTCTTACTTTCGACTCTGCAAAAACTCTTACTGTTTCTCTTATTCATTCCCGTCTGGACTATTGTAACTCTCTACTAATCGGCCTCCCTCTTACCAACCTCTCCCAGCTCCAATCTGTCCTGAATGCTGCTGCCAGGATCATATTCCTCACCAACCGTTACACCGATGCCTCTACCTTGTGCCAGTCATTACACTGGCTACCCATCCACTCCAGAATCCAGTACAAAACTACTACCCTCATCCACAAAGCACTCCATGGCTCAGCACCACCCTACATCTCCTCTCTGGTCTCAGTCTACCACCCTACCCGTGCCCTCCGCTCCGCTAATGACCTCAGGTTAGCATCCTCAATAATCAGAACCTCCCACTCCCGTCTCCAAGACTTTACACGTGCTGCGCCGATTCTTTGGAATGCACTACCTAGGTTAATACGATTAATCCCCAATCCCCACAGTTTTAAGCGTGCCCTAAAAACGCATTTGTTCAGACTGGCCTACCGCCTCAACGCATTAAACTAACTATCCCTGTGTGGCCTATCATAAAAAAAAAAACACATAATCAGGTTCCTTGCATCGTGTTCTCATACACTTTATGCAGTTAATAGCCTCTGTGTCTGTACTGCTACATACTTAGGCTGTTAACTGGTTCATGCAGCTTTACATGAACACCCGAGCCTTACACTATGGCTGGTCCAAATAACTAAAGCAATTGTCACCATCCACCTCTCGTGTCTCCCCTTTTCCTCATAGTTTGTAAGCTTGCGAGCAGGGCCCTCATTCCTCCTGGTATCTGTTTTGAACTGTGATTTCTGTTATGCTGTAATGTCTATTGTCTGTACAAGTCCCCTCTATAAGTTGTAAAGCGCTGCGGAATATGTTGGCGCTATATAAATAAAAATTATTATTATTATATTATTATTTTTCATTTTTTTGTTCTTTATTTAGGGATTTAAAAAAAATATTTTTACACTTTTTTATAACTTTTTTTTTTACTTTTTGACATTGTCCCATCATGGGACATCATCCTTACACTTACAGATCGCTGATTTGATACTCTGCATTGCTTCTACACTGCAGAGCATCAGAGCAACGTCTGACAGACAGGGAAGGAGGTATGTCAGCTCCTGCTCTTATCAGGTACTCACAGGCCACCTTCTCTTCAGGACCCTGAAGGACCCCCGCGGCCATCTTGAGACCTATGGTCACCATGGAGACCATCGGCACAACGCGATCACATCATGTTGTGCCGATGGAAGCAGAGAGGGAGCACACTCTGCGATGATCCTCAATGTTGCTGTCACTATTGCATCAGAGGGAATAGGCTACATTCACACTTGCGTACCGGTAGGAACGCAGGACGCATGTAGAAGTAGGCGGACCTAAACGGAATAAGTGCAGAAGTGGGTGGAACTTCAGGGAGGAAGTATGCAGCCGTCCGCAAGGCCCCGGTACGCAAGTGTGAACGTAGCCTTAAACATCCGCGATCAGTGCTAGCACAGATTGTGCGCATTGCTGCAGGGTATGAGCTCTCAGACAGAGCTGACACTCGCACTCGATCGCGGTGGCGCTCAGTGTGAGCGTGTACGTTTGCACCACGCCGTACGTATATGGCGGATTGTGGGATCACAGCTTCCGCGGTGCTGTATATGTACAGCGCATGTTGGGAAAGGGTTAAATTGTCAAATTGGAGACACATACATGACACAAACATTACATGCAGACTGTTGTGGCAGCCTTGCTTGCTGTCACATGAAACATACCTATCATGTTTGGTTGATTCCACATTTTTACAGACTTGGATGAATGTGGTACAGAATTTTTGAAAACAAATATATTGTATACTTGTGTCCAAAATATACAAAATATATTTTAAAATGAAACGTGGCTCTGGCAAAGGACATAGTAGTGTAAGAGAAAAAAAAACATTTGACGGAAAAAAAATGTGAACGCTGCAAGTGGCAGCAGTCACACTGGCCCTGCTGGCAGCAACCTTTCTAGTAGTAGTGGTAGTAGTAGTAGTAGTAGTAGTAGTAGTAGTACCAAACGCAAGTCATACTTGGCCTCCTTTGCTTCTGGTAGATGTATCAGTGGGGAGTAAGGGAGTAAGGAAATGGCATCATGGAATATATATCACATCATGCTTCTCAGTCACAGCAGGTGGCCTTTGCCACCAACACCATCAGCATGAGTCATTGTTCTGCTCAGTCCACCTCCTCCACTGCCATAACACTTATTGTGACACAAAGCGGAATTTTCCTTTTCATCACTGACACCTGTTTCTGTCCTGCCCCATATTCCCCTCTCCAGGGGTTTAGGAGGATACTACACCAAAACATCTTTTTTCTGTTGATTTATTGGAAGAGATGAACAGTCAGCATTAATACTTAGATGATATTGTGCCAGAGGAGATGGAGGACATGATTCTAACGCCAAGTTGTGTTGCTGTCTCTGCGAGCTGTGGTATTAGGGATAGTGGTAGTGGTAATAGAACTCTGAGTCAGGGCAAATCTCATGGTGAGAATGAGGTGGGTTGGTAAAAAGTTCATTGTATTTCCCATGCAGAGGAAACTGTCAGCCAAATCATTGATGTTGATGATGATGATGATGATTCTGTTGTGGACAAGACTTGGCAACCAGACAGGGTGTTGGAGGAGATGATGATCTTGGCAATACACAGCACAGATGATGTGAGACTAAATCTGCTTATTATACGGTCAGTTCTTGAGCAGGTCGTTTCTCATGTGCTGTTGGTGGAGGAGTTGTATGTGTGGACATCTTGTGTGTGGGAATTGTTTTTTACATTGCCGCCAAACAATTCTTTGGCATTCTGCAGACTTTGCAAGAATAAAATGAGCTATGGACAGCCTAGCTTGTCTTGACTAGGAACCATGGCTTTGAATCAGTACATGAAGCAACATAGCTTACTCATTTGAGAAAATGAAGTCAAGCGATCAGAGAAAGTCTCAAGTTGTCCTCTTAACCCTTCTCAGCACAGTCATTTATCTGTCAGCCAGGCACCACTTTCAAATAGTACCTGGGCGACATATCATCATCATCACCATTATCATTGGCATTCCCTGTCTTACTCCAAGTATGCCTCCTCCTCCTTTCCTGTTGCATCAGCAAATATCCATCCATGATTGCGTGTCAAAGAAACAGGCATATGCTCTCAGTAATTCACTAATTTGAGAATTAAACTCTCACCTGATGAAGTTGCCAGTTGTCCTCAGCCACGCTGGAAGATACTAAGTCGCTATTATTTCTCACAGATATGTGTGCTGGCTCTGTGCTCTCATGTGCAGGGGAATTTAAGGTGCTGTCTTGATTAGTCTATGAACTGGATAGTGCATTGCACTGTAGACAACTGTAGCAGCAACAATGGGCAGGGATAAGGCATAAGTTTCACAGCCCATTGGGGAATGTTTTGAGCTGCAGCCACATTCTCCCCAACTAAGACAGGAACTCTGCAACTGGAAGCTATGTCTTTCTCCACCATCAGGTTGTGGTCATTCCCGATCCTGCTCAGCAGACTTGACATCTTCCCAAACAGACACTGGGCACTGTATTGATTCCACACATATTTTTTTCTCGTGCAAGATAAAGAACCTCCAAACTGTTTTACAGCTTGAAAAGCCCAATGGCGGGCGAGTTGCTGCTGATCATTCTTCAGCACCTCTCAAGCTGGCTGGCTCACTGTCAACAAGAATTGTGATATTCTGGTTGCCTTAAGGCCAGGGAAAAGTAATTCACCAACCATATATCTTATTAGTTGACCAATGTGTTTTAGAATTATTTACAGAAAATGACCTAAACTTTCACATGATGCTGTACATGTGAAAAGGGGTTACCGTATTTTCCGGCGTATAAGACGACTTTTTAACCCCTGAAAATCATCTTAAAAGTCGGGGGTCGTCTTATACGCCGGGTATCGCATTGCCGGGTGTATATGGTGGGTGGGGGGGGAGTGGGCCTGATGACGACGAGGGGGCGTCTCACAGGAAAGTGAGTATCCCCCATTACCTCATTGTATCATTGCAGCGTGGGGTCTCTGCTGGGAGCGGCGGCGGCTGCTGTGCTGTGCGTGGGGCGGCGGCTCCTCTTCTTCAGTGTGGGGCCTCAATGCTGCTGGGCGGCGGCGGCGGCTTATCTTCAGGCAGTCGGGGCTCCTCCGGTATCTCCTTAAAGCCCGGAGGCCCTGCCGGCAACTCCATCGGTGCAATGCAGTGGCCTCCGGGAACATGGCCGCTGCTCAGATTCAGAGATCTGAATCTGAGCATGCGCAGCCCCCAGCGGCCGGGCCACCGCATAGCAGCAATGGAGCTGTCTCCGGGAAAATGGCCGCTGCTCAGATTCAGATCTCGTCTCCCGAGATCTCGGGACGAGATCTGAATCTGAGCAGCGGCCATGTTCCTGAAGGCCACTGCATTGCACCGATGGAGTTGCCGGCAGGGCCTCCGGGCTTTAAGGAGATACCGGAGGAGCCCCGACTGCCTGAAGATAAGCCGCCGCCGCCGCCGCCCAGCTGCACAGAGGCCCCACACTGAAGAAGAGGAGCCGCCACAGCACAGCACCCACGCTGCACAATGAGGAGCAGCAGCCGCCGCTCCCAGCAGAGACCCCACGCTGCAGCGATACAATGAGGTAATGGGGGATACTCACTTTCCTGTGAGACGCCCCCTCGTCATCATCAGGCCCACTCCCCCCCCCCCAAAAGGCACATTAGTTACCGGTCCTATAAGACGACACGGTTTATAAGAAGACCCCCGACTTTTAAGGAGATTTTACATTTTAACTGGAAAAGTTGGGGGGTCGTCTTATACGCCCAGTCGTCTTATACGCCGGAAAATACGGTAAATACAAAATACAGATATAAATTACAATGAACAAAAATAAATAAATGGCAGACTGGTACAGAGGGGAGAGGGAGAGTCCACAGTTTTACAGCTACATGTGACAAACTAACATAGTTCCTAAAACTGAATACGGTATATAAGCCTATAAAAATGACCATCACAAGCAAAATATAATACAAAAAAAACATTATTGTAAAATTAGTTACATGATTAAAATAATTTAAAAATACAGAAAATTATCATGTTAACATCATGTTTCTGTTCATGCACGGTAATAAAGATTATATACAGCTCTGGCAAAAATTAAGAGACCACTGCAAAATGTTCAGTTTGTCTGATTGCTCTCTTTATAGGTATATTTTTGACTAAAATGAATTTTTTTCTTTTATTCTATAAACTACTGACAACATGTCTCTGAATTTCCAAGCAATACATTTTGTATTTTTTTGTGAAAAGAAGAAATGGTCAAAATTACAAAAAAAACCCCCAGTTCTTTCAGATCTCAAAAAATGAAAAGAAAACAAGTTCATAATCATTTAGAAACAACAATACTAATGTTTTAACCCAGGAAGAGTTCAGAAATCAATATTTTGTGGAATAACCATGATTTTTAATCACAGCTTTCATGCGTCTTGGCATGCTTTCTGAAGCGATGGCCGGGGGACCACCACGGTGCAGGAAGACTACTGTACACAAGATGAGGTGCAAACAACAAAGGGTAGATTTATTGGGAGGCAAGGAATGAAGTGGGTGAGGAAGATGCAAACAGGGGTATGCAATGGCAAGAGACACTTTACAAGAGTTATAAACTTTATCTTGTCCATAAAATAGCACTGTGCTCCAACTATTACAGACTCAGAAAATGTCTCACAAGCAACTTTAAACAATACACAAATAGCGATGCTACTCTACGTATAACCTCCCTGGCCCTTACTAAGCAGGCCACAAGGCTCCCGTGTACTGACTACTGAAGCCTACACTAAGCCCTAACAGCTGCACCAAACAGGAAACAGACTCACGGTGATGTTGGGGACTCAGGTCCAGTCCCAGGGGGGCCCCCAGCAGTCTAATATGGCGGTGCGCACGGCTTTCTGTCAGCTCTATGAAACGTGGTCTTCTCCTTGCTTCTGGATCCTAGGGATGCTCCTGGAAACTGTAAGTCCCTTTCTCAGTATCTTCGTGGCTTCACAAACTAGCACAGAACAGCCACCTTTGCTGTACCCGGAAAAGTCTTGCAAATTTCACAAGTACACTCTATCCCAGGCTGTGGGATCTTTCTTGTAGCAAACAGCACACAATTCTCTCTAGCAGCTTCAGCTCACACACCCAGTTCAGGCTCAACTCCTCCCCTAATTCTAGGTCAGTTCATCTTCACAGCCTATAGCAGGGGGAAGCAGGACATTCCATCACACCAGACAAGGGGGTGCTGTCACTTAAAGTGGCAGCGTGTTACTGTCCATAACAGCACCACCCTCTTTCATTTCCACCAGTCTTTCACACTGCTTCTGGTGCACAAATGTAAGCAGTTCTTCTTTGTTTGATGACTTGTGACTATCCATCATCCTCTTGACTACATTCCAGAGGCTTTCAATGGGGTTCAGGTCTGGAGATTGGGCTGCCCATGACAGGATTTTGATGTGGTGGTCTCTTAATTTTTGCCAGAGCTGTATATATAGGGCTCCACTGGTGATAAATATGCTGGGGATATTACGGTAATATAGTTATTAGCTTTCTCAATAGTACAATGATATTTAGATATACTGTAAATGCATATTTTCAAATTATTAAAAATAATATAATCCATTAAGAAGCATACAGAAAACTCTAGATGTTAGGTGCTTACATATATAGAGCCCCATAAAAAAAGAGTACAAAGATATTTGTGCCACAACAGTAGCTTCGCAATAAATCACTGCATCATGTTTGGAATCAAACCAGGCAAAGGAAACTCACAGACATGGTAGATAGAGAATATAATAAGTACCTGAGCTACATATGGTTTGTACTCCCCCAAGTATAAGTGTTTATCCATCGCTCCCTCAAAGGGCGATTAGCACTATGTTTTATATTTCTAGATAGTGCTGATGCTGGGAAATGTACTCTCGTAATGGTACACAAACATGAAGCAGCCTCCAATATATGGATAATTATTTTAAAGGGATATATTTTTTAAAGGCTTGATAAAAAGCCTTTGTAATTGTTTAATTATTATTATTATTATTTTTTTTTTTATTGAAAGCTTCAAGTCACAATTTGCTTCAACAGCAGGATGGAGACACATGGACCATGTGTCTCCATCCTACCCCATCTGTCTCCATCCTGCCATACGATTCTGCACCATGTAACATGGGGCAGGATGTAGACACATGGTGCAGGATCATGGGGCAGGAGAGAGACATGAGGCAGGATGGAGACATGAGGCAAGATGGAGACATGGGGCAGGATGGAGACATGGAGCAGGATGGATACATGGTGCAGCATGGAGACATGGGGACAGATGGAAACACATGGGGCAGGATGGAAACCCATGGGGCAGGATGGAAACACATGGTGAAGAATGAAAACACATGGTGCAGGATGGAAACATGGCGCAGGATGGAGACAGATGGGGCAGGATCATGGGGTACGTCTGCAGATACACATGCAGCTGAAAACAGTGTTGCAGCTGGCAGGCCCTCCGTCACCATTGGTAAGGTCATGGTTGCACCTTCTGCAACAGCAGTCATTACATCCCAGTATAAGATGCTGCCACTAGCATTGCTTGATGATCATTTTGTAGTACCTAAGCCTGAGAGTTGAGCGGCAGCCTTTTGCCATCCCCTGACAGATTTTGCCACCCCCTGACAGACAGCTCAGACCGCCACCTGTGATGAGATGTTCACCTCACCTCATGCCAGGAGTGGCCCTCTTGTTCCAGGGAGAGAAAGAACCTCAAAGTTAAGAAAACTTTTTTTTATATACAAACAAGGTTAAAATTCCATGAAGACTAACTGGATGTTGGTTTCCTTTAAGCTCAACAATACCTTTGCTTAGGTAATAAACCTTCAATAAATGTAACTACGTTCACCATAATCCTCAAAAAAGAAGCAACATGTGTCCCTTAATCTCTAAAAATCACATTGTTTAAGAAAATCTAATTTTGATACGTCCTTCAGCTGTTCCTGTATTATCTTAACAATTGCTTTTTCTGCGAGTAGACTCAATATCAAATCTGGCTATTCATATATATCAATTACTTTTCGCCTGTACTCTTTATGTTTCATAATACTGGAAGGTCAAATGCATTAACTTGAAAATCAATACATTTCTTTTTATGTTTTGTCTTCATTGATGCTTCCTTGTTGGACAGTAAAAACACCTGCTTGTTACTTAGTTATATTGTTATGATGTGGCTTTTCTGCTGTGAAATACAGTAGAGTATAACATGATTATTTACATTCTAGCGGTTATGCCTGTATAATAACTAAGCGGTAAAATATAATCCAGTTTTCTAAGTAGACATATGTACCCAGATCCTATTACTGAAGTTTGTCACGTCACTTTTATTATTTGGTTCTTAATAGATACATCTAAGATTTCAATACTTCTGAGTAGTAAAATTATCCTTTTTTGAAGAACGCTACTTTCACAGGAGGCTTATTATGTTCTATACATTATTTCTGTTGATTTTTTTAGAAGATCCCTAGGTACTTTTCCTTTCATATGATGGATTTACTGCTTTGTGCTGCATATCAAGACATAAAATAATACACTGGAAAGCGTTTACAATGAGACTAATTGTAGGGTATTTGAAGTACCCTATAATTATGCAACTTAAAGCATTTTACCATAGCCACGATATGGGTTCAATGTTTCCCTATTGGAAAAAAAAATCATAGGTGATGCACACAAGAATTTTCCTGTGAATAGAAGTCATGATGGAATCATGTCTATATGTTAAAATAACAGACGCAGTTAGTTACATAAATCGTGATTAGGCAGTGACATAAATGAGAAATATTTTCTCCTTTTTTAAAAATAATATTTTTTTTTCAGATGGCATTTACCTCTTCCTGAAATGTATGTGACATACCAGGACATAATATTTTCTGGCTGCTTCTCACAAATGGACATTCCTGGTACGTCATGGTGATCGTGCGGGCTACCAGGAGCTCGGCTTACATGATAGCCAAGCTCCGGCTGTAACAGAGCTTTGCACGGTGCCTGAAAAGTGGTTTCTGACCACATATAGGTTATTGGCGAACTCAGGAGAAATTGTGTAACAAATTATTTGCCCCATTTCCTAATAATTGCTCTTTTGAAAATTAAAAACTTGGGGCTAAAACAATGTTACACAATTCTGTGAATAATCTGTGGGTTTAAAATGCTCACTACACCCCTGGATGAATTCCTTGAAAGATGTCCTTTCCAAAATGAGGTCCAAAGTGGGGGATTTCTGCCATATTGCCATACCAGCTCTTCAAATGTGACATGGTGGCAGCTATCTAGTCCACCTTGTTTTGCACTCCAAAAGTCAAATAGTGCTCCTTCCATTCCGAGCCCTGCCGTGCGCCCAAACACCACATATGTGGTATCGATGTACTGAGGAGAAATTGCACAATAAATTTTATGGTCTATTTTTTCCTGTTACCCTTTTGAAAATTTAAGATTTCCTAGACTTTGTAGACTACTATTGTTAGACACATTTAACCCCTTCCCGACATGTGACGGTATAGTACGTCACATGTCGGGACCCCCGCTTTGATGTGCGCTCCGGCGGTGAGCGCACATCAAAGTCGCGACATGTCAGCTGTTTTTTACAGCTGACATGTGCGCGCAATAGCGGCGGGTGAAATCGCGATCACCCGCCGCTATTAACTAGTTAAATGCCGCTGTCAAACGCAGACAGCGGCATTTAACTACCGCATCCGGCCGTGCGGCCGGATATGAGCTCATCGCCGACCCCCGTCACATGATCGGGGGTCGGCGATGCTTGTACATTGTAACCATAGAGGTCCTGGAGACCTCTATGGTTACTGATCGCCGGTGGCTGTGAGCGCCCCCCTGTGGTCGGCGCTCACAGCACACCTGCATTTTAGCTACATAACAGCGATCTGATGATCGCTGTTATGTAGCAGAGCCGATCGGGCTGTGCCTGCTTCTAGCCTCCCATGGAGGCTATAGAAGCATGGTAAAAGTTAAAAAAAAGTAAAAAAAAATGTGAAAAAAATAAAAAAAAATATAAAAGTTTAAATCACCCCCCTTTCGCCCCAATCAAAATAAATCAATAAAAAAAAACCCAACCTACACATATTTGGTATCGCCGCGTTCAGAATCGCCCGATCTATCAATAAAAAAAAGCATTAACCTGATCGCTAAACGGCGTAATGAGAAAAAAAATCGAAACGCCAGATTTACGTTTTTTTGGTCGCCACGATATTGCATTAAAATGCAATAACGGGCGATCAAAAGAACGTATCTGCACCAAAATGATATCATTAAAAATGCCAGCTCGGCACGCAAAAAATAAGCCCTCATCTGACCCCAGATCACGAAAAATGGAGACGCTACGAGTATCGGAAAATGGCGCAATTTTATTTTGTTTTGTTTTTTGCAAAGTTTGGAATTTTTTTTCACCACTTAGGTGAAACATAACCTAGTCATGTTAGGTGTCTATGAACTCGTACTGACCTGGAGAATCATAATGGCAGGTCAGTTTTAGCATTTAGTGAACCTAGCAAAATAGGCAAGCAAAAAACAAGTGTGGGATTGCACTTTTTTTGCAATTTCACTGCACTTGGAATTTTTTTCCCGTTTTCTAGTACACGACATGGTAAAACCAATGATGTCTTTCAAAAGTACAACTCGTCCCGCAAAAAATAAGCCCTCACATGGCCAAATTGACGGAAAAATAAAAAAGTTATGGCTCTGGGAAGGAGGGGAGCGAAAAACGAAAATGGAAAAACGGAAAAAGCTCCGGGGGTGAAGGGGTTAAGTATAATAACACAGGTAGTTGACTGCAAGTAAGAGCAGGCCTGCTGTTTTGAGAGTCCTACTGCTACAGGCAACACACATGAAGGAGACACCAGGGAAAAGTGGCATCAATTGACCCGCAGTAGAAATTTTATTATGGCGCAGCATTCACGCATGGGCCATGCACGTTACAGGGTCTGGGCCAGCATTTACAGCTTTGAAATTGAGTTGAAATTAAGAGGCGGGTGAGGGAGCTGTGTAGGCCTGCTGTGCTGGGAGCCCTGCCAAATTCAGGAATAGCAAATGAAGGAGACTCAGCTTTAAGTTAAAACATTTGCAAAAATTATGGGCAGACACCAGAAAAAATGGCATCAATTTACCCAGAGTAGAAATTTTATAATGGTACAGAAGTCAGGCATGGACCATGTATGAGACAGGTGCAGACCTGCCGCTCTTGGAGCCCTACAACACACACGAAGGAGACCCAAATTGGAGGCCAAATATTTCATAAAATTAGGGACAGACACCAGAAAAAGTGGCATCAATTGACCCACAGTAGAAATTTCATAATAGCTCAGCATTTATAGCTTACAGATTAGTCAGTAAGAGGTGGATGAGTGACAGGTGTAGCAAATAGATAATGGCTGCACTCAAGTTTATTGTGCTAAAGCAAGGAAATGTGTAATATATGAAATGTGAACAGCATAATGGCTTGTGAAATTTATGAAAAAACACATGAGATTTTTAGCACAAGATTTGGCCAAAAGTTGTGAGCCCATTCACCAAACGTCAAGGTAATCTCAGATCGAATGGGTAACTAACCTGTCTGCCTAGTGTGAACACTTACCTATGGCTAATAATATGGTAAAGCCTGCATTTATAGAGGAGGTTAGAACCAACTGTGTTTGGATGTAATTAAAATCACAGCATGGTGAAGGGCGGGGCGTTCAAGTCAGAAAAAGCAATATATAGTAAATATAGAAAAACTGACTGAACAGCCATCTAGTCTGAACTGGTGCATAACCAAAAAGTCTTACATAGCAAATAGATAATGGCTGCACTCAAGTTTATTGTGCTAAAGCAAGGAAATGTGCAATATATGAAATGTGAACAGCATAATGGCTTGTGAAATTTATGAAAAAACACATGAGATTTTTAGCACAAGATTTGGCCAAAAGTTGTGAGCCCATTCACCAAACGTCAAGGTAATCTCAGATCGAATGGGTAACTAACCTGTCTGCCTAGTGTGAACACTTACCTATGGCTAATAATATGGTAAAGCCTGCATTTATAGAGGAGGTTAGAACCAACTGTGTTTGGATGTAATTAAAATCACAGCATGGTAAAGGGCGGGGCGTTCAAGTCAGAAAAAGCAATACATAGTAAATATAGAAAAACTGACTGAACAGCCATCTAGTCTGAACTGGTGCATAACCAAAAAGTCTTACATAGCAAATAGATAATGGCTGCACTCAAGTTTATTGTGCTAAAGCAAGGAAATGTGCAATATATGAAATGTGAACAGCATAATGGCTTGTGAAATTTATGAAAAAACACATGAGATTTTTAGCACAAGATTTGGCCAAAAGTTGTGAGCCCATTCACCAAACGTCAAGGTAATCTCAGATCGAATGGGTAACTAACCTGTCTGCCTAGTGTGAACACTTACCTATGGCTAATAATATGGTAAAGCCTGCATTTATAGAGGAGGTTAGAACCAACTGTGTTTGGATGTAATTAAAATCACAGCATGGTGAAGGGCGGGGCGTTCAAGTCAGAAAAAGCAATACATAGTAAATATAGAAAAACTGACTGAACAGCCATCTAGTCTGAACTGGTGCATAACCAAAAAGTCTTACATAGCAAATAGATAATGGCTGCACTCAAGTTTATTGTGCTAAAGCAAGGAAATGTGCAATATATGAAATGTGAACAGCATAATGGCTTGTGAAATTTATGAAAAAACACATGAGATTTTTAGCACAAGATTTGGCCAAAAGTTGTGAGCCCATTCACCAAACGTCAAGGTAATCTCAGATCGAATGGGTAACTAACCTGTCTGCCTAGTGTGAACACTTACCTATGGCTAATAATATGGTAAAGCCTGCATTTATAGAGGAGGTTAGAACCAACTGTGTTTGGATGTAATTAAAATCACAGCATGGTGAAGGGCGGGGCGTTCAAGTCAGAAAAAGCAATACATAGTAAATATAGAAAAACTGACTGAACAGCCATCTAGTCTGAACTGGTGCATAACCAAAAAGTCTTACATAGCAAATAGATAATGGCTGCACTCAAGTTTATTGTGCTAAAGCAAGGAAATGTGCAATATATGAAATGTGAACAGCATAATGGCTTGTGAAATTTATGAAAAAACACATGAGATTTTTAGCACAAGATTTGGCCAAAAGTTGTGAGCCCATTCACCAAACGTCAAGGTAATCTCAGATCGAATGGGTACCTGACCTGTCTGCCTAGTGTGAACACTTACCTATGGCTAATAATATGGTAAAGCCTGCATTTATAGAGGAGGTTAGAACCAACTGTGTTTGGATGTAATTAAAATCACAGCATGGTAAAGGGCGGGGCGTTCAAGTCAGAAAAAGCAATACATAGTAAATATAGAAAAACTGACTGAACAGCCATCTAGTCTGAACTGGTGCATAACCAAAAAGTCTTACATAGCAAATAGATAATGGCTGCACTCAAGTTTATTGTGCTAAAGCAAGGAAATGTGCAATATATGAAATGTGAACAGCATAATGGCTTGTGAAATTTATGAAAAAACACATGAGATTTTTAGCACAAGATTTGGCCAAAAGTTGTGAGCCCATTCACCAAACGTCAAGGTAATCTCAGATCGAATGGGTAACTAAACTGTCTGCCTAGTGTGAACACTTACCTATGGCTAATAATATGGTAAAGCCTGCATTTATAGAGGAGGTTAGAACCAACTGTGTTTGGATGTAATTAAAATCACAGCATGGTGAAGGGCGGGGCGTTCAAGTCAGAAAAAGCAATACATAGTAAATATAGAAAAACTGACTGAACAGCCATCTAGTCTGAACTGGTGCATAACCAAAAAGTCTTACATAGCAAATAGATAATGGCTGCACTCAAGTTTATTGTGCTAAAGCAAGGAAATGTGCAATATATGAAATGTGAACAGCATAATGGCTTGTGAAATTTATGAAAAAACACATGAGATTTTTGGCACAAGATTTGGCCAAAAGTTGTGAGCCCATTCACCAAACGTCAAGGTAATCTCAGATCGAATGGGTAACTAACCTGTCTGCCTAGTGTGAACACTTACCTATGGCTAATAATATGGTAAAGCCTGCATTTATAGAGGAGGTTAGAACCAACTGTGTTTGGATGTAATTAAAATCACAGCATGGTAAAGGGCGGGGCGTTCAAGTCAGAAAAAGCAATACATAGAAAAAGCAATAGCCATTATCTATTTGCTATGTAAGACTTTTTGGTTATGCACCAGTTCAGACTAGATGGCTGTTCAGTCAGTTTTTCTATATTTACTATGTATTGCTTTTTCTGACTTGAACGCCCCGCCCTTCACCATGCTGTGATTTTAATTACATCCAAACACAGTTGGTTCTAACCTCCTCTATAAATGCAGGCTTTACCATATTATTAGCCATAGGTAAGTGTTCACACTAGGCAGACAGGTTAGTTACCCATTCAATCTGAGATTACCTTGACGTTTGGTGAATGGGCTCACAACTTTTGGCCAAATCTTGTGCTAAAAATCTCATGTGTTTTTTCATAAATTTCACAAGCCATTATGCTGTTCACATTTCATATATTGCACATTTCCTTGCTTTAGCACAATAAACTTGAGTGCAGCCATTATCTATTTGCTATGTAAGACTTTTTGGTTATGCACCAGTTCAGACTAGATGGCTGTTCAGTCAGTTTTTCTATCTTTACTATGTATTGCTTTTTCTGACTTGAACGCCCCGCCCTTCACCATGCTGTGATTTTAATTACATCCAAACACAGTTGGTTCTAACCTCCTCTATAAATGCAGGCTTTACCATATTATTAGCCATAGGTACCGTATTTTCCGGCGTATAAGACGACTGGGCGTATAAGACGACCCCCCAACTTTACCAGTTAAAAAATAAAATCTTCTTAAAAGTCGGGGGTCTTCTTATACACCCTATGTCGTCTTATAGGGCCGGTGAATATGTGCCTTTTGGTGGGGGGGAGTGATCCTGATGACGACGAGGGGGCGTCTCACAGGAAAGTGAGTATCCCCCATTACCTTATCATAGCGCTGCAGCGTGGGGTCTCTGTGCTGGTAGCGGCGGCTGCTGTGCTGTGGTGCGGCGGCTCCTCTTCTGCAGTGTGGGGCCTCTGGTGCTGTGGGGCGGTGGCGGCGGCGTATCTTCATGCAGTCGGGGCTCCTCCGGCATCTCAAAGCCTGGAAGCCCCGCCGGCAACTCCATCGGTACAATGCGGTGGCCTCCGGGAAAATGGCCGCTGCTCAGATTCAGATCTCGTCCCGAGATCTCGGGAGACGAGATCTGAATCTGAGCAGTGGCCATTTTCCCGGAGGCAGCTCAATAGGTGCGATGCGGTGGCCCGGCCGCTGGGGGCTGCGCATGCTCAGATTCAGATCTTGTCCCGAAATCTCGGGACACGAGATCTGAATCTAAGCAGCGGCCATTTTCCCGGAGGCCACCGCATTGTACCGATGGAGTTGCCGGCGGGGCTTCCAGGCTTTGAGATGCCGGAGGAGCCCCGACTGCATGAAGATACGCCAACGCCCCACAGCACCAGAGGCCCCACACTGCAGAAGAGGAGCCGCCGCACCACAGCACAGCAGCCGCCGCTCCCAGGACAGAGACCCCACGCTGCAGCGCTATGATAAGGTAATGGGGGATACTCACTTTCCTGTGAGACGCCCCCTCGTCATCAGGACCACTCCCCCCCACCCACCATATACACCGGCGTACAAGGCGATTCCCGGCGTACAAGACGACCCCCGACTTTTAAGAAGATTTTCAGGGGTTAAAAAGTCGTCTTGTACGCCGGAAAATACGGTAAGTGTTCACACTAGGCAGACAGGTTAGTTACCCATTCGATCTGAGATTACCTTGACGTTTGGTGAATGGGCTCACAACTTTTGGCCAAATCTTGTGCTAAAAATCTCATGTGTTTTTTCATAAATTTCACAAGCCATTATGCTGTTCACATTTCATATATTGCACATTTCCTTGCTTTAGCACAATAAACTTGAGTGCAGCCATTATCTATTTGCTATGTAAGACTTTTTGGTTATGCACCAGTTCAGACTAGATGGCTGTTCAGTCAGTTTTTCTATATTTACTATTTATTGCATTTTCTGACTTGAACGCCCCGCCCTTCACCATGCTGTGATTTTAATTACATCCAAACACAGTTGGTTCTAACCTCCTCTATAAATGCAGGCTTTACCATATTATTAGCCATAGGTAAGTGTTCACACTAGGCAGACAGGTTAGTTACCCATTCGATCTGAGATTACCTTGACGTTTGGTGAATGGGCTCACAACTTTTGGCCAAATCTTGTGCTAAAAATCTCATGTGTTTTTTCATAAATTTCACAAGCCATTATGCTGTTCACATTTCATATATTGCACATTTCCTTGCTTTAGCACAATAAACTTGAGTGCAGCCATTATCTATTTGCTATGTAAGACTTTTTGGTTATGCACCAGTTCAGACTAGATGGCTGTTCAGTCAGTTTTTCTATATTTACTATTTATTGCATTTTCTGACTTGAACGCCCCGCCCTTCACCATGCTGTGATTTTAATTACATCCAAACACAGTTGGTTCTAACCTCCTCTATAAATGCAGGCTTTACCATATTATTAGCCATAGGTAAGTGTTCACACTAGGCAGACAGGTTAGTTACCCATTCGATCTGAGATTACCTTGACGTTTGGTGAATGGGCTCACAACTTTTGGCCAAATCTTGTGCTAAAAATCTCATGTGTTTTTTCATAAATTTCACAAGCCATTATGCTGTTCACATTTCATATATTGCACATTTCCTTGCTTTAGCACAATAAACTTGAGTGCAGCCATTATCTATTTGCTATGTAAGACTTTTTGGTTATGCACCAGTTCAGACTAGATGGCTGTTCAGTCAGTTTTTCTATATTTACTATGTATTGCTTTTTCTGACTTGAACGCCCCGCCCTTCACCATGCTGTGATTTTAATTACATCCAAACACAGTTGGTTCTAACCTCCTCTATAAATGCAGGCTTTACCATATTATTAGCCATAGGCAAGTGTTCACACTAGGCAGACAGGTTAGTTACCCATTCGATCTGAGATTACCTTGACGTTTGGTGAATGGGCTCACAACTTTTGGCCAAATCTTGTGCTAAAAATCTCATGTGTTTTTTCATAAATTTCACAAGCCATTATGCTGTTCACATTTCATATATTGCACATTTCCTTGCTTTAGCACAATAAACTTGAGTGCAGCCATTATCTATTTGCTATGTAAGACTTTTTGGTTATGCACCAGTTCAGACTAGATGGCTGTTCAGTCAGTTTTTCTATATTTACTATGTATTGCTTTTTCTGACTTGAACGCCCCGCCCTTCACCATGCTGTGATTTTAATTACATCCAAACACAGTTGGTTCTAACCTCCTCTATAAATGCAGGCTTTACCATATTATTAGCCATAGGTAAGTGTTCACACTAGGCAGACAGGTTAGTTACCCATTCGATCTGAGATTACCTTGACGTTTGGTGAATGGGCTCACAACTTTTGGCCAAATCTTGTGCTAAAAATCTCATGTGTTTTTTCATAAATTTCACAAGCCATTATGCTGTTCACATTTCATATATTGCACATTTCCTTGCTTTAGCACAATAAACTTGAGTGCAGCCATTATCTATTTGCTATGTAAGACTTTTTGGTTATGCACCAGTTCAGACTAGATGGCTGTTCAGTCAGTTTTTCTATATTTACTATGTATTGCTTTTTCTGACTTGAACGCCCCGCCCTTCACCATGCTGTGATTTTAATTACATCCAAACACAGTTGGTTCTAACCTCCTCTATAAATGCAGGCTTTACCATATTATTAGCCATAGGTAAGTGTTCACACTAGGCAGACAGGTTAGTTACCCATTCGATCTGAGATTACCTTGACGTTTGGTGAATGGGCTCACAACTTTTGGCCAAATCTTGTGCTAAAAATCTCATGTGTTTTTTCATAAATTTCACAAGCCATTATGCTGTTCACATTTCATATATTGCACATTTCCTTGCTTTAGCACAATAAACTTGAGTGCAGCCATTATCTATTTGCTATGTAAGACTTTTTGGTTATGCACCAGTTCAGACTAGATGGCTGTTCAGTCAGTTTTTCTATATTTACTATGTATTGCTTTTTCTGACTTGAACGCCCCGCCCTTCACCATGCTGTGATTTTAATTACATCCAAACACAGTTGGTTCTAACCTCCTCTATAAATGCAGGCTTTACCATATTATTAGCCATAGGTAAGTGTTCACACTAGGCAGACAGGTTAGTTACCCATTCGATCTGAGATTACCTTGACGTTTGGTGAATGGGCTCACAACTTTTGGCCAAATCTTGTGCTAAAAATCTCATGTGTTTTTTCATAAATTTCACAAGCCATTATGCTGTTCACATTTCATATATTGCACATTTCCTTGCTTTAGCACAATAAACTTGAGTGCAGCCATTATCTATTTGCTATGTAAGACTTTTTGGTTATGCACCAGTTCAGACTAGATGGCTGTTCAGTCAGTTTTTCTATATTTACTATGTATTGCTTTTTCTGACTTGAACGCCCCGCCCTTCACCATGCTGTGATTTTAATTACATCCAAACACAGTTGGTTCTAACCTCCTCTATAAATGCAGGCTTTACTATGTTATTAGCCATAGGTAAGTGTTCACACTAGGCAGACAGGTTAGTTACCCATTCGATCTGAGATTACCTTGACGTTTGGTGAATGGGCTCACAACTTTTGGCCAAATCTTGTGCTAAAAATCTCATGTGTTTTTTCATAAATTTCACAAGCCATTATGCTGTTCACATTTCATATATTGCACATTTCCTTGCTTTAGCACAATAAACTTGAGTGCAGCCATTATCTATTTGCTATGTAAGACTTTTTGGTTATGCACCAGTTCAGACTAGATGGCTGTTCAGTCAGTTTTTCTATCTTTACTATGTATTGCTTTTTCTGACTTGAACGCCCCGCCCTTCACCATGCTGTGATTTTAATTACATCCAAACACAGTTGGTTCTAACCTCCTCTATAAATGCAGGCTTTACCATATTATTAGTCATAGGTAAGTGTTCACACTAGGCAGACAGGTTAGTTACCCATTCGATCTGAGATTACCTTGACGTTTGGTGAATGGGCTCACAACTTTTGGCCAAATCTTGTGCTAAAAATCTCATGTGTTTTTTCATAAATTTCACAAGCCATTATACTGTTCACATTTCATATATTGCACATTTCCTTGCTTTAGCACAATAAACTTGAGTGCAGCCATTATCTATTTGCTATGTAAGACTTTTTGGTTATGCACCAGTTCAGACTAGATGGCTGTTCAGTCAGTTTTTCTATATTTACTATGTATTGCTTTTTCTGACTTGAACGCCCCGCCCTTCACCATGCTGTGATTTTAATTACATCCAAACACAGTTGGTTCTAACCTCCTCTATAAATGCATGCTTTACCATATTATTAGCCATAGGTAAGTGTTCACACTAGGCAGACAGGTTAGTTACCCATTCGATCTGAGATTACCTTGACGTTTGGTGAATGGGCTCACAACTTTTGGCCAAATCTTGTGCTAAAAATCTCATGTGTTTTTTCATAAATTTCACAAGCCATTATGCTGTTCACATTTCATATATTGCACATTTCCTTGCTTTAGCACAATAAACTTGAGTGCAGCCATTATCTATTTGCTATGAGTGACAGGTGTAGACCTGGTGATCAGAGACCCATTCCTCTACAGGCAACCCATCAGATGGAGACCCAACTTGGAGTCTTCACATTTCAAAAACATTATTGGCAAACACCACTAAAGTGGTTTGCCCAGAGTTGAAATAGCATAATAGTAAACACGTGGAGGTTCTGTGGTCGGAGATTTGTGTGAGAACACTTGCCACGGTGACAGAGGAGGAAGAAGCAGTAGATGCGGTTGATGGGGTGGCTGGTGGTTGTCGAGGCCGCTAAACCACATTTTAGCGCAGTGAGGTTCCCTGTCTAACACATGTTGATCATGCATGTGCCGGTTCCTATACTTATCAGGTGACTAAAGATGTCATTTACAAAGTGGTGAAAGACTGCAGGAGCATTAGTCAACTCACATGGCATCACAAGGTTCTCATAGTGTCCTTCAGGCATATTGAAAGCTGTTTTCCACTCATCCTTTTTAATACGAGATCCAGTTTAGAAAGCCATTTTGCTCCTACAATCTGATTAAAAAGGTCCTGGATGAGAGGTAAAGGATAAAGATCCAAGACTGTGATCTGATTGAGTTCGGGGAAATCTAGGCACAGGCATAACCCCCTGCCTTTCTTCTTTACAAAAAAACCCCACAGCAATGGGGGATGAGGATGCTTTGATATGACCCTTTGCCAGACTTTCTGTGATATAGTCCTTTATAGCCTGCCTCTCTGGACCAGTGATATTATATAGTCTGCTCTTTGATAGCTTGGCTCCAGGGACAAGATTAACGGAGCAGTCATAAGGATGATGGGAAGGATGTTCTTTGCACCCCTTCTCTCAAAACACATTCCCAAAGTCAGAAAGGTATTTAGGCACAGACTGGGTATCAACCCTTGCAAGCTGGGTGCCCAAGCAGTGTCCTTGACAATACTCACTCCACTTTACCACCTTCCGAATCTGCCAATCTACCGTATGGTTGTACAGGATGAGCCAAGGAAGTCCAAGAACCACAGGAGAGGGCAGATCCTCTAGCACATAACAGTCAATACCTTCTGAGTGCATATCCCCTACCTGTAGATGTAACCCTTGGACGACTTTAATAAAATACCCGTCTCAAGGGTGCAGAGTCGATGGAGATCATGGGTGTAGGTCAAGGCAGTGTATGTGGTTTAGATCTGGATGAACCTAGCATCAATCAAGTGAAACCCCGCCCCACTGTCCAGAAAGGTATATATGACCCAGTGCCAGAAAAAAATCCTCAACAGTCTAGAGCAATTGGAAGTCAGACGGGAGAGAGAATGCCTATGCTTGGGGGTCACCCTGAAGGAGAGAGATTATTATCCCCATCCATTACTCCTTGGTTCCTGAGGAACAAGGATGTAACCTGAAGTATAGCTTACAAGACTCCCTGAAAGCAACAAACTTGTCACACCCCTCAGAGAACCTGTCAGGCAAAGTGATCTTGGGCTTCTCTAAGGGTTGCCTGGGAGTCACGGTCCCAAAACCTGATGTGTTAGGGTGCTGTAAAACGACAGTGTGTAGATATGCAACCTCCAGACTGAGTTGCTGCAGTTGCCCTGTCAGAGCAGTGATAGGATCCATAATGGATCAAAAACGGTTTCGGTCAGAGCTAATGTCACAACTTTGTTGTCGGGTGTCCCAGGTCCAAGGGCTCCTTCCCAGTCTCTAGCATTAGAGATGCCCTATCTCTCCCTGTTCCCCGGATTATGGCATGTACTTTGCCTTAGCTCTTGAATTCACCCTCAGTCTGTACCCTTACGCCACCCAGGGAAGAGAGGAGTAGAAGTGTACCGTTATACACCAACCAGACTAACAAGTTAATATGAACAGGGATAAAGGTAAATACCAATCATACAAATATACACACATAAGCATCAGAGGTAAACACCGGGGAGTGGAGTATGGAGTTAATAATAATAATAATAGTAATTTTATTTATATAGCGCCAACATATTCCGCAGCGCTTTACAAATTATAGAGGGGACTTGTACAGACAATAGACATTACAGCATAACAGAAATCACAGTTCAAAACAGATACCAAGAGGAATGAGGGCCCTGCTCGCAAGCTTACAAACTATGAGGAAAAGGGGAGACTGTCGTGATTCTCAATGGCGAGAGAACATAGCCCAGCATATATGAGAACTAGCTCTTGGAAGATGGAAACTATACTGACCATGAACTAAACCTGCCGCACAACTAGAAGTGGCCGGGTAGCATGCCTACGTTTTTTATCCCTAGATGCCCAGCGCCAGCCGGAGAACTACCTAATCCTAGCAGAGGAAAAGACAGTCCTGGCTCACCTCTAGAGAAATTTTCCCAAAAGGCAGACAGAGGCCCCCACATATATTGGCGGTGATTTAAGATGAAATGACAAACGTAGTATGAAAATAGGTTTAGCAAAATCGAGGTCCGCTTACTAGATAGCATGAAGACAGAAAGGGCACTTTCATGGTCAGCTGAAAACCCTATCAAAACACCATCCAGAAATTACTTTAAGACTCTAGCATTAACTCATAACACCAGAGTGGCAATTTCCGATCACAAAAGCTTTCCAGACACAGTAACGAAACAGCAGCTGTGAACTGGAACAAAAAGCAAAAACAAACAAGGACAAAAGTCCAACTTAGCTGAGAGTTGTCTGGTAGCAGGAACATGCACAGAAAGGCTTCTGATTACATTGTTGACCGGCATGAAACTGACAGAGGAGCAAGGTTATATAGCGACTCCCACATCCTGATAGGAGCAGGTGAACAGAGGGGATGATGCACACAAGTTAAATTCCACAAGTGGCCACAGGGGGAGCCCAGAATCCAATTTCACAACAGTACCCCCCCCTCAAGGAGGGGGCACCGAACCCTCACCAGAACCACCAGGGCGATCAGGATGAGCCCTATGAAAGGCACGGACAAGATCGGAGGCATGAACATCAGAGGCAGTGACCCAAGAATTATCCTCCTGACCGTATCCCTTCCATTTGACCAGATACTGGAGTTTCCGTCTGGAAACACGAGAGTCCAAGATCTTTTCCACAACGTACTCCAACTCACCCTCAACCAACACCGGAGCAGGAGGCTCAACGGAAGGCACAGCTGGTACCTCATACCTGCGCAACAATGACCGATGAAAAACATTATGAATCGAAAAGGATGCAGGGAGGTCCAAACGGAAGGACACAGGGTTAAGAATCTCCAATATCTTGTACGGGCCGATGAACCGAGGCTTAAACTTAGGAGAAGAAACCCTCATAGGGACAAAACGAAAAGACAACCACACCAAGTCCCCAACACAAAGCCGAGGACCAACACGACGACGGCGGTTGGCAAACAGCTGAGTCTTCTCCTGGGACAACTTCAAATTGTCCACCACCTGCCCCCAAATCTGATGCAACCTCTCCACCACAGCATCCACTCCAGGACAATCCGAAGATTCCACTTGACCGGAGGAAAATCGAGGATGAAACCCCGAATTACAGAAAAACGGGGACACCAAGGTGGCAGAGCTGGCCCGATTATTGAGGGCGAACTCCGCCAAAGGCAAAAAAGCAACCCAATCATCCTGATCCGCAGACACAAAACACCTCAAATATGTCTCCAAGGTCTGATTAGTCCGCTCGGTCTGGCCATTAGTCTGAGGATGGAAAGCAGACGAAAAAGACAAATCTATGCCCATCCTAGCACAGAATGCCCGCCAAAATCTAGACACGAATTGGGTCCCTCTGTCAGAAACGATATTCTCCGGAATACCATGCAAACGAACAACATTTTGAAAAAACAGAGGAACCAACTCGGAAGAAGAAGGCAACTTAGGCAAGGGAACCAGATGGACCATCTTAGAGAAACGGTCACACACCACCCAGATGACAGACATCTTCTGAGAAACAGGCAGATCCGAAATAAAATCCATCGAGATGTGCGTCCAAGGCCTCTTCGGGATAGGCAAGGGTAACAACAATCCACTAGCCCGAGAACAACAAGGCTTGGCCCGAGCACAAACGTCACAAGACTGCACAAAGCCTCGCACATCTCGTGACAGGGAAGGCCACCAGAAGGACCTTGCCACCAAATCCCTGGTACCAAAGATTCCAGGATGACCTGCCAACGCAGAAGAATGAACCTCAGAGATGACTCTACTGGTCCAATCATCAGGAACAAACAGTCTACCAGGTGGGCAACGATCAGGTCTATCCGCCTGAAACTCCTGCAAGGCCCGCCGCAGGTCTGGAGAAACGGCAGACAATATCACTCCATCTTTAAGGATACCTGTGGGCTCAGAATTACCAGGGGAGTCAGGCTCAAAACTCCTAGAAAGGGCATCCGCCTTAACATTCTTAGAACCCGGTAGGTAAGACACCACAAAATTAAACCGAGAGAAAAACAACGACCAGCGCGCTTGTCTAGGATTCAGGCGCCTGGCAGACTCAAGGTAAATTAAATTTTTGTGGTCAGTCAATACCACCACCTGATGTCTGGCCCCCTCAAGCCAGTGACGCCACTCCTCAAAAGCCCACTTCATGGCCAAAAGCTCCCGATTCCCAATATCATAATTCCGCTCGGCGGGCCAAAATTTACGGGAAAAAAAAGCACAAGGTCTCATCACGGAGCAGTCGGAACTTCTCTGCGACAACACCGCCCCAGCTCCGATTTCAGAAGCGTCGACCTCAACCTGAAAAGGAAGAGCAACATCAGGCTGACGCAACACTGGGGCGGAAGAAAAGCGGCGCTTGAGCTCCCGAAAGGCCTCCACAGCATCAGGGGACCAATCAGCAACATCAGCACCCTTCTTAGTCAAATCAGTCAATGGTTTTACAACATCAGAAAAACCAGCAATAAATCGACAATAAAAGTTAGCAAAGCCCAAAAATTTCTGAAGACTCTTAAGAGAAGAGGGTTGCGTCCAATCACCAATAGCCTGAACCTTGACAGGATCCATCTCGATGGAAGAGGGGGAAAAAATGTATCCCAAGAAGGAAATCTTCTGAACCCCAAAAACACACTTAGAACCCTTCACACACAAGGAATTAGACCGCAAAACCTGAAAAACCCTCCTGACCTGCTGGACATGAGAGTCCCAGTCATCCGAAAAAATCAGAATATCATCCAGATACACAATCATAAATTTATCCAAATAATCGCGGAAAATGTCATGCATAAAGGACTGGAAGACTGAAGGGGCATTTGAAAGACCAAAAGGCATCACCAAATACTCAAAATGGCCCTCGGGCGTATTAAATGCGGTTTTCCACTCATCCCCCTGCTTGATTCGCACCAAATTATACGCCCCACGGAGATCAATCTTAGAGAACCACTTGGCCCCCTTTATACGAGCAAACAAATCAGTAAGCAGTGGTAACGGATATTGATATTTAACAGTGATTTTATTCAAAAGTTGATAATCAATACACGGCCTCAAAGAGCCGTCTTTCTTAGACACAAAGAAAAAACCGGCTCCTAAGGGAGATGACGAAGGACGAATATGTCCCTTTTCCAAGGACTCCTTTATATATTCTCGCATAGCAGCGTGTTCAGGCACAGACAGATTAAATAAACGACCCTTAGGGTATTTACTACCCGGGATCAAGTCTATGGCACAATCGCACTCCCGGTGCGGAGGTAGTGAACCAACCTTGGGTTCTTCAAAAACGTCACGAAAGTCAGACAAGAATTCAGGAATCTCAGAGGGAATAGATGATGAAATGGAAACCAAAGGTACGTCCCCATGAGTTCCTTTACATCCCCAGCTTAACACAGACATAGCTCTCCAGTCGAGGACTGGGTTATGAGATTGCAGCCATGGCAATCCCAGCACCAAAACATCATGTAGATTATACAGCACCAGAAAGCGAATAACCTCCTGGTGATCCGGATTAACACGCATAGTCACTTGTGTCCAGTATTGTGGTTTATTACTAGCCAATGGGGTGGAGTCAATCCCTTTCAGAGGTATCGGAGCCTCCAATGGCTCCAAATCATACCCACAGCGTTTGGCAAAGGACCAATCCATAAGACTCAAAGCAGCGCCAGAGTCGACATAGGCGTCCGCGGTAATAGATGACAAAGAACAAATCAGGGTCACTGATAGAATAAACTTAGACTGTAAAGTGCTAATTGAAACAGACTTGTCAGGCTTCTTAGTACGCTTAAAGCATGCTGATATAACATGAGTTGAATCACCACAATAGAAGCACAACCCATTTTTTCGTCTAAAATTCTGCCGCTCGCTTCTGGACAGAATTCTATCACATTGCATATTTTCTGGCGTTTTCTCAGTAGACACCGCCAAATGGTGCACAGGTTTGCGCTCCCGCAGACGCCTATCGATCTGAATAGCCATCGTCATGGACTCATTCAGACTCGCAGGCACAGGGAACCCCACCATAACATCCTTAATGGCATCAGAGAGACCTTCTCTGAAAATCGCCGCCAGGGCGCACTCATTCCACTGAGTAAGCACAGACCATTTGCGGAATTTTTGGCAGTATATTTCAGCTTCATCTTGCCCCTGAGACAAGGACATCAAGGCCTTTTCCGCCTGAAGCTCTAAATGAGGTTCCTCATAAAGCAACCCCAAGGCCAGAAAAAACGCATCCACATTGAGCAACGCAGGATCCCCTGGTGCCAATGCAAAAGCCCAGTCTTGAGGGTCGCCCCGGAGCAAGGAAATTACAATCCTGACCTGCTGTGCAGGGTCTCCGGCAGAGCGAGACTTCAGGGACAAAAACAATTTGCAATTATTTTTAAAATTTTGAAAGTGAGATCTATTCCCCGAGAAGAATTCAGGCAAAGGAATTCTAGGCTCAGACATAGGTGCATGAACAACAAAATCTTGCAAATTTTGTACCTTTGTGGCGAGATTATTCAAACCTGTAGCTACACTCTGAAGATCCATTTGAAACAGGTGAACACAAAGCCATTCAAGGATTAGAAGGAGAGGAAGAGAGGAAGGCTGCAGTATAGGCAGACTAGCAAGTGATTCAATTAAGAGCACACTCAGAACTAGAGGGAAAAAAAAAAAAAAAAAAATTGTAGCAGACTTCTTTTTTCTCTCCTTTCTCAGCCAGTAATTTAACCCTTTTTTGGGCCGGTCAAACTGTCGTGATTCTCAATGGCGAGAGAACATAGCCCAGCATATATGAGAACTAGCTCTTGGAAGATGGAAACTATACTGACCATGAACTAAACCTGCCGCACAACTAGAAGTGGCCGGGTAGCATGCCTACGTTTTTTATCCCTAGATGCCCAGCGCCAGCCGGAGAACTACCTAATCCTAGCAGAGGAAAAGACAGTCCTGGCTCACCTCTAGAGAAATTTTCCCAAAAGGCAGACAGAGGCCCCCACATATATTGGCGGTGATTTAAGATGAAATGACAAACGTAGTATGAAAATAGGTTTAGCAAAATCGAGGTCCGCTTACTAGATAGCATGAAGACAGAAAGGGCACTTTCATGGTCAGCTGAAAACCCTATCAAAACACCATCCAGAAATTACTTTAAGACTCTAGCATTAACTCATAACACCAGAGTGGCAATTTCCGATCACAAAAGCTTTCCAGACACAGTAACGAAACAGCAGCTGTGAACTGGAACAAAAAGCAAAAACAAACAAGGACAAAAGTCCAACTTAGCTGAGAGTTGTCTGGTAGCAGGAACATGCACAGAAAGGCTTCTGATTACATTGTTGACCGGCATGAAACTGACAGAGGAGCAAGGTTATATAGCGACTCCCACATCCTGATAGGAGCAGGTGAACAGAGGGGATGATGCACACAAGTTAAATTCCACAAGTGGCCACAGGGGGAGCCCAGAATCCAATTTCACAACAGGAGACACGAGAGGTGGATGGTAACAATTGCTTTAGTTATTCAGACCAGCCATAGTGTAAGGCTCGGGTGTTCATGTAAAGCTGCATGAACCAGTTAACTGCCTAAGTATGTAGCAGTACAGACACAGAGGCTATTAACTGCATGAAGTGTATGAGAACATGATGAGAGGAACCTGATTATGTTTTTTTTTTTTTTTTTGAACGGGCCACACAGGGATAGTTAGGTTAATGCGTTGAGGCGGTAAGCCAATCTGAACAAATGAGTTTTAAAACTGTGGGGAAGGAGGATTAATCGTATTAACCTAGGTAGTGCAATCCAAAGAGTCGGCGCAGCACGTGTAAAGTCTTGGAGACGGGAGTGGGAGGTTCTGATTATTGAGGATGCTAACCTGAGGTCATTTGCGGAGCGGAGGGCACGGGTAGGTTGGTAGACTGAGACCAGAGAGGAAATGTAGGGTGGTGCTGAGCCATGGAGTGCTTTGTGGATGAGGGTAGTAGTTTTGTACTGGATTCTGGAGTGGATGGGTAGCCAATGTAATGACTGGCACAAGGTAGAGGCATCGGTGTAACGGTTGGTGAGGAATATGATTCTGGCAGCAGCATTCAGGACAGATTGGAGCGGGGAGAGTTTGGTAAGAGGGAGGCCGATTAGTAGAGAGTTACAATAGTCCAGACGGGAATGAATAAGTGAAACAGTAAGAGTTTTTGCAGAGTCGAAAGTAAGAAAAGGGCGAATTCTAGAAATGTTTTTGAGATGCAGATAAGAAGAGTGAGCCAGTGATCGGATGTGGGGGGTGAATGAAAGCTCCGAATCAAGGATGACCCCAAGGCAGCGGGCATGTTGCTTTGGAGTAATGGTGGAACCGCACACGGAGATGGTAATGTCAGGCAAAGGTAGGTTAATAGAGGGAGAGAACACGAGGAGTTCAGTTTTTGACAGGTTCAGTTTCAGATAGAGGGAGGAGATGATGTTAGAAACAGCGGTAAGACAATCACTGGTGTTTTCTAAAAAGGTCGGCGTGATAACAGGAGAAGAAGTGCATAATTGGGTGTCGTCAGCATAGAGATGGTATTGGAAACCAAATGTACTGATTGTTTGTCCAATAGGAGCAGTATACAAAGAGAAGAGGAGGGGGCCTAGGACTGATCCTTGAGGAACACCAACAGTAAGGGGAAGGTGAGAGGAGGAGGAACCAGCAAAAGATGCAGTGAAGGAGTGGTCAGAGAGATAGGAGGAGAACCAGGAGAGAACGGTGTCCTTGAGGCCGATGGAGCGGAGCATAGTGAGGAGGAGCTGATGATCCACAGTGTCGAATGCTGCGGACAGATCCAGGAGAATTAGCATGGAGTAGTGACCATTAGATTTAGCTGTTATTAAGTCATTAGAGACTTTAGTGAGGGCAGTTTCAGTAGAGTGTAAAGAGCGGAAACCAGATTGAAGAGGGTCGAGAAGAGTTATCTGAGAGATAGCGGGTTTGGAGTTAAACCAAAGTAGGAGAGACAAGGGAATTATCACACACTCAATACCTAGCAAAAGTCACAGAAAAATCCACCAAACACCTTCTCCAATAACAACAACCAACAGCCACCAGCCATGCAGCAAAAGCCACTCTGACAATGAGTGCTAGCCAGGGCCTAGTTTATGTAGGAGATGGGAGTAGCTAACAGGAAAGCTTCCAGGAGCTTTTAATGGAGCAGATTAACTCCTGCACTGCTAAAAGAAACTTCCACCATTTATTATGAAGGTGAAGTGCTTCTAATCAGTGTAGGAGAAATAAGACACTGCATTCTTCTGGCTCTTCTCTGTCGTGGTAAACCTGTGACACCTTTGATCTGTTTTGTGTTTTATTGCAAAAAATTGCACGTTTTGCAAAATGGGGGAAGGAGGTGGTTGTTCAGTATTATTGCTCACTCGCATATTTGTGATTTTTATCATACACAAATGGTCTGATTGTTTTTTTCATCCAATTTTCATCACAGTTTGGTCAGTGTGTCCATTTTTACCATCAGATTGAAACAGGATTGGTGGAACTACTGTGCTGTGATCCAAAGAGAGACTGGAGGGGTGTAAGTAGGTAAACACCTGACTCTTTGCTAGAGCGCCTGATGGTGGGGTTAGACATGGCTCCAGATAGACACCATGTGCTACACCAGGACTGACCTCGGATGCATGGCAGCTGACCCCTAAGGAGCAGGAAGCTGGAACAGTCTAGAAGGGAAGGTTCAGTTTGTACAAACAGGCACAGCTGGAACACAGGAGCTGCAGGTGCTGTTGGGCACGGATGGTATATAGGCACTGGCAGGTGCAGGCAGATATGGCTGTTATACAGGTGGGCACGGCAACTGCAGGCCAGTACGACTGGTATGCAGGTGGGCACCTCAAGTCCAGGAAGGTACGGCTGATACACAGGAGAGCACGGCAGGTGCAGGCAGGTACGGCTGGTGTACACATAGGCATGGCAAGTGCAAGCAGGTATGGCTGGTATACAGATTGGCATAGGTAGGTACAGTTGATGTACAGGAGAGCACGGCAAGTGCAGGCTGGTACAGCTGGTGTACAGGTAGGCATGGCAAGTGCAGGCAGGTACGGCTGCTACACAGAAGGGAACGGCAAGTTCTGGTGAGCATGGCTGATATTGCAGAGAAAAAAGAGGTTTCTAGCTCTGGAAATAACATCAAAATTCTTTATTCCAAAATTTAAAAGAAGAGAAAGGATATTAGCCGCTGGACATAAGCCGGTAACTACTGGAGCAAAATGCCGTAATTTCACTGAACACATTTCGAACGCATGTAGTGTCCTTAGTCCTCCGGGGGGCTGCACTATACTGTGTGGGGAGCTGCACTATACTGTGTTTGTGGGGGCTGCATTATACTGTTTGGGGGGGGGCTGCACTATACTGTATGTGTGTGGGGGGCTGCATTATACTGTGTATGTGGAGGGGCTGCATTGTACTGTGTGTGGGGGTTCTGCATTATACTGTGTGTGGGGGGCTGCATTATACTGTGTATGTGGGGGGCTGCATTGCACTGTGTGTGTGGGGGGCTGCATTATGCAGAACTGTATGTGTGTTTGTGAGGGAGCTGCATTATACTGTGTGTGGGGCTGCTCCCTCCCTTACATTGCGCATTCAACTTATTGGCATTGTAGATGCCGATGCAGTTGAAAGCAGTGATGGAGAGAGCGTCAGATGATGCTCTCTCTTCCATTACTCTCCCACTGCCTCTGACTCAGCGTGTGCCAGCAGTTGAGCTGATGAGATGCTGAGATGCTCTGCACAAGCCAGAGCAGCGGGAGACCGAGGAGAAGAGGTAAGTATTGTGTGCATGTCTGTATGTATATGAATTATAGTGTGTGTGTGTGTTTGTATATGTATGCATTATAGTGTGTGTATGTATGTGTATGCATTATAGTGTGTGTATGTGTATGTATTATAGTATGTGTGCATTATAGTGTGTGTGTGTACTACACTGTGTGTGTGTGGGCTGCATTATATTGTGTGCGGGGACTGCACCTTACTGTGTATGTGGTGGGCCTGCATTATACTGTGTGTGGGATCTGCACTGTACTGTATGTGAGGGCTGCACTATACTGTGTGTGGAGGCTACATAATACTGTGAGTGGGGGTCTGCATTATACTGTATGTGGGGACTGGACTATACAGTGTATGTGGGGGAGCTGCATTATACTGTGCTTGGAGGGTGCACTATACTGTATGTAGGGATGCGGCTGCATTATACTGTGTGGGGGGACTGCACTATACTGTGTGTGTAGCAACTGCATAATACTGTGAATGGGGGCTGCATTATACTGTGTGTGTATGTGGGGGCTGCATAATCCTGTGTGTGGGTTTTGCATTATACTATGTGTAGGGGGGCTGCACTATACTGTGTATGTGGGGGCTAAACTATACTATGGGGGGCTGCACTATACTGTGCTTGTGGGGGCTGCATTATACTGTGTGTAGGGGCTGCACTATACTGTGTGAGGGGCTGCGCTATGCTGTGTTTGTGGTGGCTGCATAATATTGTGAGTGGGGGTCTGCATTATACTGTGTATGTGTGGAGTGGCTGCATTGTACTGTGTGTGGGGGTCTGCATTATACAGTGTGTGTGTGTCGGGCTGCATTATGGTGGGGGGCTGCATTATTCTGTGTGGGGGGGCTGCATTATACTGTATGTGTGTTTGTGAGGGGACTGCATTATACTGTGTGTGGGGCTGCATTATACTCCTGAGGGGGCTGCATTATACTCTGAGGGGGCTACATTATATTCTGAAGGGGCCTATATTATACTCTATGAGGGGACTGCATTCTAATCTATGAGGGGGCTGCATTCTGCTCTGAGGGATGTGCATTATACTCTCGTGATGGATGGTATTTTTGATATGTGGTGTTACTACATCTGTTTTGTCTACCAAATACCTGCAAGGGATCTTTATAGGCGCCTGGTTAGGTGTTTGTATTGTTTCACTTTTTCTCTAACTATATTGTTTACTGTGAATGGGGGGCTGTATTATACTGTGTATATGTGGGGTCTGCATAATACTGTGTGAAGGGTTTGCATTACACTATGTTGTGGGGGGACTGCACTATACTGTGTATATGGGGCTGCACTATACTGTGGGGGCTACACTATACTGTGTTTGTGGGGGCTGCATTATATTGTGTGTGGGGGTTGCACTATACTGTTTGGGGGGCTGCACTATACTGTGTTTGTGGGGGCTGAATTATACTGTGTGTGGGGGCTGCACTGTTGTTGTGAACTCTGTTTTTGGGCTCCCTCTTGTGGTCACAAGTGGTACTGTGTGAGTGCTATCTTTGGGCTCCCTCTGGTGGCTCTTTTTGTCATTCTGCAGGTCTGTGGCTGGGATCAGCTGTCTCGTTATCTGCTGGTTGGTTTCCTATTTAGCTCACCTGGACTTTCAGTTGTTGCCTGCTGTCAATGTATTCAGTGCTATTTTGATCTCTCCTGCCTACCTTCGTTATCAGTCTCTCCAAGAGAAGCTAAGTTTCTGTTTGTTCATTTTTTGATCATCAGTGTTCAATATGTTTCTTGGTTTATTATCTGTCCTGGTCCAGCTTGCTAATATGTGATTTCCTCGCTTGCTGGTAGCTATAGGGGGCTGAGTTTCTCCCCTCACACAGTTAGTTGGTGTGGGGGTTCTTGAATTCTCAGCGTGGATATTTTGTATAGGGTTTTCTACTGACCGCACAGTTTCCTATCTGTCTTCTGCTATCTAGTATTAGCGGGCCTCATTTGCTGAATCTGTTTCATTTCTACGTTTGTATTTTCCTCTTACCTCACCGTTATTATTTGTTGGGGGCTTTCTATATCTTTGGGGTTATTTCTCTGAGGCAAGTGAGGTCTTACTTTCTTTCTCTCTAGGGGTAGCTAGTTTCTCAGGCTGCATCGAGACGTTTAGGAATTCAGGCACGTTCACCGGCTACCTTTAGTGTGATCGGTTAGGATCAGGATTGCGGTCAGTCCAGTTACCACCTCCCTAGAGCTCGTTCTATGTTCAGTAACTTAGATAGTCATTTCTGTGATCCTCAGCCACTAAGGATCATAACACACTGTACTGTATGTGTACGGGGTTTGCATTATACTGTGTGTGGGGGGGCTTCATTATACTGTGTATGTGTGGAGGGGCTGCATTGTACTGTGTGTGGGGGTCTGCATTATACTGTGTGGGGGGGCTGCTTTATACTGTGTGTGGGCTGTATTATACTGTGTGTTAGGGGCTGCATTATACTGTGGGAGGGGCTGCATTACACCGTGTGTGTGTTTGGGGGGCTGCAATATACTGTGTGTGTTTGTGGAGGGGCTGCATTATACTTTGTGTGAAGCTGCATGATACTCTGATGGGGCTGCATTATACTCTGAGGGGGCTACATTGTACTCTGAGGGGTCTGCATTGTACTCTGGTGATGGATGGTATATTTGATATTTATTGTTACTTACTAGGTGCCTATTGCAGAGTTTTGTAGGTTTTATTGGTAATTTTTCTATATTATGGTATCGTACCAATTGTCATTCACTGGGTAGCTGTTTTTAATATTGGAATTATTAAAGATTTGTTTTTAAAAGGGAATATATATACACTATTGATTAAGTTTCCCAAGTCTTTCTATGACCCTGGTACAATATACTCTGAGGGGTCTGCATTATTGTCTATCGCGGGGCTGCATTCACCTCTGAGGGGGGTGCATTATGCTCTATGAGGGGGCTTCAGTATACTCTGAGGGGGGCTGCAATATACTCTGAGGGGGGCTGCAGTATACTCTATGAGGGGGCTGCATTTTACTCTATGAGGGAGGTTGCATTATACCCTGAGGGGGCTGCACTATACTCTGAGGGGGGCTGCATTATACTCTGAGGGGAGCTACATTATACTCTATGAGGGGGCTGCAGTCTACTCTGAGGGAGGATCAGCATACTCTGAGGGGGGCTGCAGTATACTCTGAGGGGGGCTACATTATAATCTAAAGGGGTCTGCATTATACTCTACCAAGGACCATGGTCAGTGCATTATATTATATGTACTATATGGGACCTGCATCATACTGTATCAAGGACTATGTCCCCATCATTCTTTCTCAGCTGGAATAAAGAGGCTGGTAAACAGCAGCCAATGAATATTGTCGATCACGCTCGTTTAATGGCCTGAACTCAGTACATGTAAATACAACCAAAATGTTTCTGTGTGACGATGCAACATATGAGCATTTGGGGCCCTGTTATGACCCCAATGGCGAGGGTCTCAGAGATATCAGCAAGTCTGCGAAGTACAAAAATCCAGCTCATAGGGCAGTGGTAACTGGGTTGACCATATATCTACTCCTAACGCCAACACTAGAAGTAGCCGGGGAACATGCCTACGTTGGTCGCTAGATGTCTCGCGCCAGCCGGAGGACTAACTACCCCTAGAAGAGGAAAACAAAAACCTCTCTTGCCTCCAGAGAATAGACCCCAAAAGTTGGATACAAGCCCCCCACAAATAATAACGGTGAGGTAAGAGGAAATGACAAACACAGAGATGAACTAGGTTTAGCAAAGAGAGGCCCACTCACTAATAGCAGAATGTAGTAAGATAACTTATATGGTCAACAAAAACCCTAACAAAAATCCACACTGGAGATTCAAGAACCCCCGAACCGTCTAACGGCCCGGGGGGAGAATTCCAGCCTCCCTAGAGCTTCCAGCAAGGATAGGATACAAATTATGTACAAGCTGGACAAAAATGCAAACAAAAACAATAGCAAAAAGCAAGAAAGCAGACTTAGCTTAATCAAGCAGGAACCAGGATCAGTAGACAAGAGCACTACAGATTAGCTCTGATATCAACGTTGCCAGGCATTGAACTGAAGGTCCAGGGAGCTTATATAGCAACACCCCTGACCTAACGACCCAGGTGAGCATACAAGGAACGATAGACATACCCAGAGTAAAAACACTAGTAGCCACTAGAG
Organism: Ranitomeya variabilis; assembly: GCF_051348905.1. Classification (NCBI taxonomy): domain Eukaryota; kingdom Metazoa; phylum Chordata; class Amphibia; order Anura; family Dendrobatidae; genus Ranitomeya; species Ranitomeya variabilis. The sequence continues at coordinate 880,503,024 of NC_135233.1, forward strand.
GGAGCCAAAAGGTAAATTCACAACAGTACCCCCCCCTTAGTGAGGGGTCACCGAACCCTCACCAAGACCACCAGGGCGATCAGGATGAGCGGCGTGAAAGGCGCGAACTAAATCGGCCGCATGCACATCAGAGGCGACCACCCAGGAATTATCCTCCTGACCATAGCCCTTCCACTTGACCAGGTACTGAAGCCTCCGCCTGGAGAGACGAGAATCCAAGATCTTCTCCACCACGTACTCCAACTCGCCCTCAACCAACACCGGAGCAGGAGGCTCAGCAGAAGGAACCACAGGCACAACGTACCGCCGCAACAAGGACCTATGAAATACGTTGTGAATGGCAAACGACACCGGAAGATCCAGGCGAAAGGATACAGGATTAAGGATCTCCAATATCTTGTAAGGACCAATGAATCGAGGCTTAAATTTTGGAGAGGAGACCTTCATAGGAACAAATCGAGAAGACAGCCATACCAAATCCCCAACACGAAGTCGGGGACCCACACCGCGGCGGCGATTGGCAAAACGCTGAGCCTTCTCCTGTGACAACTTCAAGTTGTCCACCACATGATTCCAGATCCGCTGCAACCTATCCACCACAGAATCCACTCCAGGAGAGTCAGAAGGCTCCACATGTCCCGAGGAAAAACGAGGATGGAAACCGGAGTTGCAGAAAAATGGCGAAACCAAGGTGGCAGAACTAGCCCGATTATTAAGGGCAAATTCAGCCAACGGCAAGAAGGTCACCCAATCATCCTGATCAGAAGAGACAAAACACCTCAAATACGCCTCCAGAGTCTGATTAGTTCGTTCCGTTTGTCCGTTAGTCTGTGGATGAAAAGCGGACGAAAACGACAAATCAATGCCCATCCTACCACAAAAGGATCGCCAGAACCTGGAAACAAACTGGGATCCTCTGTCCGACACAATATTCTCAGGAATGCCGTGCAAACGAACCACGTTCTGGAAGAACACAGGAACCAGATCAGCAGAGGAAGGCAGCTTAGGCAAAGGAACCAGATGGACCATCTTGGAGAAACGATCACATATCACCCAGATGACAGACATGCCTTTAGACACCGGGAGATCCGAAATGAAATCCATAGAGATGTGTGTCCAAGGTCTCTTCGGGACAGGCAAGGGCAAGAGCAACCCGCTGGCACGAGAACAGCAAGGCTTAGCTCGAGCACAAGTACCGCAGGACTGCACAAATGACCGCACATCCCTTGACAAGGAAGGCCACCAAAAGGACCTGGCCACCAGATCTCTGGTGCCAAAAATTCCCGGGTGCCCTGCCAACACTGAGGAATGAACCTCGGAAATGACTCTGCTGGTCCATTTAGCAGGCACAAACAATCTGTCAGGTGGACAAGAGTCAGGCCTACCAGCCTGAAATCTCTGCAACACACGTCGCAGATCTGGAGAAATCGCTGACAAGATAACTCCTTCCTTAAGAATACCCTCAGGTTCAGCGACTCCAGGAGCATCAGGCACAAAGCTCCTAGACAGAGCATCGGCCTTCACATTCTTAGAACCTGGTAAATACGAGATCACAAAGTCAAAACGGGAGAAAAACAATGACCAGCGGGCCTGTCTAGGATTCAGGCGTTTAGCAGACTCGAGATACATCAAATTTTTGTGATCAGTCAAGACCACCACCCGATGCTTAGCACCCTCGAGCCAATGACGCCACTCCTCAAATGCCCACTTCATGGCCAATAACTCCCGATTGCCCACATCATAATTTCGCTCTGCCGGCGAAAACTTCCTAGAGAAAAAGGCACAAGGTCTCATAGTAGAGCAACCAGGGCCTCTCTGTGACAAAATGGCCCCTGCCCCAATCTCCGAAGCATCCACCTCAACCTGAAAGGGAAGTGAGACGTCAGGCTGGCACAAAACAGGCGCCGAAGTAAACCGGCGTTTCAACTCCTGGAAAGCCTCCACGGCAGCAGGAGCCCAGTTAGCTACATCAGAGCCTTTCTTGGTCATATCCGTCAGCGGTTTAACAACGCTAGAGAAATTTGCGATAAAACGACAGTAGAAGTTAGCAAAACCCAAGAACTTCTGAAGACTCTTAACTGACGAGGGTTGAGTCCAATCATGAATAGCTCGAACCTTGACTGGATCCATCTCCACAGCAGAAGGGGAAAAAATGAACCCCAAAAAGGGAACCTTCTGTACACCAAAGAGACACTTTGAGCCTTTTACAAACAAAGAATTTTCACGCAAAATCTCAAAAACCATCCTGACCTGCTCCACATGCGAGTCCCAATCATCAGAAAAAACTAGAATATCATCCAGATAAACAATCAAAAATTTATCCAGATACTTCCGGAAAATGTCATGCATGAAGGACTGAAAAACTGAAGGTGCATTAGAGAGCCCAAATGGCATCACCAAGTACTCAAAATGACCTTCGGGCGTATTGAATGCGGTTTTCCATTCATCGCCCTGCCTTATGCGCACAAGGTTGTACGCACCACGAAGGTCTATCTTGGTGAACCACTTGGCACCTTTAATCCGGGCAAACAAATCTGACAACAACGGCAAAGGATACTGAAATTTGACAGTGATCTTATTTAAAAGCCTATAGTCAATACAAGGCCTCAAAGATCCGTCCTTTTTGGCCACAAAAAAGAATCCCGCACCAAGAGGGGAAGAAGAAGGACGGATATGCCCCTTCTCAAGAGACTCCTTGATATATGAACGCATCGCGGTATGTTCAGGTACCGACAGATTAAACAGTCTCCCCTTAGGAAACTTACTGCCAGGGATCAAATCTATTGCACAGGCACATTCCCTATGAGGAGGCAGTGCACTGGACTTAGACTCGCTGAAGACATCCTGATAATCAGACAAATACGCCGGAACTTCCGAAGGCGTAGAAGAAGCAATAGACAAGGGCAGGGAATCTCCATGAATTCCATGGCAGCCCCAACTTGACACTGACATAGCCTTCCAGTCCAAGACTGGATTATGGGTCTGTAACCATGGCAAACCCAAAACAACCAAATCATGCATTTTATGCAGAACAAGAAAACGTATTACCTCCCGATGTTCGGGAGTCATGCACATGGTAACCTGTGTCCAAAACTGCGGTTTATTTTTTGCCAATGGCGTAGAATCAATACCCCTAAGAGGGATAGGATTTTCCAATGGCTCAAGAACAAATCCGCAGCGCTTGGCAAATGACAGATCCATAAGGCTCAGGGCAGCATCTGAGTCCACAAACGCCATGACAGGATACGATGACAGTGAGCAAATCAAAGTTACAGATAGAATAAATTTAGGTTGCAAATTACCAATGACGACCGGACTAACAACCTTAGTAAGACGTTTAGAGCATGCTGAGATAACATGTGTAGATTCACCACAGTAGTAACACAAGCCATTCTGGCGTCTATGAATTTTCCGCTCATTTCTAGTCAGGATTCTATCACATTGCATTAATTCAGGTGCCTGTTCAGACAACACCATGAGGGAATTTGCGGTTTTGCGCTCCCGCAACCGCCGGTCGATTTGAATAGCCAGGGCCATAGAATCATTCAGACCTGCGGGAATGGGAAAACCCACCATCACATTCTTAATGGCTTCAGAAAGACCATTTCTAAAATTTGCAGCCAATGCACACTCGTTCCACTGGGTCAGCACGGACCATTTCCGAAATTTTTGGCAATACACTTCAGCCTCGTCCTGGCCCTGAGACATAGCCAGCAAGGCTTTTTCTGCCTGAATCTCAAGATTGGGTTCCTCATAAAGCAAACCGAGCGCCAGAAAAAACGCATCAATATCAGCCAATGCCGGATCTCCTGGCGCCAGCGAGAAAGCCCAATCCTGAGGGTCGCCCCGTAAAAAAGAAATAACAATTTTCACTTGCTGAGCGGAGTCTCCAGAGGAACAGGGTCTCAGGGACAAAAATAATTTACAATTATTCCTGAAATTTCTAAACTTAAATCGGTCTCCGGAAAACAGTTCAGGAATCGGTATCTTAGGTTCTGACATAGGATTTCTGGTAACATAATCTTGTATGCCCTGCACACGAGCAGCAAGCTGGTCCACACTTGTAATCAAGGTCTGGACATTCATGTCTGCAGCAATCACAAGCCACTCAGAGGTAAAGGGGAAAAGAAAAAAAAATGAGAGAGAGAAAAAAAAACTCAGAACTTTCTTTCTTATAATCCCGCTTCTGCAATGCATTTAACATTTAATACAGGCCTGGCAAACTGTTATGACCCCAATGGCGAGGGTCTCAGAGATATCAGCAAGTCTGCGAAGTACAAAAATCCAGCTCATAGGGCAGTGGTAACTGGGTTGACCATATATCTACTCCTAACGCCAACACTAGAAGTAGCCGGGGAACATGCCTACGTTGGTCGCTAGATGTCTCGCGCCAGCCGGAGGACTAACTACCCCTAGAAGAGGAAAACAAAGACCTCTCTTGCCTCCAGAGAATAGACCCCAAAAGTTGGATACAAGCCCCCCACAAATAATAACGGTGAGGTAAGAGGAAATGACAAACACAGAGATGAACTAGGTTTAGCAAAGAGAGGCCCACTCACTAATAGCAGAATGTAGTAAGATAACTTATATGGTCAACAAAAACCCTAACAAAAATCCACACTGGAGATTCAAGAACCCCCGAACCGTCTAACGGCCCGGGGGGAGAATTCCAGCCTCCCTAGAGCTTCCAGCAAGGGTAGGATACAAATTATGTACAAGCTGGACAAAAATGCAAACAAAAACAATAGCAAAAAGCAAGAAAGCAGACTTAGCTTAATCAAGCAGGAACCAGGATCAGTAGACAAGAGCACTACAGATTAGCTCTGATATCAACGTTGCCAGGCATTGAACTGAAGGTCCAGGGAGCTTATATAGCAACACCCCTGACCTAACAACCCAGGTGAGCATACAAGGAACGATAGACATACCCAGAGTAAAAACACTAGTAGCCACTAGAGGGAGCCAAAAGGTAAATTCACAACAGGGCCCTACTTTAAACTTTTGCCCAGAGCCCGACTTTGTCCAAAACCGGCCCTAGTTATCGGAGTTTCCTCTCTCTCTCCCCTGTAGAGTGTAAGCTTTTATGGTCAATGGGGTCCTCTCTCTATCTAACTCTTGCCTGTAAAGTGTAAGCCCTTATGATTGGTGGGGTTATCTCTCTCCTGTAGAGTGTAAGCTCTTATGGTCAGTGGAGTCCTGTCTCCTCTATCATGTAAGCTCTTATAGTTATCGGAGTTCCCTCTCTCTGTCCCCTGTAGAGTGTAAGTACATATGGTCAGCTGGGTTCTCTTGCTATCTCTTCTCCCCCACATGTACTTTCCGAGCAATTACAAGTTTTCCAGAATTGAGATCCATGCTAATTTATTTGCCACAAATCAAATTTTGGGGAGAAACTTTGACAAAGTCGTTGAATTCGAATTTCAAAAGATCTGGTCAGCTCTGTTGGTTGAAGATACAGCCATTGGAAGCCTGAGAAAATTTGGCATGGCAAATTTGGCATGGCATGGTCATAAATATTGGAAAACCTGTTTATGTGATAAAAGTGATTGGTGGCAAAGTGGAGACATGCATCCAAAGAATACCAAAAAAATAGAAACAAATTAATTTTAAAAGAAAATAAGAGGAACTAATTTTAAAAGAATCATTATATATGCCAATGGGTTTATATTAAAAATTATTTCATTTTTCTGCTCTTTCGATATTTTATAAATTACAACTACATGCCCAAAAAATGTCTCTTCCTTTGCTTTTAATGCATCGGTGAGTATTCTCTATTTCATCAGCTATTTTGCATTTTCCTGCCTTTCATATTGATGATACTTTGTTGTTTTCCTACGTCTGCAATTAAATCATGAGTCTCATTCTTTTGCTTTTTTAGGATTGCTGCTTAGAACAACACTTAAAGAGAAAAGAGCAGTCCTTAGTGTGCTAGGAATAATCAGTTAGTTATGCCTAAAAAGCATTGATAACATTCTTCAAAATGTGCCAGGACAACATCAGTCAAAAGCCATTGCGAAATGTTTAGGAAATAAAGGCTTTGCAGGTCTATCTTGCATTCATTGAGAATAAAATGGCCACCAAGAGGCCTTTGGAAGACGAGCTGCCTCATTGCTATTGTGACTCTTTATAACTTTAACAGAAGGGAGGCTCTGAGCTCAGTCTCATTGTAACTAGCAGCAGGTCCCCATTGCAGACTAGGTCACTGTTCAGACCAACACCAAGCCTCATTGTGCTGTAAGCGAAGAGCGCGTTCTCTTGTTGATGTGAAAGGTCATTCTCCCACAGAGACTCCATACCTGAGCTTTTGTTACCAGACGTCAAAAGACCCACAAAATTAAATTTATTTTCAATTGTGGCTGAAAGCTGTTTAGGGCGTATCGGGGATCTTTAACCTGTAAAATTCCAGTAGACTTTTCTTCGTTGAATATTGATGGGATATCTGCAACTGCAGAAAAAATAAAACATGCCTGGCTTCTCAGTTTATGTAGTGTTTTACATTTATTGTATATTGTGGTATTCTATGAAAATATTCCTTGTGGCATTTTATTTGTACAGAATATGCAAATGTGTAACTGTCATGTTAAAAAGACTTTGCTTTACAAATAAGGAGATATCATTCAAATCCACTCATATCACTACATGGTTTATAGATACTCTGAATTTGTATTTGTCATATTGGTGTCCCTTTTTATTTGAGGGATTTGATTGAGCCTTTAGTTATACTTTAGCCATTAAGTTGGTTTACTAAAAGGTTCCTTATTTTCTACCTATATTCTACCATGTCAGCTGAGATGTCATTGACCTGCACTGTTCCATAATATAATATCTGAACACTTATTTCTAAGTTTAGCAATTCTATGGATTTTGCATCTAAAGTCTAACAAATAAATGCAGTCCCATGTAAATATGTGCCACCTTCCATACATAAGTATAACCATAGTTTTGCCAAATGCGATATTTTCGTTCTTCCATGAAAGGCAGCCTCTTTGAACAGTATTACTCCCTTGTACTGTCTGTGAATAGGTGTTTTTGTATAGATCCGGACTGTGACTAAGAGGCATAATCTAATAAAAGAAGCAGCGTGGTGCGGGACGGCAGTGATCTCTCAGCATGAGAGAGGTGGGAGGTTGGAGAGAGGTTACAGGTGCCCATTATCCAGCATCGCAGGAAAGCTCGAATGTCCTGCTGATAGAAATTTGTCTGCAAATTTTCCTTATTGAGGGAATTGACTGAGTTGCTGAGAAATGGGTTGATATGATAACTTGATTAGTAGAAGGGACAGAATTGCTGGCTGCATAGTGCCAGCTCAAAGGACCCTGTGCTCCAAGTCTTTAACCTCTCCTCAGGAGACCACAGTTTACGTCTGCTAATGTAGCAGCCCCCTGGAATTTTACAAATAAGTTGTCTCGTTAGAGAGTACTAAGTGATATTAACAACTCTTTCCTTTACCAAGGCAGGGAAGTATTGAAGGCTTAATAATAAATTCTGTGTGGGCAAAAGCACCTCTATAATTTACTGCATGTGGCATTAAAATTTGTTTAAATGATTTTACGGTAGGCTTCAGAACACGTTGGCTGGTAATTTCTAAATAAAGAATATTTTGTAGCATATTTTTATAGTAGAAGAGAACTGAACTGAAAATGAAAATATTGATGGCACAAATTAGAATTTCCGTGTGTGAGCTCTTTTGAGGATGTAGGATTGATGCACTTTTTAATGGTATTAACTTAGACTATGCTTTAGTACATGTTGGGATAAAATCACTAGTTGTGCGACATCTAATCTGTGAAAGTGAATCTTTCATCATACACTGTGCGCAGAATTATTAGGCAAGTTGAATTTTAGAGAATTATTTTTATTATTGATCAACAACTATGTTCTCAGTCAACCCAAAAGACTCATAAATATCAAAGCTTAATATTTTTGGAAGTTGGAGTAGGTTTTTTTTTTAGATTTGGCTATCTAAGGAGGATATCTGTTTGTGCAGGTAACTATTACTGTGCAGAATTATTAGGCAACTTTATAAAAACCAAATATATTCCCATCTCACTTGTTTATTTTCACCAGGTAAACCAATATAACGGCACAAGATTTAGAAATAAATATTTCTGACATGCAAGAAAAAAACCCCCCCAAAATTAGTGACCAATATAGCCACCTTTCTTTATGATGACACTCAACAGCCTTCCATCTATAGATTCTGTCAGTTGCTTGTTCTGTTTACGATCAACATTGCGTGCAGCAGCCACCACAGCCTCCCAGACACTGTTCCGAGAGGTGTACTGTTTTCCTTCCCTGTAGATCTCACATTTTATGAGGGACCACAGGTTCTCTATGGGGTTTAGATCAGGTGAACAAGGGGGCCATGTCATTATTTTTCTTCTTTGAGACCTTTACTGGCCAGCCACGCTGTGGAGTAGTTGGAGGCATGTGATGGAGCATTGTCCTGCATGAAAATCATGTTTTTCTTGAACGATATCAACTTCTTCTTGTACCACTGCTTGAAGAAGTTGTCTTTCAGAAACTGGCAGTAGGTCTGGGAGTTGAGCTTCACTCCATCCTCAACCCGAAAAGGTCCCACAAGTTCATCTTTGATGATACAAGCCTATACCAGTACCCCACCCCCACCTTGCTGGCGTCTGAGTCGGAGTGTAGCTCTCTGCCCTTTACTGATCCAGCCTCTGGCCCATCCATCTGGCCCATCAAGAGTCACTCTCATTTCATCAGTCCATAAAACCTTTGAAAAGTCAGTCTTAAGATATTTCTTGGCCCAGTCTTGATGTTTTATCTTATGTTTCTTGTTCAAAGGTGGGCGTTTTTCAGCCTTCCTTACCTTGGCCATGTCCCTGAGTATCGCACACCTTGTGCTTTTTGTTACTCCAGTAACGTTGCAGCTCTGAAATATGGCAAAACTGGTGGCAAATGGCATCTTGGCAGCTTCACGCTTGATTTTCCTCAATTCATGGGCAGTTATTTTGCGCCTTTTTTGCCCAACATGCTTCACGCGACCCTGTTGGCTATTTGCCTTGAAATGCTTGATTGTTCGATGATCACGCTTCAAAAGTTTGGCAATTTCATGACTGCTGCATCCCTCTGCAAGACATCTCACAATTTTGGACTTTTCAGAGCCCAGCAAATCTCTCTTCTGACCCATTTTGCCAAAGGAAAGGAAGTTGCCTAATAATTAAGCACACCTTGGATAGGATTTTGATGTCATTAGACAACACCCCTCCTCATTACAGAGATGCACATCACCTGATTTACTTAATTGGTAGTTGGCTCTCAAGCCTGAACAGCTTGGAGTAGGACAACATGTATAATAGTATCATGTGATCAAAATACAACTTGCCTAATAATTCTGCACACAGTGTATATACCCTAAATCACTGCCATGATGAGATGATAATAGGTTGCACCACATTTAATTATTTGAAAAGTCCCTTAAATAAAAAAAATGAATGTGTTTGTAAAGTCAAGTGGGCGTTCCGATGCTCCTGAAGAGTCATGGAGTCCTACCACCCTCTAGGCTTGATGAAAATATTCCATAGGACAGAATATATTAAGAAAAGTGGAGGGAGGTGTTTTGATCATGGCTTCATCCGCACATGTGTCAGATGCCACTGAACCTGGCTTGTAATCATGTATCTTTGCCAGTGGGATGTCAATCAAGCCAAGACTACATAACTGTCAAGAAACCCTTGACTGCCTTCTGGACTACTTACAATTAGAGACTTTATATATTTATTGCACTGCAAGGGATGTTTAACACTTAGTTCTTTAGAAAAAATGTTACTATCCTACACAATGCTATAAATAAGTGATGGCAGGTTCCCTTTAAACTAGTTAGACAGGTGGAAAAAATTTAAATACTAGCTATATATTGACCCTGTTATAAATAAAATATATGTCGTTTCTATATGAAGGGTATTGATCTGGTTTTATAACACAATGTAAAATTAAGACTAGCAAAAATATCGGCATGGGTCATCATGAATCATTTACAAAGTTCCCAGAAGACAATAGTCAATTAAGTTCTCATTTCCATGTTGCTATAGAACAACTAATCTGAGGTTCAGTATCCCTGAAAAAGACTTTAAGACAACCCCTTGAAATAGTCCTTTGAGAAGGTACAAAGAAGCACAAAACAAAAGGCGGTTCTGGTAGTGTTTTCACTCTCCTTCTATTGTCTCCACTTCATCATCTAAGAGCCTTCATGTAAAAAGAAAGGTTGTTAATACGGAAAGTGGGAGTTTTAGTCATTCTAAGCCAACAATACTGCCTCATTTTGGCCAACCTCATAACAGAATAATCTGAACTGCTTCAGGGAAGTTCCCATTGATTATCATAAATAGCTGAAACATTCTTCCACAAACAAAGCAGATTCCATCGGCCCATTGCATGTCTTCACCTTGACTTTAAATGGAAAGTCACTCCCCCTGCATAATAAGGCAACTTGGGTATGAAAACATCAATACACTTGATCTCCATTTGCTTTCAATCAAATATCAACATGGAGACCTCGATGCTTATTCATTGCTCAGCACACATCTTTTTATCAGTGCTTCACTCCATTGAGCTTGATTCATTCCGCTGCATTCTAGAAGTATGAAGGAATTCTAATATGTATGAAGGCAATTCCGATCACTCCAAGACTACACCTTGCAAGTCTACAGATTCTACTAATTAAGTTCGTTCTGCCTCATAAGCCTTAGACTATCAAGTAAGGTGCCCTAGAATTGAATTAACAAGCCATTAATCATGGACATCTGACAGATAGAAATACATTGTACTGCATCTGTCCATTTTAATTATTGGACACTAATTGTCCAAAGTTGAATGATGGTGACACAGTTGGTAGATTTAAACTCCTAGCCACTCATCCATACGACAGTGGTAATCTTGTGAGAACTCATTTGTCATTTACCTTCTATTTCTCTTTAGTATATTACAGTATACACATTAACTAATGACTGGATGTCTTTTCTCACTAAATCTAACTGTTAATACATAATGCACATTTAAGGCTACGTTCACATTTGCGCCTTTGGGTGCAGGGTCGGCGACGCAGCGCACGACGCATGAAAACGCTTGGAAAAACGCATGTTTTTTTGACGCATGCGCTCAACGCATGCGTCGGAAAACGCAGCGTTTTTTGGTAAAATCTTTGCGTTTTAACCAAACAACGCAGCGTTTTCCGACGCATGCGTTTTCCTAAAGTGATGTCATTCTTCAAAAAAAAAAACCCCAAATAGTGTCTAGACACTAGATAAAGACCACCAATGGCTAGAAGAGGGTGGGTGGAAAATGTAATTGACTATATATACCCTGGCAGAGATGAATTCCTCCCATTTTGCTTGTGTTTCCAGCATCATGATGGCGCGTCCTATGGCGAGTATCTACATGGATATGGAGATGGATTTTTCCTTGGCTAATGCCTATGCTATCGCCTATTACCATCAAAGGAAAAGGGATAAACGGAGAAGGATTCATCTGCGCTTTTGGCTACACCCTATCGTGGAAGTCCGGGAGAGCCGTGGAGCCTACCATTGCTTGTTTGGCGAGCTAAATGACAACCTGGACAAATATTTTGAATATACCAGGATGTCTCAAGACAGTTTCCGCTATCTGCTGTGTCTGGTGGAAGGAGCCATTACCAGGCAGGACACACAGCTTCGGCGATCAATTTCTGCAGAGGAACGGCTGCTGGTGACTCTACGGTACGTAACGTAGCATGACAGTGATATTTTCTGCCCTTGTGCCCATTTTTTTGGGGGGGTAAGTTTTTGGGGTTGGGTATGGTACATGTATTTATTTTTATTACAATGTACTTTAATTTATTTTCTTTATTTTTCTTCTTGGCAGTTTCCTGGCTACCAGAGAGACCTTAAGATCCCTGCATTTCCAATTCAGGATTGGAGTCTCCACACTTTCGGGAATTATTGCCGACACATGTCGCGCTTTGTGGGATAATCTCCGTGATGAATTTTTACCCGTCCCTACAACTGAAATATGGGAGGCCAACACCAATAAATTTGAACAACAGTGTTCTTTCCCTAACTGTATTGGAGCGGTGGATGGGAAGCACATTAGGATTACAAAGCCTGCAAGAAGTGGATCTCTGTTTTTTAATTACAAAAAATACTTTTCCACCGTGCTCATGGCAATTGCAGGTGCGGACTGCAGGTTTCTCGCCGTGGACATTGGTGCGTTTGGCCATGCAAATGACTCACGGACATTTAAGGAGTCTGATATGGGGCGAAGATTATATGAGAACAATTTTAATTTCCCCCAGCCACGATCTCTTCCCAACACCGAAGGCCCGGCAATGCCATTTGTTGTGGTGGGGGATGAGGCGTTTCAAATGTGTGCCAACCTACTGAAACCCTACTCCAGTCGGGGCTTGGACCACACAAAAAGTATTTTCAATTACAGACTGTCCAGGGCCAGAAGAACTGTGGAGTGCGCCTTTGGCATCCTTGTCTCCAAATGGCGTATATTAGGATCCGCCATTAATCTGAAAATTGAGACAGTGGATGAGGTGGTGAAGGCTTGTGTGGTTCAAGAGACCAACAAGAAAAAGCCTACTGCCAAAGTATGCACACCAATAATACTACATGAGGTTATAAAAATACAAAGCTGGTTTTATTGAACAATCCAAAAACATCACAAACAATTAAAACATAATTAAAAGATACACACCATCCATAATACACAGGAATAGAGATCAAATAACAATATGCAATACAGCCCCCCCACACAAAATGCCCCAACCCCAAACTAATGGCTCATGGGGAAATAAAGGTACATATAGAAACGGGCAACATATAATGCAAATGGTAAACACACGCCAACAGGCTGTGTAAAGCATGTATGAAACTGTTACCCAAGATTACATGTGTAAGGTAAGCCAAGAAAGGGGAAGGGAGGGGGGAAAAAAAAACAAACAAAAAGGGTTAATAATAACCCATAAGTGAAAGTGCCAAGCTGGATCTCAAAGCTATATAAGGAGGAAACCCTCCATAGAATACAACCTGGTATAATGGAGCGATGCCATTATACCAGGCATGTAATCTTGGGTAACAGTTTCATACATGCTTTACACAGCCTGTTGGCGTGTGTTTACCATTTGCATTATATGTTGCCCGTTTCTATATGTACCTTTATTTCCCCATGAGCCATTAGTTTGGGGTTGGGGCATTTTGTGTGGGGGGGCTGTATTGCATATTGTTATTTGATCTCTATTCCTGTGTATTATGGATGGTGTGTATCTTTTAATTATGTTTTAATTGTTTGTGATGTTTTTGGATTGTTCAATAAAATCAGCTTTGTATTTTTATAACCTCATGTAGTATTATTGGTGTGCATACTTTGGCAGTAGGCTTTTTCTTGTTGGTCTCTTGTATATTTATTACTACTGACCTTGCACCCATTATTTGCCCTATTACAATATGGCGATGCACCCAATGTTCTGTTTATTTTGAGGCTTGTGTGGTTCTCCACAATTATATTATGGCCAAAGAGAGACTGAACGTGGAAATCGATGAACCCATACCAAACCCATTGCCCAATTACCAAAATGATCCTCTGAGGACAAGTGTTGAAATTGCACAGATGAGGGATCGATTTGCTTCCTATTTTGTTTCAGATGTTGGCCGTGTGTCATGGCAAGATACCATGGTGTAGTGTTTATGTTTTACTGTTGTACTTTATTATGGTTTTAACTACAACAATAAATACCTCTACTGTGACTGTGCTAAAAATATAATATAATGATAATAAAATATTTCTGCAGTATTATGTGCAATAAATGTCATAAGTTTTGGTGGGTAATGTAATGTTCTTTCAAATTTGGCATCTACCTATACTTTATAAATGTTTGTGTTTTGACTAAACTTACTTTAATGTGCCCTATCTACAAACTGGCTACCCTTTTTTTAAAATGTTGTTGTTTAATAAAAAATAGTTTACAGTTTTCTAGACTTCTCCAAAGTCCATTTTTCTACCAACTGTGCTAAAACGGTGTACCGCCCAAAACGTACTCTGGTGATCACCAGCTCCCAAAAACCCCCCACTTTTGTTCACATGGCCGTGTGTTCTATAGTTGAGCGAACAAGATCGGCTCCCTCCTTGTCAAACTATCAAGTTTCCAGACTAGTTGCATGTGGAAAACACGGCTTCATTGAGCGCGCTGGCTGATCATCAATTTTCACCCGCCTCAGCTGCATGTGCCGCGGCAGTGTGACTGGCACCACACCATGGCGAGGCCAACAAATAGGCTTCGGTTGTGCATGGGTTGTGCCACTCACACAGCCTTGGAACATGCGTGTGCGGTGCCGGAAAAAAGAAGATCATCAACCGCACACCAGACAGCCGGGTCCATATGGAAGTATTTGGAAAGTGTTCAGCTTGCCAACGAGGGAGCCGATCTTGTTCGCTCCACTCTTGCGAGTCTAAAGTATTGAAGTCAGGATGCAGAAATACATCCTGATTCAAATAGTGTCAACACTTTGCAACGTGACCATTGCAACCACTTACCGGAGCACTGACCTTATTCTATGTATACAATCTATGTCAGTTAGTGTTTGTAAACACCTCATAGAGCAATGAGAGACAGCCAAAAAAAGGCAAAATAAAAATTGTTGAAATACTGTCTGACATTGCATATATATGAGGTGTTTAAAACAAAAAATATGTGTAGACGGCGCACGTTGTGAGTTGCCGAGAAGTACACTGCACAATAAAAACACATATTTAGATATAAAGTAATACACCAGCGCTCCCCACAAAGACACTGAGCCGCAAGAACCGAGACAGAAAGGGGCTTTAGCTGTCAATAAGTGAGTACAAGCAATGTAAAAGACAAATGGGTTCGCGCTGCAGTGTAAAACAACTAAGAATATGCACCTAATACTCTGCTTAGATTGTGCATGATATGCCAGAAGAATAAATACCAGAAAGATAAGTGCTGCAGTGCCCAGCACAACACGGAGCCACCATGGACCCGATACCAATGATCAGAATTGCGACCTGGTGAACCTGAAAGCACCGGTAAGCGAATTATGCACTCACCGTTATGTTGCAGTGGTCCGGTGTATGGTGATGGCTGTAGGTCCAGTTGGGAGATGGTGTCCGTCGGGCAGGTGTGCGGGCAGACAGGCGGTGAAACAGGGAAAGGTGACCGCAGAGCAGCGTGCCTTGCGGGAGCTCCGTAGAGCCAGGAAGAAGGAACGCCACTGAGGAAGAAGGACGCCACTCCTTCGAAACGCGTCGGTTGATCCCTGCGGTACCCCGTACTTTCCCTGAGCTCAGTGACGTCACGCGCTGAGCCCTGTGCCAGCGAGCTCCTCCCTCCGCTGGTTCCCGCTCGTATCCAGGGACGCTACCGGCGTCACCGCTGCACTCTGCTCTCACTGTACGGCGGCACTCAGTCAGAGCAGGAAGCAGACGGCAAGGGACCTGACGGACATCAGTTGGTGAGTATGTACGGTTTTTTTTTTTTTACTTTTACGCTGGTAACCACGGTAAACATCGGGTTACTAAGCGTGGCCCTGCGCTTAGTAACCCGATGTTTACCCTGGTTACCAGCGAACCTCGGCATCGTTGGTCGCTGGAGAGCGGTCTGTGTGACAGCTCCCCAGCGACCACACAACGACTTACCAACGATCACGGCCAGGTCGTATCGCAGGTCGTGATCGTTGGTAAATCATATAGTGAGACGGTACCCTTAGAGTGCCGTGCTTTCAGCTGATAAGAAGCAGCAATGTGCTAAAAAGATGGCTTCTATGATATGACCACAAGAATTAGACACATTATGTATCTCTTTCACACTTTTCATTCCCTATTTAACCCAGGAGTGTAGGCCCCAACCACGGATCTCCATGCTGACGATCTGGCCAGTTATTTCAATGAAAAAATTGACCATATTCAACAGGAAATCTTCTCCCAAGCCCCTCATACCATGCACTGTCCTCCCTCCCCCCCACTGCATCTAGCTCACGCTCTGATTTTGAACCAGTCGCAGAAGAAGAAGTGATCAGGCTCCTTGCATCTTCTCGCCCTACTACTTGCACCAGTGACCCTATAACATCACATCTCCTCCTGTCCCTTTTCCCTGCTGTCACCACTCACCAAACAAAAATATTCAACCTCTCTCTCTCTCTTCTGGTATCTTTCCCCCCTCATTTAAGCATGAAATCATACATCCATCACTTAAAAAACGATCCCTTGACCAAAACTGTGCTGCTAACTATAGAACTGTCTCTAATTTTCCCTTCATCTCTAAACTCCTGGAACGCTTGGTCCACTCCCGTCTTACCCGCTACCTATCAGATAATCCTCTTCTCGACCATCTTCAATCCGGTTTCCGCTCTTTATACTCTAGTGAAACTGCCCTCACTAAAGTCTCTAATGATCTACTAACAGCTAAATCTAATGGTCACTACTCCATGCTAATTCTCCTGGATCTCTCTGCAGCATTAGACACTGTGGATCATCAGCTCCTCCTCACTATGCTCCACTGCATCAGCCTCAAGGACATTGTTCTCTCCTGGTTCTCTTCCTACATCTCTGACCGCTTCTTCACTATCTTTTGCTGGCTTCTCCTCCTCTCATCTGTCCCTTACTGTTGAGGTTCCTCAATGATCAGTCCTAGGCCCCCTCCTCTTCTCTGTGTATTCTGCCCCTATTGGACAAACAATCATTAGATTTGGTTTCCAGTACCATCTCTATGCTGATGACACCCAATTATACACCTCTACTCCTGACTGTTGTGAATTCTTCTCTTGGGCTCCCTCCGGGGGTTGTTGGTGGTAGTGCAGTTGTCTTGGGGTTGTAATCCAGGGCAGGTGTTTCTGCTGATTGCAGCTCTACTAGGTATTTAGGTTTGCAGGATCCATGAGTCCTTGCCAGTTGTCCATTGTTATTGGAGGGATTGCATCTCTCTCTGGTTCCTCATGCCCTGCTGCCAATTCAGCTAAGATAAGTGTCTGGTTTTGTGTCTCTGTGCACACATGCAGTGTGCTTTGCAATTCAGTGCAATTCATTGTGTTTTTGTCCAGCTTAGACTTTGTTTGGATTTTTCAGTCATGCTGGATTCTCAGGAGATGCAGATATACTTTATATGTCTTTAGTTACATGTAGAATATTTGTATTATCTGCTGTGGATATTTTTAGGATTTTAATACTGACCGCTTAGAATTCTGTCCTATCCTTTTCTATTTAGCTAGAAGTGCCTCTTTTGCTAAATCCTGTTTTTCTGCCTGCGTGTCTTTCCTCTTATACTCACAGTCAATATTTGTGGGGGGCTGCCTATCCTTTGGGGTTCTGCTCTGAGGCAAGATAGAATTCCCATTTCCATCTATAGGGGTATTTAGTCCTCCAGCTGTGTCGAGGTGTCTAGGACGTGTTAGGTACATCCCACGGCTACTTCTAGTTGCGGTGTTAGTTTAGGGTTTGCGGTCAGTACAGGTACCACCTACTCCTGAGAAAGTCTCTCTTGTGGCTCCAAGGTCACCGGATCATAACAGTACAACTGGCCAACAATGAGTTAAATGCATCTCAGAAGAAGGGAAGAAAGAGCCATTTTTTTTTTCTGTAGCCTGCTTTGTCTTTTCTTCCCAATTTTCCTCTGGGTGACTGAGGAGTCTTGTGCTAGCATGGATGTTCAGGGATTAGTTTCTCGTGTAGACCAGCTTGCTGCTAGGGTACAGGGTATTTCTGATTATATTGTTCAGACTCCGCTTTTAGAGCCTAGGATTCCTACTCCTGATTTGTTTTTTGGGTACAGGTCCAAATTTTTGAGTTTTAAAAACAACTGTAAACTGTTTTTTGCTCTGAAGCCTCGTTCCTCTGGTGATCCCATTCAGCAGGTTTTAATTGTCATCTCCCTGCCGCGTGGCGACCCTCAGGATTGGGCATTTTCCCTGGAATCTGGGAATCCGGCCTTGCTTAATGTAGATGCCTTTTTTCAGGCTCTAGGATTATTACATGATGAACCAAATTCTGTGGATCAAGCGGAGAAGACCTTGTTGGCCCTGTCTCAGGGTCAAGATGCGGCAGAATTGTATTGTCAGAAATTTAGAAAATAGTCTGTGCTGACTAAATGGAATGAGGATGCTTTGGCGGCAATTTTCAGAAAGGGTCTTTCTGAATCTGTTAAAGATGTTATGGTGGGGTTTCCCACGCCTGTTGGTCTGAGTGATTCTATGTCTCTGGCCATTCAGATTGATCGGCGCTTGCGGGAGCGCAGAACTGTGCGCGCTGTGGCGTTGTCCTCAGAGCAGATGCCTGAGCCTATGCAGTGTGATAGGATTCTGTCTAGAACGGAACGACAAGGATTCAGACGTCAGAATAGGTTGTGTTTTTATTGTGGCGATGCTTCTCATGTCATTTCAGTCTGCCCAAAGCATACAAAGAGAATCGCTAGTTCAGTTACCATCGGAACTGTACAACCTAAATTTCTGTTATCTGTGACCTTGATCTGCTCATTGTCGTCATTTTCTGTCATGGCGTTTGTGGATTCAGGCGCCGCTTTGAACTTAATGGACTTTGAATTTGCCAGGCGTTGTGGTTTCCCCTTGCAGTCTTTGCAGAACCCTATTCCTTTAAGGGGCAATGATGCTACACCTTCGGCTAAAAATAAACCCCAGTTTTGGACACAGGTGACCATGTGCATGGCGCCAGCCCATCAGGAAGATTGTCGTTTTCTGGTGTTGCATAATTTGCATGATAATATTGTGCTGGGTTTTCCATGGTTGCAGATACATAATCCTGTGTTGGATTGGAAGTCTATGTCTGTGACTAGTTGGGGTTGTTAGGGGGTTCATAATGACGTTCCTGTGATGTCAATCTCCTCTTCCTCCTCTTCTGTAGTTCCAGAGTTTTTGTCTGATTTTCAGGATGTATTCGATGAGCCCAAGTCCAGTTCCCTTCCACCGCATAGGGACTGTGATTGTGCTATTGACTTGATTCCAGGCTGTAAGTTTCCTAAGGGCCGACTTTTCAACCTGTCTGTGCCTGAACATACTGCTATGCGGAGTTATGTTAAGGAGTCTTTGGAGAAAGGGCATATTCGGCCATCTTCTTCACCGTTGGGAGCGGGATTTTTTTTTGTTGCTAAGAAGGATGGCTCCTTGAGACCCTGTATTGATTATCGCCTCTTGAATAAGATCACGGTCAAGTTTCAATACCCTTTACCTTTGCTTTCCGATTTGTTTGCCAGGATTAAGGGGGCTAGTTGGTTTACTAAAATTGACCTTCGGGGGGCATATAATCTTGTTCGTATTAAGCAGGGTGACGAATGGAAAACTGTGTTTAATACGCCCGAAGGCCATTTTGAATACCTTGTGATGCCATTCGGGCTCTCTAATGCTCCATCTGTTTTTCAGTCCTTCATGCATGATATCTTCCGGAATTATCTTGATAAATTCATGATTGTATATTTGGATGACATCTTAATTTTTTCCGATGATTGGGAGTCTCATGTGAAACAGGTCAGGATGGTATTTCAGATCCTTCGTGATAATGCTTTGTTTGTGAAGGGGTCTAAGTGTCTCTTTGGAGTGCAGAAGGTTTCTTTTTTGGGCTTCATTTTTTCTCCCTCATCTATAGAGATGGATCCGGTTAAGGTTCAGGCCATTCATGATTGGATTCAGCCCACATCCGTGAAGAGCCTTCTGAAATTTTTGGGCTTTGCTAATTTTTATCGCCGTTTTATTGCTAACTTCTCCAGTGTGGTTAAACACCTGACCGATTTGACGAAGAAAGGCGCTGATGTAACGAATTGGTCCTCTGTGGCTGCCTCTGCCTTTCAGGAGCTTAAACGCCGATTTACTTCTGCCCCGGTGTTGCGTCAGCCAGATGTTTCTCTTCCGTTTCAGGTTGAGGTTGACACTTCTGAGATTGGGGCAGGGGCCGTTTTGTCTCAGAGGAATTCTGATGGTTCCTTGATGAAACCGTGTGCCTTCTTTTCCCGTAAGTTTTCGCCTGCTGAACGCAATTATGATTTTGGCAATCGGGAGTTGTTGGCTATGAAGTGGGCGTTTGAGGAATGGTGACATTGGCTTGAGGGAGCCAAGCACCGTATTGTGGTCTTGACCGATCATAAAAATCTGATTTACCTCGAATCTGCCAAACGGCTGAATCCTAGACAGGCTCGATGGTCCCTGTTTTTCTCCCGTTTTGATTTCATGGTCTCGTATCTTCCAGGTTCTAAGAATATTAAGGCTGATGCCCTCTCTAGGAGTTTTTTGCCTGATTCTCCTGAGGTACTTGAGCCGGTCGGCATTCTGAAGGAAGGGGTGGTCCTTTCTGCCATTTCCCCTGATTTGCGACGGGTTCTGCAGGAATTTCAGGCTGACAAACCTGACCGCTGTCCAGTGGGGAAACTGTTTGTTCCTGATAGATGGACTAGTAGAGTGATTTCTGAGGTTCATTGTTCTGTGTTGGCTGGCCCTCCTGGTATTTTTGGTACCAGAGATTTGGTTGGTAGGTCCTTTTGGTGGCCTTCTTTGTCGCGTGAAGTGCGTTCTTTTGTGCAGTCCTGTGGGACTTGTGCGCGGGCCAAGCCTTGTTGTTCCTGTGCTAGTGGGTTGCTTTTGCCTTTGCCGGTCCCTGAGAGGCCCTGGACGCATATTTCTATGGATTTTATTTCGGATCTTCCGGTTTCCCAGAGGATGTCGGTTATCTGGGTGGTTTGTGACCGGTTTTCTAAGATGGTTCATTTGGTGCCTTTGCCTAAATTGCCTTCCTCTTCTGATTTGGTTCCGTTGTTTTTTCAGCATGTGGTTCGTTTGCATGGTATTCCGGAGAATATTGTGTCCGACAGAGGTTCCCAGTTTGTTTCTAGGTTTTGGCGGGCCTTTTGTGCTAGGCTGGGCATTGATTTGTCTTTTTCTTCCGCATTTCATCCTCAGACAAATGGCCAGACCGAGCAAACTAATCAGACTTTGGAAACTTATTTGAGATGCTTTGTGTCTGCTGATCAGGATGATTGGGTGGCTTTCTTGCCATTGGCCGAGTTTGCCCTTAATAATCGGGCTAGTTCGGCTACCTTGGTTTCGCCCTTCTTTTGTAATTTTGTTTTTCATCCTCGTTTTTCTTCGGGGCAAGTTGAACCCTCTGATTGTCCTGGTGTGGATTCTGTGGTTGATAGGTTGCAGCAGATTTGGGCTCATGTGGTGGACAATTTTGTGTTGTCTCAGGAGGAGGCTCAGCGTTTTGCTAACCGTTGTCGGTGTGTTGGTTCCCGGATTCGGGTTGGGGATTTGGTCTGGTTGTCTTCCCATCATGTTCCTATGAAGGTTTCTTCCCCTAAGTTTAAGCCTCGGTTTATTGGTCCTTATAGGATTTCTGAGATTATCAATCCGGTGTCTTTTCGTTTGGCCCTTCCGGCCTCTTTTGCCATCCATAATGTTTTCCATAGATCTTTATTGCGGAAATATGTGGTGCCCGTTGTTCCCTCTGTTGATCCTCCTGCTCCTGTGTTGGTTGATGGGGAGTTGGAGTATGTGGTTGAGAAGATTTTGGATTCTCGCTTTTCGAGGCGGAGGCTTCAGGACCTTGTCAAATGGAAGGGTTATGGCCAGGAGGATAATTCTTGGGTTTTTGCCTCTGATGTCCATGCTGCTGATTTGGTCCGTGCCTTTCATCTGGCTCGTCCTGATCGGGGTGGGGGCTCTGGTGAGGGTTCGGTGACCCCTCTTCAAGGGGGGGTACTGTTGTGAATTCTGCTCTTGGGCTCCCTCCGGTGGTTGTTGGTGGTAGTGCAGTTGTCTTGGGGTTGTAATCCAGGGCAGGTGTTTCTGCTGATTGCAGCTCTACTAGGTATTTAGGTTTGCAGGATCCATGAGTCCTTGCCAGTTGTCCATTGTTATTGGAGGGATTGCATCTCTCTCTGGTTCCTCATGCCCTGCTGCCAATTCAGCTAAGATAAGTGTCTGGTTTTGTGTCTCTGTGCACACATGCAGTGTGCTTTGCAATTCAGTGCAATTCATTGTGTTTTTGTCCAGCTTAGACTTT
This sequence comes from Ranitomeya variabilis, assembly GCF_051348905.1. Lineage (NCBI taxonomy): Eukaryota > Metazoa > Chordata > Amphibia > Anura > Dendrobatidae > Ranitomeya > Ranitomeya variabilis. Next base: position 880,525,041 of record NC_135233.1, read on the forward strand.
GTTTGGATTTTTCAGTCATGCTGGATTCTCAGGAGATGCAGATATACTTTCTATGTCTTTAGTTACATGTAGAATATTTGTATTATCTGCTGTGGATATTTTTAGGATTTTAATACTGACCGCTTAGAATTCTGTCCTATCTTTTTCTATTTAGCTAGAAGTGCCTCTTTTGCTAAATCCTGTTTTTCTGCCTGCGTGTGTCTTTCCTCTTATACTCACAGTCAATATTTGTGGGGGGCTGCCTATCCTTTGGGGTTCTGCTCTGAGGCAAGATAGAATTCCCATTTCCATCTATAGGGGTATTTAGTCCTCCGGCTGTGTCGAGGTGTCTAGGACGTGTTAGGTACATCCCACGGCTACTTCTAGTTGCGGTGTTAGTTTAGGGTTTGCGGTCAGTACAGGTACCACCTACTCCTGAGAAAGTCTCTCATGCGGCTCCAAGGTCACCGGATCATAACACCTGACATCACGAATGCATTACTAGAAAACGCCAGTGATTGTCTTACCGCTGTCTCCAACATCATGTTCTCCCTCTATCTGAAACTGGAGCTGTTACAAACTGAACTCCTTGTGTTTCCTCCCTCTACTAACCTACCTATGCCCGACTTTGCCATTTCCGTGTGTGGTTCTACCATTACTCCCCAGCATCATGCCCGCTGTCTTGGGGTCATACTTGATTCAGAGCTTTCATTCACCCCCCCCCCCCCCCACATCTGATCACTAGCTCACTCTCATTTTCTGCACCTCAAAAACATTTCTGGAATTCGCCCTTTTCTTAAATTTGACTCTGCAAAAACTCTTACTGTTGCTCTTATTCATTATCGTCTGGACTATTGTAACTCTCTACTAATCGGTCTCCCTCTAACCAAACTGTCTTGAATGCTGCAGCCAGGATCATATTCCTCACTAACCATTACACCGATGTCTCTACCTTGTGCCAGTCATTGCACCGGTTACCCATCCATTCCAGAATTCAATATAAACTTATTACTCTCACCAAAAAAGCACTCCACAGTTCAGCACCACCTTACATCTCCTCCCTTGTCTCAGTCTACCACCCTACCCATGCCCTCCATTCTGCAAATGACCTGAGGTTAACATCTTCAATAATCAGAACCTCCCACTCCCATCTCCAAGACTTTTCACGTGCTTCAACAATTTTTTGGAATGCACTACGCATGATAATTTGATTAATCCCCAATATGCACAGTTTTAAGCGTGCCCTAAAAAGGCATTTCTTCAGACTGACCTACCACCTCAACACATTAACCTCTTAATCTCGTATGACGTATTATCCCATCGAGGTGGGGTGGGACCGTATGACAAAAGATGGGATAGTACGTCATATGCGATCGGTCGCGCTCACGGGGGAGCGCAGCCGATTGCGGCCGGGTGTCAGCTGGCTATCGCAGCTGACATCCGGCACTATGTGCCAGGAGCGGTCACGGAGCGCCCCTGGCCCATTAACCCCCGGAACACTGCGATCAAACATGATCGCAGCGTTTCGGCGGTACAGGGAAGCATTGCGCAGGGAGGGGGCTCCCTGCGTGCTTCCCTGAGACCCTCGGTTTAAGGCAATGTGCTCACCTTGTACCGAGTGTATCCTCCCTGCAGGCCCCAGATCCAAAATGGCCACAGGGCTACATCCGGGTCCTGCAGGGAGGTGGCTTACCAACGCCTGCTTAGAGCAAGCGCTGGTAAGCCTCCAGCCCTGCATGTCAGATCGCTGATCTGACACAGTGCTCTGCAAAGTGTCAGATCAGCGATCTTACCCTATAACATGATGCCCCCCTCGGGGCAATGTTATAAAGTAAAAAAATATATATTCACATGTGTGGAAAAAAAAAAAAAGAATTCCTAAAGAAAGAAAAAAAATATTGTTCCCATAAATACATTTCTTTATCTAAATAATAATAAAAAAAGTACACATATTTAATATCGCCACGTCCGTAACAACCCCACCTATAAAACTGTCCCGCAAGTTAACCCCTTCAGTGAACGCTGCGTCATGAAAGTCGGTGCCTTCCCGACCTGTGACGCAGCGTATGCGTCATGGAGGGATCGCGCTCCTGCAGATCGGGTGAAAGGGTTAACTCCAATTTCACCCGATCTCCAGGAACAGGGGGAGTGGTGCTTCAGCCCAGGGGGGGTGGCTTCACCCCCCCCGTGGCTACGATCGCTCTGATTGGCTGTTGAAAGTGAAACTGCCAATCAGAGCGATTTGTAATATTTCACCCAAAAAAACGGTGAAATATTACAATCCAGCCATGGCCGATGCTGCAATATCATCGGCCATGGCTGGAAAACCTAATCTGCCCCCACCTCACCCCACCGATCGCCCCCCCAGTGCTCCGGTGCACGGTCCGCCCCCCTAATTCGTTCTGTCCTCTCCTCCGTCCTCCTGTCCGCTGCCCCCGTGCTCCGGTGCCCCCTCCTTGTGCTCCGGTCCCCCCCCTGTGCTCCGGTTCCCCCCCCCGTGATCCGATCACCCCCCCTTCATACTTACCGGGCCTCCCGATGTCCGTCCGGCTTCTCCATGGGCGCCGCCATCTTCCAATATGGCGGGCGCATGCGCACTGCGCCCGCAGAGTCTTCCGGTCTGGCAGATTCATTTCAGAAGTATTTTGATCACTGCGATATAGCCTATCGCAGTGATCAAAATGAAAAAAAAAGTAAATGACCCCCCTTTATCACCCCCATAGGGACAATAATAAAAACAAATAAAATATATATTTTTTTTTTCTGCTAGGGTTAGGGTTAGAACTAGGGTTAGAATTAGGGTTAGAATTAGGGGTAGGGTTAGGGTTAGGGGTAGGGTTAGGGCATGTGCACACAGTGCGGATTTGGCTGCGAATCCGCAGCGGATCAGCCGCGGATCCGCAGCGGATCCGCCGCGGATCCGCAGCGGATCCGCAGCGGATTGGCCGCGGATCCGCAGCGGATTGGCTGCTGCGAATTCGTAGCAGTTTTCCATCAGGTTTACAGTACCATGTACACCTATGGAAAACCAAATCCGCTGTGCCCATGGTGCGGAAAATACCGTGCGGAAACGCTGTGTATTTTCCGCAGCATGTCAATTTTGTGCGGATTCCGCAGCGTTTTACACCTGTTCCTCAATAGGAATCCGCAGGTGAAATCCGCACAAAAAAACACTGGAAATCCGCTGTAAATCCGTAGGTAAAACGCAGTGCCTTTTACCTGCGGATTTTTCAAAAATGGTGCGGAAAAATCTCACACGAATCCGCAAAGTGGGCACATAGCCTTAGGGTTAGGGTTGGAATTAGAGTTAGGGTACCGTCTCACAGTGGCACTTTTGTCGCTACGACAGTACGATCCGTGACGTTCCAGCGATATCCATACAATATCGCTGTGTCTGACACGCAGCAGCGATCAGGGACCCTGCTGAGAATCGTACGTCGTAGCAGATCGTTTGGAACTTTCTTTCGTCGCTGGATCTCCCGCTGTCATCGCTGGATCGTTGTGTGTGACAGCTATCCAGCGATGCGTTCACTTGTAACCAGGGTAAACATCGGGTTACTAAGCGCAGGGCCGCGCTTAGTAACTCGATGTTTACCGTGGTTACCAGCGTAAAAGTAAAAAAAAACAAAAAACGTACATACTCACATGTCGGTGTCCTTCAGGTCCCTTGCCGTCTGCTTCCCACTCTGACTGTCTGCCGGCCGGCAAGTGAGAGCAGAGCGCAGCGGTGACGTCACCGCTGTGCTGTGCTCTCACTGTACGGCGGCGCTCAGTCAGAGCGGGAAGCAGACGGCAAGGGACCTGAAGGACACCAAAATGTGAGTATGTACGGTTTTTTTTTTTACTTTTACGCTGGTAACCACGGTAAACATCGGGTTACTAAGCGCGGCCCTGCGCTTAGTAACCCGATGTTTACCCTGGTTACCCGGGACCATGGCATCGTTGGTCGCTGGAGAGCGGTCTGTGTGACAGCTCCCCAGCGACCACACAATGACTTTCCAACGATCACGGCCAGGTCGTATCGCTGGTCGTGATCGTTGGTAAATCGTTATGTGAGACGGTACCCTTAGGGTTGGAATTAGGGCTAGGGTTGGAAATAGGGTTAAGATTAGGCTTGTGGTTAAGGTTAAGGATAGGGTTAGGGTTGTGTTGGGGTTACAGTTGTGGGTAGGGTTGGGATTAGGGTTAGGATTAGGGTTGGATTTAGGGTTACGGGTGTGTTGGGGTTAGGGTTGTGGTTAGGGGTGTGTTGGGGTTAGGGTTGTGATTAGGGTTATGGCTACAGTTGGGATTAGGGTTAGGGGTGTGTTGGGGTTAGTGTTGAAGTTAGAATTGAGGGGTTTCCACTGTTTAGGCACATCAGGGGTCTCCAAACGCAACATGGCGCCACCAATGATTCCAGCCAATCTTGCGTTCAAAAAGTCAAATGGTGCGCCCTCCCTTCCAAGCCCCAACGTGCGCCCAAACAGTGGTTTACCCCCACATATGGGATACCAGCGTACTCAGGACAAACTGGGCAACAACTATTGGGGTCCAATTTCTCCTGTTACCCTTGCAAAAATAAAAAATTACTTGCTAAAACATAATTTTGAGGAAAGAACAATTATTTTTTATTTTCACGGCTCTACGTTATAAACTTATGTGAAACACTTGGGGGTTGAAAGTGCTCACCACACATCTAGATAAGATCCTTTTGGGGTCTAGTTTCCAAAATGGGGTCACTTGTGGGGTTTTTCTACTGTTTAGGCACATCAGGGGCTCTGCAAATGCAACGTGACGCCCGCAGACCATTCCATCAAAGTCTGCATTTAAAATGTCACTACTTCCCTTCCGAGCCCTGACGTGCGCCCAAACAGTGGTTTACCCCCACATATGGGGTACCAGTGTACTCACAACAAACTGGGCAACAAATATTGGGGTCCAATTTCTCCTGTTACCCTTGTGAAAATAAACAATTGCTTGCTAAAACATCTTTTTTGAGGAAAGAAAAATGATTTTTTATTTTCACGGCTCTGCGTTGTAAACTTCTGTGAAGCACTTGGGGGTTGAACGTGCTCACCACACATCTAGATAAGTTCCTTGGGGGGTCTAGTTTCCAAAATGAGGTCACTTGTGGGGGGTTTCTACTGTTTAGGCACATCAGGGGCTCTGCAAACATAACATGATTCCCGCAGACCATTCCATCAAAGTCTGCATTCCAAATCGTCACTACTTCCCTTCCGAGCCCCGCCATGTGCCCAAACAGTGGTTTACCCCCACATATGGGGTATCAGCGTACTCAGGAGAAACTGGACAACAACTTTTGGGTCAAATTTTTCCTGTTACCCTTGGGAAAATTAAAAAATTCTGGGCTAAAAAAATGTTTTTGAGGAAAGAAAACACATTTTTTATTTTCACGTCTCTGCGTTATAAACTTCTGTGAAGCACTTGGGGGTTCAAAGTGCTCACCACACATCTAGATAAGTTCCCTTGGGGGTCTAGTTTCCAAAGTGGGGTCAATTGTGGGGAGTTCCTACTGTTTAGGCACATCAGGGGCTCTGCAAACGCAACGTGACGCCCACAGAGAATTCCATTAAAGTCTGCATTTCAAAACGTCACTACTTCCCTTCCGCTCCCCGACATGTGCCAAAACAGTGGTCTACCCCCACATATGGGGTATCAGCGTACTCAGGAGAAACTGCACAACGACTTTTGGGGTCCAATTTCTCCTGTTACCCTTGGGAAAATAAAAAATTGTGGGTTAAAAAATAATTTTTGAGGAAAGAAAAATAATTTTATATTTTCATGGCTCTGCGTTATAAACTTCTGTGAAGCACTTGAGGGTTCAAAGTGCTCACCACACATCTAGATTAGTTCCTTGGGAGGTCTAGTTTCCAAAATGGGGTCACTTGTGTGGGAGCTCCAATGTTTAGGCACACAGGGGCTCTCCAAACGCGACATGGTGTCCGCTAATGATTGGAGCTAATTTTCCATTCAAAAAGCCAAATGGCGTGCCTTCCCTTCCGAGCCCTGCCGTGCGCCCAAACAGTGGTTTACCCCCACATATGGGGTATCATCGTACTCAGGACAAACTGGACAACAATATTTGGGGTCCAATTTCTCCTATTATCCTTGGGAAGATAAAAAACTCCGGGCTAAAAATCATTTTTGAGGAAAGAAAAATATTTTTTTATTTTCATGGCTCTGCGTTATAAACTTCTGTGAAGCACCTGGGGGTTTTAAGTGCTCACTATACATCTAGATTAGTTCCTTGGGGGGGTCTAGTTTCCAAAATGGGGTCACTTGTAGGGGAGCTCTAATGTTTAGGCACACAGGGGCTCTCCGAACGCAACATGGTGTCCACTAACGATTGGAGCTAATTTTCCATTGAAAAAGTCAAATGGCGCGCCTTCCCTTCCAAGCCTTGCCGTGCACCCAAACAGTGGTTTACCCCCACATATGAGGTATCGGCGTACTCAAGAGAAATTGCCCAACAAATTTTAGGATCCATTTTATCCTGTTGCCCATGTGAAAATGAAAAAATTGAGGCTAAATAATTTTTTTGGTGAAAAAAAAGTACTTTTTCATTTTTTACGGATCAATTTGTGAAGCACCTGAGAGTTTAAAGTGCTCACTATGCATCTAGATAAGTTCCTTGGGGGGTCTAGTTTCCAAAATGGGGTCACATGTGGGGGAGCTTCAATGTTTAGGCACACAGGGTCTCTCCAAACGCGACATGGTGTCCGCTAACGATGGAGATAATTTTTCATTCAAAAAGTCAAATGGCGCGCCTTCCCTTCCGAGCCTTGCCGTGCACCCAAACAGTGGTTTACCCCCACATATGAGGTATCGGCGTACTCAGGAGAAATTGCCCAACAAATTTTAGGATCCATTTTATCCTGTTGCCCATGTGAAAATGAAACAATTGAGGCTAAAAAATTTTTTTGTGAAAAAAAAGTACTTTTTCATTTTTACGGATCAATTTGTGAAGCACCTGGGGGATTAAAGTGCTCACTATGCATCTAGATAAGTTCCTTGGGGCGTCTAGTTTCCAAAATGGGGTCACTTGTGGGGGAGCTCCAATGTTTAGGCACACGGGGGCTCTCCAAACGCGACATGGTGTCCGCTAAAGATTGGAGCCAATTTTTCATTGAAAAAGTCAAATGGCGCTCCTTCGCTTCCGAGCCCTGCCGTGCCCACAAACAGTGGTTTACCCCCACATATGAGGTATCAACGTACTCAGGACAAATTGGACAACAACGTCCATGGTCCAGTTTCTCCTTTTACCCTTGGGAAAATAAAAAAATTGTTGCTAAAAGATCATTTTTGTGACTAAAAAGTTAAATGTTCACTTTTTCCTTCCATGTTGCTTCTGCTGTTGTGAAACACCTGAAGGGTTAATAAACTTCTTGAATGTGGTTTTGAGCACCTTGAGGGGTGCAGTTTTTAGAATGGTGTCACTTTTGGGTATTTTCAGCCATATAGAACCCTCAAACTGACTTCAAATGTGAGGTGGTCCCTAAAAAAAATGGTTTTGTAAATTTTGTTGTAAAAATGAGAAATCACTGGTCAAATTTTAACCCTTATAACTTCCTAGCAAAAAAAAAATTTATTTCCAAAATTGTGCTGATGTAAAGTAGACATGTGGGAAATGTTATTTATTAACTATTTTGTGTCACATAACTCTCTGGTTTAACAGAATAAAAATTCAAAATGTGAAAATTGCGAAATTTTCAAAATTTTCGCCAAATTTCCATTTTTTTCACAAATAAACTCAGAAATTATCGACCTAAATTTACCACTAACATGAAGCCCAATATGTCACGAAAAAACAGTCTCAGAACCGCAAGGATCCGTTGAAGCGTTCCTGAGTTATTACCTCATAAAGGGACACTGGTCAGAATTGCAAAAAATGGCAAGGTCATTAAGGCCAAAATAGGCTGGGTCATGAAGGGGTTAAAAAGATAGATATAAATAACCATGGTACCGCTGAAAACGTCATCTTGTCCTGCAAAAAACGACGCCCCCCCTAAAAGAAATTCATGAATTGCTGGTTTTTGGTCATTCTGCCTCACAAAAATCGGAATAAAAAGCGATCAAAATATGTCACATGTCCGAAAATGTTACCAATGAAAACGTCAACTTGTCCTGCAAAAAACAAGACCTCACATGACTCTGTGGACCAAAATATGGAAAAATATAGCTCTCAAAACTTGGAGATGCAAAAACTATTTTTTGCAATAAAAAGCGTCTTTTAGTGTCTGACGGCTGTCACTCATAAAAATCCGCTAAAAAAATCGCTATAAATAGTAAATCAAACCCCCCTTCATCACCCCCTTAGTTAGGGAAAAATAATAAAATTAAAAAAAGTATTTATTTCCATTTTCCCATTAGGGTTAGGGCTAGGGTTAGGGCTAGGGTATGGGCTAGGGTTAGGGTTAGGGTATGGGCTAGGGTTAGGGCTAGGGCTAGGGCTAGGGTTAGGGCTAGGGTTAGGGTTAGGGGTAGGGTTAAGGCTAGGGTTAGGGCTAGGGTTAGGGTTCAGGCTAGGGTTAGGGCTAGGGTTAGGTTTAGGGGTAGGGTTAGGGTTAGGACTGGGGTTAGGGCTAGGGTTAGGGCTAGGGTTGGGGCTAGGGTTAGGGTTGGGGCTAGTGTTAGGTTTGGGGCTAGGGTTAGGGTTTCAGTTAGAATTGGGGGTTTCCACTGTTTAGGCACATCAGGGGCTCTCTAAACGTGACATGGCGTCTGATCTCAATTCCAGCCAATTCTGCGTTGAAAAAGTAAAACGGTTTTCCTTCCCTGCCTAGCTCTCCCGTGCACCCAAACAGAGGTTTACTCCAACATATGGGGTATCAGCGTACTCAGGGCAAATTGGACAACAACTTTTGTGGTCCAACTTCTCTTGTTACCCTTGGGAAAATAAAAATTTGGGGGGCTAAAAAACCATTTTTGTGGGAAAAAATGATTTTTTATTTTCACGGCTCTGCGTTATAAACTATAGTGAAACACTTGGGGGTTCAAAGCTCTCGCAACACATCTAGATAAGTTCCTTAGGGGGTCTACTTTCCAAAATTGTGTCACTTTTGGGAGGTTTCAATGTTTAGGCACATCAGTGGCTCTCCAAACGCAACATGGCGTCCCGTCTCAATTCCAGTCAATTTTGCATTGAAAAGTCAAACGGCGCTCCTTCCCTTCCGAGCCCTGCCATGTGCCCAAACAGTGGTTTACCCCCACATATCAGGTATCAGCGTACTCAGGACAAATTGCACAACAACTTTTGGGGTCCGATTTCTTCTCTTACCCTTGGGAAAATAAAAAATTGGGGGCGAAAATATCATTTTTGTGAAAAAATATGATTTTTTATTTTTACGGCTCAGCATTATAAACTTCTGTGAAGTACTTGGTGGGTCAAAGTGCTCACCACACATCTAGATAAGTTCCTTAGGGGGTCTACTTTCCAAAATGGTGTCACTTGTGGGAGGTTTCAATGTTTAGGCACATCAGGGGCTCTCCAAATGCAACATGGCATCCCATCTCAATTCCAGTCAATTTTGCATTGAAAAGTCAAATAGCACTCCTTTCCTACCGAGCTCTGCCATGCGCCCAAACAGTGGTTTACCCCCACATAAGGGGTATCGTCGTACTCAGGACAAATTGTACAACAACTTTTGGAGTCCATTTTCTCCTGTTACCCTTAGTAAAATAAAACAAATTGGAGCTGAATAAATTTTGTGTTAAATGTTCATTTTTATTTAAACATTCCAAAAATTCCTGTGAAACACCTTAAGGGTTAATAAACTTCTGGAATGTGGTTTTGAGCACCTTGAGGGGTTCAGTTTTTAGAATGGTCTCACACGTGGTTATTTTCTATCATATAGACCCCTTAAAATGACTTCAAATGAGATGTGGTCCCTTATAAAAAATGGTGTTGTAAAAATGTGAAATTGCTGGTCAACTTTTAACCCTTATAACGCCCTAACAAAAAAAAATTTTGGTTCCAAAATTGTGCTGATGTAAAGTAGACATGTGGGAAATGTTACTTGTTAAGTATTTTGTGTGACATATCTCTGTGATTTAAGGGCATAAAAATTCAAAGTTGGAAAATTGCGAAATTGTCAAAATTTTCTGTTTTTTTCACAAATAAACGCAAGTCTTATCGAAGAAATGTTAGCACTATCATGAAGTACAATATGTCATGAGAAAACAATCATCAAGATCTGTTGAAGCGTTCCAGAGTTATAACCTCTTAAAGGGACAGTGGTCAGAATTGTAAAAATTGGCCCGATCATTAACGTGCAAACCACCCTTGGGGCTTAAGGGGTTAATCTAACTATCCCTGTGTTGCCCATTCAAAATTTTTACCATAACCTGGTTCCTTGTATCATGTTCTCACATGCTTTACGCATTTAATTTTTTGTGTAAAAATGAGATTTAAAAAAAGGATTTACATTGTCACCTATGCTAACTAGGGCTTTGACTAGTCAATGGGCCACCAATTGCCCCAGACTAGTAAGCCTCCTTTCCATGTTATCATGTGGGCATGATAACATAATTTGTAATGTCAGCTCACGCTTTGTAAAGCTCTGTGGAATATATTGGGGCTATATAAATAAAGATTATTATATCATTATGCAAATATGCACATGCGCGACGCACAATTCGGCAGCGTCACTGCACCTCTGCTGCTGGGTGTACTCTTCCCAGCTTCAGAGGTGCACGGCGCATGACCGGAAGCTGTATGTATGGTTCTTCAGCTTCAAAGGCGCCGTGCGCATGACAGGATTTTCAGAAGATGCAGAGGTGCAGTTGTAAGGAGGAAGACCGGGTACCTGTGTAATGCTGGGTCCGGAACTTTTGAGCCTGCATCCAGTGTTGCCGGGGGGAAAGAATGGGGAACCAGACAGGGTCCATGACCTGGTGAGAGGGGGTGTGGTGAGATGGGGCAGAGAACACGAAGCGTGTGAAAAGAGCAGAGTTTCCCACTGGCAGAGAGAGGAAGCAGTGGTGTACCGTGCTCCGCAGAGAGAGAGTGCAAAGCCGCTCTCTGGCACAGGTTACGTGAAGGCCCCCGAGAGTCAGTGAGCGCGCAGAGTGTCGGGCGCTCAGCCAGACAGTGTGCGGTGCTCGCATTGAGAAGCGAGTGCCAGGTGCAGGATCATGAGGTTTGTTCCCCATCCTTGGCAGGCGTGCAGCGGAGCACGCACTGGGCAGAGACTTCTACGCCACTTCCCACCTCGGCATTCAAGATTGATGGACTAGGGACTCAATGGTCAAAAAAGGTGACTGCCCGTTGCCGCCAGAAGCTGGACCGTTTGTTGGCAGGTTGCGCCTTAAGACAGCCGTGCCGGCCGCTGCCTGTATTACAACTCCCATCGGACTGCATGCGGATAAGAAAAGAGAAGTCACAATAAGTGAAGTTTAATCATAAGACTGTTGTGTTATACTGTAATTCTACTGTTAATTATCTGTTATCTCCCTGTGAGGAGTTTGCTGTTGTTATAAATTAAACTGCACTGTGTTAGACCTTGTTCTGCATTCCCTGCGTTACTGCATCCGTTCACCTGCTTACACAGGTGATGCTGCTTAAATGTCATATTTCTCGATGATGACAGCTCCTGCAAATTATGTTATCACACCCACAGGGATGTGATAACATGGTAAGAGGGCTGACTAATCTGGGGCAACTAAAGCCCCATCGACTAGTCAAAGCCCTAATTAGCATAGGAAATAGGGACAATTAAAATGCTTTTTTGAAACTTCATTTTTACAGAAAAACGATATACAGGAAAGGTTAGGCAGAGAAATTTCCCATAAATAAGTGAATGCTGCTGGGTTGGAGGGCATGGGGGACCGGACAGGTTCCATTTAATTAATAATGTCCCTTTGATTTGTCTGTACAGATTCTATGCTGTCCCAGCATTTCTAATGTAACAGATGACAAGCAAACCCTGAATAGATGCTCTTACTCCTTTCCATCTACCCACTATTTTTTTGTTAACCTCTTTAATATAACTCATCAAAAAGAAAGGTGCAGGTGGACGAAAGACTGCACAGGGTTTATTTGATGTCTGTTATCATGGAAACGTGCAGCGCCCCAGAGTCCTGGTCGTTGCAGTACTGTTGCTCCGCCACTAAGGGGGGCTATGGTACGTCTGATGGCACTGAAGGAGTTCATCTGACCAGGTATCACAGACACCAATACATTTCACAGTCTGGCCTCCAGGGGGAGCTAAGGGTTCTATTTATTAGGCCACTCCTCACAATCTGGTAAAACTGGGGGTTAGGCAGGAAGTGAGAAGAGAAAGCTGACTGGGTTGGAACCAGGCAACACCTTGTGGCAGAGGGTGTTGTAGGGGAAGATTCAGAGGGGTCCCTGTCAGGGGTGGGATCCTGACAGAGACCTAGCAACCAGAGAGAACGTTACGGGACCGTGCCTGCACGATATAGCGGCGGTACCCCAAGAAAGGACAAGAAGCGAGGTATATTGTGCTGAGTGAGAAACGAGATCAACGCAACAAGGAGAATACCAGTAGGAGTCGTGCTGTAAGACGAGGCAACATCCTATTGAGGCGCATAACCGGTGGCCAGAACGCCGAGGAAGTATAGAGCTCCAAGCCAAACTTCAAACCTACAAATTATAGAATTCACCGCACTCTCTTTAGATAAGTGTCAAAATTGTAATGGTTTATTCAACCTGAATTGAATTGGGAGCACAACAGAATATTACAGCATATGCGATTACAACGTTTCGGCTCGACCTGAGCCTTTATCACGTTATCGCTGTAAAGAAAAAATACATGAACAAAATAAATAAATAACATAGACCAGATGCTATAATGTCCGTAAATAAGCAATCCTAGATGAGGAAAAAGAAAACAAAACTGATCAAAAACATGTCCACCGATAGGGACATAGGAGGGTGTCCAAGGAGGTGAGGAAACAGGGGTTGGGAATCTGAGTGAGGTAGAGAAGGTCACGTGCATCCTGTAATAGGGATAGTAGAGTGAGATCAATCCAGATATATACTGATAGACATGTAAAGTTCTTACATCACATAAGTACATGGCATTGTAAAGTAAAGGATGATCCATGGAGGCATATATTGAAAAGCATGCATAGTGATGGTATCGCATAAGCATGGCCTGGCATTATCAAATTAGTTACAACACAACATAATAAGGCAAATAGCGCAGAGGTTTTACCTTTTTCCAATAGAGGATAGTATGTAGGGAGGGATAGGTCCCAGTGATGCAGCACAGATTCTGCAGAAAATAGTGAACAGGAGTTAGCCAGTGAAGAATGTTGGTGAAGCGCCCAATCATGATCTATCAGGTTACCTTATAGTAATGTACTGGTATGTACAGGTAGGTACACTAACTGAGGTTCCCCTATGGAGGGTATGGACCTATAGAGAGTAAATGATATGCGCTCAGTGTCTATCAGGGTGCCCGCAATATGGCATAATGGGAGAGACCCAGTGTACTGGCGATTACCTTATTAGTCCTTCTGTAGAGCGGCGCTCCAGCGCTGTGCTCTGTGTCAGCGTATATCAGGTGCATGGCTGGGACAGCGTGTGCTGGTTAAATCCCTGCCGAACCGGAAGTGGACGGCGCAAACCGGAAGTGACGGCGCAAACCGCTCTACAGAAGGACTAATAAGGTAATCGCCAGTACACTGGGTCTCTCCCATTATGCCATATTGCGGGCACCCTGATAGACACTGAGCGCATATCATTTACTCTCTATAGGTCCATACCCTCCATAGGGGAACCTCAGTTAGTGTACCTACCTGTACATACCAGTACATTACTATAAGGTAACCTGATAGATCATGATTGGGCGCTTCACCAACATTCTTCACTGGCTAACTCCTGTTCACTATTTTCTGCAGAATCTGTGCTGCATCACTGGGACCTATCCCTCCCTACATACTATCCTCTATTGGAAAAAGGTAAAACCTCTGCGCTATTTGCCTTATTATGTTGTGTTGTAACTAATTTGATAATGCCAGGCCATGCTTATGCGATACCATCACTATGCATGCTTTTCAATATATGCCTCCATGGATCATCCTTTACTTTACAATGCCATGTACTTATGTGATGTAAGAACTTTACATGTCTATCAGTATATATCTGGATTGATCTCACTCTACTATCCCTATTACAGGATGCACGTGACCTTCTCTACCTCACTCAGATTCCCAACCCCTGTTTCCTCACCTCCTTGGACACCCTCCTATGTCCCTATCGGTGGACATGTTTTTGATCAGTTTTGTTTTCTTTTTCCTCATCTAGGATTGCTTATTTACGGACATTATAGCATCTGGTCTATGTTATTTATTTATTTTGTTCATGTATTTTTTCTTTACAGCGATAACATGATAAAGGCTCAGGTCGAGCCGAAACGTTGTAATCGCATATGCTGTAATATTCTGTTGTGCTCCCAATTCAATTCAGGTTGAATAAACCATTACAATTTTGACACTTATCTAAAGAGAGTGCGGTGAATTCTATAATTTGCTATTTAGGACCTCTGGTCCATTACACCAGCACCTCGTCTCATTGGGCTGAGTGCACGCTAAACAACCTTCTCGCTATACTATTATATTGGCTGTTGCACCGGCCAGTCCTATTACATCCTTGCAACATTCTCATGTCTACCGACACGTTTGCATTTGATGTGGCCACAAGCTCAGATATACTGTCCCATGTGACAGGATCTAGCGAATTTCTCAGGACCCCAGTCCATGAACTGAGGACCAGGGATTTTGAAAAAGAAAGGCGTAGGTTAATTTCCTATGACCTTCACTGCACTACCCTAGCTGAATATTATAGGCAAAACAAAATACCCAGGGGTCTAAGGTGCAACTTACACCCCACTTTATTCTCGGACAATCCGGAATACTGTGAAAAATATAAGAGGATTCTTAACAAGTGCTCATTGGATATTATCATATTAACAATAGAGTTCCTTCAGAAAGCAATTACGGAGACCAAACAGAGTATTCAGAATATAGAGACACAGCTTTCATCCACTCTTTCCTCAACCGAATGGTCCACTTTGAAAACAAAGACAGAGAAAACCTTGGCAGAACACCAGAGGGTCCTACAGGAACGTAAAAGAGCCAAATTCCAACGCGACAACGAAGATTACGCTAGCAACAGGGTCTACAAATGGACCGACTCCTCTACCTCCACCTGGCGCCAATCACGCTACCCGCGCAGAGATGGATACTACAGTTCCGGCAGCGACTCTTCGACCAATTCCAGCCGTCGGCGTTTTTTATCCAAGGGACGGAGGGGAGGACATCACGAAGGAGACCCACAAGGAGAGCAAGGCAAAAGAATGACAACAAGATCACAGGTGAGACCACGAACCTAGTAATAAATATATCCGACCATCTTCTTTCCCCCACAGAATTCGCAGTACTTCAAAAGGGGCTCTCGTTTTGCCCTACACCTAATTGGGACGCTTTGCAATTGAAAAAAGATTTGGAGAATTTCTACCGGACGATTAGATTAAAGACTCACTTTTGCCTCAATACGGACAATTTACGTACCCCGATACTCACGAGGGGAGATGACACACCACCAGTGTTGTCAATCACCACCCTTGGACTCCGTAATCGAAGTAACTTTTGCCCTCCAAGGACCTACCACGCGGCTGAAACATTCATTTCTCTAGTGGATGGAGAAATTGATTCTCTTATACACCAGCAACGCCTTGGTCTTTTTCCTTTGCACTCTAATCTCTCTACCACTGAAAAACAGGCTCTGTCCTCTCTTCACAACAACAACTCAATTATAGTGAAACCGGCCGATAAGGGGGGAGCAATTGTAGTCATGAATCGTACACAATACATTGGGGAAATTAATCGCCAACTAGCAGATACCAACACCTACGGTATTATACCTAGGGACCCAGTGGCAGCCATTAGTCGCAAAATTAAAAGTGTCATCGACACATATCTGGCCAAACACACTATTGATCAGAAAACTGCGACTTTCTTGGTTAACCTCCATCCGATAACACCTGTATTTTACGTGCTACCCAAAATTCACAAATCCCTACTAAATCCCCCAGGTCGCCCTATTGTGGCCTCCACTGACTCAGTCCTGTCCCCTTTATCTATCTTTCTGGAGAAGATCTTGACACCCATGGTTAAAACCACCCAATCTTTTCTACTCGATACCGGTCATTTCCTAAAAATTATCAAACAACTGGGCACAGTACCACCCAATAGTACCCTGGTTACGCTTGATGTAAATAGTTTGTATACGGCAATCCAACATACAAAAGGGATTGAGGCCACTAAACACCTGTTACACCAATCTACAATTCCAGAGGATGCTGTTCAATTCTGTTTAGATCTACTCACCTTAGTACTATATGAGAACTACTTTCTATTCGAGGACACCTTCTATATCCAGAAGTGCGGGACCGCGATGGGCTCGAATGTTGCGCCAGCTTATGCAAATGCATTCATGAATGATTTCGAGACAACCCATGTGTTTACTAACGAACTCTTTTCACAACACGTGCTATGTTATCACCGCTACATTGATGACATTTTCCTTATCTGGACAGGCACCCCTGATACATTGTTAGACTTTCACTCCTATCTGAATTCCATCCTCCCAGAGCTCCAATTTTCCATCCACTACAACACCGATTCAGTACCCTTTCTAGATACCACAGTCATAAAGGATACCAATGGAGGTCTCTCCACAGATATGTATTGTAAACCCACCGACTGCAATAGCCTTCTACATTACACTAGTTGCCACCCGCGTTCACTGAAAAACAGCCTACCACGCTCACAACTCAACAGAGTAGCCCGCATTGTCTCTGACCCTGTCAAACTTAATGATAGACTGGACACCATGTCATCCAAATTTCAAGCACGATGCTACCCCTCTAGACTTCTTGCTGATGAGAAAGCACGCATTCTGTCACCTCCACCTCCTCGACCCCCGAGCAATACAAGTGAGAGGGTCCCATTTGTGCATGTGTTCCACCCGTTGGTTCCTAAAATCCATTCCATTATTAGGAGACACTGGCCACTTCTAGCCAAAGCCTATCCGGGTGTACCTTCTTTCAAAGAACCAGCTCTGATGTGCAATAAAAGACCACCCAATATTAAGGATCAACTCGTGAGAGCAGACATCGGTAGCCAGCGACCTACCATCACACAGAGATTACTAAGCACTCAGCGCAATGGCACCTTTCCGTGCCTTAATTGTGCAGCCTGTTCAAATGTCATTAAATCTGGCACTGTGACCCACCCTAGAACTGGCAAGTCTTATCCAATACGTGGCTTTCACACTTGTGATTCAAATTTTGTCGTATACTTAATTAAGTGTCCATGTGGTCTCCTGTACATAGGGGAAACTACTCAACACATAAAAGACAGAATTTCCAGCCACAAATCTACTATCAGATGCGGCAAAAACTGGTTGCCCTTACCAGATCATTTTACTAAATTCAAGCATTCTGTGGCACAGCTAAAATTCCAGGTAATTGAAAAGGTCCCCCGCCCCAGGAGAGGAGGAGACCACGTTAAACTTCTCAGAGCACGTGAAACCTTCTGGATTTACAAACTTGACACTCTGGCCCCTAAAGGGCTTACTAGAGAGATTGATTGGTTAATATAAGCCTTGTTAAATAACCTAACAGCTGTATTCTCTTTTACAGACTCGTTAAAATATTACCCCATAGGACCCGTAATTCTAATGTGGGTGAGTTGCCCCAGCCCCCTGATTTGTCCTATGCTGCCTTCAGTACTTTTATCTAATTTTATGATTTCATCCTCCCCTTTATATCCTGTGTGCATGTTCCTATTTACATTATAAAACATTTAGGCATATATTACAGGTACCTACAACCATTATCATAGCCTCTGCATTATCCCTTAGACACTATATGCTCCATGCAGCGCTCTGATCCTATTTATCAGCAGCGCTTAGTTACAAGGTTGCCATAACAAGACACCTGACATGCGCACTGAGGCCCCACACAGTAGCGCTATGTCACTTCCGGTTTGCGCCGTCCACTTCCGGTTCGGCAGGGATTTAACCAGCACACGCTGTCCCAGCCATGCACCTGATATACGCTGACACAGAGCACAGCGCGGGAGCGCCGCTCTACAGAAGGACTAATAAGGTAATCGCCAGTACACTGGGTCTCTCCCATTATGCCATATTGCGGGCACCCTGATAGACACTGAGCGCATATCATTTACTCTCTATAGGTCCATACCCTCCATAGGGGAACCTCAGTTAGTGTACCTACCTGTACATACCAGTACATTACTATAAGGTAACCTGATAGATCATGATTGGGCGCTTCACCAACATTCTTCACTGGCTAACTCCTGTTCACTATTTTCTGCAGAATCTGTGCTGCATCACTGGGACCTATCCCTCCCTACATACTATCCTCTATTGGAAAAAGGTAAAACCTCTGCGCTATTTGCCTTATTATGTTGTGTTGTAACTAATTTGATAATGCCAGGCCATGCTTATGCGATACCATCACTATGCATGCTTTTCAATATATGCCTCCATGGATCATCCTTTACTTTACAATGCCATGTACTTATGTGATGTAAGAACTTTACATGTCTATCAGTATATATCTGGATTGATCTCACTCTACTATCCCTATTACAGGATGCACGTGACCTTCTCTACCTCACTCAGATTCCCAACCCCTGTTTCCTCACCTCCTTGGACACCCTCCTATGTCCCTATCGGTGGACATGTTTTTGATCAGTTTTGTTTTCTTTTTCCTCATCTAGGATTGCTTATTTACGGACATTATAGCATCTGGTCTATGTTATTTATTTATTTTGTTCATGTATTTTTTCTTTACAGCGATAACGTGATAAAGGCTCAGGTCGAGCCGAAACGTTGTAATCGCATATGCTGTAATATTCTGTTGTGCTCCCAATTCAATTCAGGTTGAATAAACCATTACAATTTTGACACTTATCTAAAGAGAGTGCGGTGAATTCTATAATTTGCTATTTAGGACCTCTGGTCCATTACACCAGCACCTCGTCTCATTGGGCTGAGTGCACGCTAAACAACCTTCTCGCTAAACTTCAAACCTACGGCAGGACAGTCAGTTATAGGCGGGCTGTCTCACCCAATTGACCTAGGAAGACACAGGGGGGTAACAACAGGAGTGGGGTGACGCTAGAGTCCCGGAAGAGCTCCGAGCCTCCCCGTCATACGGGTGCGTCCTAACCATAAGATCTGGGGGACGTGGAAGAACATCAGAATCGAGTTGTGAGGGAACACGAGAAACAGACAAAACAGTTGTGAGGACTATCCCGTGGTGCTCAGCAGGGAAGGACTACAACACACTAGCGCTAGCAGGTAGGCACAGATTTCCACCTGCAAAGGGAGCTCTGGATGTGCCATCGGACCGACCAGGCTTGCGGAGCCCGGTTAACCGTATTCCGGATTGAGGACCCTGAAGCCTTCAGTAAAGAGGTAAAGAGACTGCAACCTGGTGTCCTCGTTATTTACTGCAACCTGCACCGCACCACCACAATATCAACACCACCATCCACACCTATTATTTGGGCGCCCCTCAGCAGGGTCACTTACCGGGCCTAGCCACCGTGACAATCCCAGAGCAGAGACTCAGAGGCCCGGTACCGGGTACCCCTCGGCCCTGCGACAGTGGGGGCGCTGCAAACTTGGCGTCACGAACAGGATCTACTTAAGCCTGAAGAATCAGGTCATGTGTGCCTTGGAACTGTGATTTATTATACGTGGACTGTGATTTATTGCAAGGACTGTGCATTGTCATTTACCGCCAAAATCCGCCATTACAGCGCTGAGGAGAGCGCAGGAGAAGAAGAGGGGCGTGGAGTGGGCGTAGACAAGCTGGAGAGCGCGAAAGACAATGGCCGCCCAGTCTAAATATTTCTGCACCGTGAGGACGTGTCCGTCAGCAGCCGAGATCCGCCTCCTGATTCTCAATGGTGGGCAGAGACAGAGAAAACGAAACCGCCCACGAAGGAGAGAGCGGGAAAAGGATCAGGAAGCGACCCACGTGGAGGACGCCATGGCCAGTAGCTCGGAACCCGAATGCGGGGTTGAAGCAGAAGTCTCCCCCAACTACCCGGACGAGCACCGCAGCCAATTCTCCACGGACAGCGCTGATCTCTTGCAGGCTGAGATGGGAGACTTGATTCACCAGCTCCTTCAGCTGAACGTGAAGGCCCAGGCTCCGCACCAGGTAGCGCCGGAAGGAAGTCCTCTGTCATCGGATCCTGTACCGCTACCGGAGTTGCTGCTGAGGCCCTCGCCGACACCCCCAGCGGAACCCGCCGCGGAGGAGGAGCCTGCATTGGCCGGTGAGTTCGCCGACCCCGTCTCGCTGGCAGAGGGTTTGCTAGTAGGCCCCGTTGCGGCACCCCCTCCCCCTGGGACTCATAGACTCCAGCGCCTGTTACCATGGGAGGAGACCACGGGTATGGAGCACCTCCCGAAGGCCCCGATTCTGCCAACTACCCTGCTGTGTGAAGCCCATGCAGAGCGCACGGTCTGCCGCTGGGTGAACCCAGGATCCAACCTCATGGGGTTCCCCGGGGTGAAGACACGGGAAGGGGAGATGGTGCAGGCCCTGAGCTGGGAGGAATACCAGACCCAGCTGGAACAGCAGTGGGAGGAAAAGGAAAAGGCATACCAGGCCGGGCTGGAGGCCCACCATCAAAAAGACCTGGCGGTCAAGGACCGGGCCCGCAAGGACCCCGCCGCTCACCAGGCCCCGCGCAGGCAGGGCACCATCACCACCTTCAAGCTCCGCGGAGGCTGGGGCTTCATTAAAGAGCCGGGCCTGTATGCGGAGGTGTTTGTCAACCGAAGGGATGTGGAGTCTCATCTCAGAGAGGGCCACCCAGACCAGGATCTCTACCCGGGGGACGAAGTTAGTTACACCAGGCACTTTGGGGAAAAGGGGTGGTTTGCCCTGAATGTCCGCAAGAGGCAGAACCCTGTGACACCCCCGATTAAGGTGCCAGTGAAGCTGACCCCTGTAGCAAAGGTGCCCCCTTGTGGTCAGCCCATGGTCATCACCAGGACCACCGAGGTCACTCCAACGTGCACTATGGTCAAGACCACGACATGCAGCATCGTCACCTCAACCACCCTCGTGGCCAAGGAGGAACCTCTTCAGGTGGGTGGTGCTCTTGCTGCTCCAGAACTGAAGACAGTGGGTACGCAGACCCCCAGATGGGACAACACTTCCCCTTACGCAGTACCAGGTGGTGCGCAATACCCTAGGGGGTTGCCTCCGCCGGTGTTGCCTCCTGAGTGGTTCAAGTAACTATACTCACACTCTGCATTGTAAATAGTTCATTGTTTTCCTGCGTTTTGCTGCTAAAACCCGTCCAGGGTTAACTCTTAAAGGGATCCCTTTGTTGACCCGGGATCCCTATAGCCTTTTGTTTGTTTTCTACTTGTTGCCTCAGTTATCAAGAGACTGCCGAATCATGGACGGTGAATGATTCAAAAACTGATGTTGTAAATAGTTTGCACCTTCTTAAAGGTGCTCTCTACTGGTTTTATACAAGGAAAGGACTCTTTGCGAAGACACTGGTCTTGGAACCAGCACCGGAGTCCTTACTGCGAACAGACTTGCAGCTTGAGAAGTTGCACTACCTCATAGAGACTTGGTTCCCTCTTAAAGGGAATGTTCACATATTGCACTTATGAACAGTGTTGCTTTGAGATGGTTAAATGGCAATAATGTCTTGAAAGAAGAAGTTAAATGTAACTAACTAGTTGATTGTAAGAAAATGTTTAATAATGTGCTAGAAAATGAGGACAGGAAGTGAACCCGTAGGGGTTAGTGGTGAGTCCTCTTAGGAGCCATACAGAGATGGCTCAGTAATCCTGAACTGAAAGATGGATGATATGTTCTATACTGTGTATAGTAGTGGAAAGACAGTAGGCCCGGGCGGAAAGGGGCGGTCCTGTAACAGAAAGGAAAGGCAGTAGGTCTGGAGCAGTTAGGACAGGCGGTCCTGTCAATGTAAAGAAGGAGAATGCATAAAAGTTAATTAGCCTTATATGTGTTATAAGAAGGTCTTTAGTGGATCCAGCGAGTACGTCCTTAAAGGCAATGTTAAATTATTGTTCAAAGATTTTGCACTTAGTAGAATACCCGGTTGGGTAAGAAAAGTTATTTAAAATATTTAACCATGTTTGTAACGTTCAAGTGTCCTCACCTCCCATAAAGGGAAGCTCTGTTAAAAAGTTTACTTGTACTTGCAATTTCAAAATTGTATGTCTTTTTGCTGACATGTATTGTTGTTTTCTTCCCAGTCCAGGAGTACTGGATTTAACCGGGGGGGAGTGCAGCGCCCCTGAGTCCTGGTCGTTGCAGTACTGTTGCTCCACCACTAAGGGGGGCTATGGTATGTCTGATGGCACTGAAGGAGTTCATCTGACCAGGTATCACAGACACCAATACATTTCACAGTCTGGCCTCCAGGGGGAGCTAAGGGTTCTATTTATTAGGCCACTCCTCACAATCTGGTAAAACTGGGGGTTAGGCAGGAAGTGAGAAGAGAAAGCTGACTGGGTTGGAACCAGGCAACACCTTGTGGCAGAGGGTGTTGTAGGGGAAGATTCAGAGGGGTCCCTGTCAGGGGTGGGATCCTGACAGAGACCTAGCAACCAGAGAGAACGTTACGGGACCGTGCCTGCACGATATAGCGGCGGTACCCCAAGAAAGGACAAGAAGCGAGGTATATTGTGCTGAGTGAGAAACGAGATCAACGCAACAAGGAGAATACCAGTAGGAGTCGTGCTGTAAGACGAGGCAACATCCTATTGAGGCGCATAACCGGTGGCCAGAACGCCGAGGAAGTATAGAGCTCCAAGCCAAACTTCAAACCTACGGTAGGACAGTCAGTTATAGGCGGTCTGTCTCACCCAATTGACCTAGGAAGACACAGGGGGGTAACAACAGGAGTGGGGCGACGCTAGAGTCCCGGAAGAGCTCTGAGCCTCCCCGTCATACGGGTGCGTCCTAACCATAAGATCTGGGGGACGTGGAAGAACATCAGAATCGAATTGTGAGGGAACACGAGAAACAGACCCAACAGTTGTGAGGACTATCCCGTGGTGCTCAGCAGGGAAGGACTACAACACACTAGCGCTAGCAGGTAGGCACAGATTTCCACCTGCAAAGGGAGCTCTGGATGTGCCATCGGACCGACCAGGCTTGCGGAGCCCGGTTAACCGTATTCCGGATTGAGGACCCTGAAGCCTTCAGTAAAGAGGTAAAGAGACTGCAACCTGGTGTCCTCGTTATTTACTGCAACCTGCACTGCACCACCACAATATCAACACCACCATCCACACCTATTATTTGGGCGCCCCTCAGCAGGGTCACGGACCGGGCCTAGCCACCGTGACAATCCCAGAGCAGAGACTCAGAGGCCCGGTACCGGGTACCCCTCGGCCCTGCGACAGTGGGGGCGCTGCAAACGCATGTTTCTGTAGAAGCTGTAAAAGTATTTAAACTATAATATTAATATTGTTTAAATTTAATGCACTAGGCCATTGAAAAAATGGTTTTAAATGTGGACATAACCTTTAACAATTTTATTTGGAAAGTTTGTTGATGCCTCTTCTACATAAATCTTACCTGCATTCAGTGGTGTACTGTGGGGATGGGGTGAACAGGGGTTTTGCCCTGGTCTCAAAATTTTTAGGGGTACAATATCTCAAAAGAAAATTATGTTCCCCTAAGAAGTGGCATCACTAGGACCAAAAACCCGGGACACTGCATATGTTTCAGACTTCTGGCCAAGTGCCCTCTATCTCTGGTAAAGCATAAAGTTGAAATGTATCAGCATTAACATTATAGGTGGATCCTGTGGAAGAGCATAGGCTCCTTGCCCCACCACTCTATATTCTGTAAGCCTACAGTCTGAAAAATGCCAAAAGATGTCATCACTTTGCACTCCCTGTTTTGGCCCACACAGTGCCACCTTTGAGTCTTCTTCTCCATTGGACACAATTACTATTGGAGGGGGCACTCAGAAAGCATCATTACTTTTTAAGAGCATATTATTTATTTAAAGGAGGCATTATTACTGAGTTAGAGGGTCACACTTCTTGCCTTACCCTAGGCACTGGCAATCAATCCATGCTACAGCACTGCTTACATTCCACATTTGTGGCTTTCAGGAATTATTTAATTTTTCAAAGAGTAAGAGGAATAGATTATGGCACATAATGATTCCTAGTAATAAAGAGATAAAGAAATAATCTCTTCACAGATATTTTTACTTTTTGTGCATTTTATGTGTTTAGTTTTTCTGTGATACTTAGTCACTTCTCACAGACAATCCATGAGACGGGTTATTCAAGGAGTCCGAGGTCAAAAGCGAGGAGCGTATGTCATAAACAGAAGGAAGAGGCAAAGGTATAATCAGGTAAGGTTCCGAGGTCAGAATACCAGGAGGAAAGCGGAACAGTGCAGAAGGGGTTAAACAGATAGATGGTCTGAACGAGGTCCAAGGTCAGGCAACGAAAGATTAAAACACAGAATGCTAGGCATAGAAAGACAAACCACAAAGTAGCTGAGTGTATGTCTGGCAGAGGTCTGGGAGTAACAGCCAAGTTAAGTAGCCTGGCAATCACCTGGGATAATGAACACCTCAAGACAACCAGCGCATTCCAGTCTCAGATTGGACGGCTGAGCTGTCAATCCACACACAAATAGCTCAGCATGCCCCTACACCAAACTGGATGACTGAGCTGTTAATCAAAGTACTGACAGCTTCAGCACGCCCCTGTACCAGACTGCATGGCTGAGCTGTCAGTAACTGCATCCCAGACACACTGAGGGGTGGAACCGTGACAGTTTTGTTGATTCCTGCAGTACTGTATTTTTTAATATCATGAACATCAGTTACTGTTTGGAGAATTCGGTTGATATCTAATAAATTGTGGTTAAACTAGAGAGTTTCAGCATTATTTCAGTACAAAGTTATACATGCTAATGTTTAAGCTATCCCAGTGTTTAAATGGGGGTTGAAGAATGCTCTGTGACGCAAAACAGGTCCTGGATTAGAAACATTTATTACTGGACTGTTGTTGTCCCAGTGTGATGCTCTCATTTTCAAGAATTTCTTTATGCTCCAGATGATAACTTTTAGAGAAGCCACTGTGTGATAATATGTGTATTTTGGTGACACAGATGCCTTTATCTGAACAATACAAAGTCATGACAAAAACAGTTAGTCATCTGTGCACACATACAAAACTAATCTCCTAGATGATGAAATTATGCCAAAACCAATTTGAAGCAGCATGGGAACATTTACACCTGCAAATTTCTAAGAAGCAGATAAAATGTAGGAATTAATGTGCCAGATCACTTATAGGCTGTCGTCACACTAGCAGTATTTGGTCAGTATTTTACATCAGTATTTGTAAGCCAAAACCAGGAGTGGAACAATTAGAGGAAAAGTGTAATAGAAACATATGCACCACTTCTGCATTTATCACCCACTCCTGGTTTTGGCTTACAAATACTGATGTAAAATACTGACCAAATACTGCTAGTGTGACGGCAGCCATACAGTCATGGATGAATGTGTTGGCACCCTTGAAATTGTTCCAGAAAATGAAGTATTTCTTCCAGAAGATTATTGCAATTACACGTTTTGTTATACACATATTTCCTTTGTGTGTATTGTTGCAACACAAAAAAGAGAGAAAAAAACGGCAAATTGGACATCATGTCACACTAATCCTCAAAAATGTACTGGACCAAATTATTGGCATCCTCAACTTAATATTTGGTTGTAGACTCTATGGAATAAATAACTGCAGTCAGTCGCTTCCTATAATCATCAACAAGCTTCTTACACCTCTAAAATGGAATTTTTGACCACTTTTTTTTTCACAGACTGCTTCAGGTCTCTCATATTTGAAGGGAGCCTTCTTCTAACAGCATTTTTAAGATCTCCCCACAGGTGCTCAATGGGATTTAGATCCAGACTCATTGCTTGCCACTTCAGAACTCTCCAAAGCTTTGTTTCCATCCATTTCTGGGTGCTTCTTGAAGTATGTTGGGGGTCATTGTCCTGCTGGAAGACCCATGGCCCAGGATGCACACCCAGCGTTATGACACTGGCACTACATTGCGACCTAAAATCCATTGGTAACCTTCATATTTCATAATGCCTTGAATCTTTTTTATGTCTCTGTGTCAGCGGTGGGGTCCTCCTGGGTCTCTTGCCATAGCGCTTCATTTCATTGAAATATCGAAGGATAGTTTGCGCTGACAATGATGCACCCTGAGCCTGCACGACAGCTCAACTTAAATTTCTTTGGCATATGATTTGGGCTGCTTATCCACCAACTGGACTCTTCTGAGTTTCAATTGTGGGTTGTAAACTTCTTGATTATGTTGTGCCCCATGGACAAAGGAACATCAAGATCTCAGGAGATGGACTTGTAGCCTTGAGATTGTTGATATTGTTCAACAATTTTGGTTCTCAAGTCCTCAGACAGATCTCTTCTCTTCTTTCTGTTCTCCATGTTTAGTATGGCACACACAGACACACAATGCAAAGATTGAGTCAACTTCTCCCCTTTTTATCTAGTTTCAGGTGTGATTTTCATATTGCCCATGCCTGTTACTTGCCACAGGAGAGTTTGAGCGAGCATCACTTGCTTGAAACAAAATTGTATACCCACAATTTTGGAAAGGTGGCAACAATTTTATCTGGACTATTTTGTGGGTTTTGTGTGAAATTATGTCCAACTAGATGAAGAGCCCGGCGTTACCCGGGCATAGTAACTAACTGTGGTTAGTTAAAAGAAATTATAATGATTATTCTCCATCCCATAGCCCCGTGCCCATATACCCATCATACATATCCTCCATCCCATAGTCCAGCGTTGCCCGGGCATAGTAACCATGGTTAGTTATAACAAATTATAATGATTATCCTCCATCCCATAGTCCCGTACCCATATACCCATCATACAAATCCTCCATCCCATTGTCCCATACCCATCATACACATCCTTCATCCCATAGTCCCGTGCCCATATATCCATCATACACATCCTCCATCCCTTAGTTTTGTGCCCATATTTCTATCATACATATCCTCATCCCATAGTCCCGTGCCCATGCCTATCACACATCCTCCATCCCATAGTTCCGTGCCAATATACATAATGATAACCATCACCATTGCAACCTATTATGACCTTATCATCACCATGGCAACCATTATGATATCATCATTGCCATGGCAACCACTATGACATCATCGTCGTTACACACACACATACACACATGCATTCAACAATTTTGGTTCTCAAGTCCTCAGACAGATCTCTTTCTGTTTTCCATGTTTAGTACAGCACACACAGACACACAATACAAGGATTGAGTCAACTTCTCCCCTTTTTATCTAGTTTCAGGTGTGATTTTCACATTGACCACACCTTACTTGCCACAGGAGAGTTTGAACGAGCATCACATGCTTGAAACAAAGTTGTATACCCACAATTTTAGAAAGGTGGCAACAATTTTATTGGGTCCATTTTGGGGGTTTTGTTTGAAATTATGTCCAACATGCCTTTTTTCTTCTCTGTTTATTTATTTTGTGCTGTTACACACACACAAAGGAAACAAACATGTGTATCTCACATCATGTGTAATTGCAATAATTTTCTGGGAGAAATACTTCTTTTACTGGGACAATTTCAATGGTGCCAACACTTTCAGCCATGACTGTGTGTAGAAAAAATTAAAAAGTACCTGTCACGGGTGGGTGTGTTAGTTGCTACAGACAGTTGCTCTGCATACAGCTGCAGAACATCTCTGCATTTGGCATTGCAGATGCCTTCTTAATCCTTCTGAATTTTGTACCCAGCGGCAACCTCCCTCCGGCTCAATTTGACACATCTGGACCTGGATGTTATAGACTCTCCGTCTGCTTCAGGGAGTCGCTGATGATATTCAAATTTTCCCCTTGTGAAGGCTTGAAGCTAAAGCAGTCAGCTTACTTCTTCTCTGGTGTTGTTGGAGGACGTTGGTGTTATCTCTCTGGAGTATGCTCAAACTAAGTTGCTTCCCCCATGTTGTCTCCCTTCTTGTCTTTAGTGTACACTGGGGACTGACCAGTGCACATCAGCCCTTCCTTATTCAGGGCCTAGCTCTAAGGATATACAGGGCTTTGTTTCCTGCTCAGTGATTGTTGTGGAACCAATATAGGGATGGTAGGGGAGGCAGGGTGCTATTAGATCTGCCTAGGAGTCGCCATTCCCCCTTTTCCGAGCATTTGGACTTCCTTCCCCTCTTCCCCTCGTTTTGCACTTAGTCTTCCTACACTGTGCGTGACATTATCACCGGTCGTGCATATTTAGGAAAAATAAAACTGATGCGTGGTTTTATTTGTGTGTGTTTTTTCCCTTGGGCTTTTTTTTTTTTCCTTTTCTCCTATGGATTCGGCTGCAGAGCTGGCAGGCAGCTACGCTGTCTGTCTCTGGAGGTGAATGGCCTCTACTATGAGGTTCGGCAGCAGCAACAGCGGCTGCAGGTCACTGATATTGGGGTCTCTGCACGTAGGCCGGTCCAGCTGTAACCCAAGGTTGCCCTCTCAGAGAGGTTTTCCAGAGGTAGAGACAAGTTCTTTATGGTCAAGGAAGCTGGCAAACTGTATTTTAAACTTCATCCTCACTCTTACGGGAATGAGGAGCAAAGAGTTGGTATTGTGATCTCTCTGCTGCAAGGAGATCCGCAATCCTGGGTTTTATCTTTGAAAGGTTGAAGGATGCTTTGGCAGTGTATGAAACTCCTGAGTTCATGGAGGCTGCTATATTGTTGGCTATACATGTTGATAGATGCCTCCGGGATAGGTGGGTAAGACCACCATATACAGAGCCTTTTTTTCGGGGTACTGCCCCTTCGCCAGGGGAGCAGTCTGGCAGTGAACCAGTTATGGGGAAGGTGGAGGAACTCATGCAGTTAGGGGTGCTTTTGCATCGTACATTTCTCTGGAAATCCGCAAAAAGAAGAGAATGTGTTTTTTTGTGGAAGAAAGGGACATTTTATTGGGGTTTGTCCTTTGATGCCTGAGCAGAAGGAGAGTCGATTAAGCCTTGGTAGTCTGGAGTTGAATAAGCAAGGGGTGCATTTATCGTCAACCTGCAGTTTCCGGTTTGTCCTGACAGCAGAGGTGGTGCTGGAGAGCAAAACCGAGGAGTTTTCTTTGTTTGTTGCCAGTGGAGCTGGAGTCAGCATAATTGATACGGAGTTTGCTAGAACTCATGAGCTGACATGCTGTACTTAAGTTAAGCCCATTCCCATCTTCGCAATCAATTCAGCACCACTTGCACAGAAAACTCTGACTCAGATTGTGCATAATGTAAGACTGAGATTGGGGTCGGTTCATTGTGAGATAATACCTTGCTGTCCTGGACAGTCTTCCCACCCCAACTGTATTGGGTCTTCCCTGGTTGGTGAAACGTAATCCGTTGGTGGATTGGCAAGCCAGGGAGATCATTGAGTGGGGAGATTACTGCCATGAGAACTGCTGAAGGATTTTATTGTGGAAAGTCTGGAGAAGGGACATATCTGACCCTCATCTTCACCCGTGGTGGAAGAGTTCTTCTTTGTGAAGAAAAAAGATGGCGGTCTACATCCCTGTTTAGATTTCAAGGAATTAAATCAGATTACCATCAGAGATCCATACCCTCTTCCTCTGATTCTGGATCTGTTCAGCCAGGTTATGGGAGCTAAGGTGTTCTCAAAGTTGGTTCTAAGGGAGACCTACAACCTGGTTAGAATCAGAGAAGGGGATGAATGGAAAATGGTGTTCAATACCACTGAGGGTTATTTCGATAGTCTGGTCATGCCTTTTGGTGTGACCAATGCACCTGTGGTTTTCCAACATTTTATTAATTATATTTTCCATCATTTGGGGGGCAGGTTTGTGGTGGTCTATCTGGACGATATTTTGGTTTACTCACCGGATTTTGAGACACATCAGGGGCATATTAAACAGGTGTTGCAAATATTAACCCCTTAATCCCATTGGACGTACTATCCTGTCAAGGTGACCTGGGACTTAATTCCCAGTGACGGGATAGTACGTCCAGCGCGATCAGCTGTGCTTATGGGGGGAGTGCGGCCGATCGCGGCCGGGTGTCAGCTGACTATCGCAGCTGACATCCGGCACTATGTGCCAGGAGCATTTGATCGCATGTTTGATCGCAGTGTGCCGGGGGTTAATGTGCGCCCCCGGCACATTAACCCCCGGCACACTGCGATCAAACATGATCGCAGCGTTCCGGCGGTACAGGGAAGCGCGAAGCATTACGCAAGGAGGGGGCTCCCTGCGGGCTTCCCTGAGACCCTCGGTACAATGCGATGTGCTCACCTTGTACCGAGCGTCTCCTCCCTGCAGGCCCCGGATCCAAAATGGCCACGGGACTGCATCCGGGTCCTGCAGGGAGGTGGCTTACCAGCGACTACTCAGAGCAAGCGCTGGTAAGCCTGCAGCCATGCATGTCAGAGCGCTGATCTGACACAATGCTCTGCAAAGTGTCAGATCAGCGATCTGACCTTATAACATGATGCCTCCCCCCCCCCGGGGCAATGTTATAAAGTAAAAAAAAAATATTCACGTGTGTAAAGAAAAGAAAAAAAAAATCCTAAAGAAAAAAATATATATATTGTTCCCATAAATACATTCCTTTATCTAAATAAAAAAACAATTAAAAGTACACATATTTAATATTGCCGTGTCGGTAACGACCTGACCTATAAAACTGTCCCACTAGTTAACCCCTTCAGTGAACACCGTAAAAAAAAAAAAAAAAAACCGAGGCAAAAAACAACCCTTTATTATCATACCATTGAACAAAAAGTGGAATAGCACGCAATCAAAAAGACAGATATAACCATAACCATGGTACCGCTGAAAACATCATCTTGTCCCGCAAAAAACGAGCTGCCATACAGCGTCATCAGTGAAAAAATAAAAATGTTATAGTCCTCAGAATAAAACGATGCAAAAGTAATTCTTTTTTCTACAAAATAGTTTTTATCGTATAAGAGCGCCAAAACATAAAAAAATCTAAATGAGGTATTGCTGTAATCGTACTGACCCGAAGAATAAAACTGGTTTATCCATTTTACCAAACGCGGAACGGTATAAACGCCCCCCCAAAAGAAATTCATGAATAGCTGGTTTTTGGTTATTCTGCCTCACAAAAATCGGAATGAAAAGCGATCAAAAAAGTCACGTGCCCGAAAATGTTACCAATAAGAACGTCAACTCGTCCCACAAAAAACAAGACCTCACTTGACTCTGCGGACCAAAATATGGAAAAATTATAGCTCTCAAAATGTGGTAACGCAAAAAAATATTTTTTGCAATAAAAAGCGTCTTTTAGTGTGCCAGCTGCCAATGATAAAAATTCACTGAAAAAACAAAAATAAAAGTAAATCAAACCCCCCTTCATCACCCCCTTAGTTGGGAAAAAATAAAAAAAATTTTAAAAAATATTTATTTCCATTTTCCCATTAGGGTTAGGGCTAGGGTTAGGGCTAGGGTTAGGGTTGGGGTAAGGGTTGGGGATAGGGTTAGGGCTAGGGTTAGGGCTAGGGTTAGAGTTGGGGCTAGGGTTGGGGCTAGGTTTAGGGCTAGGGTTAGGGCTAGGGTTAGGGTTGGGGCTAGGGTTAGGGTTGGCTAGGGTTAGGGTTTGGATTACATTTACGGTTGGGATTAGGGTTAGAGTGTGTCAGGGTTAGGGGTGTGGTTAGGGTTATGGTTGGGGTTAGGGTTAGGGGTGTGTTGAGTTAGGGGTGTGGTTAGGGTTGGGGTTAGGGGTGTGGTTGGGATTAGGGGTGTGTTTGGGTTAGGGTTTCAGTTAGAATTGGGTCTTTCCACTGTTTAGACACATCAGGGCTCTCCAAACGCGACATGGCATCCGATCTCAATTCCAGCCAATTCTGCGTTGAAAAAGTAAAACAGTGCTCCTTCCCTTCCAAGCTCTCCTGTGCACCCAAACAGGGGTTTACCCCAACATATGTGGTATCAGCGTACTCAGGACAAATTGGACAACAACTTCTGTGGTCCAATTTCTCTTGTTACCCTTGGGAAAATAAAAAATTGGGGGGCAAAAAAACATTTTTGTGGGACAAAAATGATTTTTTATTTTCACGGCTCTGCGTTGTTAACTGTAGTGAAACTCTTGGGGGTTCAAAGTTCTCACAAATCTAGAAAAGTTCCTTGAGGGGTCTAGTTTCCAATATGGGGTCACCTGTGGGGGGTTTCTACTGTTTAGGTACATCAGGGGCTCTGCAAATACAACGTGACGCCTACAGACCAATCCATCTAAGTCTGCATTCCAAATAGCGCTCCTTCCGTTACGAGCTCTGCCATGCGCCCAAACAGGGCTTTACCCCAACATATGGGGTATCAGCATACTCAGCACAAATTGGACAACAAATTTGGGGTCCAATTTCTCCTGTTACCCTTGGGAAAGTACAAAACTGGGTGTTAAAGGTAATTTTTGTGGAAAAAAATGATTTTTCATTTTCACGGCTATGCGTTATTAACTGTAGTGAAACACTTGGTGGGTCAAAGTGCTCACGACACATCTAGATAAGTTCCTTAGGGGGTCTTATTTCCAATATGAGGTCACATGTGCAGGGTTTCTACTGTTTAGGTACATTAGGGGCTCTGCAAACGCAATATGACTCCTGCAGACCATTCCATCTAAGTCTGCATTCCAAATGGCACTCCTTCCTTTCCGAGCTCTGCCATGCGCCCAAACGGTGGTTCCCCCCCACATATGGGGTATCAGCGTACTCAGGATAAATTGCACAACATCTTTTTGGGTCCAATTTCTCCTGTTACCCTTGGGAAAATACAAAACTGGAGGCTAAAAAATAATTTTTCTGAAAAAAAAAGAATTTTTATTTTCATGGCTCTGAGTTATAAACTGTAGTGTAACACTTGGTTGTTCAAAGCTCTCACAACACATCTAGATAAGATCCTTAGGGGGTCTACTTTCCAAAATTGTGTCACTTGTGGGGGGTTCAATGTTTAGGCACATCAGGGGCTCCCCAACGCAACATGGCGTTGCATCTCAATTCCAGCCAATTTTGCATTGAAAAGTCAAACGGTGCTCCTTCCCTTCTGAGCTCTGCCATGCACCCAAACAGTGGTTTACCCCCATTTATGGGGTATCAGCATACTCAGGACAAATTGCACAACAACTTTTGGGGTACAATTTCTTCTGGTAACCTTGGGAAAATAAAGAAATGGGGGCGAAAAGTTCATTTTTGTGAAAAAATATTATTTTTTATTTTTACGGCTCTACATTATAAATTTCTGTGAAGCACTTGGTGGGTCAAAGTACTCAACACACATCTAGATAAGTTCCTTAGGGGTCTACTTTCCAAAATGGTGTCACTTGTGGGGGGTTTCAATGTTTAGGCGTCCCATCTCAATTCCAGCCAATTTTGCATTTAAAAGTCAAATGGCGCGCCTTCCCTTCTGAGCTCTGCCATGCGCCCAAACAGTGGTTTACCCCCACATATGGGTTATCCGGGTACTCAGGACAAATTATACAACAACTTTTGCGGTCCATTTTCTCCTGTTACCCTTAGTAAAATAAAAAAAAATTTAAATGTTCATTTTTTTAAACATTTCAAAAATTCCCGTGAAACACCTGAAGGGTTAATAAACTTCTTAAATGTGGTTTTGAGCTCCTTGAGGGGTGCAGCTTTTAGAATGGTGTCACACTTGGGTATTTTCTATCATATAGAACCCTCAAAAGGACTTCAAATGTGATGTGGTCCCTAAAAAAAAAGTGTGTTGTAAAAATGAGAAATTGCTGGTCAACTTTTAACCCTTATAATTCCCTAACAAAAAATTTAAGTATTTTGTGTGACATATCTCTGTGATTTAAGGGCATAAAAATTCAAATTTGGAAAATTGCAAAATTTTCAAAATTTTCATTTTTTTCACAAATAAACGCAGGTAATATCAAAGAAATTTTACCACCATCATGAAGTACAATATGTCTCGAGAAAGCAATGTCAGAATCACCAGGATCTGTTGAAGGGATCCAGAGTTATAACCTCATAAAGGGACAGTGGTGTCATGATTCCCAATGGCAGGGACATAGGCAAAAACGGGACTAGCTCTAGGAAGATGGAATCTAAGCTGACCGCGATGCTGAACCTCACGCACAACTACCAGTGGCCGGGGAACGTACCTGCGTTTTATCCCTAGACATCTCGCACCAGCCGGAGATCTAGCTACCCCTAATAGAGGAAACACAGACCTGGCTTGCCTCCAGAGAAAACCCCAAAGAGATAGTAGCCCCCAACATATAATGACGGTTAGTTAAGAAGAAAACACATACGCAGTATGAATACAGGTTCAGCAAAGAGAGGCCCACTAACTAGATAGCAGAAAATACAAAAGTGGACTACGAGTCAACTCAAAACCCTACAAAATACCATCCTGAAATGACTTTAAACTCCGGTATCAACTCATGACACCGGAGTGGTCTTTTCAGTTCACTAGAGCTTCCAGCAGCAAGGTTCATATAAATGCACGCTGGACAAAAAGATACAGATGATCCAACTTATCTGAATCAGCAGACTTGGAGCAGGTAGCAAGTAACAGAGGAGCTCTGGTAACATTGATAGCAGGCAAGTAAATGACTGAGAAGCCAGACTATATAGGAAACTCCCATTTCCTGATGGAAACAGGTGCACTGGAGATGGGAGACAGAAGTCAACCAGTACCACCAGTAGCCACCAGAGGGAGCCCACAAACAGAATTCACAACAGTACCCCCCCCTTGAGGAGGGGGCACCGAACCCTCATGAGAACCACCAGGGCGATCTGGACGAGCCCTATGAAAGGCGCGAACCAAATCAGAGGCATGAACATCAGAGGCAGTCACCCAAGAATTATCCTCCTGACCGTATCCCTTCCATTTAACCAAATATTGAAGTCTCCGTCTGGAAATGCGAGAGTCCAAAATCTTCTCCACAACATACTCCAATTCACCCTGCACCAGCACAGGAGCAGGAGGCTCAACAGAAGGAACAACCGGTATCTCGTACTTCCGCAACAAAGACCGATGGAAGACATTATGAATAGTGAAAGATGCTGGTAGGTCCAAACGAAACGACACAGGATTAAGAATCTCCAAAATCTTATAAGGACCTATGAACCGAGGTTTAAACTTAGGAGAAGAGACCTTCATAGGGACAAAACGAGAAGATAACCACACCAAGTCCCCAACGCGAAGACAATTACCAGCACGGCGACGACGATTAGCAAATTGCTGAGTCTTCTCCTGGGACAACTTCAAGTTGTCCACCACATGACTCCAAATCTGGTGCAATCTATCCACCATAGTGTCCACTCCAGGACAATCCGAAGATTCCACCTGACCAGATGAAAAACGAGGTTGAAACCCCGAATTGCAAAAGAAAGGAGAAACCAGAGTGGCAGAACTAGCCCGATTATTAAGGGCAAATTCCGCCAACGGCAAAAAGGCGACCCAGTCATCCTGATCAGCAGACACAAAACACCTCAAATAAGTCTCCAAGGTCTGATTAGTTCGCTCTGTCTGGCCATTCGTCTGAGGATGGAAAGCAGACGAAAAAGACAAATCAATGCCCATCCTGGCACAGAACGCCCGCCAAAATCTAGACACAAATTGGGATCCCCTGTCAGAAACGATGTTTTCCGGGATACCATGTAGACGAACCACATTCTGAAAAAATAGAGGAACCAACTCCGATGAAGAAGGCAACTTGGGCAAGGGTACCAAATGAACCATTTTAGAAAAACGGTCACACACCACCCAGATGACGGTCATTTTCTGAGAAACCGGGAGATCAGAAATAAAGTCCATAGAGATGTGCGTCCAAGGCCTCTTTGGAATAGGCAAGGGCAACAACAATCCACTAGCCCGAGAACAACAAGGCTTGGCCCGAGCACAAACATCACAAGACTGTACAAAAGTACGCACATCCCGAGACAGGGAAGGCCACCAGAAGGACCTGGCCACCAAATCTCTGGTACCAAAGATTCCAGGGTGACCTGCCAACACAGAAGAATGAACCTCCAAGATGACTCTACTGGTCCACTCATCTGGAACAAACAGTCTCCCAGGCGGACAACGATCAGGCCTATCCACCTGAAACTCCTGCAAAGCACGTCGCAAGTCTGGAGAGACAGCAGACAATATCACCCCATCCTTAAGGATACCCGTAGGCTCAGAATCACCAGGGGAGTCAGGCTCAAAACTCCTAGAAAGGGCATCTGCCTTCACATTTTTTGAACCTGGTAGATATGAGACCACAAAATTAAACCGGGAGAAAAATAACGACCAGCGCGCCTGTCTAGGATTCAGACGCCTGGCTGACTCAAGGTAAATCAGATTCTTGTGATCAGTCAAGACCACCACCTGATGCCTAGCACCCTCAAGCCAATGACGCCACTCTTCAAAGGCCCACTTCATAGCCAAGAGTTCCCGATTACCAACATCATAGTTTCGCTCGGCGGGCGAAAATTTTCGAGAAAAGAACGCACATGGTCTCATCACCGAGCAATCGGGACTTCTCTGTGACAAAACCGCCCCCGCTCCGATCTCTGAAGCATCAACTTCGACCTGAAAAGGAAGTGACACATCAGGTTGGCGCAACACAGGAGCAGAAGAAAAGCGGTGCTTAAGCTCCCGAAAGGCCTCCACAGCCGCCGAGGACCAATTGGAAACATCAGCACCCTTCTTAGTCAAATCCGTTAGAGGCTTAACAACACTTGAAAAACCAGTTATAAATCGACGATAGAAATTAGCAAAGCCCAAGAATTTCTGAAGGCTCTTAAGGGAAGTCGGCTGCGTCCAATCACAAATAGCCCGAACCTTGACAGGATCCATCTCAATAGAAGAAGGGGAAAAATGTACCCCAAAAAAGAGATCTTCTGAACCCCAAAAATACACTTTGAGCCCTTTACAAACAAAGAATTGGCCAGCAAAACCTGAAAAACCTTCCTGACCTGTTGAACATGCGACTCCCAGTCATCGGAAAAAATCAAAATATCATCCAAATACACAATCATAAATTTATCCAGATATTCACGGAAAATATTGTGCATAAAAGACTGAAAGACTGAAGGGGCATTAGAAAGACCAAAAGGCATTACCAGATACTCAAAATGGCCCTCGGGCGTATTAAATGCAGTTTTCCACTCATCTCCCTGCTTAATCCGCACCAAATTATACGCACCCCGAAGGTCAATCTTAGAGAACCACCTTGCCCCCTTAATACGAGAAAACAAATCAGTCAACAGTGGCAAAGGATACTGATATTTGACTGTAATCTTATTCAACAGCCGATAATCAATACAAGGCCTCAGGGAACCATCTTTTTTACCCACGAAAAAAAAACCTGCTCCTAAAGGGGATGAGGATGGACGGATATGTCCCTTTTCCAAGGACTCTTTAATATACTCTCGCATAGCGGCATGCTCTGGCACAGACAGATTGAACAAACGACCTTTAGGAAATTTGCTGCCAGGAATCAAATCTATAGCACAATCGCAATCCCTATGAGGAGGGAGCGAACTAAGTTTAGGCTCCTCAAAAACATCACAATAGTCAGACAAAAATGCCGGAACCTCAGAGGGAGTAGATGAAGCAATGGAAACCAAAGGTACTTCCCCATGAACCCCCTGACATCCCCAGTTTAATACAGACATTGCTTTCCAGTCAAGAACTGGGTTGTGAGTTTGTAACCATGGCAATCCAAGCACTAAGACATCATGCAAATTGTGCAACACAAGGAATCGAATCACCTCCTGATGGTCTGGAGTCATACACATAGTCACTTGTGTCCAGTATTGAGGTTTATTCCTAGCCAATGGTGTGGAGTCGATACCCCTCAAAGGAATAGGGACTTCCAGAGACTCTAGACTAAACCCACAGCGCCTGGCAAAGGACCAATCCATAAGACTCAGGGCGGCGCCAGAGTCCACATAGGCATTCACATTAATAGATGATAATGAACAAATCAAAGTTACAGACAAAAGAAACTTAGACTGCAAGTTGCTAACTGCAAAAGACTTATCAACCCTCTTTGTGCGTTTAGAGCATGCTGATATAACATGAGCAGAATCGCCACAATAGAAGCACAACCCATTTTTACGCCTATAATTCTGCCGTTCACTTCTGGACAGAATTCTATCACATTGCATATTCTCCGGTGCCTGCTCAGAAGACACTGCCAAATGGTGCACAGGTTTGCGCTCCCGTAAACACCGGTCAATCTGAATAGCCATTGTCATGGACTCATTCAGACCTGTGGGCGTAGGAAACCCCACCATGACATCTTTAACGGCGTCAGAGAGACCCTCTCTGAAATTCGCCGCCAGGGCGCACTCATTCCACTGAGTAAGCACAGACCATCTACGAAACTTTTGACAATATATTTCAGCTTCATCATGCCCTTGAGAGAGGGCCATCAAGGCCTTTTCAGCCTGAATCTCCAAATTCGGTTCCTCATAGAGCAACCCCAGCGACAGAAAAAACGCATCCACATTGAGCAGCGCAGGATCCCCTGGCGCCAATGCAAATGCCCAATTCTGGGGGTCACCCCGCAGCAAGGAAATAATAATCTTAACCTGCTGAGCAGGGTTTCCAGCGGAGTGAGGTCTCAGAGAAAGATACAATTTACAATTGTACTTAAAATTCAAAAAACGAGATCTATCTCCAGAAAAAAACTCTGGTATAGGAATTTTAGGTTCGGACATAGGAGCATGTATAACGAAATCTTGTATATTTTGAACCTTAGAGGCAAGATTATTCAGATTTGAAGCTAAACTCTGGATATCCATTTCTCAGCAGCTGAGATCTGAGCCATTCAGGGATTAAGAGGAGGGGAAAGAAGCAGACTACAATTATGGCTAGACAGACTTCAGAGTAAAAAAAAAACAAAACAAAAAAAAGGTGTCAGAGACTTCTTTTCTCTCCTTCTTCAGCCAATACTTAACACAGTAAGGCCGGCTATACTGTCATGATTCCCAATGGCAGGGACATAGGCAAAAACGGGACTAGCTCTAGGAAGATGGAATCTAAGCTGACCGCGATGCTGAACCTCACGCACAACTACCAGTGGCCGGGGAACGTACCTGCGTTTTATCCCTAGACGTCTCGCACCAGCCGGAGATCTAGCTACCCCTAATAGAGGAAACACAGACCTGGCTTGCCTCCAGAGAAAACCCCAAAGAGATAGTAGCCCCCAACATATAATGACGGTTAGTTAAGAAGAAAACACATACGCAGTATGAATACAGGTTCAGCAAAGAGAGGCCCACTAACTAGATAGCAGAAAATACAAAAGTGGACTACGCGGTCAACTCAAAACCCTACAAAATACCATCCTGAAATTACTTTAAACTCCGGTATCAACTCATGACACCGGAGTGGTCTTTTCAGTTCACTAGAGCTTCCAGCAGCAAGGTTCATATAAATGCACGCTGGACAAAAAGATACAGATGATCCAACTTATCTGAATCAGCAGACTTGGAGCAGGTAGCAAGTAACAGAGGAGCTCTGGTAACATTGATAGCCGGCAAGTAAATGACGGAGAAGCCAGACTATATAGGAAACTCCCATTTCCTGATGGAAACAGGTGCACTGGAGATGGGAGACAGAAGTCAACCAGTACCACCAGTAGCCACCAGAGGGAGCCCACAAACAGAATTCACAACAAGTGGTCAGAATTGTAAAAATTGGCCCGGTCATTAACCACCCTCGGGGCTTAAGGGGTTAAGGAATAACAGACTATTTGCCAAATTAGAAAACAGTGTTTTTGCCATCCAGGAGGTACAGTTTTTGGTTTACCTGTTGTCATCTTTGGGTTTACTGATGGATCCGGAGAAGGTCTGTGCTGTCCGTGATTGGGACCGTACCGAGAATCTGAAGGCTCCACAACGTTTTCTGGGCTTTACTAATTTTTACCGGTAATTCATCCAAAATTATTCTGTGGTTATGAAACCTCTTACTGACATGACAAGGAAGGGGTATGTTTTATCCAAATCGAAGGATGCCGCTCTGCAGGCTTTTTCCTCCCTAAAGGGCTGTTTTACTCAGTCAACCCAATGTTTTCTAACCCTTTGTTGTGGAGGTTGATGCGTCAGAGGTGGGGGTTGGGGCTGTGTTGTCTCAGGGTCCATCCCCGGGTAAATGGCATCCATGTGCTTTCTTCTCTAAGAAATTGTCTTCGGCTGAGAGAAATTATGACTTGGGCAATAGGGAACTTTTGACGATTAAATTGGCATTTGAAGAATGGCGTCATTGGTTGGCGTAGGCTGTCCATCCCATTACTGTTATTACTGACCATAAGAACTTTTCATATCTTCAATCGGCTAAACGTCTCAACCCTAGGCAGGCTAGATGGTCCCTGTTTTTTACTAGGTTCAATTTTGTTGTCACTTTCCATCCAGGGGTCAAAAATGTCAAAGCTGATGCTTTGTCATGGAGCTTTCCTGGTGGTGGTGACCATGAGAACCCTGCCCAGATTTTGCAGAAGGGAGTAGTAATTTCGGCATTGTACCCTGAGCTGGAGGGTGAGGTGTTGAAGGCCCAGGGGGACACCATGGTGTCCTGCCCTTCAGGAAGGTTATATGTACCATGTAATCTGCGCCGCAAAGTAATTAAGCAACATCACAACTCTGTGTTTGCTGGTCATCCAGGTGGTAAGGCAACTGCAAACCTCATTTCTCATCGTTTATGGTGTTAAACACGTATCTGTAATAATTATAGGGGATAACTCAGGAGACTCTTTGCGTGGAACAAGACAACTACAGGACACAGTTTTATAAGTGGTAAAGTCTACATTATCACACGGTGATTCAAACAGGTGCAGAGAGAAACTCAAGTCCACAACACTTGGTGCAAATAATAAACGCAGCTTAGCAGTCTATAGGAAACTTCAGAGGAAAATGCAATCAAGCAGAAAGTCTATGAAGCACAGTTATTCTTGAGGATACTTGACACGAATAAATCCTTGTCTTAGTCCAGGCACAGATAGACATGCTTATTAGGCAGTTCAAATCATATCTTAGCTCAACCAGGGAGGCCTGGTTAATAGTCTCAGGTTATTGCAAAACAGAAACAGCTTACATGTCCAGCAAATGCAGATGGAAGTAAACACGAACAGCAGATGAAGGAGGATTACTGGAAACTTGTGTATGCAGCAGGAACTCAGAGCAGAGTAGCAGGATCACCACACAGGTTCACAGGAGCACCACACAGGTTCACAGGAGCAGGTGTATAGCCAGGGAGTAATCAGAGGTCAGGAGCCGGATGCAAGGCAGAATACTCTAGCACAGGCTGAAGGCTGGGGTGGAGTCTTATAGCAGGAAGACACGGTGCACATGAGACCAAAAACGCCATCTTGGAAAAGGTCAGTAATGCACAAAAGGTAAAAAATGTTCAGAGTCCTGACATTACTCCCTCCTTAGAAGCAGCCTCAGGATGATCCTGGACCTGGTTTCTCAGAGAATCTCTGATGAAAACGAGAAATCTTCTGTTGGGCATTGATGTTTTCCACAGGTTCCCAAGAGTCTTCCTCAGGGGGATATCCCTGCCATCTTATCAGGTATTGGAGCCGATTCCTGCGAATCCTGGAATCAATAATTTCCTCCACCACGAATTGTTCTTGCCCATCAATCACCACAGGCTGCGGAGGTGGCACAACACGTCCCTGGAAGGTATTAGGAGATATAGGCTTTAGTAAAGATACATGAAAAACTGGGTGTACCTTCATTGTCCTAGGCAGCTTCAGCCGGCAGGCCACAGAGCTCAGAGCTCACAATACCATTGATCTTGAAAGGGCCAATGAAATTCTGTCCAAGTTTTTGTGAAGGAACGTTTAACTTCAGATTCTTAGTTGCTAACCACACGGAATCTCCTACCTTGAACAAGAGTGCAGGTCTATGGAATCTATCAGCCGATCTCTTATAACATTCTTGAGCTGTGGTCAGGGATTCCTTCAGAACCTCCAGATTCTGTCTCATCGCAGTCAGCCTTTCCTCCACTGCCGGAACCAGAGAATTAATTGGAGACCTAGGTAAAATACACGGATAATAACCCAGATTGGCAAAGAAAGGTGTAAATTTAGTGGAGGCGCTCTGAGAATTATTATGAAAATTCGGCTAACGGCAATAACTCCAACCAATCATCCTGGAGATGGCTGACATAACATCTTAGATATTGTTCCAGCGTCTGGTTGGTACGCTCAGTCTGACCATTTGTCTGGGGATGGTAAGCAGAAGAGAGACAGACATTAATATTGAGTGCAGAGCAAAACCCCTTCCAGAATCTTGAAGTGAACTGTACTCCACGGTCAGAGATGATCTCATCCGGAACCCCGTGCAACCGAAAGACATTCTGTATAACCAAGTTCACTGTATCTTTAGCTGAGGGGAGGCCGGTGCACGGAACAAAATGAGCAGCTTTAGGCAGGAGATCAACTACTACCATGATTGTATTCATGCCCCCCGATGTAGGCAGCTCCACAATAAAGTCCATTGATAAAGACCCCAAGGGCGGTACGGAACAGGTAATGGTTGTAGAAGACCCGTAGGTGCCACATGAGGAGTCTTGTAATGGGCACATACCTCGCAAGAGAGAACATAGTCCTTGGTATCCTTCAGGCAAGTTGGCCACCAGAAGAATCGGCTCAGGAACTCTTGTGTCTTCTGTACCCCCCTGTGACCAGCCAACTTGGAGTCATGTACCGACTTGAGGATCTGCAGACGGACGACCTCCGGGACGTAAATACGTCGATCTCTGAACCACATGCCACCCTTAAAGACAAGATTAATATTCACAGGTGGGTTGGCCAGAAATACATCACCTTCATAGGCCTCCCTGCACTCCTTCCACAAGTCCTGATCGTGGATAACTCTGATGAAATTGGCATCAGATAGAATGGTCATGGATGGGGCTCCAGGTACGGAATCCGCAGCATGGATTTGGGATAAAGCATCAGCCTTCCCATTAC
Source organism: Ranitomeya variabilis (assembly GCF_051348905.1). Taxonomy (NCBI): domain Eukaryota; kingdom Metazoa; phylum Chordata; class Amphibia; order Anura; family Dendrobatidae; genus Ranitomeya; species Ranitomeya variabilis. The sequence goes on from NC_135233.1 coordinate 880,568,113, forward strand.
GAGAACCTGGACGGTACGAGATAACAAAGTTAAATTGATTTAAAAATAAGTTCCAACGAGCCTGACGAGGAGAAAGACTTCTAGCGGATCTAAGGAACTCTAGATTGCGATGGTCAGTTAGCACTATGATCTGTTGTGCAGCTCCTTGCAGATGATGCCTCCATTCTTTGAAAGCCGCAATAATAGCCAGCAATTCCTTGTCTCCCACGTCGTAATTCTTCTCTGCTGAGGTTAGTCTACGGGAAAAAAAAGCACAAGGATGTAGCAGACCCTTCTCTCCAGTTCTTTGGGAGAGAATAGCCCCCAAAGCATTATCAGAAGCGTCCACCTCCACAATGAAAGGAAGTGTTGGATCTGGGTGTATCAACAGCGGTGCTGATGTGAAACAGATCTTAAGCCGATCAAAAGCTTCTTGAGCCTGTGATGACAACTTAAAGGACTTTTCCTTCTTTGTCAAGGAAGTAATGGGACGGACAATATCAGAAAAATTTCGAATGAAGCGTCTGTAGAAATTTGCAAAACCAATAAAACATTGGACCTCCTTAACGTTCTTGGGTACTGGCCAGTCAAGGATAGCCTGAATCTTACCAGATTCCATGTTCAGCCCCTGGGGAGAGATGATATAACCTAAGAACTGTATCTCAGAATGATGGAACTCGCATTTCTCCGGCTTAATATACAGATGGTTCTCTTTCAGACGTCTTAAAAGTTTGGACATGTTCTTCATGTTCCTGTAGAGAGTCAGAAAAGATTAGTATAACGTCCAAATAGATCACTACAAACTGGTCCTACAAATCTCTGAAAATGTCATTAGCAAGGTGTTGAAATGTTGCAGGGGCGTTACAAAGCCCGAAGGGCATCACAAGAGATGCAAAGTGTCCATACCGGCATCTGAATACTGTCTTCCACTCATCCCCTGGACGAATACGCACCAAATTATAAGCCCCACGAAGATCCAGTTTAGAGAACACCTTAGCATGGCGGACTCTTTCCAGTTATTCGGGAATCAGAGGCAAAGGGTAACGGTTTCGTATGGTTACCTTATTGATTTCTCGATAGTCAATACAGGGTCTCAGGGTCCCATCCTTCTTCTTTACAAAAAACATAGGTGCCCCTGCTGGTGAGGAAGAAGGACATATGAAGCCTTTGGCCAGATTTTCATCAATATACTCTTTTAAGGCTTGAAGCTCAGGTGCCGCCAAAGGGTATACGTTACCAAAAGGAATGGCTACCCTGGAAAAGCAGCTCGATGGGACAGTCATAATGCCTGTGTGGAGGAAGCTGATCTGCAGTCTTCTTGTCACAGATGTCAGAGAATTCTTTATAAGCTGGAGGTAAAGAAAATACCTGTATATGTGGTTCCGTAACCGTGGAATCAGGGACAGCTTCTGTTAACGCTGAGTTGCTCCTTGTTGGGAAGATAATCTCCTTGGTCTCCCAGTTGATAATTGGGTTCTGAGAACGCAACGAAGGAATGCCTAAAATCACAGGAAAATGAGGAGAAGAAATTAGCAAAAAAGAAAGTTGCTCCTGATGATTAGGCTGCAACAAAATTTCAAGGGGTATGGTCTCCTGATCCACAGGCCCAGAGATTAAAGGTGACCCATCCACTGTTTCCATGGTAATTGGAGAGGCTCTTTGTTGAATTTTAATACCATGTTCCTTGGCAAATGCGATATCCATGAAATTGCCAGCTGAACCAGAGTCAATCATAGCTGAACTGGAAATCCACTGTCCTGAACACAGGATCTTAATAGGGAGAGAACAGTGAGAGTTCTTTTCCTGCAGCTCCTTTGGGGGGTGAAGTCATAGAAAGTGAATGGAATACAACGTTTAAAGGCAGGCTACATTCAGAAATGTCAGATTCATCATCACAGTTGTCATACTCCCCTATTGCTGCTAGCACCTTGTTAGGCCGTCTAGGACACTTAGGACAATTGATCAAGAAGTGGTCAGACTGGCCGCAGTAGAAACATAAACTTTCACGAAGGCGATGCTCCCGGCGCTCATTGATCTCGCACCTCTGAACGGAATCAATTTGCATGGGCACCTCCTCCACCTCCCGAGAGATTTTACCTGCAGGCTCTTTGGAAGGAAGGGAAAAGTTAGAAACATGGTTATATGCAGCAAATTTCTCCTGCCTACGCTCAGTAAGGCGAATGTCTATGCGCACACAATGCTGTATAAATGTCTCTAGCTCTTGTGGTGACTCAGAGCGGGCTAGTTTATCTTTTACAATACTAGACAGACCCCTTTTAAAAATAGGCAATTGTGCATAACTGTCCCAATTGGTATCTACCGCCAATTTCCTGAATTCAGTGGCATACTCAATAACAGAACATTTAGCCTGGCGTAAAGACAACAAAGCAGATTCAGCGGTTGCACGGCGATTAGGGTCATCAAACATTAATGCCATAGCGACCAAGAAATCATCCAAGTCATTTAACCGTGGGTCACGAGACTCAATCATCGGATTCACCCAGGCGAGTGCTCGTGAGGTCAGTAGCATTATTACACACAATACTTTGGATCTATCAGTGGGAAAACGGTCAGCATGCACATCAAAATATAGCATACATTGATTCACAAAGCCATGAAATTTGTTGCGATCGATCACCATTAAATCTGAATGGGGGCAACTTAGGTGGGCCAGCTGGTGGCGATTGCCCCGAGGTAAAGTCACTTGTGCAGCTATTGCGTGCTTATGTCCTGAAAAGCCCATCCATACTGGGTCTCTATGCCAGCAAGTTTGTTTTCCTGGGCTGCCATGCGGTTGCTCAAGTCCTGCAAAGTTTGTCCAAACACTTGTTGATTGTGTTCAAAATTTCCAAACTTCTTTTGCAGACCTTCCACATCTTTCTGCAGTGATCTAATTATGGAAAACACCTGCTCTAATTTGCTTTCTGCAGTCATTGTTCCAGCAGTCTCCTTTTTTTTTTTAGGCTAGAGTATCCTGTAATAATTATCGGGGATAACTCAGGAGACTCTTTGCGTGGAACAAGACAACTACAGGACACAGTTTTATAAGTGGTAAAGTCTATATTATCACACGGTGATTCAAACAGGTGCAGAGAGAAACTCAAGTCCACAACACTTGGTGCAAATAATAAACGCAGCTTAGCAGTCTATAGGAAACTTCAGAGGAAAATGCAATCAAGCAGAAAGTCTATGAAGCACAGTTATTCTTGAGGATACTTGACACGAATAAATCCTTGTCTTAGTCCAGGCACAGATAGATATGCTTATTAGGCAGTTCAAATCATATCTTAGCTCAACCAGGGAGGCCTGGTTAATAGTCTCAGGTTATTGCAAAGCAGAAACAGCTTACATGTCCAGCAAATGCAGATGGAAGTAAACACGAGCAGCAGATTAAGTAAACACAAGCAGCAGATGAAGGAGGATTACTGGACACTTGTGTATGCAGCAGAAACTCAGAGCAGAGTAGCAGGATCACCACACAGGTTCACAGGAGCAGGTGTATAGCCAGGGAGTAATCAGAGGTCAGGAGCTGGATGCAAGGCAGAATACTCTAGCACAGACTGAAGGCTGGGGTGGAGTCTTATAGCAAGAAGACACAGTGCACATGAGACCAAAAACGCCATCTTGGAAAAGGGCAGTAATGCACAAAAGGTAAAAAATGTTCAGAGTCCTGACAGTATCTGCTTGCAGTATCTGGGCACATTTTAAGGTACCCATCCGTCTGGTACCCTTCTTCCGCTACATATTACTAGCAGGCCATGGGCGCACTTGTCCATGAATTTTATAACTGACCTACTGGTATCTGCAGGAAAGACTGTGGTTTTGATGGTTGTAGATAGGTTCAGTCAAATGGTTTATTTATTCACATTACCGACACTTCCGAATGCCAAGACTCTTGCTCATATGTTTATAATGGGATCGTGAAGCTTCACCGGGTTCCTTCCGATGTGGTGTCAGATCGGGGGACCCAATTTGTTTCCAAGTTCTGGGGGGCGCTCTGTTCTTGACTGGGGGTGCAGCTGTCCTTTTCCTCTGCCTTCCATCCCCAGTCAAATGGAAAGACCGAATGCGTTAATCAGAATTTGGAGACTTACCTCAGGTGTTTTGTTTCCGAGATTCAGAAGGATTGGGCAGGCTACTTACCACTGGCAGAATTTACTATTAATAATCATCATCAGGAGTCTGCCGGCAGGTCACCGTTCTTTGGTGTGTACAGTTACCATTCACAGTCTTTTAGCAGGTGAGGGGCTTCGGGGGTTCCTGAGGAGGGACGTTTTGCTTTGTTGCTCTCTTTGGTGTGGCAGGGGGTTCTTTGTAATTTGAAGATCATGGGAGACAGGTACAAATGTATGGCTGACAAAAAATGCTTGCCAGGTCCAGACCTGACTGTGAGTGACTTTGTGTGGTTGTCTACCAGGAATATCAAGTTGAAGGTTCCTTCCTAACCACTGTCATTAACGCAGTAGCATTTCATCTTGAGCTACCCGAGGTCCTTAAGATCCACAATGTCTTTCACAGGTCTCTGCTCAAGAATATGTGGAACCTCTTGAGTCCTCACCCATACCGCTGCCCCCAATAATGGTTGATGGTAATCTAGAGTTTCCGATTTCAAGAATTGTAGATTCTTGCCTCCAACGTCGTTTCCTACAATACTTGGTGTACTGGAAGGGTCATGGCCCAGAGGAAAGTATATGGGTTTCAGCATCAGAGGTGAATGCCACTAGGTTGGTTCATTCATTTCACACCTCTTATCCTGAGAATCGCTCTGCATCTGCCTGTAAAAGGTCTCTGTGTTTGGCATTGCAAAAATCTTCTTAATCCTTCTGACTAGGGTTGAGCGACCTTTACTTTTATAGGATCGGGTCGGGTTTCACGAAACCCGACTTTTTCAAAAGTCGGGTCGAGTGAATTCGGCCGATCCTATAAAAAAGTCGGGGTCGGGGTCGGCCGAAACTCGAAACCCAATGCAGTGCATTGGGTTTCCAATGGTTCCCAGGGTCTGAAGGAGCGGAAACTCTCCTTCAGGCCCTGGGATCCATATTTAAGTGTAAAATAAAGAATTAAAATAAAAAATATCGCTATACTTACCCTCTGACGGGCCCTGGTACTAACCGGGAACCTTCCTTCCTTAGAATCAGCCTTCCAGGACCTTGCGGTGACGTCGCGGCGACGTCGCGGCTTGTGATTGGTCGCGCGGCCGCCCATGTGACCGCTCGCGCGACCAATCAGAAGCCGCGACGTCACCGTGACGTCACCGAAGGTCCTGGAAGGGCTGATTCTTAGGAAGGAAGGCTGCCGGAAAGAAGCAGGGCGTGTCCGAGGGTGAGTATATACCTGATAGGAATATACTCACCCTCGGCTTCGTTCCGGCAGCCTTCCTTCCTAAGAATCAGCCCTTCCAGGACCTTCGGTGACGTCACGGTGACGTCGCGGCTTGTGATTGGTCACGCGAGCGGTCACATGGGCGGCCGCGTGACCAATCACAAGCCGCGACGTCACCGCGACGTCACCGCAAGGTCCTGGAAAGCTGATTCTAAGGAAGGAAGGTTCCCGCTTAGTACCAGGGCGCATCAGATGGTAAGTATGGCGATATTTTTTATTTTAATTCTTTATTTTACACTTAAATCTGAATTCCGATACCAATTCCCGATATCTTAAACATATCGGGAATCGGTATCGGAATTCCGATTCCAGATTCAGAAGATCGCCGACTTCATGGCCGACCCCACACAGGGGTCGGGTCGGGTTTCATGAAACCCGACTTTGCCAAAAGTCGGCGACTTCTGAAAATTGCCAACCCGTTTCACTCAACCCTACTTCTGACTTTTGGACCCAGTGGCAAGCTCCATCCAGCTCGAATTGACACACCTTGACCTGAGTGTTATAGACTCTAGTCTGCTTCAGGGAGTCACCGCCAGTGATATTCACATTTTCCACTTGTGAAGGCTTGGATCTATAGCAGTCGACTTACTTACTTTCTGGTACTGTCGCAGGATGTTGGAGCTATCTCTCTTGAGTTTCCTCAAGCTAAGTTGCTTCCCCATTGTATGTTTCCCTTCTCGTCTCTAGTGTACAGTGGGGACTGACCAGTGCTCATCCCCTTTCCCTATTCAGGGCCTAGCTCTAGGGATATACAGGGCTTAGGTTCCTGCTCGGCGATTGGTGTGGAACCAATATAGGGAAGGTAGGGGAGGCAGGGTGCAATTAGATCTGCCTAGGGGTCTCCATCCCCTCCTTTGCCTATTCAGGGCCTAGCTCTAGGAGGGATATACAGGGCTTAGGTTCCAGCTTGGCAATGATGTGAAACCAATATAGGGACTGTAGGGGAGGCAGGGTGATATTAGATCTGCCTAGCGGTCTCCATTCCCCCTTTCCCTAGCGTTTGGGCTTCCTTCCATTCTTCCCCTCATTTTGCACACAGTCTTCCCACACTGTGCGTGTGACAGTACCTTGCCTCTTCAATGCAGCAAATCAATAAACTTATTAGATGGTCTAAAGAAAGTAATTCAGTTTGGACTACCTCATAATATAATCAACTGTCAGTTTTTTTTCTTTTGCTGTACATTGTGAGGAAGTGACCGGTGTCACATGCGAGGGTCGCTATGTTTCCCCCCAGGATGCGCACAGAGGTGTATTGATGCTGTGGGCGTGCATTGCAGTCACAGGCATAGCTGTGATAACAATGCAAAATAAAAAGTAAGTGTTGGTCTTGGCAGGGTCACCATCAGGGCATTACTGCCCTTACTGGCATATGGAGCGTGGGAGCAGAGAGGGGCCCAGAGCGGGCCCCTTACTTTTTGCTTTCTTCTGCTCACCTGGTACTAAGCCAGCATGCCAGGTATCAGCGCAGCCACGCGCACTCATTCTCTGCTCCTTCACACTCTGCATAGTGAGGAGCAGAGCGCCGACAGTGCGCATAGCCGTGCAGAGAGTTGCCGACTGCAGTGGAGCAGGGACACACAGTCACACAGGGTTTGACAATACTCACCCCCGCACCTGCAGTGAGAATCACAGCCAGGACCTGAGCATCGGATCCCTCCACTCCAGCAGAGTCACAGCTCTCAGACTGTGAAGAGCCGTGGGGGGCGTGGCTAAATGGAGGGGGTGGAGCCATATACAAGCAGGGAGAAGAAGGCAGAAGAAAAGATAAAAATAAGCGGGAGAGTGAAAAGATGGAAGAAGTCAGAAGAGCTAGACAGAAAGCACAACAGAGAGGCAAGACACAGGTGAGAATGCTATATATAAGACACTGGCTGCAGTGGTGGGATTCAGAACTTGGCACTCAGTATGTGGACAAAAACAGAGTTTCCTTTTATTGAAATAAAAGGAACCGCTATTTTTGTCCACATACTGAGTGCCAAGTTCTTTACTACATTTCTACGGGTTGGATACCTGACTTGAGCACCAAAAGCACCACCTCTACAGAGTGCCGTGTTTTTCTGCTATTATCTCATTAGTTTACTGACACTGCTTGTAAAAATTAGCAGGCGGTTGCCTGAACCGTCAAGAAGCGGTGCCGCAATCTGGTTTCCTGACCCGCAATTTTCAACTAAATGTGCATCTGAGGACGCACATTCAGTTGCAATATATTGCTGTAGAGAAAGCCACCAGCATTCTGCACAGCAATAGTTAATAGCTGCCAACCAATCACAGGCATCAGCTGATGTCAGCGCACACATCGCCGGTATATGACGTCACTGTCATGTGCCATCGCATCCGCACCTCAAATAAATGAGGGAGAGGGCACCGCTTGGCCATGTGCAGGTTAGCAGAATTATTTTTTAACTTTCTTTTTGTACTAAAAGCCACAGGATGGCAGCTCATATGGGGTAGGATGGCAGCTCATATGGGGGCAGGATGTGAGCTCATATGGTGGCAGGATAGGAGCTCATATGGGGCAGGATGGGAGCTCATATGGTGGCAGGATAGGAGCTCATATGGGGACAGGATGTGCATTCATATGGGGGCAGAGTGGGAGAACATATAGCTGGAGCCAGGAATGAGATATAAGGGGGGCAGGATGGGGAACATTATTACTGTAGGGGCTAATTAAGAAATATTATTACTGCAGTGATGTATTTTTGGAGGATACTGTTTTCAACGGGGGGTCCTGATACTGTACAGGTCGACACTATGTCGCCTTTTTTCTTCATTTGGTGTAGTATAGAAATTGGGAAAAAAATAAGTAATGTGCGCTGCAAGTGGTGCTCTAGATAACTGTGTTATTTCCTGCAGAGACAAGTCCTGGATGGAAGAAGTAATGGCGGTCTGTGCTGGATGATGATGAAAAGCGAAGATTGAGGACTTCACCTAGAGACATCACTGGTGAGTTAGTGTATTACACGCACACACACAGTATACACTGTATATTATGTGCAGAGCTCCTGTGTACAATGTCACCAGTGATCACTGTATTATCTGTACACTGACTCTATATACAGAGCTCCTGTGTATAATGTCACTGTTGATCCCCATGTTAACTGTACACTGACACTATACAGTATACAGAGCTTCTGTGTACAATGTCACCGGTGATCACTGTAATACCTGTACACTGACACTATACACAGAGCTCCTGTGTGCAATGTCACCAGTGATCACTGTATTACCTGCCCAGTGACACAACATACAGAGCTCCTGTGTGCAATGTCACTGGTGATCACTGTATTACCTGTGCACTGACACTATATACAGATCTCCTGTGTATAATGTCACCAGTGATCACTGTATTACCTGTACACTGACACTATATACAGATCTCCTGTGTATAATGTAACTGGTGATGCCCATATTACCTGTACACTGACACCATACACAGAGCTTCTGTGTGCAATGTCACTGGTGATCACTGTATTACCTGTGCACTGACACTATATACAGATCTCCTGTGTATAATGTCACCAGTGATCACTGTATTACCTGTACACTGACACTATATACAGATCTCCTGTGTATAATGTAACTGGTGATCCCCATATTACCTGTACACTGACACCATACACAGAGCTTCTGTGTGCAATGTCACTGGTGATCACTGTATTACCTGTGCACTGACACTATATACAGATCTCCTGTGTATAATGTCACCGGTGATCACTGTATTACCTGTACACTGACACTATATACAGATCTCCTGTGTATAATGTAACTGGTGATCCCCATATTACCTGTACACTGACACCATACACAGAGCTACTGTGTGCCATGTCACTGGTGATCACTGTATTACCTGTGCACTGACACTATATGCAGAGCTCCTGTATATAATGTCACTGGTGATCACTGTATTACCTGTACACTGACAGTATATACAGATACCCTGCGTATAATGTCACCAGTGATCACTGTATTACCTGTACACTGACACTATATACAGATCTCCTGTGTATAATGTCACTGATGATCACTGTATTACCTGTACACTGACACTATATAAAGAGCTCCTGTGTATAATGTCAGTGGTGATCACTGTATTACCTGTACATGGACACTATTCTAAGTACAGATCTCCTGTCTATAATGGCACTTATGGTGATATTAGTATCGTGGTTTTTTTTATTAATGATCAGTATTGTAGTATTCGGTCACTATGTGGTGGTAATATGCAATCTGGTCATGGTGCGGTGGTATTTGCCTCTTGCATGTGATATTATTGGTCATTTTAAAAATTGAAAAATAAATAAAAATATATCTAAATTGTATTGGATATTTTAACAAATGTTTAAAACGTTACAGTAGAGTAGAGCCCGGCCAAAAGAGTCTACAAAAGCTGCTGTGTATGTGATCTGGTGATGGGAACTGTTAATGTGTGATTGGTGGGGGCGTGGTGCAGAAGTGGAGTTTTTCCAAGAGAGGGCGGTGGGACTGTGGAAGGTTCAAGGGGTGGATATGGAGCTAGAGAGGAGCCTGGGCAGAGTCTCAAGGGGGCCCTAAAAAATGTTGCCGGCATGGGGCCCCGAAATTCCAAGTGGCAGCCCTGAATCTGGAGTAAGCTATTTGTCCAAGGCAGATTTATGAAAACCTGTTCTGGGCTTTTATTTTTGAAACGGACTACAGGATGGTAGTGGGGCAGTCTGTTTCCTTCCCGGACGGGTTTTCCATGTGGTCTACGGCCACAGGCTCCTTGTAAAAACCCCTGAAGCAGAGGTGTGTCAGTTTGGTTCTGCAAGTGTGCAGAGCAGAATGCTCTGCAGAGTTCCCCCTGTGTGAGGTAACACAGGCAAGCGGAGCCAAAAGGCCAAGTGAAGCCAAAAGGTCTGTCACCCACAGCATACATGGCAGTGCAGTCACCCACGGCAACCAGGTCTCGGATGTGGACTGTCTCGTTTCCCGGATGTGATCCGGAGGATATCATGTGCTGTGTATTTTCTGTGAGTTGGACATTAAAACACGTTTTGCTTTGAGCTTTGCTGGGTCACTGCCTCAACACTGCACAGTGTGGAGACCACTGCCCTACAGCATGAATTTAGAAATAACAACTATAAGGCACAAATGTAAGCCCACTAAAAATACTAATTTTATTAGATTAGATGCATTAAAAATATTGACACAAGGGTAAAATATTGGTGCCAAACACCCATAGGCAATTGAAGTTAGCACATTTTAGATCTAGGTTGGTCTTTACAAAAGAACCTGAATATTTCAAATAAAGTTATTATAGTGGACATTTACAAAGCAGTCTGCAAGTTCGATAAACAAACCAAACAGACCAAATGTATAGAAAGAATCATGGACATACGGCGTTAGGTCGGTTGGCAGATTATTTGAATGTCTTACTCTACTGCGCCCTACCTACTGTAGCTGCAGAAGTTAACAGCATAAAGGAATGATAGCTAAAGTGTGCTCAACATGGACTTTCTCTCAAAACACCTTGTTATGCACCTGCCTATTAGTATTTATTAACCACCCAACTAACCTAGCATCAAATGTCCATAGTATTTTTCCATACGTTTGGTCTGATTGTTTTTGGTTTACTTTATGTATGTATAGTATGTTATCTTTATTTGAACTGTTTAGAATCTTTTTCATGAGCAACCCGAGATTTGCTACCTTGAGATACCTGATGGTATTTGGCCCCAGTATTTTAATCTTAGGGAACAGTCAGACAGCCATATAACTCAGAAAAGGATCGCAACACAATGCTTGGACTGGATGTTGGTTCTCCAGACCTGTGCATCACAGCATGTATTTCTGTGTAGCTGATATGCTCTGTTCGGGAGAGCCGATGGTCAGTCCAAGCATTGCGTTGTGATCCTTGTCCAAGATATATGGCCATCTGACTCTTCCTTAATATGAATTAATATATACCTAATGAAATTTGTATATTTCAGTGGGTTTATTCATGTGTCTCATCATGTACACTTTTGGACACCTTTGTATTGAATCTATTGACGATGTGCCATGGAAACCAGGAGAACTTTTTCAACAGACTGATCACACAGAATGACAGCTGGGTCCATCACTATGATCCTGAGATTAAAGTCCAGTCAATGCAATGAAAGCATCATGACTCACCGCCTCCAAAGAAGGCACATGTCCAACCCTCGGCAGGCAATTTCATGCTCACAGTATGTTAGGACCAGCACGGAGTAGCATTGATAGTATTAATGGATTTCCTAGCAAAGGGTACCATGATTACTGGGGCATACTTCACTGCTGCGGAAATTGCAGGAGGCCATCAAAACCAAGAGGCGTGGCATGCTCACCAAAGGTGCCCGCCGTTTGGAAAACAATGTATCAGTTCACAGCTCAGATGTTGCTCAAATGGAAGCATGCTCCTGTGGCTTTGAAATTCTACTGCATCCCCCTTATTCACCCGACCTCGCACCATCGGACTCCCAACCCTATCCAACAATGACGTTATTTTTGAAGGGCAAGCATTTTCCAGATGATGAGACTCTGATTTACAAAGTCACAATGTGGCTTTTGGAGCAACCTGTCAACTTCTACAAGCTAGGTGTTTACAGTTGCTTAAAGAGATGGGAGAAGTATGTGTCCCAAGGTGGCACCTACAGTATGTAGAGATGGACTAATAACTGTGCCAAGTTTCATTGCTCTCAGTCCACAAGAAATGGGTCAGGGGAAATCTTTAAGGAACAGAAAGGAGATAATAATAATGCAGGATTGAGATATGCAGGGTTTCTTTGTAGCCTGTAACTGTGAAGACATTTAAGTCTATCTAGATTCTAGAAGATCTATATTTAATAAATACTATCAAAACAATTTTGCAGTGTTGTTTCATTTTTGAATTTTTAGATTTATTCAAATGGAACTAGATTTCACAATACAAACTGCATACCTTACTACATAAAGCTTTTTGACCTGATAAAGCTGGTGTACTTACTTTGAAAATACACATCAGAATAGCTGCATAATCCTTTTTGAAAGATGTTTCTCTTTTGTTAAAAATGGCATTTCATGACTTTTTATGAGCTCTGCATATTTTTCCTGTTTATGAAATTCAATAAGAAGTTTATGGGAAAATAAACTGAAATGAGCATAATATGTTGAGAGTTGAACTTTGATTTGGTCCTAAATCAGCTTTGAATCTTATTCAGCGACAAGATTACAAAGCTGCCATCAGACAATTTCACTGATGGATTTCACTGTGAACACATCCTGTTGATGTGTACTGTGGTAAAAAGAGTGTCACGGATTTACAGCGACAGAGAGGAGTAAGCTTGTTCACAAGCACTTCACCTTCATATTAAACTATGCAGGTTTCTTTAAGGGTATGTGCACACATTGTGGATTCGTTTGCGGAATTTTCCGCGCCGATTCTGAAAAATCCACAGGTAAAACACTCTGTGTTTTACCTGCGGATTATCTGCGGATTTACTGCAGATTTTGTGCTGATTTCACCTGCGTTTTTACACCTGCGGATTCCAATTATGGAACAGGTGTAAAACGCTGCGGAATCCGCACAAAGAATTGACATGCTGCGGAAAATAAACCGCAGCGTTTCCGCGCTGAATTTTCCACAGCATGGGCACTGCCGATTTGGTTTTCCATAGGTTTACATGGTACTGTTCACCGCTTGGAAAACTGCTGCAGTATCCGCAGTATCAAATCCGCTGCAGATCCGCAGACAAATCCGCAATGTGTGCACAGACCCTTAGGAGTGCAGGGGTGATGGTGTGGGGGTGCTTTGCTGGTGACACTGTTGGGGATTTATTCAAAATTGAAGGCATACTGAACCAGCATGGCTACCACAGCATCTTGCAGCGGCATGCTATTCCATCTGGTTTGCGTTTAGTTGGACCATCATTTATTTTTCAACTGGACAATGACCACAAACACACCTCCAGGCTGTGTAAGGGCTATCTGACCAAGAAGGAGAGTGATGGGGTGCTACGCCAGATGACCTGGCCTCCACAGTCACCAGACCTGAACCCAGTCGACATGGTTTGGGGTGAGCTGGACCGCAGAGTGAAGGCAAAAGGGCCAACAAGTGCTAAGCATCTCTGGGAACTCCTTTAAGATTGTTGGAAGACCATTCCTGGTGACTACCTCTTGAAGCTCATCAAGAGAATGCCAAGAGTGTGCAAGGAAAGATATGCCTGATGAAGAGGCCTGAGTAGTCTCGAAAGCTTGCAATTTTTTACCATCTTTTGAGTTAGCCATTAAAAGGTATCAACCACTGAGGACTCTCAATTCTAAAAAAGAGTGTGCAAAGCAGTCATCAAAGCAAAAGGTGGCCACTTTGAAGAACCTAGAATATAAGACATATTTTCAGTTGTTTCACACTATTTTGTTAAGTATATAATTCCACATGTGTTAATTCATAGTTTTGATGCCTTCAGAGTGAATGTATAATTTTCATAGTCATGAAAATACAGAAAAATCTTTAAATGAGAAGGTGTCCAAACTTTTGGTCTGTACTGTATCTGTTTTACTACACTGGATGTTAGCTGTGATTACTGAATAGGAATTGAGTCTGTGTTCAAGCTTCATTAATCTAGATGTACCCGAGTAATCTTACAACAAGTAAATATTCTCAAATGCCCCTGTGCCCCCCATGTTTTCTGGATTATTTAGCGTGCATCACTTTACACCACACTACCAAGAAACAAAGGATAAAGAGGTTGTCCACTATTTTAGCATTGATGATCTATCCTTAGCATAGGTCATCAATGTCTGATCAGTTGGGGACTAACGCCTGGCACCCCTACCAATCAGACTTTACCAGCTGGACATACTCACCTCTGTTAGTGGCTGCTGCAGGGTACTACACATCTGCCTCATATTGATTTAAATAGGAGTAAAGTACCCTACCTCATCCATTGTCAGAAGATGGGCATTTCCACAACTGAGTATTTCTGGTCGGAAACCACCACTGCCACTGATAACAACTTATCGACGGGGGTGCCAGGTGTCGGACCCTGACCGATCAGCATTGATGACCAATGCTAAAGTAGTGATGTGATGACACAGCATTTAATCTTAATTATACCAGACATATATTTTCAGTAGGCCGAGAGACATAGACTATTGCTCGTATGAGTCTGAATGTTGACTCTTGAATTGATCCTTGTGAATTGATGAATGACTGCTGTTTACCTATTATATCTGCTCCTACAGTTTATTGTGTGGCTATCTTTGGAGCACAGTGATGCAGGGTCATTGCACAATGGATATTTCCTAATATGTTGATCACCCATTGTATAAGTTTATGTAGTTTTTTGACCTGCAAAACAGTGAAGGACAAACGATGCATATTGATTACTCAAACAGTGAGAGTTAATCTCATCCCACCTTCCTCCTGATCTGTGAGTAATTTCATGAACCACAGATGTGCAAAAAGGGACCTATATCCTTCTGCAAAGAGACTCTACAGAAAAATAGCCAACGCACCATGGCTTCATCGAGTGGAATCCAGATTTGACATTCTACAAGATGCCAGCTTATGGGACCACAGCCCTAGTTGGAAGAATACAGATCTGCTCTTTTGACCATCACTGAACCCATAGAGATGTTCAAAGATGTTAGGTTAGGACCCTCCGGTCACCTGGCCCCATGGAGATGTTTGGAGAAGTCAGGTTGGGACCCGCAGGTTAATTGGCCCAGTGGAGACGGTCGGAGAAGCCAGGTTGGGACAATCAGGTTACCTGGCCACATATCTCAATGGACTGTCAGCTTCCTAAGCTTGTCATTACCTCCTCACTGTGGGTGCCCACCAAAAGCAGTGTGCCACTGGTGGGGGTAGTCAGTAGAGATGGGTGAGCCCGAACAGTAAAGTTCAGTGTCACACGTACTGTTCAGGCACCGACACCAAACATGGACTTCACTAGGAAGTCCGTGTTACTGTTCAGGTTCACCCCCCAAACACCAGGTGATTGTCTCCCAGCGCGGCAAACACCTCTTCTGAATGGCAGTAAAATCATCATGGCTGGTAAGACATCTGCGGTTCCCATGCTGTCAAAAGATAGCGTGAGCGAGCAGCTATGAGCAGTAGTCCCATCATCAGACACCAGTGACTGGAGGTAAACTTTATTCCTCATAGCTGCATGCTCACGCTGTCTTTTGACAGCGTGGGAACCACGGCTGTCTGACCGGCAGAGATGATTTCGTCGCCAATCAGTAGCGGTGTTTGCCGCGCTGTCATGCACATGACAGCATGGCAAACACTGGATGTTCGGTGAATGGGGTCCGGGTTCAGTTTTGTTTCCGAGTACTGTTCTGGTACCTGAGCACTGTTCAGCCAAATCCGCCGGATCGGAGCATCCAGGTGTCCGCCCATGTCTTGTAGTCGGCTCTGGAAGCCGTAAAATAGCAGGTGCTCTAATCCCAGCGAACCAGCGGAAGGGCGAGACTCTGTAATTTGCATCATCTTGGGTATTTTCTGGGACTGTTTTATGTGTTATTGTCTTTTGGTGGTTCAATAAATTATTGCCACATTGTTTTACCCTCACCCTTTGTTGTCTGAGTAGTATTCTGCCCATGGCAAAAGGAGCATGGGCGTACGTTGGGATAAGCCCTGGTCCATGCAGTCTTTCTAAAGGCAGCAGGACCTGCAGACGAGAGCATCCACTGACCCTCATGTCTCCACAAGTAGAAAACCCTTTTATTTATAGTGCACCCTGTTATTACATTCTTACTTTATTTTGTGACTGTGACGGCAGAGTGGTAACTTCCCCACACCACATGGTACATAGTATTACAATCAGGGGTGGATTAAGAGTAGCCAGGGCCCTGGGCAGTTTAAAGGTCTTGGGCCCACCATCCCCCAATATATCACATGACCCCCTTTAATGGATAATTTGATACGCTACGTGATTAACACACAAGTCCTCTGGTGCACAACTGTAGATGCAAAGGAAAGGGATAACGGCTTGCAAATTGTTTCCCTTTTTGTACAGTGCTATACATAACATAGAGCTATACTTTATAGAGCGGGGGGGGATTAGTTTTCCCAAAGGGCCATATGAGAGACCATGACTGTTATGGAGGGCCAAACCATTAGGCTGAAATTAATTCTGCTTAATATTATTATAGACATATTAATTCTAATAATTATTTCATATTAATATTAAATCAATTACTTAATATTAAGAGGAATTAAGTATGCTGACATCCTCCTACATACTGTATGAGCCCACACACAGCCCCCTATATACAGTATGAGCCCACACACAGCCCCCTATATACAGCATGAGCCCCCACATAACTACCTATATACAGGATGAGCATCCACATACAGTGGCATGTAAAAGTTTGGGCAACCATGGTCAAAATTATTGTTATTGTGAACAGTTAAGCAAGTTGGAGATTAAATGATCTCTAAAAGGGCTCAAGTTAAAGATGACACATTTCCATTGTATTTTTAGCAAAAATATATATATATATATATATATATATATATATATATATATATATATATATATATATATATATATATTTTTTTTCATCTTTTATATTTTAGAAATTACAAAAACTAAAATTGCCCAATGCAAAAGTTTGGGCACTCTGCATGGTTACTACTTAATAACACCCCCTCACAGCTTGTAAACACTTTTTTGTAGCCAGCCAAGAGTCTTTCAATTCTTGTTTGAGGGATTTCCATCCATTCTTAATTGGGTCGTCTTGCATGCACTGCTACTTTGAGGTCTAGGCACAGATTTTCAGTGATGTTCAGATCAGGGGACTGTGAGTGCCATTGTAATCCTTCAGCGTGCGCCTTTTCAGGTAGTCTATTGTGGATTGCGGTGTTTAGGATTATTATCCATTTATCCATTTGTAGAAGCCATCCTCATTTACATTTCAGCTTTTTTACAGATGTGTTATGTTTGCATCAAGAATTTGTAGAAATTTCATTGAATCCATTCTTTCCTTCCATTCATTGAATACATTCTTCCCTCTACCCATGAAATGTTCCCCGTGCCATTGGCTGCAACATAAACCCAAAGCATGAGTGCTTAATTGTTGGTGACATGTTCATTTCCTGAAATTCTGCTCTTTTTTTCTCCACACATACTTTTGATCATTGTGGCCAAAGAGTTCTATTTTAACCTCATCATCGGTCCACAAGACTTGTTTCCAAAATGTTTTCAGGCTTGCTTAGATGTTCTTTTGCATACTTATGACTCTGAATTTTATGGCCAGGACGAAGGAGAGGTTTTATTCTGTTGACTCTTCCATGAAGGCCATATTTGTGCAGGTGTCTCTAAACAGTAGGACAATGTACCACAACTCAAAAGTATGCTAAATTTTTCTGAAGGTCTTTTACAGTCAAGTGGGGGATCTGATTTGCCTTTCTAGCAATCCTACGAACAGCTCTCACTGAAATTTTCCTTGGTCTTCTGGGCCTTATCTTTGCCTCCACTGTTCCTGTTAACTGCCATTTCTTAATTACATTTTGAACTCAGGAAAGGGATACTTGAAAATGCTGTGCTATCATTTTATAGCCTTCTCCTACTTTGTGGGCCTCCACCATTTTCATTTTAGGCAGCTGCTTAGAAGAATCCTTGGCTGCTGTTTTTTGGCACAATATTACAGGAAACTGTTTTTTTTTTTTTTAAACTGGGAAATTAGCATCAACTGGCATTTCCAAATGATGATAGTGAACAAGCCATAAGCCTAACAGGCTAATTAAAGTCTGAAACTTTGGTCAAAGTTATCTGAACACACAAATCTCCAAGGCTGCCCAAAGTTTTGCATAGGCCTATTTTCCTTTTTGTAATTTTTAAAATGTCAAAAATATTTTTTTTGCATAAAATAGAAAGTAAATGTGTTATTTTTAACTTTTAGAAATCTTTTTTCTTAAACTTGCTTAACTGTTTACTTTAATAGTAATTTTGACCAGCGGTGTCCAAATTTCTACATGCCACTGTAGCTCCCTAGGAACAGTATTAGCTCTCACATAGCCTCCTATATACAGCATGAGCCCTCACTTAGCGCTCTATATACAGTATGAGCCTCGCATAACTCGCTAAAGTATGCGCCCAAACATAGCCTCTGTATACACAGTTTGATCCCCTACAGAGTTCCCTATATACAATATGAACCCCCACATAGTGTCATGCCCTCAGCCGCAGGTCCAGTCTCCAATGTGCAGGGAGACCGGCGCCTATCACACAGCCTTACTCACCCTGTCCGTGGCTCCAGACGATCAGCGGCTTCTTTCTCTGCTAAGAACCTGCATCCTCTTGGCAGGTCTCCTGGAAATGCTCTTAGGAGCCGCGCCCTGCTTCCTGCACATACTTGAAACAGCAGGACACCTGTTCGCTATTAGGGCTGTCTGTGTTGTGATGCTCTGTGCATAAAAAGCACCCTCCCCTTAAGGGAGGTGCCTGGGCAGTGTGTTCATTCCATTGTTTGTGGCCTTCTGCTCAGGCCACACTCTGCTGTGCTCTGCTCTGCAAAGTGTAGTTTATTACTTTTGGTTTGCTAATCCCTCTGTCTCCTCAGTATCCTCTGCTGGCAGTTCTCTATTCTGGATCCTCCTGGACTCTCTGGTTTCCACTTCAGGCTGGCTAAGCTGCTCCTCACTGAACCATCCAGATTCGGCTGCCGGCTAGATCAGCCTTTCCGAAACTTCACAGAGCTTCCAGGATTCTCTTCATTGATAGAGCCTGAGTTCCATCATCTTGTTTATACGGTCTGTACGGGTCGTCCCTCTGGTCCGGGTACTGCGGCATTTAGGCCATCTGGTGTTGTGACGGGGGAATCCCTGTATAGGGGTACACCTTGCCCGGTGCTCCACTACATGGTTCAGTGTTGTGGTCCAGAGGGTTCTTCTCTCAGGCACCTCTTTCTGTTTGTTTTTCATTTAAATAAATACCTTTGCTTTTTGGAAGCACATTCTCCTGTCTCTTGTGTACCGGGTATACAGCTACCACTGCTCCATCAGTGGTCTAGTGAGTCCACTATATTTCCCCATGCCCTGTGGGCGTTACACATAGCTCCCATATACAGTATGAACCCACAAATAATCTCCCCATATACAGTATGAACCCCCACATACCTTCCCAAGATACAGTATAAGCCCCACATAGCCACTTTATCTACAGGATGAGCCCTCATGTAGCCTCTCATATACAGTATGAGCCTCTACATAGCTCCCTATATACAATATGATCCCCAGATAGCATCCTGTATACAGTATGAGGCCCCACATAGCAGTATAAGCTCCCTCATAACTCCCTAGATACAGGATCAGTTCTCACATAGCTCCCTATATACAGTATGAGTCCCCACACAGCCTCTTTATATACAGTATGAACCCCTACAGTGTGGTAAATAAGTATTTGATGCACTTCCAATTTTACAAGTTTTCATACGCACAAAGAATGGAGAGGTCTGTAACTTTTTATCTTAGGAATGCTTCAGGTGTGAGAGACAGAATCTAAAAAAATCCATAAAATCACATGATTTTTACATAATTAATTAGCATTTTATTGCAAGAAATCAGTATTTTATACAATAGAAAAGCAGAACTTAATATTTGGTACAGAATCCTTTGTTTGCAATTAGAATGGTCAGATGTTTCCTGTAGTTCTTGAGCAAGTTTGCACACACTTCAACAGAGATTTTGGCCCCCTCCGCCAAACTAAATTTTTCCAAATCTTTTAGGTTTTGGTGCTGTCGCTGGGCAACATTGAGTTTCAGCTCCCTCCAAAGATTTTCTATTGGGTTCAGATCTGGAGACTGTCTAGGTCACTTCAGGACCTTGAAATGCTTCTTATGGAGCCACTCCTTAGTTGCCCTGGCTGTGTGTTTCGGGTCATTGTTGTATTTTCCCCACTGTACGTACCTCCCTATATACAGTATGAACCACCACATAGCTTACTCTATACAGTGTGAACCCCACATAGCTTTCTATATACAGTATGAGCCCCCACTTAGCTCCTATAGACAGTGTGATCTCTCACATAGCTCCCTTGATAGTGTGCATAGGCAGCATCAAGTTGGTCACACAGGGTTAATGGCAGCGTTAAAGGACTGCGTCACACCGCGTTATGCCGCGGTGTAACGCAGTCCGTTTAACGGACTGCTAAAACGCTATGTGGGTGCTGACTGCAGGGGAGTATGGAGGGGGCACTGACTGGAGGGGAGTAGGGAGGGGACTGTGCCTGTCGCTGATTGGTCACGCCCAGCCAGCCGCAACCAATCAGCGATGTGGGATTTCCATGACAGACAGACAGACAAACAGATGGAAGTGGACCTTAGACGATTATATAGATAGATGAGCTCCACAGAGTCTCTATATACAGTATGAGGCCCCACATAGCCTCCTATATACAGCATGAGCCCCTGCAGCACCCCAGAGTTCTGGTCGTTGCAGTAATGTCATTCTTCCACCAGGGGGAGTGATATTACGTCTGAAGGCAATAAAGGAGATCTTCTGTCCAGGTATCACAACCACACACAACGCACTTCACACTCCAGGCCGCCAGGGGGAGCTACGCTCCTATCTTTTAGGGCACTCCTCACAGTTAGGTAAAACTGGAGGTTTGGTTAGGAAGTGAGTCAGAACCCGACGGAGTTTGGCAGAAGCTGGCTGGAGTGGGTTCCAGCCAGATCCAGACTGCGGTCTGAGGAGGACGAGGGTCCACGGAGCTGCGCCTGCCCCACGTGTGGCAGCATCCTAAGAAAGAGACATTAGAAGAGAAGTGTGTTGCAGTGAGTGAGAAACGAAGTCGTAGCACAAGGAGAGGAAATCAAAAGGAGTTCTGCCCTGTGAAAGGCTGCCTCCTTCTGAGGTGCAGGAATCCCAGTGGCCAGAATACCGAGGGAGTAAGGATCTCTATGCTTTACTTCAGAGACTGGCAGGACAGTTAATTCCACGTTAGCTGCCCAACCTTATACCCAGGAGGCACGGTGGCAACTTGTGGGGGCCGGGGCATTGTGGGGTCCCTATAAAAAGCCTCAGGCCACCAGTCATACGGGTTTTGTTCTATCCTATCCATCAGGGGGACAGAGAGAAAGAGACTTAACATCTCCAATAGTTGTGAGGACCTTACCGGGAAGCTCAGCAGGGAGGTACTACAACACCCAGGAGCTAGAGGAAGGCTATTGAATTCCACCTGGATAAGGGGACTCTGGATTTGCCTTCAGACCGACCGGACTCTGCCTGCCCTGTGATCTGGTGCCCTGGACTGTGGACACTGAAGCCTTCAGTAAAGGTAAAGAGACTGCAACCTTGTGTCCTCGTTATTCACTGCGCCTTACATCAACCACCATCACCATCTACACCTCTGGGAAGCCCTGGGGATACACTTCACCTGTGGGAAGGTATACCATCTAGCTGCCATCACATCATCCCCAGCGGACCCCTAAGCAGCGTCGGTCACCCTGACCGAATACCACAGGTGGCGTCACAAACATTATCCCTTTAAAGACCTTTCCCCTTTTATTAACCGACGCCTCTAGGGCCACGGACCGGGTCAGCCACCGTGATATCCCCATCGAGAACCGAAGGGCCCGGCTCTGAGTCACCCCTAGCCCTTGGGGGCGATCCACCCCCATATAGCCTCCTATATACAGACACATATATTAAAAAGAAAAAAAGCAACACATACTCACCTCGCTCTTGTTCCCCCGGTGCTCTGGTCCCTGGGGCTCCACTTCTTCTTGTGACCGGCGCATACATGCTTGTCATCATGCTGATGCTGGCTGATGATGTCATTGCACAGGCACGTGTCAGAAGAAGTGACGGGAGCTCCCCTGGTACTGCACTGCCATTTTGCATTGCCAGCAGGGCAACGCCAGGAAAGCTCCCTGCTTGAAGATGTGCACCGCCGACTACATCTGAGTGCAGTTCGATTCTCATGGACTGACAGAATGAAGTGAATGAAGACATTTTTTTCCATATTCTCCACATCTGAGAAAATCGGATGACCAAACTCTAATGAAAGTTTGATCAAGGGGGGATTAGCATAATCTGCCTGATTCTCTCAGATGAGAGAAAATATGTCCGTGTGACCCAAACCTTACACAGGACAATGCACTTGTTTGTAGACCTAAAGATTTCACCTGAGCATTTTGCTCTTTCATCGGGTGATTGCCAGTTTATTTAGACTGCAAAAGTCTCAGGAAGAGAGTATTCCCATAAATGCACCTTTATTCTTGTGCTTTGGTTGCATTAGAATTTCTGCAGATAAATGCACTGTTTAAACAAGAGAAAATCAACAGACAGCCCTGGCACACCAGCCTGACCAAAGAACTGAGGCGAGCTTCCAGAGCTGCTGAGCGCAGATGGAAAAGATCCCACTCCAATGAGCACTTCATCGTATTCAAACAGTCCCTCACTACTTTCAAGACCACACTCGCCACAGCTAAACAAACCTACTTCTCATCTCTCATATCCTCCCTGTCTCACAACCCTAAACAGTTATTCAACACCTTCAATTCTCTCCTCCGTCCCCCAGCACCTCCTCCCTCCCCACTTATCTCCTCTGAAAACTTTGCCTTATTTTTCAAGCAGAAGATTGATAGCATCAGAGACAGTTTTGGTCAACAACCCCCAGAGCCCTTCCTCCCGACTTCCCAGCCCTCCACCTCCAAAACCAACTTCTCCACCATTACAGAAGATCAACTCTCCACTCTACTCTCAAGATTGCATCTCACCACCTGTGCACTTGACCCGCTCCCATCCCACCTCATCCCAAACCTCACCACAGTCTTCATCCCAACCCTAACCCATCTCTTCAACCTATCACTAACAACTGGTGTTTTCCCCTCAAGCTTTAAACATGCCTCCATCACACTTATCCTCAAAAAGCCCTCTCTTGACCCATCCTCTGTATCTAGCTATCACCCTATATCACTTCTCCCTTATGCCTCCAAACTACTGGAACAACACGTTTACCTTGAACTGTCCTCCCATCTCTCTTCTTGCTCCCTCTTTGACCGCTTACAATCTGGCTTCCGGTCACACCATTCCACTGAAACTGCCCTAACTAAGGTCACCAATGACCTCTTAACCACCAAGAGCAAGCGACACTACTCCGTCCTCCTCCTCCTCGACCTGTCAGCTGCCTTTGACACAGTGGACCATTCCCTATTATTACAGACCTGTTATGGACCTGGTGGTTAGGAGCACCCGAAATGACCTGATGGTTAAAACAGAAAACCTGGGACAAGCTCTGAGGAGGTGGTAACTCTACTGACCGCAATCCCTAATCCTATCACACACTAGAAATAGCCGTGGAGCGTACCTAACTCTCCCTAGACGCCTCTTCACAGCCTAAGAGCTAACTACCCCTAAAGATAGAAATAGCAGCCTACCTTGCCTCAGAGAAATTCCCCAAAGTAAAGGTAGCCCCCCACAAATATTAACTGTGAGTTAAGAGGGAAGTAACAAACACAGGAATGAAACAGATTTTAGAAAAGGAGGCCGAATCTTCTCTAGATAGACAGAGGATAGGAAAAGGGAACTATGCGGTCAGTATTAAAAACTACAAAAACCACGCAGAGTGTGCAAAAAGACCTTCACACCGACTCACGGTGTGGAGGTGCCGCTCTGCATCCCCAGAGCTTCCAGCTAGCAAGGAAATATCATAATAGCAAGCTGGACTAGAAACATAGCATGTACTGAAAAATCTATTCAAAAACCGATGAACAGCAAATGACTAGCAAGGACTTAGCTTCTGCTGGAGTAGACAGGTCATCTGAGAAATCCAAGAGAGATCTGAACCAGTACTGAGACATTGACAGCTGGCATGAACTAACGACCTGGGCGGAGTTAAATAGGGAAGCCAGCAGAAGCAATAAACGAGGGCAGCTGAGAAAGCCAACCTCAAAGATCAGCAGTTCCACTCAAAGCCACCAGAGGGTGTCCAAGGTCAGAACTCACCAAAGTACCATTCACGACCACAGGAGGGAGCCCGAGAATGGAATTCACAACACAGACCCTCTCATCCCTTGGCATCACAGACTTGGCCCTATCCTGGATCTCATCATACCTAACAGACCGGACGTTCAGCGTCTCCCACTCACACACCACCTCCTCACCTCGCCCTCTATCTGTCGAAGTCCCACAAGGTTCAGTCCTTGGGCCCCTACTCTTCTCCATTTACACCTTTGGCCTGGGACAGCTCATAGAATCTCATGGCTTTCAGTATCACCTCTATGCTGATGACACACAGATCTACATCTCTGGACCAGATATCACCTCCCTACTAACCAGAATCCCTCAATGTCTGTCCACTATTTCATCCTTCTTCTCCGCTAGATTTCTCAAACTTAACATAGACAAAACAGAATTCATCATCTTTCCCCCATCTCACGCGACCCCCCCAACGAACCTAACCATTACAGTAAATGGCTGCCCACTCTCCCCAGTCCCACAAGCTCGCTGCCTCGGGGTAATCCTTGATGCTGATCTCTCCTTCAAACCACACATCCAAGCCCTTTCCACTTCCTGCAGACTTCAACTCAAAAATATTTCACAAATCCGTTCATTCCTCAACCAAGAATCTGCAAAAACCCTAGTCCATGCCCTCATCATCTCTCGCCTTGACTACTGCAACCTCCTGCATTGTGGCCTCCCCTCGAACACTCTTGCACCCCTCCAATCTATTCTAAACTCTGCTGCCCGACTAATCCACCTGTCCCCCCGCTATTCCCCAGCCTCTCCCCTCTGTCAATCCCTTCACTGGCTCCCCATTGCCCAGAGACTCCAGTACAAAACCCTAACCATGACGTACAAAGCCATCCACAACCTGTCTCCTCCATACATCTGTGACCTCGTCTCCCGGTACTTACCTACATGCAACCTCCGATTTCCTTCTCTACTCCCCTCTTATCTCCTCTTCCCACAATCGTATACAAGATTTCTCTCGCGCATCACCCCTATTCTGGAACCCTCTACCAAAACACATCAGACTCTCGCCTACCATCGAAATGTTCAAAAAGAACCTGAAGACCCACCTCTTCCGACAAGCCTACAACCTGCAGTAACCACCGATCGACCAAACCGCTGCATGACCAGCTCTATCCTCACCTACTGTATTCTCATCCATTCCTTGTAGATTGTGAGCCTTCGCGGGCAGGGTCCTCACTCCTCCTGTACCAGTTATGCCTTGTATTGTTTAAGATTATTGTACTTGTTTTTATTATGTATACCCCTCCTCACATGTAAAGCGCCATGGAATAAATAGCACTATAACAATAAATAATAATAATAATAATAAACAGAGCATGGTAAGGGATCTTTTGTAATACACGTCATCTAAAACAATAACTTTGAGCCATTTTTCAGTGACTAAAATATGAGATTTGCAAATATGGCGTGGTGTGCTTTCTTAAAGGCCCTATCAGTAATATTCATTTCATTTGATGCAGTATAATTTTGGGGCTATCTTTAGCAGCCAGAGATACAGTGACTTTTAAAAGGTCATAGATGTGTCACTTCCCGGTGACTTTGCAACCCTTATATTCTCTTTGACGTGTGACCCTTTGGTGTCTGTGAGTTTAATATTTCATCTGTGAGTGTGTGGGTGGCATCATATTGGTTACTACTGGATTTGTAATGCTGGCTCGGACATTTCCTATTTTATACTGAACTAATTAAGTGTAACTAAGTTTAAGACAGAAAATAACTTGTTCTTTATGTTCTGCGCCTCACACACTCTATGTATTCTAATCTAGTTATATTGTTTACTAAATAAATTAATTATATCATAATTTATAGTAATTGCTCTTATGATGTTAACATTGACAATGCTGCTACCTGTCATCACTGAGCCGAGAACTGCAGGGGTTTTCAGTCACCAAAATGATTTTTTCCATTACTATTAGTGATGAGCAAACTCGAACTGTAAAGTTTGAGGTCCGTACTGGACTCCTAGCATCCGTGCATAGACCCTGAAAACAAACTTTTTCCCAGAAGTCTGTCATAATGTCGTGTGCAGCCAAACAACAAACTTTTAGGCTGTGGGCACTTCCGAAGTCATCACAGCCATGCTAAGTACTGACATGGCTGTGATTGGCTGGCGCACAATGTAACTCTAACTGTATAAAGTCTGGGTCATGGGTTGCGCCGACATTAAATTCTTCATGTGGTTCTCTCTTCACTGTGCTACATCTGCCTTGTGATCTGTGCCCTAAAAGCCTGTTCTTGTGTGCCATACCAGCATTGTGTAGACTGCCCCAGCAGCCTGTTGCTCTGTGCCATAAAATCCTTGTGGCCTGTGCCATAAATGCCTGTTGCTCTGTGGCATAATAGCCTCTTGCCTACGAGGCATTTTTTTAAAGGGGGAAAACATGAGAGCAGCAAAGAGGGGACGTGGACGTGGTGCATCTGGTGGGGATGTTGTGGTTGCTGCAGGGAGAGGATGTGGTCGTTCTGAGCCTGATATGTGTCCAACTGCCACACCTTCCTCAGGTGCACGCAGTCAACAGGACATTTGGTGTTCTTTAGTAAGCCCCAGTACTGCACAATGAATGATGAGGACAGAACATGTGGAGGCTGTGTTAGATTGGATGGATGACAGTGTCTCCAATTCCTTCACATTTTCTTCTACCCAGTGCCATGCATAAAGCGTTCAGTTGGCACCTGAAAATCTTAGTCATCGTTCTTTTACCTCACCCCCTTGCAAATCATTCAAGCAGTCTGAGATCCAAGTCATAAAGCCATCTCTTCTGCTGTTTGATGAGTCTGCTGGCTGGGGTTCTATGACCCACCTAGCCCTGCCCCAGAAATGGAAGAGACTGAATGCACTGGTCTCCATCTTCTCGTTTTGTCAGAAGATAAGTACGTGGGAGGGCCAGTACACATGGTCAGCGCACCACCATAGCACATCTCCTAACATGGATTGAAGAGCCTCATAGTCATGTGTGTAGTTCGAAGAAAGAATAGGTGGTCACGGTCCCTGATCAGAACAGCAAAAGAGAGAGCAGGTGGAAAAGCACAGCGGCCAGCCCAAAGCCAGTATGTCATAGCTCTCAGGCATTGAACTTCTTCACCCAATGCAGTGAAGATAAGCAGCCCCACCTGCATGATCAATCATCTGAAGTCCAAGCACAGGGTGCAGTGTAGTGCCCATCTTAAAAACCTTGACAAATCTGAGCAGCCTCCTGCTCCCTTTTTTGCTGTGCTCTCTGCCTCTTCCTCTCAGTCATGTTCAACAGAGCTACCTGCCTCCCCGCAAAGAGAGGATGTGACTGCAACACCACCACCACCAGCAGTGTCACCGACCATAACTAAACACCGTCCCATGGAAGTTTTCAGCTCTCCATCTCAAACCCTCAAGAGAAAGATGAAATTCCACCCCAACCACCCATGAGCCATGTACATGAATGTCAGCATTTCTCAATTACTGGCGTTTGAAATGCTGCTACTCTGGTAGGTGAATACTGCAAGTTTAAAAAACGAATGTTGTTTAAGTAATTTCCCTATACACATTTGTTTGCAGGGCAATTGTCCTGCTCTTACCCCCATTTTCCTTCCTTTTTCAGCGCCCTACTCCTTATTACCACCATTTTACAGCACAAAATTTCAGGCACCCATTGCGTCTTGAGGTGAAATTTTTAATAATCTTATGTGGGACTATTGTTCCCCATGCTCTGTGGGTGAAATTTGAATCAGCTTCTGTGGTGGTACTGTGCCCCATGGCCTGGGGATGAAGTTTGTAAGATGCCTCTGTGGGGATACTCTCCCCCATGCTCTGTGGGTGAAATTTTTAACCGGACTGTCGGTAGCAAACCTCAGTCTCTGTCGGGGCACTGTTAAAATGTTTATGTTATTCATTTAGTTCCTATTTTACCATGATGATGAAATAACATCTTTAAGTCATTTTTGTTATAAACATTTTTTGCAGGGCTATTGTCCTGCTCTTACTCCCGTTTTGCTTCCTTTTGCAGCCCCCTAACCTTTACTCTGACCATTTTATTGCCATTTTACAGCTCTCAAGTTCGGGTCCCCATGGACTTATATAGGGTTCAGGGGCCGGGGTCAAGTTCATGACCTGAACTGGACTTTAAAAAAAAGTCCGCCCGAATCAGCCGAACATGGTCATCCACTAGTTCGCTCATCTGTAATTGCCAGTAAAAATATAGATAATAATGCAGAGATGATTACTGAGTGTTGGTGATAGTGCAGCGCCCCAGAGTCCTGGTCGTTGCAGTACTGTGGCTCCGCCACTAAGGGGAGCCATGGTGCGTTCGATGGCACTGAAGGAGTTCCTCCAATCAGGTATCACAGACACCAATATGTTTCACAGCTGGGCCTCCGGGGGGAGCTAAGGGTGCTATTCATTAGGCCACTCCCCACCATAGTGGGTAAACTGGGGGTCAGGCAGGAAGTTAGTGGAGAAAGCTGACTGGATCGAACGAAGCAACACCTAGTGAGAGAGGGGGTTGTGGAGGAAGAGACAGTAGGGTCTCTGCCAGGGGTGGGATCCTGGCAGAGGCTTGGCATTGAAAGAACGTAACGGGACCGTGCCTGCTCAGAATAGCGGCGGTGCCCTAAGAAAGGATTAGAAGCGAGATAGATTGTGCTGAGTGAGAAACGAAATCAAGCAGAAGGAGAATACCAGCAGGGGTTTTGTTGAAAGAGGCAGCACCTTGCTGAGGCGCATTACCGGTGGCCGGAACGCCGAGGGAGTGGAATAATATACAGCTTTAAGCCATACTCCAAACAGCGGCAGGACAGTCAGTCTCAGGCGGGCTGTCTACCACATATCACCTATGAAGTCTTGGGGGGCAATTGCGGGAGAGGGGCGTCTCTAGGGTCCCGGAAGAACTCCAGGCCTACCTGACAAACGGGTGCCGTTCTTACTGTAACATCAGGAAGGGACGGAAGATTAGCAGAAGATCAGTTAATCGAGTTGTGAGGGAACTTAAGAAACAGACACAACAGTTGTGGGGTACTTTCCGTAAGCACAGCAGGGAAGGACTACAACACAAAGCGCTAAGAAGGAAGGCACTGATTTCCACCTGTGAGGAGAACTCTGGAAGTGCCATTGGACCGGCCGGACTTGCGCAGCCTGGTGGACCGGATTCTGGACTGAGGACCGAGAGATCTCCAGTAAAGAGGTAAAGAGACTGCAACCTGGTGTCCTCGTTATTTACCGCGACCTGCACCCCACAACTGCACCGCTATACCACCGTTAACAGCACCTATTTGCAACGGACGTCCCCCACTGACAGACAGGGCCACGGACCGGGTCTAGCCACCGTGACAACCCCAGGACTGAGATCCCAGAGGCCCGGCTCCGGGTACCCCTCGGCCCTGCGGCGGTGTGGGGGCGCTTCAATAGAACAAATAATTATTTGTTTTTGCATGTTATTTGTAGAAATTAAACCCTGGCACTTTGCAAATTTTAGACCATGCATAACCTTTTTTACGTGAGAGCTACAGTTTTAGATTGTACCAAAAACAAAGGGCCGTACTAAAGCTTAAAAGATATTCTCAAGTTGGGAAGATATCCCATATCCATTGGATAGGGGATAACTTTCTGATCACTCAGAGTCCGAATGCTGGGACTCCCACCATTTCCAAGAAACAGGGCTCTGAATAGCCTCATGTGAATGGAGCTGTGGTCGATCATGCACACCTCTGCTCCATTAATTTTTAATGGGACTGCCGGAGATGGCCGAGTGCTGCACTTGGCTGGTCTTCGGCACTTCCATAAGACTGAATAGAGCCGCAATGCGCATGATCGACCTCTGCTCAACTAACACAGGGATCTTCATGGTACCAGTTCTCAGGATCTGAGGGGGTCCCAGCAGTTGAAAAACAAGAGATCAGGAATATATTCTCTATCTCATGAATCTTCCAGGTAATTTTCTTCTGAAGGTAATATTGATAGTACTGTATATGCCATATATATCTAACTAGATGTTTCCAGCCAGCTAACGCTTGGCTCGCTCATTGCTGTCTAATTAACGCTGCTGGTGATTAAACTAAAGTAAATAATGACAACATTCAATAGCGCTTACGCAGGTGGTAATTTAACTTAAAATGAAGTTAATAACAATAGTGTGGTGATGTGTTGGGGGCGGGATTATGTGTGGTGATGTGGTGGGGGGCAAAATTATGTGTGGTAATGGGGTGGGGGGGTGGGATTATGTGTGGTAATGGGGTGGGGGGGACGGGATTATGTGTGGTAATGGGGTGGGGGGCGGGATTATGTGTGGTAATGGAGTGGGGGGCGGGATTATGTGTGGTGATGTGGTGGGGGCGGGATTATGTGTGGTAAAGTGGTTGGGGGCAGGATTTGTGGGGGGGCAGGATTGTGTGTGGTAATGTGGTGGGGGCGGGATTGTGTGTGGTAATGGGGTGGGGGGCAGGATTATGTGTGGTGATGTGGGGGCGGAGCTACTGTGCAGGGGGCATGATTAGCGAGTAATCACGATGCCTCTTATATATAGATGTCAGGAGTTACATTTCTAAACCTTCCACTTTTTTGTACAATTTGTTCCTCTGACCCTCTTTTTGGCTCTACAGAGAAAAGGTGGTCACATATAATAGTAGTTATCATCCCTTGCAGTTTAGGAGAAGTGTGAAATGTGAAGTTTTTCACATCTCTCAAATTACAATAGAGAGCCACATTTATGCAAAGTCATCTTTTCCTCTCTAAGGTACTGACCAGAGAGGAGTCACAAACATTGGGGTGCAAGAGACATCTGGAGGCCACACAGGATGGCATCATGAGCCCCATATGGTCCTCCGTGGGCAGCAGGTTGAGCATCCCTGTTTTCATCTAATAATGAAAAACATATTAAAGGGGTTGTATGGCCTTAGGGTAAAAATCTGCAGTCACTCTATGCGACTGCAGACTGTGAATCCTCACATCATTCAGTGTGCGCACTATGAGAGTTCTCTGGTACTGGTGCGGTCAAATGCTGAATAAACGTGCGCGAGTGTTGAGTGAGGCTGGAGATACATCTAGTTGGAAAGTATGTGGAAGTACCGTATACAAATTGCATACTTGCCGTTACACGACTGCCCAATCCTGGCGCCGACACCAGGTAATCTTGACAGTCACAGCGTGAATTGCATGTGAGGTGAAGATTCACAGATCTGCAGTCACATAGAGTGACTGAAGACTTGTACCTTAAGGCTAAACAACCCCTTTAATCTAAACTTTTTAAGCCATATTTCTGATTATCATATTACGCACAAATTCGATTAAATCTCAAATATTCAAGCTTTAGAATTTGTCAGCCCATTTCTATAGACTTAGGCCGATTTCACATTAGCGTTTTGAGGAGCTGCTGACGGCTGCGGACTTCCTCCATGAAGCCCCACACTCGGCCGCTAGCTCCGCCTACTTCTGCATGCGGCCTGCAAGCGGCCTGCGTACCTATCTTTAACATTAGGTACGCAGGTCGTGCGGCTGTATGCGGATGTTTTCGCATGCGTTGTTTTGATGATGCGGCGACCAGAGTAGGACGCAGCTGGCAGCAATTTTTTTTTCTCAGCATCATCAAAACGACCCATGCAGAAGCATCCGCATACAGCCGCACGACCGGCGTACCTAATGTTAAAGATAGGTACGCAGGCTGCATGCAGAAGTAGGCGGAGCTAGTGGCCGAGGGCGGGGCTTCGCGGAGGAAGTCCGCAGCCCTCCGCAGCTCCTCAAAACGCTAGTGTGAAACTAGCCTTAGATATTTGACTTTCTTGACTGACTCCCGCACTGTGGTAGCAGCAGTTTTAGTTCTGGCATTTGTGACAAAGACTAAAAGTAACAAAAGACCATGCTAAGAACCTAAGCAAAGTTCTTGCTTTACAAATTTCATCTTGATTTTGCAAACTTTTTTGCAATCATGATTTAGGAGACACAACAAATCGCCATTAGCGACATTTTTAGCACAAGAATCAAGAAACCAAAAATGTCTAGTTGTTTTTATCATGTTAGTTATGGCTATATGTTTATAACTGCACATACAAGGCTTTTTCTTGCCTACTGCTTCTGCAGTGATTTGCTCTTAGAAAGCAGGGAGTTAATGCCTGGTGCTCTATAGAACGAATGATGGCAGAGCGCCAACACAATCTGAAATGTTAACCATAGTGTTGGGGCATCCTGACTCAAGACATTCTGTAGATAGTGTTGAATATTCAAACCTTAAGATAATATTACTCTGCAGGTGTCCCGTGAAAATGTGCAGAGGTTGGCACTTTTTCTGACACTGTGCTGTCACACCGGCGTGGGATTAAAGTGCTGCCACATGTATCTGTCAGAAAGGGCACAGTGGCAGGTTTTAAGTTACAGTGTCAGATATGTGAGCAGCAGGCATCTGCTGAGAGCAACGTGCGTGCGTGTCGCTTAGGCCCTGGTCATGTAACTGGAAACGTTCTCAGGATTGTTGTAAGGGGCTCTACACGCTCTCTCACCCTCTGCCCTATTTTCTTTAAGGGTTGTCACAAGATATCTGTAAGGCTCCAACACTGGAAACAGATACACAGGAGCAAATACTGTATACGAGACTTCATTTAAAATAGTCTAAGCATAAAATGTAGGACATGAATTTGATTTAATCAAAATTCTTTCCACAGACTAGCCGTGTGCTGCCATCGTATGGTTAAGTTAGTCTGAGTCGATATCAACATCATGATTCTGTTTCTATGTACAACTTTTGATTGCCCATTTATGCATTTTTAAGCATTCAATTATAACTGCATTGTAACTTAAATACAAGCTGCCCATTATTATTTTACTATAACTTTCCAATTCTCCCTTTAACCTTGTTTAAAGCACCCTTCTATTAAGCTTTCCCGATTTTAAGGGGGTGGTAGGGAGGCCCTGAAGTATATTTAACAATCCCTTTCCTTTGAACTGTATTCCACCAGTGAAGTAACTGGTAGTGACCATTTCCATGCAAGCTAATATTACACTGATTAGCTGCACTGTGACTTGTGTCGAGTGAGTTGCACTGAGTACTGATGTAAAAGATTGTATATATTGCCATTGGTGACCATCTTCTGCTAGTTGTATATTGGTAAACTTTAGGCTCTGAACCTCAATTTTGATGAGTAACAGCCAAGCTCATTGCCTCTACTTTGCAGTGTAACCATCAAGCTCTATACCATAATTTTACTTTGTAACAACCAAGCTCTGTGCCACAATACAGAGTGTAATTGTAAGGATTGTACTACCCACAGTGAGATGTTGCAATTGTCATATAATATTGCCTTATACTAAGTAAAGCCAGTCGTAGTTGCATGTTGCCTTGTCTGTTTAAGTCACTGAACCGTTCTCAAGTAGGCAGCTACGTTAAATAAGCACTCACATTAAAATTTGTATCCTCTTAATATATTGCAGTCATCATGTTATATAGCACTGTGAACTTACAATTGCTCATTTTGCCCTTCTACCCAATTAATTATTCTGTCTTCTGTTAGGTCTATGTCATCACGTGATTAAAAACTGACTAGCTGAATTATTCTAAGCTCTATGTACTGTAGAAGCAGGAGGTCAATTTTCCATGAATCATTGCAAAAGCCTGTAGCAGGGGGAGGAGTGGAACAGGTAAGTCAGGAGTTGAAGAGGGAAATGATTCATGTAAGTGTAAGAGGAAGCAGTGATAACCCTGAATAGCCATTCCGGGATGTGATCATAATAAACAAGGACCGCCATCTGCCAGCCGGGCGCAATCAGGTGAAACCAATTTGAACTGGAAGGATTTCAAAGGGAGTAGCTTCATTTGTTGGACTTGGTCAGGTAACTTGTATGGTGGAGCCCCAGGATATAAAAGCCCTGTGGGCCAAACCACTGGGAGATTTGGCACCAAGAGCCAGAGAGGAGCAGACGCGGACCAGTGATGGCGTTGAGGCCATCGTGACAGGCCTCAGCTGGAAGTCTGCACCATCAGGGTGCTGGATACCGCCTGTTAAGGGCCAGACTATGTTTGGAAAGACCCAGAGTTCTGACTGCATCAATCAAGACATGGACTTGCGCCATACGATGGTCAAGACCAAGAGACCAGACCAGTCAAGAGCCGAGTCCCAGTCCTATCTGCTCCAGGCCCAGCAGACATTCGCTGATGGTCAAGCGGCTAAGATTCGCAAAAGAGACACCCCTGCAACCGCAGAGGGATGGTGCGAGTGAGCAGGGCCGTCACTTTCAGTTTTGATATATGGCACCAGGATTGGCTTGGGTCAGGACAACAGGCTAGGAAGGGGCCAGTTGGTGTGTGGGAGGCTCAGCGTGCTTCAATAGACTTCGTCAGAGAGAGACTTGTGGCCTAGCAGGAAAACTTGGTAACCTCCGCTAGGGCCAGAACTCCAGAAAGCGAGAGCAAGAGAACGGGCACACCACGTTCGTAAAGAGAACTTTAGTATTTCATATTGAAGAACTTCAATTGCTAATTCAGGTGTAACAGTATCTGCTTTATTGTTTGATTAGTCTTGTTACTATTACTAACTGTTTAGAATTACTGTAATTTACTATTGTATGTAAACAAAATTATATTGGCCACTGACTGTTCCTGCCTTGCTTCCGATCACCAGCAGAGAAAAAAGAATAATTGACTGGGTAGAAAGGCAAAATGAGCAATTGTAAGTACACAGTGCCATATAATATGATAATTGCAATATATTAAGAGGATAAATACATTGATGGGAGTTCTTCTTTAAAGGGAACCTGTCACCCCCCAGAATCAAAGGTGAGCTAAGCCCACCAGCATCAGGGGCTTATCTACAGCATTCTGTAATGCAGTAGATAAGCCCCCAATGTATCCTGAAAGGTTAGATTATACTCAACCAGGGGCGATCCCGGTACGATGGGCGTCGCAGTCCGTTCCGGGGCCTCCCATCTTCTTACGATGATGTCCTCTTTTTGTATTCACGCCGCGGCTCCGGCGCAGACGTACTTTGTCTGCCCTGTTGAGGCAGACAAAGGCGCCGGGAAAGGTCAGAGAGGCCTGGGCAGTACTTTGCTCTACCCTCAACAAGGCAGACAAAGTACACCTGTGCCGGAGCTGCAGTGTGAAGACAAGAAGAGGATGTCATCATAAGAAGATGGGAAGCCCCGGACTGGACCGCGACACCTATCGGACCGGACCGCAGTGGGACCGCCCCTGGATGAGTATAATCTAACCTCTTTTTCTCATCTTTCAGGATACATCAGGGGCTTATCTACAGCATTACAGAATGCTGTAGATAAGCCCCTGATGCTGAAGGGCTTAGCTCACCTTCGATTTTGGGGGGTGTCAGGTTCCCTTTAAGAATTGTTGGCCACACACGTAAAACTGACCTTTTACACTTAGCATCATTAAGGGAACAAGTGTGCAGATGACCCAGAAGTTGTCCTGTTATGATTTAATAGACTGGGAGCATTAAGAAACAGGCTAGCAAGCGTATTTAGCCTTTCACATGGCAAGTATAAGTATAATGGTCCTAGAATGACTGGTCTATTATCTAATTGCACATGATAAGCTGTTTAAAAAAATTCTGGCTATTATTGCACATGACATGTACTTATAGTCTTCCCTTGTACTGGGCCTTTAAAGGTGTAATGCTTTGTAAGCTGTAAGCACTCAGGTTGGCTGAAATTATGGCTTCAAGTGCAAACACTGAATGTGGCGCTGCACTGGCACCATTCTTAAGGTGGCCAATTTACAAAAGGAGGAGCAGTGAGCATCTTGTGGTCAGACTGGACAAGTACGGCTACTTTCACACTAGCGTCGTGCACTGCACGTCGCAATGCGACGTGCCGACGCAACGACGCTAACGTTGAAAGCGCCGCACAACGGGGGCAGCGGATGCAGTTTTTCAACGCATCCGCTGCCCCATTGTAAGGTCCGGGGAGGAGGGGGCGGAGTTCCAGCCGCGCATGCGCGGTCAGAAATGGCGGACACGTCGCACAAAAAAACATTACATGTAGCGTTTTTTTGTGCCGACGGTCCGCCAAAACACGACGCATCCGTCGCACGACGGATGCGACGTGTGGCAATCCGTCGCAATGCATCGCTAATGCAAGTCTATGGAGAAAAAACGCATCCTGCAAGCACTTTTGCAGGATGCGTTTTTTCTCCAAAACGACGCATTGCGACGCTAGTGTGAAAGTAGCCTAAAGGTACCGTCACATTAAGTGACGCTGCAGCAATATTGACAACGATGCCGATCGCTGCAGCGTCGCTGTGTGGTTGCTGGAGAGCTGTCACACAGACTGCTCTCCAGCGACCAACGATGCCGAAGTCCCCGGGTAACCATGGTAAACATCGGGTTACTAAGCGCAGGGCCGCGCTTAGTAACCTGATGTTTACCCTGGTTACCAGTGTAAATGTAAAAAAAACCAAACACTACATACTTACCTTCGCGTCCCCCGGCGTCCGCTTCCCTGCACTGTGTAAGCGCCGGCAGTACAGAGCACAGCAGTGACGTCACCGCTGTGCTTTGCTTTACGGCCGGCACTGACACATTCAGTGCAGGAAGCTCTGAGCAGCAGCGCGGACGCCGGGGGACGTGACAGACATCAGAGGGTGAGTATGTAGTGTTTTTTTTTTACTTTTACAATGGTAACCAGGGTAAATATCGGGTTACTAAGTGCGGCCCTGCGCTTAGTAACCCGATATTTACCCTGGTTACCATTGTAAAACATTGCTGGCATCGTTGCTTTTGCTGTCAAACACGACGACACACGACGATCTGACGACCAAATAAAGTTCTGGACTTTCAGCAACGACCAGTGATATCACAGCGGGATCCTGATCGCTGCTGCGTGTCAAACACAACGATATCGCTATCCAGGACGCTGCAACGTCACGGATCGCTATCGTTATCGTTGCAAAGTCATTTAGTGTGAAGGTACCTTAAGTTAGCTAGTGTAATTAGTCAGAGTCCACATTCATTGCGCATCTGTCCTGGTAGCTAGCAATGAGAAGATCAGTGATTACGGTGAGGCCTGTTGGAGGTGACCTTGAGATCTGAAGGGGCAGTTACTGTCTGCTCTGTGAATCTGCTCTGTAATGTTAATTTATTGGTGATGATTATGTCAATAACAACATAGTTTTTCCTGTTTCATTTTTACTGTGTTGATTTTACTGTAAAAATGACCTGATATCATGATTCACCCCATCAGTACAGTAACATCTATATCAAATTTGTCCACTTTTTATTAGTTTAGTTGTAAAAAATGTGGAAATTTTGTAAAAAAATTTTTTATTGTTTTTGTCGCCTGTAACTTTTTTATTTTTCCATCGATTGAGAAGTTTGAGGTCTTGTTTTTTGCGGGGCAAACTGTATTTTTTTATTCAGCATTCATTTTGGGATAGATACGACTTTATTTTTTGTGATAAACAGGACATTTTGGTCTCTTATTATTGCATTTTTTCTTAAGTTGACTGAAAAGCCCCAATTTTAGCTTTT
The DNA here is from genome assembly GCF_051348905.1 of Ranitomeya variabilis. NCBI lineage: Eukaryota > Metazoa > Chordata > Amphibia > Anura > Dendrobatidae > Ranitomeya > Ranitomeya variabilis. Next base: position 880,605,848 of record NC_135233.1, read on the forward strand.
ATTATTTACCAATCAGGTTAACCCATTTTATTAATTTATCATTTTTTTACAGTAAAAGGGCAGTGATTAAATTTTTATGTTTTTTTTTATTTTTTTCAATATTATTTAAAACTTTTTTTTAGTCTCTTTAAGTGACTCGATCCTGCAATCATCCAATCCCTTGTACTATTTTATGAAATATAACTTTATTTCAGTATGTAGTAAAAATCACTGTTTCTTATGAAGTTCAGCCAGAACCTGGGTTTAAATGGAGTACTTTCATGGCAGCAACAATGTCTTCAGCAGATCTCTGGCTGTCATGGCAGTTCATCAGCAGCCCGCAATCAATGGCCAGGGGAAACAAAGGGCATGTGGAACTGCGTGCCCCCCAGTTTGCTTGTACTAAAGCGGTTATCCCACATATAAAGTACATTTTAAGTAATAGATCTTGGAATAATAATACGTTTCACATTTAGATGTGTTTAACCCCTTCACGACATGCGCCATACATGTACTGCGCATTTTGTTTCCCCCTTTGATGTGGGCACTGTCACTGAGCCCACATCTTTTCCAACACATGTCAGCTGATATTATCGTACCGCTGCTGCCGCCTCCTCACTCGCTCCCGGCCTCTGCTTCTCGTGCGCGCGCATACCAGGTTCAGTGCTGCGTGTGTGCACTTCTGATCTTCTGTCGGCGCTCCTCTTCGTCTCCTCTATGGTCCTGGAGGACTAGTACCCGGAAGTCGGTCTTCCTTATTGTCCTCTCTATGGTTCTGGAGGTCTGTTACCCGGAAGTGCTACCCTGCCTTTAGGTATTTAAACTGCTTCCTGCTGTCCCTCTGTGCCTGGTTATCATTTGTTCCTTCAGGTGTTCCTGGCCGCTCTTAGTCTCTGTGAAGTTCGTTTTCCCTCTGACTTTGGGTTTATCCTGTCTTTCCTGTATCCTGCTAGCCTCTGCGTTCCCTCAGTTCCTCCGCCAGTCCCTGCACTGCAGCAGTTTACCCAACAGTCCTGTGTCTCTGCAGTACTCACTTTTCCTGTGGTCCTACTATCTCCGCCTCTTCTTGGTCTTCTCCCGTCCTGGTCCTCCAGCTTCCGTGGCGATAGTCCCTCACGGGCCTGCCCCTAACTCTCCCTGTATAGGGGGCGGTCTATCTGGTCAGCTCGTCCGTGAGGGGTTCGTCGTCGCAGTCTAGAGGGTCCACTTTCCATTTTCCCTCTTTGAATCGTCACACTCACAATAGGACTGCACTCGGATGACATCTGAGTGCAGCCTGATTCTTACAGCATAACAGTATAACCAGGCCATGGACCCCGCTGGTGTCTCTGCCACTCAAAAGGAGTTACTTTTTTTGCGGGAGAACCAGACTAGAATCATGTCCTTTCTCAAGAACATGGAGTCTCGTCTCGCGACGTTACAGTCTACCGACCCTGGTAACGCTACTCAGTTGGCGGCTCTTCAGCAAGAGTTAAGTCAACAATAGGACACTCAGTCCCATATTTTGAATTTTATGGCCTCTGTCGATAATCAACTTCTCTCTCTTCAGACTGCCGCTTCTGCTCCTGTACAGGCGTCCGCTCCACAGCCCTCGCCCCGTCTTGCCAGGCCACCTCGGTATGGTGGGGATCCTAAATTATGTCGCGGGTTTCTCAACCAGTGTCAACTACACTTTGAATTATCCCCGCTACTGTACCCAACTGACCGAGCTAAGGTGGCTTTTGTGATGTCCCATTTGGAGGGTGAGGCTTTGGCTTGGGTGAACCCTCTTTGGGAGCGAGATGATCCATTGTTTTCTCAACTTGCTCTCTTTTTAGACACCTTCCGCAAGATGTTTGATGAACCTGGTCGTCTGGTATCGACTACTGAGTCCCTTTTCAACCTTAGTCAGGGGATCCTTTCTGTAGCTCAATATGCCATCTGTTTCCGGATGCTGTCCTCTGATTTAGGTTGGAATAATGAGGCTTTGGTGGGAGCATTTTGGCGAGGTTTGTCTTCTCGTATTAAGGATGAGCTGTCAGGGCGGGATACTCCTTCTGCTTTAGATGACCTTATCTCTTTGGCGACTCGCATTGATTTGCGGTTCCAGGAGCATTCTCGTGAGGCTGTCAGAGAGAGGAGATCTCCTCGTTTATCCTCCGTTACACATGGTACTTCTCTTTCCCAAACCACTGCAGCTTCTTCCTCTTCTTCCCCTGAGCCTATGCAGGTTGATCGCCTCAAGCCTGCTGAACAACGCCGAAAGGAGAGACTCGCACAGGGCTTATGCTTTTATTGTGGCAGCGCTTCTCATCTTCTGCGTTCTTGTCCCCAGAAGCCGGGAAACGCCTCCGCCTAGGTCAGGTAAGAGAGGGCTCCCTAGGTAGCCATGATTCTCTCCACCTTTAATTTTGCCTGTTATTTTACACATGGGTTCCAGTTGCTTCTCTCTTGAGGCTTATGTAGATTCTGGTGCTGCTGGGAATTTTGTTCAACTTGAGCTGGTCGGGAGGCTTGGGAATCCTGTCAGATACTTGGAGGTGCCTAGGCAAATAGCTTCTGTCGACGGTCAGCCTTTGCGGGAGGTCATTTCTTCTGTCACAGAGAAGATTGAGATTCAAATTGGAGCTTTACATCGAGAAAAGTTGGCATTTTATGTTTTACCATCTTTACCCATGCATTTCTTTTAGGACTCCCCTGGCTAAGAAACCATGAACCTACTCTGAATTGGCGTACTGGGGACGTCCTATCCTGGGGACAGTTTTGTCAAAACAGATGCCTGCTTCCCGTCAAGCCTGCTAGTTTCTCTCCCTCAGCTCCGGAACTAGCGAATCTACCCGCAGCTTATCACTCTTTTTCGGACGTTTTCAACAAAAAGGAAGCAGAGGTCTTACCTCCGCATCGCCCATACGACTGTCCGATAGATCTTGTATCCGGCTCTACTCCTCCTAGAGGTCGTATTTATCCTCTGTCACCCTCCGAGACTCAAGCCATGTCTGAATACGTTCAAGAGAATCTGGCCAGAGGCTTTATACGGAAGTCCTCCTCACCTGCAGGCACTGGTTTTTTCTTCGTCAAGAAGAAGGACGGTTCCCTTCGTCCCTGCATTGATTACCGTGGCCTCAATAACATCACCATTAAAAACAAGTATCCACTTCCTCTCATCCCAGAACTTTTTGATCGTCTGCGTGGAGTACGAATCTTCACTAAGCTGGATCTCAGAGGAGCTTACAACTTGATCCGAATTCGTTCAGGAGATGAATAGAAGACTGCGTTTAACACCAGAGACGGTCATTATGAGTATTTGGTGATGCCTTTCGGCTTATGTAATGCTCCTGCAGTTTTTCAAGAGTTGGTGAATGATGTTTTTCGGGACCTACTTTACACCTGTGTTGTGGTGTACTTGGACGACATCTTTGTGTTTTCACCGGATCTGCTTTCTCATAGGAGACACGTGCGGCAAGTTCTTCTCTGTCTGAGGGAGAATCGTCTGTATGCTAAACTTGAGAAGTGTGCCTTCGAACAATTATCCCTGCCGTTCCTGGGCTTCATCATCTCTGATTCTGGTCTGTGTATGGATCTGGCTAAAGTTTCTGCCGTACTCAACTGGCCACGTCGGCTTGGGGTTAAGGCGATTCAGCGTTTTATAGGATTTGCGAATTACTATCGGCAATTTATTCCTCATTTCTCCTCCTTGTCGGCTTCCATCTCTTCTTTGATAAAGAAGGGTGCCAATCCTCGTCTTTGGCCAGCAGAGGCTGAAAAGACTTTTCATTCTCTCAAAGAAGCATTCGCCTCATCTCCTTTACTCCATCGCCCTGAAGCTAATAAACCCTTCTTCCTAGAGGTTGACACCTCTGCTGTTGGTGCTGGAGCTATGCTTTCTCAGAAGTCTTCTACTGGTCGTCTTGTGCCCTGTGGTTTCTTCTCCAAGAGTTTCTCTTCTTCGGAAAGAAATTATTCCATTGGCGACAGAGAACTTTTGGCCATTAAATTGGCCTTAGAGGAGTGGAGATATCTGTTGGAAGGAGCCTTACATCCCTTTGTCATCTTTACGGATCATAAGAATTTGGCATACATCCGTTCAGCGCACCGACTGAATCCACGACAGGCCAGGTGGGCCTTGTTCTTTGCCCGATTTGACTTTGAACTTCGCTTCCTGCCTGGAGAAAAGAACTTCAAAGCTGACCCTCTATCCAGGTCCTTCTTGTCGGTGGACACTGAGGAGTCCTCGCACATCATTGACCCCGCTAAAATCATCACACTTGCTCCAGTATTTATGACCTCTTTACCTCCGGGTAAGACTTTCGTTTCTGAGAGGAACAGGAGACGTGTGTTACTCTGGGGACATGCTTCCAAGCTAGCGGGACATGTCGGTTTCAAGAAAATTCTTGATCTAATATCTCGTTACTACTGGTGGCCGACTCTTTTGAAGGATGTCCAAGCTTTTGTGGTCTCTTGTCCTTCCTGTGCCAAGAACAAAGTACCCAGGCGGCTTCCTTCTGGGCTTCTTCTTCCTCTTCCAGTGCCTACCGCTCTGTGGCAACATATTGCAATGGATTTCTTAACTGATCTGCCTCGTTCCTGTGGTTGTACCGTCATCCTCGTGGTTGTAGACCGTTTTTCTAAAATGGCACATTTCATTGCTCTTCCTGGTCTGCCTTCGGCTCCTGAACTGGTGAAGATTTTTGTTCAACATACTTTTCGCATTCATGGTCTTCCACAGCAGATTGTTTCTGACCGGGGAGTTCAGTTCACCGCTCGTTTCTGGAGATCTCTCTGTAAGTCATTGAACATTTCGCTTGATTTTTCTTCGGCCTATCATCCACAGTCCAACGGCCAAGTGGAGCGTACCAATCAGATCCTGGTTACTTATCTCCGGCATTTCTCCAACGCTCATCAAAATGATTGGTCTGACTTACTACCATGGGCCGAGTTTTCTTATAATAACCACACCAGCGAAGCTTCTACCAAATCTCCATTTTTTGTCATCTACGGACAACACCCTGGTCTTCCTCTACCAGTTCCTCCTGTCTCTACTGTGCCGGCGGCAGATCTTCTGTCTAGAGAATACTACAGGGTTTGGCAGGAGACCAAGTCTGCTCTCGAACTAGCTCAGCATAGGATGAAGAGGCATGCAGATAAAAGGCGTCTCGATTCTCCTGTGTTCCATCCTGGGGATAAGGTCTGGCTTTCTTCTAGATTTATTCACCTTAAAATCCCTTTGCATAAACTGGGTCCCCGTTATATTGGTCCTTTCGAGATTTTGGCACGTATTAACAACGTTTCTTACAAACTTAAGTTACCCGCCTCTCTTTGTATCCCTAACTCCTTTCATGTATCTCTCCTTAAGCCTGTAGTTTTAATCGGTTACATACCTCAACTCTTTCTTCACCTTCACCTGTTTCCGCAGACAATGTTTTTGAGGTTAAGGACATTTTGGCCATGAAAAAAATTAGAGGTAGAACTTTGTTTTTGGTCGACTGGAGGGATTTCGGTCCTGAGGAGAGATCCTGGGAGCCTCTGGAGAATATTCAGGCTCCTCGAATATTAGCTAAGTTTCTTTCTGGCCTAAAGAGGAGGGAGGGATGTAAAGACGGGGGTACTATCATAACTCCTCGCTCGCTCCCGGTCTCTGCTTCTCGTGCGCGCGCATGCCAGGTTCAGTGCTGCGCGTGTGCACTTCTGATCTTCTGTCGGCGCTCCTCTTCGTCTCCTCTATGGTCCTGGAGGACTAGTACCCGGAAGTCGGTCTTCCTTATTGTCCTCTCTATGGTTCTGGAGGTCTGTTACCCAGAAGTGCTACCCTGCCTTTAGGTATTTAAACTGCTTCCTGCCGTCCCTCTGTGCCTGGTTATCATTTGTTCCTTCAGGTGTTCCTGGCCGCTCTTAGTCTCTGTGAAGTTCGTTATCCCTCTGACTTTGGGTTTATCCTGTCTTTCCTGTATCCTGCTAGCCTCTGCGTTCCCTCAGTTCCTCCGCCAGTCCCTGCACTGCAGCAGTTTACCCACCAGTCCTGTGTCTCTGCAGTACTCACTTATCCTGTGGTCCTACTATCTCCGCCTCTTCTTGGTCTTCTCCCATCCTGGTCCTCCAGCTTCCGTGGCAATAGTCCCTCACGGGCCTGCCCCTAACTCTCCCTGTATAGGGGGCGGTCTATCTGGTCAGCTCGTCCGTGTGGGGTTCGTCGCCGTGGTCTAGAGGGTCCACTTTCCGTTTTCCCTCTTTGAATCGTCACACACACAATAGGACTGCACTCGGATGACATCTGAGTGCAGCCTGATTCTTACAGCATAACAGATATTATCAGCTGACATGTGCGCCTAATATCCATTGGCGGAATCCACCCGCGGCTGTTAACATGTTAAATGCCACTGTCAATCTTTGACAGTGGCATTTAACATGATCGCGCAGGAAGCGCATCACAAACCTTGCCCTTCACAAACCCCAGCCATTGGCACCCGTGTCACAAGACCATGGGCCGGCAATGGATTGGCATGACAACTCGGGGTCAGTGAGGCCCTCTCTCTACTGTAGAGTGTAAGCCCTTATGGTCAGCAGTAGTGATGAGCGAATATACTCATTGCTCGGGTTTTCCCGAGCACGCTCGGGTGATCTCCAAGTATTTGTTAGTGTTCGGAGATTAAGATTTCATTGCGGCAGCTGAATGATTTAGAGTTATTAGCCAGCTTGATTACATGTGGGGATTCCCTAGCAACCAGGTAACCCCCCATGTACTCAGCCTGGTTAGTAGCTGTAAATCATTCAGCTGAGGCGATGAAAACTTAATCTCCGAACACTAACAAATACTCGGAGATCACCCGAGCGTGCTCGGGAAAACCTGAGCAATGAGTATGCTCGCTCATCACTAGTCAGCAGGGTTCTCTCTCCTGTAGAGTGTAAGCTCTTATGGTCAGCGGGGTCCTCTCTCCTGTAGAGTATAAGCTCTTATGGTCAGCGGGATCCTCTCTCCTGTAGAGTGTAAGCTCTTATGGTCAGCGGGATCCTCTCTCCTGTAGAGTGTAAGCTCTTATGGTCAGTGGGATCCTCTCTCCTGTAGAGAGTAAGCTCTTATGGTCAACAGGATCCTCTCTCCTGTAGAGTGTAAGCTCTTATGGCCAGAGGGATCCTCTCTCCTGTAGAGTGTAAGCTCTTCTGGTCAGCGTTATCCTCTCTCCTGTAGAGTGTAAGCTCTTATGGTCAGAGGGATCCTCTCTCCTGTAGAGTGTAAGCTCTTATTGCTAGTGGGATCCTCTCAACTGTAGTGTAAGGGTACTGTCACACAGTGCCATTTTGATCACTACGACGGTACGATTCGTGACGTTCTAGCGATATCCATACGATATCGCAGTGTCTGACACGCAGCAGCGATCAGGGACCCTGCTGAGAATCGTACGTCGTAGCAGATCGTTTGGAACTTTCTTTCGTCGCTTGATCACCCGCTGACATCGCTGGATCGTTGTGTGTGACAGCGATCCAGCGATGTGTTCGCTTGTAACCAGGGTAAACATCGGGTAACTAAGCGCAGGGCCGCGCTTAGTAACCCGATGTTTACCGTGGTTACCAGCGTAAACGTAAAAAAAACAAACAGTACATACTCACATTCCGGTGTCTGTCCTCCGGCGTCTCAGCTTCTCTGCACTGTGAGCGCCGGCCAGCCAGAAAGCGAGCACAGCGGTGACGTCTGACGTCACCGCTGTGCTTTCCGGCCGCTGTGCTTACACAGTGCAGAGAAGCTGAGACGCCGGGGGACAGACACCCGAATGTAAGTATGTACTGTTTGTTTTTTTTACGTTTACGCTGGTAACCAGGGTAAACATTGGGTTACTAAGCGCGGCCCTGCGCTTAGTAACCCGATGTTTACCCTGGTTACCCGGGGACTTCGGCATCGCTCCAGCGCCGTGATTGCAACGTGTGACCGCAGTCTACGACGCTGGAGCGATAATCATACGATCGCTGCGACGTCACGGATCGTGCCGTCGTAGCGATCAAAATGGCACTGTGTGACAGTACCCTAAGCGCTTATTGTCAGCAGGGTCCTCTCTTTCTCGCCAATAAGGTGTAAGTTCTTATGATTAGTGAGGTCCTCTCTCTCCTGTAAAGTGTTAGCTCTTATAGTCAGCAAGATCATCTCTTGTTTGCCTGTAAGGTGTAAGATCTTATGGCAGCGAGATTCTCTGCTTCTCTCCTCTCCCCCAAATGTATTTTGCAAGCAAATACAGCTTTTCAGTACTGAAATTCACGCAAATTTATTTGAAACAAATTAAATTTTGAGGGAAAATATGGCAGTCAGAGAATTCGAATTTCAAAATATTCAGTTATCTTTAGTAACCACCAAGTTTTGTGCCTTAACTTTACCATCAAGATCTGAACCATCAATCTGTTATATAACCACCAAGGTTAGGTGCTATAATATTGTATTTATCTGACAAGATCGCACCCAGCTTGAGAGCTTGTAACCTAAGGGTCATAACTAATTATTCCTTGAGGGAAAAAACATTTACTAAAACAAACATGGCAGGATTGTGGATGGGTTCTTTCTAAAGGACTGTTTACTAATGGTGAAAATAAGTCCACAGGAAGAACAATTTAGGAGAAAGGAAAAGGACAATGAGGGCATTTCTCAAACAATCTGATCCCACGTTTTAATTCCACTAGAAACGCTATGGTAACTACATCCCTGCTGTTCACTGATCATACTATAGCAAATGAGATTTTTAGGAAATAAATACCTTTTTATAGAATTTTCGCTTGCTGGATGAAAGGTTCACTTAAGAACTGATGACAGGAGTGATGACAACCACAGATAACATTTCACTGACAACTGATAATTTGTTATCTCCTCCTTGTGGCAAATTACTTTCCACCTTTCACAACTAAACCATGTTCCAAAACCCCGTCCCGAGGCCACCAAAGTCTAAGGGTACTGTCACACAGTACCATTTTGATCGCTACGACGGCACGATCCGTGACGTCGCAGCGATCGTATGAATATCGCTCCAGCGTCGTAGACTGCGGTCACACGTTGCAATCACGGCGCTGGAGCGATGCCGAAGTCCCCGGTAACCAGGGTAAACATCGGGTAACTAAGCGCAGGGCCGCGCTTAGTAACCCGATGTTTACCGTGGTTACCAGCGTAAAAGTAATAAAAAAAACAAACAGTACATACTTACATTCCGGTGTCTGTCCCCGGCGTTCTGCTTCTCTCCACTGTGTAAGCGCCATAGCCGGCAAGCACAGCGGTGACGTCAGACGTCACCGCTGTGCTCGCTTTCCGGCTGGCAGACGCTCACACAGTGGAGAGAAGCTGAGACGCTGGAGGACTGACACCGGAATGTGAGTATGTACTGTTTGTTTTTTTTACGTTTACGCTGGTAACCACGGTAAACATCGGGTTACTAAGCGCGGCCCTGCGCTTAGTTACCCGATGTTTACCCTGGTTACAAGCGAACACATCGCTGGATCGCTGTCACACACAACGATCCAGCGATGTCAGCGGGTGATCAAGCGACGAAAGAAAGTTCCACACGATCTGCTACGACGTACGATTCTCAGCAGGATCCCTGATCGCTGCTGCGTGTCAGACACTGCGATATCGTAACGATATCGCTAGAACGTCATGAATCGTACCGTCGTAGCGATCAAAATGGTACTGTGTGACAGTACCCTAACACAAGAGTCAATAATCCTAATCGACGGGGTTCTCCAATCTATACAGTAAGCGATTAACAAGAATTATGATTTTAAGAGATGAAATGTATAATCTATCATCTCAGACTGCTGTAATATGCAGATGTGGAGATTCTGAGTATGTGGGGGACTCGATATTGGTAATCTTTATTATACATTATCTGATTATTGGGTATCAGATAAGGTAGAATCCTTTTTGCCTGTGTCTTTTAATGTAGCATATTTAAAATCAGACTGCGAGCTTGGAAGATCAAAGCTTAAGTGCAGAGTATCATTACAAGTTGGCACAATGTTATTGGGATGTCAGGTGCTCGTGGAAGCCTTGAAACGTTGTGCCAGGTCATGCTGATACTCTGCAAATAAACAGGACGAGCAGTCTCAATCTTTTTCAATAGCAAGTTGAGCCTTGCTGCTTGTGGACTAGTAGGAAAGAAAAGATTTGTCGACACATTATTGGGATTAGTATATTGAAAAGATTTTAATGCTGCAGTAAATATTTTATCATGTAAATTCATTACCCAATTTGCTTTCTCGTTGCAGATGTTCTTTCTAAATGATCTAAATGTCTTTACCTATGCTCAAATTTGCATCAGAGCCTTTATTAGGTGGCTATACTACAGGGGCATACAATCTGCGATGAGGGGGACCTTCTATGCCATTTTGTGCAGTACCCATCCTTCTGTATATGCTGCCTTTTCTTTGAGCTGAGCATTATATTGATTTAGTTCCCCATGGCTGTGTGTCTACTTGCTGGGCCCAGTCCTTCTCAGCCCTTATCCACATGCATGTCACTTGACAAGCGGTAAGGATTTTAATATTAGAGATCTGACTGTCCCAGTTAGGGTCACCATGATGTGGTGGAATGGCTTTGGCATTTTTTTAAATAAAAAAACATGTTAACTAAGTGCCCTATATTATTTTCATGCACTATGCTATTTATTTGTTTACTGCAGGGTATTCAATCATTATGTTTCTGTCTTTGGTTTTCTTTTGTATATACTGTAGTTACCACGTCAGAGGGAAGAAGAGTAGCACACCGCTCAGGAGCAGGGATGGGCAAGCACAGATGAAGCACTGTGTAACCATATCTGGGTCCCAAAAAACATCAAGAGATTAGGATTCTTTGACCCTTGTACAGAAAGGTATATATAAATAAAGCCAGTTTCACACCGGCGTGTTTAATGGTCTATACACAAGCCACAATGGATCTTGGGTCTTCCAACCTTCCTGAGTCTCTTAACTTACAACTTTATGGACACAAGGGCATTCTGGTCATTACGTTCTGTAAATGGACTGTGAAATACACCCACCTGAATGCTGCCTAACTGTAGTGGCTGCGTATGCACCCAACTCTCACTATTCTATTCTGATGGAAGTGTGAAATGCAGCCAACTGCTAGAACACCCATAGCCTTCAATGGAGCATTTTCAATGTGTTCAGGGTCTTCTTCTCTCTAGCGTATTGATTGGAGCACCTCTATTCTCCAGATCTGTGGGAGTCCTGGTAGAACCTGCAACTCTTAGAAATGAATGTCATGTACTTTTGATAAGCTAAAAAATTCTCAAAAGATAATACCCCCTTACGATTTATTGTGGCCCTTGGAAGTATCAATGGAAGTGGCCCTTGGAAGTGACAATGTATCTCTTGGAGCAGAAACCCGTCATTTCTACAAGAAGAGAAAGCAGAAGATTCTGTTACAATGATGGACCTCTGAACAAAAATTAAACAGACCCAATTATAATCCGTTGCACTGGTCTTGTGCCGTTAGTGTGTGTCACTAGACTGATCTGTCCTTTGCAATTGTGTCTCTGTGCTCCTATAACAGAACAGGGATCTAAGTGGTAGCATTTCTACTTGTGTAGCGTTACATGCCTGGCATGCCAGTGTAAGGAGCCTTATAAGCCATGCAATGCTCCCCCGGGAAATTACATATACAAATTTCTTCTTCAGAGAGGAAGAGGACTTGAAGCTGAGTGCTACCTATTGGAAGTAGCAATCCTAAAAGTCAATATCTACTCTTTAGAGAAGCACTCGCATCAAAATTTAAATCCTTTTAATATATTGTAATCATCATATTATACAGCACTGTGTACTTACAGTTGCTCATTTTGCCCTTCTACCCAGCTAATTCTTCTCTTTTCTATTACTTCTATGACAACACATGACTAAAAACTGACTAGCTGAATCCTTCTAAGCTCTATGTAGAAACAGGAGGTCAATTTTCTCCGTATTAGTAATGAGTCACTGCAAAAGTCCCTGACGGGGAGGAGGGAGCAGCTGAGTCCACAGTTGAAGAGGGGAATGATAAATAAAAGAAGAATTTACTGTCTAGAAAGTCAAAATGAGCAATTGTAAGTACACAGTGCTATGTAATATGATGACTGCAATATATTGAGAGGATAAAAACTTTGATGGTAGTGCTTCTTTAACGAACCTTGCCATATGACTTAGGATAAAAGCCAAAACAGAATCTCATACAGCCAAATCAGATCACATACTTTGCACTGACGAGGGGTGGCACCCCGAAACACTGTGTCTGCAAATTGAGATTTTGGTTTGGGTGTTATCCTAAGTGATGTGGCAAGTTGGATTGCTATATCCAATAGGTGTCATTAGAGTTCAAGTTCTCTCCCTCTCTGAAGAGGCAATTTGCATACATAACAGAACAGAAAGACAAAATTCTAGTGTGAATTCAGCCTTATAAATAAGTGCAGTATGTCTACACTGTTTTTTAATATCTATGGTATAATTGCAATAAGTATACATCAATAGTTATTGGAGAAAGATTTTAGCAAGCTAATCGACCATATTCTTGCAAGGTCCTTGTGCCACTGAACGTATGGTATGCCTGAAAACGAGTGGCATATCAGTAGCAGGTTCAAATGAGTGGCATGGGAGTTCAAATTCTTCCTTCTATGCAGGAAAGGGGAAAAGCCCTCAACACAAATCACTTCCAGTAGACCTCTAGATGCTTTCGCAGGTAGATGGAAGCAGAAGAGTCTACACGTGCTCACCTGGCTTATAGCTGACCTCCTGCCCTCAGTCAGCACTTCAGCCCCGAAGCACAAACCTTTCCACAAGCCCTTGTTTATCTTTTAACACTATGATAAAAAGGATTTAGGTATCAGGTAATGAGCACCCGCAGGCAGAGGAGGCAGCCAGCCATTCTTTGCTTGTTTAGTCTTAAAGGAAGATCTTCTTTTTTCACTAGCTGAACTCTGTCACTCAACACAACTCCACTAAGCCTGGGTAGGATTACACCCACCAGCTAACTAAGCCGACTGAAGGGTCTCCCAAACATTATGGCCTTTTAGCTATTCCCAGTGCAAGACTCCTGGCAGCTACTGAAGTAACATAGGGAAAAGTATTTACTTTCACCGCCACACCAGAAATCATTTATCTCTGCTTACCGCTGTAAAATAATCACACTCATAGTAGAGTTTGTAGATGTGGTATTAAATGTAAGCCCCAGTACTGAAATACCCCACTATCATAACATTGAACTGATAGCTTTAATCCATTCATGTGTATGGTGTTTCATTTTTCCCTAATTGGCTCCAAAATGTAAATCTATGCACCCAAGAACGTTTGTAATGCATTTATAGGTCAAGTGAAGACGTGTTTGGTCATTACATAGAAAGCGCATCCTAGTTTTCAACAAAGACCAAGAAAATCAATAAAAGAAGATTTAGTCTTTTGCTGAATGTCTTTGAAATCTAATGCTTCTGGGTCAAAGAGGGCAAGTATAGGGAAGGCAAAAGTGCAACTTGCTAAAACGAATGATTTTACTCAGTATTTTAGCAGACTTTTATATCAGGGTATAATGTTTTACTACTTTGGCAGAATAAAACTATATATCATGGAAAAAAAATGCTCTGTTTGTATTTCAAGATCCACAACTTTATTTTTCCATCCATGTAACTGTGTTTCTTTTATAGGATGAGCCGCATTTTTTAATAGAAACATTTTGGGGTGTATATAAATTATTATAAACCTTTTTTTTTGGAGGGTGTATAAAGAAAGAAGCAAGTCTGCCATGTTTTTTCTTCTTTAGGTTTTTAAAGCAATATCACGTACATGTATGTGGTTTTGGGGGTGATCACGTGTGGAGGAGGCTCAGAAAATTAGCTCTTTCCCAACACAGCAGATACCGACTGTATTGCATAGCTGGCATCTGTCTCTTACGGACAAGGATGAGATACACGTCACTCTGTTCTAAAGGTGCATAGAGAAGGATACCGCTCCTGATTCTTAAGACATCAAAAAATCCTGGCACTCTACTTTTTGTTGCAATAAGTTTATTAAAGATAGATAATCCCAATGTCTTGTGTTGTGACACTTCGGTCTTTAAACTCAGACCTTCCTCAGACTGGGATTAAAACAAAGAGACAAAAAACAGTATACAAAACTATTTAAACCTAATTGGTCAAAGAATTAAAGAAAGCAAAATACAGCAGAAGCAATATAAATAAATACATACATATAAATTATGTTTGTCAAAGTGAAAATATGGGACTATGAATGGCAATATAGTCTATAACAGTTTAAGGGTGGTCAATGATGGGCTCCGGCCACAGCTGTTAACCATTTAAATACAGTTGTCAACCACTGACATCGGTATTTAAATGGATCATATGCGGCTGCTCGTGATTGCGGGCTCCCGTCAAGGTGCCGATTGGAAACTATGGCAGCAGGAGATCCCCGTCAACACCATCTTGGTACTCCTCTGATGCTGAGCTACTGTATATGCTGAGGTTGAAATGAGACAGAGATTTTCATTATATACTGCAATAGTATATTACTATACTATGGTAAGTAGAATTACTTTCCCCTATTGAAAATAAAGAAATTACAAAATTAAAAAAATAAATAGATTTGGTGTCACTGCATTCATAAAAGTCCAATTTATCAAAACATAAACTATTAATCAGCGAAACGATGACTTTTGTGGTGAGAAAAATGAATCAAAATGCCAGAAATTTGAATTTTCTTTATTCACTAATTTTTGTGTCTTCATTTGTATTGAGGAGTTGCAGAATATCATCCACAAACATATTATTGAAGAAAATAAAGGTTATTGGTTGAGTCATTTTTGGGGGGTTGATATTTGGTCAATATAATAGCTGACCTTGGTTATATCATGTTTTAAAAGTTGCAGGTTTCATGATATTTTTGACATAATGACATACAACACCATCAACGATCAAATGCTTGGGTTTTGGAATTGCACACAGCGCATTTGTAGGACAAAATTGCATCATTGTACAATTTTTCCTTTTTGCTATTTTTTCACTATAGTTGGGTGTTTGCTGGAAGTCAATATGGATTTTTTTGTGCTTTTTTTCCCCTTCAAAATGCAGCAAACTATAATAAGTGTGTTGCTTTTTTCTAGCCATATAGAGCAGCGGTCATCTCAAAGAAAATATCCAATATACATTGATATAACAAAATAAAAAATCCTTCAGAGAAAACTTTTGATCAGGAGCAGTGGTGTAACACCCAATGCAGCCTGGTAGTCGGCCGTTATAGTGCTCATACTGTTAAAGCGGATACCGGTGAATAGAATCAGGGAGCCAAAGACCAAAGGCTCTCTGATCCACCATTCAGCATGCTCCTGTTAGTCTGAGACTTCCACTGCAGGCGCTATGACATCACTATATGTTGCATTTAGGGCGAAGCCTCAGCACTCACAGTGCACAGACCGGAGCAGTATACTGGAGTAACGGGGCGAGATAAGTAAGATTAATTTTTTTATGTCAGTAGCTGTGAGGACTCTCATACTGTGGGGATATCATAATGAATGGGGCACTAGAGGATATCATTCTGAGTGGGGAGCTGTGAGTCCACCATACTGACTCAATTTGAGTGGGGGTTGGGAGGCTATCATACTGAGTGGGGGCAGGCTGTAGGGGCCATCATACAGAGTAAGGGATTGGAATTGGGCAGTGTCATGCTGAGATGCTAAGTGGGAGGGTTGGCATTTGAGGCCATCATAATGAGTGTTGAGCTGGCATTGAGGGCCATCATACTGAATGGGGCGACAGACTGTGAGGGAGAATCACACTGAGTAAGGGGTAGAGGAAGCATCTTATTTAGGGGAAATCAGAGTTTGCAGGGTGCTGTGATCATCATGATACTGTGTGGCTGTGAGGGGGTATTGTTATCATACTGAGGGGGTGATCATACTGAGTGGGGGCTATGGGAATTCATACTAAGGGGCAATCATACTCTGTGGAGTTATCATTCTGAGTGATGGCTGTGGGGGCATCATACTGAGTGGGGCCATCATACTGAGTGGGGGCTATGGGAGCATCATACTGAGGGGCTGTGGTAGCATTATACTGAAGGTCAATCATACTGTGCAGCGAGCTGTGGACAACATGATACTGTGTGAGGTGGGGGGCTGTGAGAACATCATACTCAGGGGATGCGGGAGCATCATACTGTGGGGCCTTCATACTGTGTGGGGGTTTCAGAGATAATGATACTGTGAGGGGGTATCATACTGATTAAGGGCTTTGGGAGCATCATATTGAATGGGGACATCATACTGACAGGTGTGGTGTTATTATACTCTGGTGTGGGTAGAGGCATTTTTGAGAGCATCAAATACTATAATGCCCATGAAAGGAGTTTCCTGGGTAAGAACTCTAAGGGGTTTCAATAGTGAAATAATAATTTTGTATGCGCCGCAATACATGTCTCCCTCCAGTTTGGAAATATGACCCTCCCTACTATGCCAAAAGTATATGTATATTTTTTTAGAAGGTGGCCAAATAAAAAAAATTTCTATGGAACTCCATGAATTTTATGTGCACCTCTGATCAGGAGTGATCTTCATAAAAATTTCTCTTGGAAAACCTATACTGTATTTCGATAATTTTTTGCAAGCGTGTTTTTACATTTTTAAGTTTTGACCAACACCCCCATTCTCCTGTCCAGTCATGATCCCCCACAGACTATTCATTTATGACATATCAAATGTTCTATTGTTTATCCTCTATTCTTTATGTTCTTTATTCTTTATTGGCTTTGTTTACATTCAAACTTTTTAATTCAGTTGTTCTAGATCATAGAAGCAGAACAACAAAACTAATAAAAGTGCTGCACCTCTGGACACCAGCTGAGTCTCACAGACACCACTGACTATAATGGGAACAGTCGGATTTGAAGCAGCCAATGTAGATATGAAGAGAAACCTAGAAAAATGTGACTTTTAGCTATATTAGTAGGCTATCTAATCTGCGCCACTACATGTGTGCTTTTTTATAATGAAATAAGAGTAAAGAGTACTCAGCAATAAAACAAATAAACAAATAGTAAAGATGGTGCACATGCATTTTGAGATTGAGGCAGAATCTTTCTTTATGAACCATTCCCTTTTTTAACTACATTTTTAATTGAATTAATTTTTTTAAATGATAAGACCAATTACTATCAAGATATCATAAAGAACAATTAAATAAATAAATATATATATATATATATATATATATATATATATATATATATATATATATATATATATAATAGATTTATAGGATTATGTACATCCAGTTACGTGAAGCTATGGCAAATGGAGCAGGTCATTGCAGTTTTGGCCTCCAAATCATGTCACTAGTGTGTTCTATTGTTAGAGGAAAGGTGAATACTAATCATTATTTTTATAAAAGAAAGCCAAGGCCATCCCTGTAAATTAGGGGCATCTCAGACCTATGCTTGATTAGCCAAGAATGAACCACACTTAAGACTTGGAAAAGCTGCCACTAGGCCTAATTACCAGGGCTTCAACAAGACAATGATTTTCCACTCTTTTACCCATAACAGATAATCACTCAGCTGCTTCAGAGATTTTCTATTCATACATGGTTCAGAGAACCTAAAACAAAAAGTTTTAACGATATATGTGTAAATGAACAACCAAAAACATTCTCTGAAATGTTTATTACATTCTCTGAAATGTTCACTAGAATACACATTACACATTTCCTATGTAAAGCTTCATTTTGAAACCACTTTAAATATTTGAAAGGGCTGTATTATTTGCAATTCCCAAAAAATATAAAAAACAGTATTGCTTCTTATATTGCTAAGTTCACGTGAGCGTATGTTTGATCCTCAGTGTTTACAGAAAAAAAAGACAACTCACAGACCGATAAAGTTGTTCTGATGACCATTTTTTTTACATGGAATTTCCTTGTGGAAAAAATTGCAGCATGGACTAGTCTCTTTTATATTTTGGATGATACTCACCTATTCATGGTTGTGTGCAGAAAAAAAAAATCAGATGCCACACAGATCAGCGGTATTACATCTGCATTACTAAAATAGGAAACTGTATATGGTCTTTTCCAATGTCAGAAGGAGTAAAGCAGCACTGAATCACCGCCATGCTTCACTTTAGGCAGGGTGTTGTTTTCAGCGCATGTATGTTAAAAGTGACCATATTTTGCTCCAATTTTGTGTCTGATGCTTCACTGAATATTAAGCTCTTTTCTTATTTAAAATCTGTCATATGGTTCCAGAGATATAGGCCTTTATATTTAGTACATCCAACATGATAATTGTAATGGTCTGTACCAAGGGGGTGTTGCTCATAGGATGATCCACTGATTTACCCTTCAGTAACGCCCCATTGGTAAAGACCATAACATTTACATATCATGTGCACTAAATAAAAGGCCACATAGTTCTGAAACTGTATAGCAGATTTTTTTTATATATATACCGTATATACTCGAGTATAAGCTGAGATTTTCAGCCCAAATTTTGGGGCTGAAAGTGCCCCTCGCGGGTTATACTCGAGTCATGGTCGGCGGCGGGTGAGGGGGAGAGAGGCTGTCACATACTCACCTACTCCTGGTGTTCCTGACGTGGTCCCCGCATGTCCCACGGTCTTCGGGTGCCGCAGCTCTTCCTCTGTTCAGCGGTCACATGGTACCGCTCATTAAAGTAATGAATATGGACTCCACCCCATAGGGGTGGAGCCGCATATTCATTCCTTGTAATGAGCGGTACTAGTGACCACTGACAGAGTTAGAAGCTGCCGTGCCCGGAGACCATCTGTCCAGGAGAAGGAGCCAGGGACCGCGCCGGAGCAGGTAAGTATTTCATATTTACCTTCCCTCGTTCCACACGCCGGGCGCCGTTCTGTCTTCCCGTCCTCTTGCTGTGACTGTTGAGGTCAGAGGGCGCGATGACGTACTAGTGTGCGCGCCACCCTCTGCCTGAACAGTCAGTGCGGAGAGACGGGACGCCGAGGAGCAGCAGGCAGCAAGAGAGGTGAGTATGTCACTTTTTTTTTTATTACAGCAGCAGCATTAAATGTGGCACAGTTTTATTTGGAGCATCTATGGGGCAATAATGAATTGTATGGAGCATCTATGGGGCAATAATGAATTGTATGGAGCATCTATGGGGCAATAATGAATTGTATGGAGCATCTATGGGGCAATAATGAATTGTATGGAGCATCTATGGGACAATAATGAATTGTATGGAGCATCTATGGGGCAATAATGAATTGTATGGAGCATCTATTTGGCAATAATGAATTGTATGGACATCTATGGGGCAATAATGAATTGTATGGAGCATCTATGGGGCAATAATGAATTGTATGGAGCATCTATGGGGCAATAATGAATTGTATGGAGCATCTATGGGGCAATAATGAATTGTATGGAGCATCTATGGGGCAATAATGAATTGTATGGAGCATCTATGGGACAATAATGAATTGTATGGAGCATCTATGGGGCAATAATGAATTGTATGGAGCATCTATTTGGCAATAATGAATTGTATGGACATCTATGGGGCAATAATGAATTGTATGGAGCATCTATGGGGCAATAATGAATTGTATGGAGCATCTATGGGGCAATAATGAATTGTATGGAGCATCTATGGGGCAATAATGAATTGTATGGCGCATTTATATATCTATTTTTATTTTTGAAATTTACCGGTAGCTGCTGCATTTCCCACCCTAGGCTTATACTCAAGTCAATAAGTTTTCCCAGTTTTTTGTGGCAAAATTAGGGGAGTCGGCTTATACTCGGGTCGGCTTATACTCGAGTATATACGGTAATAAAACAAAGTAATACTCAGAGGAGCAGCAAGAATAAAATAAGAACAAAAACTGGCTAATTTTGACCTCGGAAAAGGTCCTCTTTTTTACTCTGTTCATGGGGTTATGTGGATATCAAAATTCATCAAGAAATAACACAACACATAATGGCCCCCACATAGCCCTCTAAATAGTATAATGGCCCACACTTAGCTCTCCAAACAGAATAAAGGCCCCCCACATAGCCCTGCAAATAGTATAATGGACCCACAATGTACTTACTGATTTAAAAAAAAATACTCACCTCTCCTCATTCCCCAGTTACTTCAGTATCTGCCGCGTGTGTTATGATTATGAAGCTCTACACAGCTTTGCAGAGTGAGTGCGATGTAATGACATGAGGAGGGGGTGGACTTCCAAACAACACGTTCCATTGACAAAAATTGTGAATACTTGACTAAATGTATTTAATGCGCCCCTTTTACACGCTACTTTTTTGTTATTTTAAATACTCTTGGAAATTTAATTTTTACCCCCAAAATATATTCTGATGTTATGTTAGAAAGCTGTTAGAATACTGTTGTTTTCATACTGCGCTCATCACATGACTGCTTGATATATACGGTTTGCATGCTTATGATCACATGCCATCCTCTTTCTCTTCTGCTTCTCTCAATTGAGACCATTGTAAAAAGCAGGAACAAAAGCAGCTGGCACGTTTGGCTGTGTGTACATTGTATGTGGGGCAGTCATGAGACGAACATGGAGAATATGAAAATAACAGTATCTTAACAGTATATTACACACTTACGATTCCACATGTTGGAGTCATTGTGAAAACCTATAAATGTCCCGGACAACAACTTTAAGGTGTAATAAACACAAAAGAAAATTGTAGTCACCACCATTGTAAAACAAAATACACAAAAAATTCCTCATAATGCAGCATATAATTTATATATAGTATATACCCTTGTTTGTAGGCAACCTGATACATATAAATACACGGTATGAATTTAGAATAAAGGATTCTCTACATTACAATCTTGGTATCAGCCAACTGAATACGTGAGAAACTAACACAAAAAACATATTCAAAGCTAAAGAATATAATAAACTCATGTAGTATAGATATGCTTATGTTCAACCATCCTTATGCCAAATATATGTTGTTTTTTTAAGTGTGTGATATATACCCTGCTTTACTCTATTTTTTAACAGACATGTACACACAGCATAGAGAAAGTCAAACATAAGTATAGGTGTACTATGTCTGACCATTACAGTCTATGGCTCAGAGGAGCAGCAACTCTGATAACTTCTTTGTGTTTTTTAAATGTACAAGCTCCACCAAGGTGAGATCATAATATCAGCCGCAAAGTAAGGTGGGTTTACACTGTACGATATGCAGGGCTAACCGGCTGCCAATCAACATTCATTTTATATCTTGTGTAGACAGGCACAGCGTACTTCCCATGAGCAAATCGATCAGTAAAAGATCGTTCTGTGCGCAGAGGTAGCCATTGTTCTCATCAGGACATTAGTGTCCAAATGAATAAAAAAAACATTGATGTTTACATAGGAAGATGGGCTCCTGAGAATGATTATTTTTAAGCATTGATCACTCAACGAACAAGCATTTTTCTCATTAGGTGACTGGCAGCCTGTTTAGCAAATGGAAGCAGAGGGATTCAGTGATTATTACGGAGTTTGTCTTGGTTCTCTTATTTTAGAATGGAGAGAGAAAAAAAAGTCATGCATGCAAAACGTTTTCTCCACTCTAAAAACTTACATGTAAGAAATCTCTGCCAGAAAACACAATAATCATTGGACCTCGGTCTTCCGGCTACTGGAATCTGCGCTCTGTAGGCAGGTAGCCCAGTCGCAGCTATTCTCCCCAGTTGTCACTCTCATGTGCTTTGCTCTCCTGCATGCTCTCTACAATGTGTTCTTTTCTCTGTGTTCTCTTTCTCCAGGAGCTGCAGCACCTCTGGCTGCACGGTCCCTTAAGTCCTTCTGACTGCTCTCTCTCCTCTCTGTCTCTCTGACAGGAACTGACTGACTTTCCCTCCAGACCAGAATATATATATATATATATATATATATATATATATATATATATAGAAGTCCCCTGAAGAAGAGCTCCCCCTTCTGGCGTGGAGTGTGAACATGTATGCTTGTGATTACCTGATTTACCTGATAAAGATGATCATCCTTCACTTCCAAGCGTGACACCACTCTCCCTGTGAGGAAAGCAATGCCACTGTGACAACAAGGACCCTGGGGTGTCACATATGCAGTGACTGGTAATGAATTGGGGGAAAGAGTACCGATGCTAATTAATTTATATATTTATAAGGTGGGGAAAGTGGCTATGTATAGCTTTAAGGGGCTCAGTGGCGGATTATAATTTATATTTGGAATGGTGGGTTGCATAATAACCAATTATGTATTAATGATTTGTGCATATCTGTATTCAGATGTGCACTGTAGAAGAAAGGGAAAAAAGAGGGGAATGTGCTCTGGAAGCCGTGCTCTAGGTAACTGTGGTATTTTATGCAGAGATGAGTCCTGGAAGAAGTGATGGCGGTCTGCGCTGCATGAAAAAGAAAAGCAAAGATGAAGGGCTTCAGCTACAGATGTCACTGGTGAGTCAGTGTGTTACCTGTACACTGACACTATACACTGTTTACTATGTACAGAGTTCCTGTGTATAATGTCACCAGTGATCACTATATTATCTGTACACTGACACTGTATACAGAGGTCCTTTGTGTAATGTTACTGGTGATCACTGTATTGCCTGTACAATATATACAGAGCTCCCGTGTATAATGTCACCGGTGATCACTGTATTACCTGTACACTGATACTGTATACTATGTACAGAGCTTCTGTGTATAATGTCACTGGTGATCACTGTATTACCTGTACACTGACAGTTAATACAGTGTTCCTGTGTATAATGTCACTCAGTATTGTGTTTTTTTAATTTATGATCAGTATTGTAGTATTCAGTTACTATGTGGTGGTAATATGTGGTCTGGTCATGGTGTGGGAGTATTTGTTCCTCGTATGTGGTATAATTTGGTCACTATATGGTGGTAATATGTGGTCTGGTCATGGTGTGACAGCATTTGTCACTTGTATGTGGTATTATAGGTCACTATGTGATGGTAATATGCTGGCTACATATGTGATCTGCTGTTTGATGGGAACTCTTAATATCTGATTGATGAGGACGTGATGGAGAAGTTGAGTTTTTACAAGAGTGATCGGTGAGACTGTGGAAGGTTCGAAGGGTGGAGGCGGAGCTGGGGTGGAGCCTGGGCAGAGTCTTAAGGGGGCCCAAAAATTTTGCCAGTATGGGGCCCCCGAAATTCCTAGTGGCAGTCCTGCTGCTCAGTACCATTTTTCCTGTCCTGTATAGATACACTGCTCAGTACCACTTTTCCTGTCCTGTATATGTACACTGCACAGTACCATTCCTCCTGTCCTGTGTATGCAGCGCCCCAGAGTCCTGGTCGTTGCAGTACTGTGGCTCCGCCACTAAGGGGAGCTATGGTACGTCTGATGGCACTGAAGGAGTTCATCTGATCAGGTATCACAGACACCAATACATTTCACAGTCGGGCCTCCGGGGGGAGCTAAGGGTTCTATTCACTAGGCCACTCCCCACCATAGTGGGTAAACTGGGGGTCAGGCAGGAAGTTAGATCAGAAAGCTGACTGGGTTGGAACCAGGCAACACCTTGTGGCAGAGGGTGTTGTAGGGGAAGATACAGTAGGGTCTCTGTCAGGGGCGGGATCCTGACAGAGGCTTGGCAACTTGAACGAATGTAACGGGACCGTGCCTGCTCCGGGTAGCGGCGGTGCCCAAGGAAGGACTAGAAGCGAGATAGATTGTGCTGAATGAGAAACGAGATCACGCAAAAGGAGAAATACCAGTAGGAGTCGTGCTGTAAGACCGAAGCAACATCCTACTGAGGCGCACTACCGGTGGCCGGAACGCCGAGGGAGTATCATAACATTCAGCTTCAAGCAATACTCCAAACAGCGGCAGGACAGTCAGTCTAAGGCGGGCTGTCTAACTTTAATCACCTATGCAGTCTTGGGGGGCAACTTGTGGAGAGGGGCGACTCTAGGGTCCCGGAAGAGCTCCGAGCCTACCCGTCAAACGGGTGCCGTCCCAACCAGAACAACAGGGAGGGACGGAGGATTAGCAGAACATCATCTAATCGAGTTGTGAGGGAACTTAAGAAACAGACACAACAGTTGTGGGGACTTTCCGTAAGCACAGCAGGGAAGGACCACAACACATAGCGCTAGAAGGAAGGCGCAGATTTCCACCTGTGAAGAGAACTCTGGAGGTGCCATTGGACCGGCCGGACTTGCGCAGCCTGGTGAACCGTTTTCTGGACTGAGGACCCAGAGATCTTCAGTAAAGAGGTAAAGAGACTGCAACCTGGTGTCCTCGCTATTTACTGCACCGCACCACTACAACCTCACCACCACCATCTACACCCGTCTCATCTTTCACTGTGCGCCCCTCGGCAGGGTCACGGATCGGGCCTAACCACCGTGACAACCCCAGAGCAGAGACTCAGAGGCCCGGTACCGGGTACCCCTCGGCCCTGCGGCAGTGGGGGCGCTACATGTACATACACTGCTCATTACCACTTTTCCTGTTCTGTATATAGACACTGCACAGTACCACTCCTGTCCTGTTGTTGGAGAGGCGACATTGGTCTTTGGGACGGTTAATATTGGTTTATTATTTTCAGGAATACTATGGGAAAATAAAAAATACCATATTTTTCAGACTATAAGACGCACTTTTTTCCTCCCAAAATGTGGAGGAAAATGGGGGTGTGTCTTATAGTACTGACATACCGGCTCTGGCTGTGGTGGGGAAGTGGGGAGCAGCATCGGCGGAGCAGTGGGTCACAGAGGCAGGAGCAGACAGCTGCGGCTAACTCCTGTTCCTGCTGCTAAAGAGAAATGAATTTTCACTGCATTCCACCCCCATGGGCGTGGAGGGCAATGTTTATTAATTTCTTTTCAGCATCCTATAATTGACCCCCATCCCAGTCCTGGTATGCATGGCCCCATCCTTATCATGATATGAATGGTCCCATCCTTTCCTTATCCTGGTATGCATAGCTCCATCAGAAAAGATTAAAAAAAACAAACCATTACACTTACCTTCCCGGCGCTCCCTCGCTGCATCCTGCTCCATTGCCAGATTCATAATGAGCACATGTGACAGACACTTCAGAATATGGAGACACTGTGGAGAACTTTCTGCTACCTGGAACATCCTCCAGCAAGACCAGTGTGGCAGTGGGTCAGTAATGGTGTGGGGAACCATTTTTTTGGAGGGCCGCACAGCCCTCCATGTGCTAGCTAGAAGTACCCTGACTGGAAGTAGGTACGCGGATGATATCATCAGACCTATTGTAAGACGATATGCAGGTGCAGTGGGTCCTGGGTTTCTTCTGATGTATAACAATGCTAGGCCACATGTGGCTGAATTGTGTCATCAGTTCCTGTGTGACGAAGGCATTGATGCTATGGACTGGCTCCTCCGTTCCCCAGACCTGAATCCAATCAATCACATCTGGGACATTATGTCTCATTAATAATAATAATAATAATAATTTTATTTATATAGCGCCAACATATTCCGCAGCGCTTTACAACTTATAGAGGGGACTTATACAGACAACAGACATTACAGCATAACAGAAATCACAGTTCAAAACAGATACCAGGAGGAAAGAGGGCCCTGCTGCTCGCAAGCTTACAATCTATGAGGAAAAGGGGAGACACAAGAGGTGGATGGTAACAATTGCTTTAGTTATTTGGACCAGCCATAGTGTAAGGCTCGGGTGTTCATATAAAGCTGCATGAACCAGTTAACTGCCTAAGTATGTAACAGTACAGACACAGAGGCTATTAACTGCATAAAGTGTATGAGAACATGATGGAGGAACGTGATTATGTTGTTGTTTTTTATTAATAGGCCACACAGGGATAATTAGATTAATGCGTTGAGGCGGTAGGCCAATCTGAACAAATGAGTTTTTAGTGCACGCTTAAAACTGTGGGGATTGGGGATTAATTGTATTAACCTAGGTAGTGCATTCCAAAGAATCGGCGCCGCACGTGTAAAGTCTTGGAGACGGGAGTGGGAGGTTCTGATTATTGAGGATGCTAACCTGAGGTCATTAGCAGAGCGGAGGGCACGGGTAGGTTGGTAGACTGAGACCAGAGAGGAGATGTAGGGTGGTGCTGAGCCATGGAGTGCTTTGTGGATGAGGGTAGTAGTTTTGTACTGGATTCTGGATTGGATGGGTAGCCAGTGTAATGACTGGCACAAGGTAGAGGCATCGGTGTAACGGTTGGCGAGGAATATGATCCTGGCAGCAGCATTCAGGACAGATTGGAGCGGGGAGAGTCTGGTAAAAGGTAGGCCAATTAGTAGAGAGTTACAATAGTCCAGACGAGAATGAATAAGTGAGACAGTAAGAGTTTTTGCAGAGTCGAAAGTAAGAAAAGGGCGAATTCTGGAAATGTTTTTGAGATGCAGATAAGAAGAGCGAGCCAGTGATCGGATGTGAGGGGTGAATGAAAGCTCGGAATCAAGGATGACTCCAAGGCAGCGGGCATGTTGCTTTGGAGTAATGGTGGAACCGCACACAGAGATGGCAATGTCGGGCAAAGGTAGGTTTGTAGAGGGAGAGAACACGAGGAGTTCAGTTTTTGACAGGTTCAGTTTCAGATAGAGGGAGGACATGATGTTAGAGACAGCGGTAAGACAATCACTGGTGTTTTCTAAAAAGGTCGGCGTGATAACAGGAGAAGAGGTATATAATTGGGTGTCGTCAGCATAGAGATGGTACTGGAAACCAAATCTACTGATTGTTTGTCCAATAGGGGCAGTATACAAAGAGAAGAGGAGGGGGCCTAGGACTGATCCTTGAGGAACCCCAACAGTAAGGGGAAGGTGAGAGGAGGAGGAACCAGCAAAACAAACAGTGAAGGATCGGCCAGAGAGATAGGAGGAGAACCAAGAGAGAACGGTGTCCTTGAGGCCGATGGAGCGGAGCATAGTGAGGAGGAGCTGATGATCCACAGTGTCGAATGCTGCGGAGAGATCCAAGAGAATTAGCATGGAATAGTGACCATTAGATTTAGCTGTTAGTAGGTCATTAGAGACTTTAGTGAGGGCAGTTTCAGTAGAGTGTAAAGAGCGGAAACCAGATTGAAGAGGGTCGAGAAGAGAATTATCTGAGAGATAGCGGGTAAGACGGGAGTGGACCAGGCGTTCCAGGAGTTTAGAGATGAAGGGAAGATTAGAGACAGGTCTATAATTAGCGGCACAATTTTGATCGAGGGAGGGCTTTTTAAGTAGTGGATGTATGATGGCATGCTTAAATGAGGAGGGAAAAATACCGGAAGTGAGGGAAAGGTTGAATATTTTTGTTAGGTGAGAGGTGACAGCCGGGGAAAGGGACTGGAGGAGATGCGACGGAATGGGGTCGCTGGTGCAAGTCTCATTCCATCCACCAACACTGCAGTTGCACTGCAGACTGTCCAGGAGTTGACTGATGCTTCAATCCAGGTCTGGGAGGAGATCTTTCAGGAGAGCATCCACTGCCTCATCAAGAGCATGCCCTGGCATTGTAGGGAAGTCATACAGGCACGTGGAGGCCGCACACACTACTGAGCATAATTTCCTTGTCGTGACTCGGCATTTCCACTGAATTTGGTTCAGCCTGTAAATTGATTTTCCGATTTTCCACTTTCATTTTGAGCATCATTCCAACTCTAGACCTCAATGGGATATTAATTTTGATTTACATTGATCATTTTTATGTTTTATTGTTCTCAACACTTTCCACTTTGTAATGTAAGATTTGCAGCTGAAATATTTAATTCATTGTTATCTAGGATGTGGTATTTTAGTGTTAGTTTGCAAAATAAACATGGTCTTTGTGGCATAAGGGAAAACAAAAACATAAAGTATGGCAAAGTGCGCTCAGGAAAAAACACAACAAGCTTCAGCTTTCCTTATCACAGAACACAACTCTGGAGCTCTCATGCTCCAGAGAGACCAAACACAGATTGATTCAGAAGGCTGGCTATTTACCTTCTGGTCCACATCCTGGAGTGGAGATTAGGTGTCCACAAAAACCTAGCCCTTAATATGGCCGATTAACCCCTCAGTATACAACATGCTGTAGCAAACATCCAGGATCATAACACTGAAGGTAATAACCTCAGTAAAAACATATCTCCCCTCCAGTACTTTTCAAGTGACCTTGTCACAATATATACAATGCTGTGCAAATTAATTGGGACAAAGCAAAAAAACACATATTTTTGAATATTTAATAATAAAATGTTATAATGCACTGTTACATACTAATTTTTGTAAGAAATATGTCCTCCTTTAGCAGATATGAGATTTTCAATGCATTTTGGCATTGATTCTACCAAGTTTTTGCATAAATTATTCAATTCTTCATCATGGAACCACACTTGTATGGCACTGTTTATCATGCGTTCTTTTGTTGTACAGTCCATTTTGCCAAGACTTCTCTTCACAATGCTCCACAAATTTTCTATAGGATTTAAGTCTGGTGAATTGCCAGGCCAGTGCAGCACTTTTACTTTATTTTCTTCCAGGAATTTCTTCACACACTTGGAATTGTGGCATGGAACCAAATCTTGTTGGAATGTCCCTTCAAATTTACGCATGAATGGCACAATAAAACATTTTAAAATGTCTATGTATTTGGATGAATTCATCATACCATCAACAGGAAAAAAGCTCCCTGTACCATCAGCTGTAAAAAAGCCCCAAAACATCTGTTTTTGAGGGTGTTTTACAGTTTGTTGACTATGATCGGCTCGCAATGGTTCATTTTTGCTTCTTCTAACAACACTTGCTCTGTACCTTTGAACAAAAAGATGGGTTTCATCACTGAAAATTACCTTTTTCCACTGGCTAGTTGACCAAGATTTATTTATTATATATTAAAACTGGTTTGAATCACTGACTGGTAACCAACTTACGATTTAACTTAAAAAATGCTTTATCCCAATTAATTTGCACAGCACTGTATATATTAAGTTGGCAAAACATGATTTTTGAATTTATTTTTCTTTTCGATGTTCAATGTCTGTCATGTCCCAAAACTGGGAATCATACAGCATTGCATTATCATTGTATTGTTGTTGTTGTTGCTGTTGTTGTTATACAGCTATGCAATCAGATTTGCTTTTTGGAGTTTGTCCTGTATCTCTTCCTGTGGTCAATCTGTGAAGTCAATAAACCCTCCCTTCTTCCTCCTCTGTGCTTGTCAGCCACCAGCGGCTAACGTTCAAACACCTTACATCCCTGTTGCAGCTACTGCTGTTACTATTGTGCACACTACAATAATTTAATCTGAGAATAAACTTCTTCTGGAATCTTCATACTGTACATGCCTCTGCAGTCGAGTTAGCATAACACAGACATCCATAGAATCACTAAAGAGTCTAAAGAGCCCCACACTTGCAACCTAGTTATGGAGTCAGAATAGTGAAAAGATATCTGGCAGATACAGCTCTGGCAAAAATTAAGAGACTACTGCACAGTTTTATAAAAAATCTGCTTCTCTACTTGTCTGGCAGCCATTCCATTCCAGTGTCAGTTGAATTCCAACCAGAGTACACCTCATTCTACTTAATGTGCTTCTGATCAGGTGATCACCTGAACCAAATCGTATTTAATGAAGGAAAGTGTAAAAAACACTGCTGTGGTGTTCACAATCCTCAGCAATAGGACAAGCTGGATTGCAAAACTAGTGCTAGTAATATCCCAAAAGTAATAGGAATGAAAAAATAACTTTTAACCATGCCAAAGGAGTTGAAAAGTCTTGAGTGAGGAAAAGAAGGGTTTAATTCTGGCTTTACTAGCAGTGGGACATAGTGAGCCTTATGTTGCCTCCATCCTTACAATTTCTAAGACGGCAGTCCATTACAACAAGGTCAAGCAGCAGACATTGGGGACAACAAAGCTACAGAATGGCAGAGGGCGAAAACGGCTCTCCACTGACCGGGATGACTGACATCTTATTCGAATGTCACTCAGCAACTGCAGGATGACATAAAGTGACCTACTACTGTAAAGGAATGTTAAATGGCAGCTGGGGTGAAGTGCAGGGCAAGAACAGTTCGTAACAGGCTCATAGAGGCAGAACACAAGTCATGTAAAGCTAGAAAAAAGCCTTTCGTCAATTAGAAGCAAAGGAGAGCCAGGCTGAAGTTTGCCAATGACCGTAAGGATTGGACCATAGAGGACGTGAGTAAGGTAATCTTCTCGGATGAGTCTAATTTTCAGCTTTGCCCAACACCTGGTAATCTAATGGTTAGACAGAGATCTGGAGAGTCGTACAAGTCATAGTGTCTTGCACCCACTGTGAAACTTGGTGGAGGATCTGGGGATGCTTCAGCAAGGCTGGAATTGGGCAGGTTAATCTTTGCGAATGATGTATAAATCAAGCTGCATACAAGGTTATCCTGGAAAAACAATTGATTCCTTCAGCTCAGGCAATGTTACCCAACTCTGAGGACTGGTTTTTCCAGCAGGATAATGCGCCATACCACACAGCTAGGTCAATCAAGGTGAGGATGAAGGACCATCACATCAAATCCGTGTAATGCCCAGCCCAATCTCCAGACCTGAACCCCATTGAAAACCTTTGGAATGTAATCAAGAGGAAGATGGATAGTCACAAGCTAAAAAACAAAGAAGAACTGCTTACATTTTTGTACCAGGAGTGGCATAAGGTCACCCAAAAGCAATGTGAAAGACTGGTGGAAAGCATGCCAAGACGAATGAAAGCTGTGATTAAAAATCATGGTTATTCCACAAAATATTGATTTCTGAACTCTTCCTGAGTTAAAACATTAGTATTGTTGTTTCTAAATGATTATGAACTTGTTTTTTTGCATTATTTGAGGTCTGCAAGCAATGCATTTTTTTGTTATTTTGACCATTTCTCATTTTCAGAAAATAAATACAAAATTTATAGCTTGGAACTTCGGAGACATGTTGTCAGTAGTTTATAGAATAAAAGAACAATTTCCATTTTACTCAAAAATATACCTATAAAGAGAAAAATCAGACAAACTGAAAATTTTGCAGTGGTCTCTAAATTTTTAAATTTTTGCCAGAGCTGTATATCTGTAAAGCTAGTAGAGATACAGAAGCAGACAATAGAAGGTCTGCTCACAACAGAAGAAAAAATCATTAGTGTATATGTGGCGCCCCAGGTCCTGGTTGTCACAGTAGCATTGCTTTCCTCATGGGGAGAGTGATGTTACGCTTGAAGGCAAGAAGGGATAACTGTAACCAAGTACCACCAACATGCAACACATTCACACTCCAGGCCACCAGGGAGAGCTTTTGATCCTACTTACTAGGTGACTCCCCATATATACAGTATATAACTGGTGGTCTGTAGGGAAAGTCAGTGAGTTCTTGCCAGGAAACAGACTGGATCAGTCTGAGGCAGCAGAGGGTTTACGGAGCTCTGTAGCCGCAGTGCAGCAGCTCCTGGAACGAGACATTAAGAAAGCCGAATACATTGCAGAGAGCGTGCAGGAGAGCAAAGCACATGAGAGAATACTAAAGGGAGACCAGCCCCAAGCAGGCTGCCTCCTTCTGAGGCGCAAAGACCCGTAGCCGGAACACGAAGGTTGTAAGGACCTCTATGACTTACATCAGAGACCGGCAGGACAGCTGAACTCCACATCACCTGTCCGACCTAACACCCAGGAGGCACGGTGGCACCCCTCAGAGGCCGGGGCATGCTAGAGTCCCTATATACAGCCTCAAGCCACCAGTCATATGGGTTATGTCCTATCCTATCCAGGGGAGAGAGAGAGAGAAATAGCATCTGTGAGGACCTTATGGGAAGCCCTAGGCAGTAAGGGACTACAACACCACGGCGCTAGAGGAAGGCTTTGATTTCCACCTGGATAAGGGGACTCCTATCTTGCCTTCAAGCTGGCCAGACCCTATCTGCCCTGTGATCCAGTGCTCTGGACTGTGGCTGCCTGAAGTCGACAGTAAACAAGGTAAAGAGACTGCAAACCTGTGTCCTCATTGTTTACTGCGCCTTTCACCATCCGCCATCTACACACCAGGAGCCCTGGGGATATACTTCACCTGTGGGAAGTTATACCATTGTCAGGACTCTGAACATTTTTTACCTTTTGTGCATTACTGCCTTTTTCCAAGATGGCGTCTTTGGTCTCATGTGCACTGTGTCTTCCTGCTATAAAACTCCACCCCAGCCTTCAGTCTGTGCTAGAGTATTCTGCCTTGCATCCAGCCCCTGACCTCTGATTACTCCCTGGCTTTATACCTGCTCCTGTGAACCTGTGTGGTGATCCTGCTACTCTGCTCTGAGTTCCTGCTGCATACACCAGTTCCAGTAATCCTTCTTCATCTGCTGCTCATGTTTACTTCCATCTGCATTTGCTGGACATGTAAGCTGTTTCTGCTCTGCAAAAACCTGAGACTATTAACCAAGCCTCCCTGGTTGAGCTAAGATATGATTTGAACTGCCTTATAAGCTTATCTATCTGTGTTTGGACTAAGTCAAGGATTTATTCTTGTCAAGTATCCTCAAGAATAACTGTGCTTCATAGACTTTCTGCTTGATTGCATTTTCCTCTGAAGTTTCCTATAGACTGCTAAGCTGCGTTTAATATTTACACCAAGTGTTGTGCACTTGAGTTTCTCTCTGCAGCTGTTTGAATCACCGTGTGATAATATAGACTTTACCACTTATAAAACTGTGTCCTGTAGTTGTCTTGTTCCACGCAAAGAGTCTCCTGAGTTATCCCCTATAATTATTACAACCATCTAGCTGTCATAACATCACCCCAGAGGACCCCTTAAAGCAGCGTTGGTCCCCACTGACCGAATACCACAGGTGGCGCCATGAACATAAACTTTATTCCCTTTAAAGACCTTCCCCTTTTAAATGGGCGCCCAGGGCCACGGACCGGGTTGCCACCGAGATATCCCCCTGTGAAACAGCAGGACCCGGTACCGAGTACCCCACGGCCCTGGCGGGGCGACTCATATAATGTAAAGCAATCACAACTCAGTCTCCCTCAGCATAGATACTGAGAGAAAGCCTGCATTCTCAATATAGGTTCATCCTGCCAGTCAGTTGTCATGTCTAAAAAGAAAGCTGCACAGTCTTTGCAAGGTCCACAATTAGATGAAGAAAATATGGATCTCAGTGAGGTTAAATGCTCTACCAAGTCTGCATGGACAATTAGAGAGAGCCTTGAATGTATGAAACATGAATTTTCTTGCAATGTGTCAAAATTATGGCTAAAATGGCTGAATCCCAACACCACTATCTCTCAGCCTGCTTCTCATGGGCCACTACTAGAATTCTATATTCACAAAGAAGTCAAATTGATCAACTAAGTCATGTTCTTCAAAAAATATTTAACACTCAGCAAGAAGCTTAAAAAAGCATTTGCAGAAATAGAGGCTATTAAGATACGAGCTGCCTTTGTGCAAAAGAAAACTGAGATAAAACTGAATGCAGCAGCTGAAGCAGCATGTAAATGGCAGAAATAGGGCTCTAGAGAAGTAATGTGAGCATGCCATAGCTATTTCAAAGTCAAAGGTCCTGGAGAAAAAGACAGCATCAGTTTAAGTGAAATGGATGCAGAAGACCCTCACCTAGTCAAGAGATTACGTGCTAAGCTAGAATAGTGAACCATTGATTGCTCCAATTGTTCCTGACAGTACAGGCATTTCTCCAAAACACTAGAAAATATAACCTTCTATAGCTTCCTGCATTCAAGATCAATACAATGCATTGCTAATTCCTTATTTTAAGCCATCTTCATACACCATAACGTGCCAGGGCCCTGCTTCTCAGAAGACTCATTACACAGACGTCCACATGCAAGCCAATATGCTGGCAGGTCATACTTCTAACAACCACATAGCTCCAGTTCCACATGTGGCAGAAACTATGCACAGTTACTTGTCTAAATGCCTATGCCACACCACAGTTTCCCAAGTCTCTAGGTCAGGATGCTGCAAAACATATAAATAGCACTACTCAGACAGCAATTGTTTTTACAAAATAAGAGAAAACTGACATACTCAAAGTTTTCACACACTGCAGCAGGGATTTTGGCCCCCTCCTCCATACAGATTCTCTCCTGATCTTCCAGGTTTTAGGGGCTGGCGCTGGAAAACATTGAGTTTCAGCTCCCCCCAAAGATTTTTTATTGGGTTCAGGCTTGGAAACTGGCTAGGCCACTCCAGGACATCGCAAGTTGAAATGCTTCTTACAGAGCCACTCCTTAGTTGCCTGTCAACTGACTGTGTTTCATGGTCATGCTGGAAGACCCAGCCATGACCCATCTTCAATGGTCCTAGTTAGGGAAGGAGGTGATTGGCCAAAATTTTGCGATACATGACCCCATGCATCCTCCCTTCGTCCTGTCTACTTTGCAGAAAAGCACCCCCAAAGTATGAGGTTTCCCCTAAAATGCTTCAAAGTTGAGATGGTGTTCTTGGAGCTGTACTCATTCTTTTTTTCCTCCAAACACATGGAGTTGGTACCAAAAAGTTCTATTTTGGTCTCATGTGACTATATGACCCTCTCTCATGCCTCCTCTGTATCATCCAGATGGTAATTGGTGAACTTGAAACAGGCCTGGAGTAGTATGTCACTAATGGTAATGTTTGAGACTGTGGTTCCAGCTCTCTTTAGGTCATTGACCAGGTCCTCCTGTGTAATTTTCGGCTGATTCCTGACCTTTTCTCCTAATCATCCTTACCCCACAAGGCGAGACCATGCATGGAACCCCAGACTGAGGAAGATTGACAGTCATCTTGTATTTCTTCCATTTTCTAATATTTGTGCCAATAGTTGTTGCCTTCTCACCAAGCTGCGTGCCGATTGTCATGAAGCCCATGCCAACCTTATGCAAGTCTGAAATTTTGTCATTTGGTCCCTGGTTTCCTTAAACAGCTCTTTGGTCTTGGCCATGGTGGAGAGGTTGGAGTGTGATTCATTGGGTGTGTGGATAAGTGTCTTTTATACAGTTAATGAGTTCAAGTAGGTGCAATTAATACAGGTAAAGAGTGCAGAGTACGAGGGCTTCTGAAAGAAAAACTAACAGGTCTGTGAGAGCCAGAATTCTTGCTGGTTGGTAGATGATCAAATACTTATGTCATGCAATAAGATGCAAATTAATTATGTAAAAATCATACAATGTGATCGTGTGTATGTGATTTTTATATTTAGATTCTGTCACAGATGAAGTGTACCTATGATGAAAATTGCAGACCTCTCCGTTCTTGGTAGCTGGAAAAACTTGCTAAATTGCAGTGTATCTACTGTAATACTTATTTTCCCCACCGTATATAATAGTATATTATCTTAGACTCTTTTGGGAAATCACCAAAGTTTTTTTTTCCAGGACATAATTACAACCACTTCTTAGGGAAGATAATCAATATCAGATTCAGATTGATAGCAGTCCACCTCCTCTCACCTCTGCCGATCACACAATTGAAAGGGCTGATGTGCCCCAAAACTGGCAGCTCTGCACACTGTGTAGTGGCTGTCAGTCGTACTATAGCTTTCCTCTTCCATTCAAGTGCAATGTATGAAGTTGTAACAGTTCCAATGTGTCAGTGTCAGTGCCCATCAGTACAGTCAGCTGATTGTTCAGGGTGCCAGAATTAAAGTTTACTTTAATAATAAATATTATAAATTTGTAGACTACAATGTATTCTCATTAAATTGTTATGAAATACATATGCCATGTACACTTACCCTAAAATGGATGCGTTTACAAGGCTATAGAGTCCCACATAATTTTACACCTTTTTTAATATTATACGGATATACATTTTACTTTGTTTGTAAGGAATACTTGCTAAGAAAGTAGCTAATCACAAACCAGTCTTAACTCGTTTTAGCATTTTGGTGACATTTTCCTTAATATTATAACATTCATGAACTTGTTATCATGCAGAGAAATCTGTTGGAAATCTTGCTTTTCAATAGGAAATTGTCTTCTTTCACAGACACACAAAGAGTAGCTTGTGTCAATGCCAAAAAGAGGAAAGTGGCGGATTGCTACTGAATGACATTCTTGCCTGGAGGGATTCAAAAATATCCCCTCCATACATCTGGAGGTGTGCAGTGCTCTCAAAACTGGGCTGTGCCCTGCTCACTTTTACAGCTTAAAGTGCTTCTCCGGAAATAGAAAAACATAAATAGCTAAAGGAAATGTCATTGTCAATGCATGTCTAAATACCTTTAATTAGTGAAGAACAATTGTTTTGCCTAGGAAGGTAGTCACTATAGAATTAAAATGGATGCTGTCTTGTTTCACTGACAGAAATATGCGCTAAATTGTTAGGACAGGTGCCTATTAGCATGGGCTTATGTTACCGCAAGATACCTAGGATTAGAAAAAACAAAAAAGACAGAGTGGGGAGCAGTGTAACCAGTCTCTTCTTACCATAGCTCCTCTAGTATCACCAGTATTAGATATGAAAGATATCATGGACAGCAGTGTGAGCAGTCTCTTCTTTCCTCAGCACCCCTTGTATCACCAGGATTAGATCAGAAAGACGGGGTGGACAGTAGTACAATAGCCTCTTCTTACCTCAACACCTCTATTATCTACAGTATTAGAGGAGAACAACATGATGGAAAGCAGTGTGAGCAGTCTCTTCTTTCCTCAGCACCCCTTGTATCACCAGGATTAGATCAGAAAGATGGTGTGGACAGCAGTGCAATAGCCTCTTTGTACCTCAGCACCTCTATTATCTACAATATTAGAGAAGAACAACATGATGGACAGCAGTGTGAGCAGCCTTTTCTTATCTAGGCAACCTTGTAACTCTAGTATTAGATCAGAAAAGCAAGGTTAACAGCAGTGTGACCAACCGCTTATTAACTCAGCTCCCCTGGTATCACCATCTTATGTCCACACGCCTAGTATCTCCAATATTAGATCAGAAAGACAAGACTATCAACAGTGTGAGCTTGAATACCTTGCATCTCCATTATTAAACCAGAAAGACAATGTTGACAATAGGGTGAGTAGCCACTTCTTATCTCAGAACTCATGGTTAGTGTTGAGCATTCCGATACCGCAAGTATCGGGTATCGGCCGATACTTAGCGGTATCGGAATTCCGATACCGAGATCCGATACTTGCGGCGTAACGGATACCGGAATCGGAAGTTCCCAGATTCAAACTGCACAAATTCAGCCAATGAGAATGATTCCAAGTGTGGGCACATCCTGTTCAGCATGGAGGGCATGAAACTACTGGCATGGCTGTGATTGGCTGCTGAAATGATGTCATGATGCAGTTTAAAAGTCGCTGGCGCCATTTTGCGCTCACTCTGCTGTGAATTCAGTTAGTGACAGGACGCTGTTTGCTGACTGAGGGCCAGTTTAGAGATAGCGATTTGCTTCTTTGTGCTTTTCAAAGGCTAATTTAGCAACCGCTGTGTTCACCTACTATTCACCTTGCTTTTGCCTTGTAGCGCTGTTTTCACAGCGATCTGCAAGGTCTGTGTGTGTGTGTGTGTGTGTGTGTGTGTGAGTGCAGCCCACTCTCTAGTCTGAGTGCAGCCATAGGCCATCCATAGCTGGTTGTATTCAGTTCAGGGAGGGTGGTTCATTGCCTCATACTGTTTTTTTTTTTTTTTCAAGTAGTGTAGTCTGCTGCTCATTTTTTCCAAAAATTCCTATTAGTGTCTTTCCACCCGTCTCCAGCTAACTTGTGGAAAAACACTACATAGGATAAAGTAGAGGAGGGTTTTTGGGCCTTGCAGCGCCGTTTACGGCTGTCTGCACGGTCTCCGTGTGACTGCAGCTCGCCCTGTAGTCTGTGAGCAGCCATAGCCTGGTTGTCTCCAGCTCAGGGTTCTTCACTGCGTCATACCGTAAAATCAATTTTCCTTTTGTTTTAAGTAGTGCAGGCTGCTGCACATTTTTTCAAAAAATTCCTATTAGTGTCTTTCCACCCGTCTCCAGCTAACTTGTGGAAAAACACTACATAGGATAACGTAGAGGAGGGTTTTTGGGCCTTGCAGCGCCGTTTACGGCTGTCTGCACGGTCTCCGTGTGACTGCAGCTCGCCCTGTAGTCTGTGAGCAGCCATAGCCTGGTTGTCTCCAGCTCAGGGTTCTTCACTGCGTCATACCGTAAAATCAATTTTCCTTTTGTTTTAAGTAGTGCAGGCTGCTGCACATTTTTTCAAAAAATTCCTATTAGTGTCTTTCCACCCGTCTCCAGCTAACTTGTGGAAAAACACTACATAGGATAACGTAGAGGAGGGTTTTTGGGCCTTGCAGCGCCGTTTACGGCTGTCTGCACGGTCTCCGTGTGACTGCAGCTCTCTCTGTTGTCAGTTCAGTCCCCAAAAAATAAATAAATAATAAAGTTCACCAAACACACCAGTGACATCACTTAACATTTGTGTAGGCCACATTAGCTCATATTAAAGTCTAGTCCACACTTTATAAAATTAGTGTTTCTTATACCTGTTAGGAGTTGTTCAGGAATAAGCACACAAAGCCGTTAGTACTTTTCTGCTTATCTTTATCAGTCAACCAAGATGAAGAAGGCAGTGAGTAAGGCACGTGGGCGTGGGCGCGGAGCAGGGAGAGGACGTGGGGATTCTGTGCCTGCTGCGGGCACCGGTGACTCATCAGCACCCACTTTCACCAGGGAACAGTCCTTCATGCGCAGCTTTGTCGCAGAGCGCCGTACACCGCTGCTGCGTGAAGAACAAATTGAAGCCGTTGTCGGATGGATGGCAGCTAATGCATCAACTTCAATTAGTACCACATCCTCTCAGACACAGAGCACTGGAGAGTAGCCATCTGTCTCTTCACCACCTGCCAAATTGCCCAGGCAGACAGAGAGCCCAGGACAGGAGCCGTCTCTACTTCTGTTCTCTGAATCTCTTGGCTTGGAAACAGGGGGCCAGCCAAGCAGCATTGGAGAAATGGAAGAAGAGGCAGGGTGCAGTGATGCCCAACAGCTTTTTCTCTCTTCCTCTGAAGAGGCGGGTGGGCCAGTGCTTCCGGTCACCACATCGCAGGCCGCATCCGCTGATGATGACACTCAGGTGCCACTTTCTGGTGCGTGCTCTGCTGCTGAGACTACCCAGGAGGAGCAGTTGGGGGCAGAGGGTAGTGTAGATGATGAGGTCCTTGACCCATCTTGGCGTGAGGGACAGGAAGGTGGTGGGAGCAGCTCTGAGGAAGAGATTCCCCGTACGGCCCAAAGAGGGAGAGGGAGGGGGAAGACTGCGGATCCTGCAGCCTCCGCTTTGGCACCCGTTAGGAGCATGTCTCTTCCAAAAGCCAAAAAGGGCGCTCCCAAGACTTGCAGTGCCTGGGCCTTTTTTGACACAGTTGCAGATGACATTTGCTATGTCAAATGCAAGGTGTGTCATCACAAAGTCAAAAGAGGTCGAAATGTCAGCAGCCTCAATACCTCCAACATGTGGAAACATGTGCGGACCAGGCACGCGGCGTTGTTAGAAAAACACACTGAAGAGCTAGGCCAACCAACAGCGGCAGCTACCACCTCTTCAGCTCGTGTTGCCTCTTAATCCAGCTCACACGCAGCTGGTTCGGCTTCCTCCCAAGATCGCCGTGGAAGAGCCTCTGGCCCTGTTGTCCAGAGACCCGCTGTAATTCCACCCGCAGCACCACTTTCCCAGTCACCCACACACTCCCAGCCCAGTGTACAGCCATCGGTAGTACAGGCATGGGAGAAAAGGCGGCCTTTCTCGTC
This sequence comes from Ranitomeya variabilis, assembly GCF_051348905.1. Classification (NCBI taxonomy): domain Eukaryota; kingdom Metazoa; phylum Chordata; class Amphibia; order Anura; family Dendrobatidae; genus Ranitomeya; species Ranitomeya variabilis. Next base: position 880,645,453 of record NC_135233.1, read on the forward strand.
AAACCACCCACGAGCACAGGCTCTGACTGCAGGCATTGCCAAACTTCTGTCACTGGAAATGCTGTCATTCAGGCTGGTGGAGACTGACAGCTTCCGTGACTTGATGTCATTGGCAGTCCCACAGTACAATGTGCCCAGCCGCTTTTACTTCAGCAGGCAAGCCGTCCCTGCCCTGCACAAGCATGTGGAGGGACACATAAAACACGCGCTACTGAATGCCGTCAGTAGCAAGGTCCACCTCACCACCGATGCGTGGACCAGTCAACATGGACAGGGGCGATACCTTTCCCTCACTGCCCATTGGGTTAATGTCGTTGAGCCGGGTACAGATCGTGCGAGTGGCGCAGGACGTGTCCTGCCCACTCCAAGGATTGCAGGAATCCATTCTGTACGCATTGACTCCTCCTCTTACACCAGTTCCTCAGAATCATCGCTGCAGGAGCCGTCACAGTCCACCTCCACATGGACCCGTGATGAACGTTTACCTGTTACGACCGACATGAGCACAGCCGTGGCCAAACGTCAACAGGCCGTCTTGAAATTAATTTCTTTGGGGAATCGAAGCCACACAGCGCAGGAGCTCTGGAATGCCATCAAGCAGGAGAGCGATGTGTGGTTTGTGCCAGCGAATCTCCAGCCAGGCATGGTAGTGTGTGATAATGGCCGAAATCTGGTGGCAGCTCTGGGCCTCGGCAACCTCACTCACATCCCATGTCTGGCACATGTGCTCAATTTGGTCGTGCAGAGTTTTTTGAGGGACTATCCGGATCTTGATGCACTGCTGCACAAGGTCCGCCTAGAGTGTGCTCACTTGTGGCGTTCCAGCACGGCAAAAGCGCGCATTGCGGCTCTGCAGCGCCGACACCACCTGCCGGAACATCGCATCATATGTGACCTACCTACCAGGTGGAATTCCACGTTACATATGTTGGAGCGGTTGTGTGAGCAGCAGCAAGCTGTAATGGAGTACCAGCTGCATCAGGCGCAAAGAAGTCGCACTCCGCGCCGTTCAGACTTCACAACCACAGAGTGGGCCACTATGAATGACGTCTGCCAGGTTTTGCGTCCCTTCGATTATTCCACGCGGATGGCGAGTGCAGATGATGCACTAGTCAGCATGACTGTCCCCCTTATCTGCCTGCTTGAAAAATCACTGCAAGCGCTAAGGGATGATGTTGTGGAAGAGGTGGAGGATGAGGATTCAACATTTCCATCATCTTCTGGACAGTCAGCGCCACGTGGTTCCTCACAAACGCGTAGGCAGGGGACAGTTTGTGAGGAGGATGAGGAGGAGTCAATGGAGGAGGAAGACATCCGTCCAGAGGAGGGAGTTACACAATTGTCCAGTACTCAGTGTGTACAGCGAGGGTGGGGTGATGACGAGCGGGCAGAGATCACGCCTCCAGCAGGGGACAGCGTTTCTTGGGCAGTTGGCAGTCTGCAGCACATGGTAGATTACATGCTGCAGTGCCTGAGAAACGACCGCCGCATCGCCCACATTCTCAACATGTCTGAATATTGGGTGTTCACCCTATTCGATCCTCGCTACCGGGACAACGTAGACAGCCTCATCACACCGTTGAACCGGGAGCGAAAAATGCGGGAGTACCAAGACACACTGGTGAATTCCATCATCTTCTCCATTCCAAGTGAGAGAAGTGCTGCTAGTGCATTACAAAGCAGCTCAGTGCGTCCAGGCAGTGGTGGAGGCTCTGCACAAACAGGGAGCAGAAGCAGTGCCTCTGCCCAAGGCAAGAGCAGTATGGCCCAACTGTGGCACAGTTTTCTGTGCCCGCCACAAAAGTCAACACCATCACAGACGGCTCCAGTCAGCAGGAGGCAACGGTTCCGTCAGATGGTGACAGACTACATGTCTTGCCCTCTTGCTGTACTCCCAGACGGCTCTTCACCTTTCAAGTTTTGGGTCTCAAAGCTGGATACATGGCCAGAGCTAAGCCAGTATGCATTGGAGGTGCTGGCTTGCCCTGCGGCTAGTGTATTATCGGAACGCGTCTTTAGTGCTGCAGGTGGTGTACTAACTGACCGTCCCATGCGACTATCCTCCGATAACGTTGACCGGCTTACTTTCCTGAAAATGAACAAGGCCTGGATCTCGCAGGAATTTGCCACTCCTCTTCCTGATTAAATAATTAGGTGACTGTCTACGTTATCCAGGTCTCCTGTTGTGTTCATCTTTCTACCACCTGAACTTAAATTCCTGGGCTCCAACACCGCCAGTTGAGGCTCAGAAGTGCCGTCTGCACAGTCAAAACATACGACCCAGTGTTATTGGGTTTCAGTAACGTCAGCTGATCCCCAGCTGTGCAGCCGGCAATGTGTCCTGCGACCGCCACGCTGACACAACAACTGAAATGTAAGGGAACCTGTCCCCCCCCCAAGGCGTTTGTTACTGATAGAGCCACCTTGTGCAGCAGTAATGCTGCACAAGGAAAAGGTAGCTATTTTTGTTTAGCTCCTTGCACACGCAGAACTTAACACTTATAAAATGTGTCCACTGATACCGTAAAACCGTCCAGGAGGTGGGACTTTCCTTCGTAATATGACGCAGCACAGCTGTCATTCCTACCCCCTTGGCGCCGTGCCCCGGCTCCTCAGCATTGTTTAAATCTGTCCCAGAGCCTGCGCTGTTATGTTATCCCTTGGCCAGGCACACTTAGCGCTGCCCATCTTCTGACATCATTTGGTGTCAGGCTGGCTGCGCCTGTGCGGCCGTGCTGGCCGAGAGCCCGCCTCGCATTGTCTTCTGATTTCATCCCACTGGGGGCCTGAGATCCATGGACATGTGCAGTGCATATCTGAACCTCCGCCTCTCACTCATCTCCCTACGCCTTCTTCAGACTGTGCGCCGTCAGCTGATCCCTAATAGCATGCCACGGCCGTGACGCCGCACAGTCTGAAGAAGCCGTAGGGAGGGGAGTGAGAGGCGAGGATATGCACTGCGGATCCCAGGCCCGCGGTGGGATTACATTAGACGACACTGCGAGGCGGGATCTCGTCCAGCGTGGCCGCAGAGGCGCAGCCAGCCTGACACCAAATGATGTCAGAAGATGGGCAGCGCTAAGTGTGCCTGGCCAAGGGATAACATAACGGCGCAGGCTCCGTGACAGATTCAAACAACGCTGAGGAGCCGGAGCACGGCGCCAAGGGGGTAGGAATGACAGCTGTGCTGCGTCATATTACGAAGGAAAGTCCCACCTCCGGGACGGTCTCACGGTTTCAGGGGACACATTTTATAAGTGTTTAGTTCTGTGTTTGCAAGGAGCATAATGAAAAGAGCCACCTTTTCCTTTTGCATCTTTTGTGCTGCACAAGCTGGCTCTTTCGGCTACAAACGCCTTGGGGGGGGGTTAAAGGTTCCCTTTCGACTTTCTCCAATCAGGCTTCAGCCTACATTGTGTTCCTCTGCTTCTCCTGCTGTCCCTGGGCTCCAACACCGCTAGTTGTTGCCTGGTAGTGCTGTACGCACAGTCCCAACAGTCCCTCCTCTGTTATTGGGGTTCAGTAACGTCAGCTGTTCCCCTGCTGTGTGTGTGGCAATCCCTCCTATCTCCCCCACCTCCTCCTCCTCCTCCTGTCCCTGGGCTCCAACACCGCTAGTTGCTGTCCAGAAGTGCTGTACGCACAGTCAACAGTCCCTCCTCTGTTATTGGGGTTCAGTAACGTCAGCTGTTCCCCTGCTGTGTGTGTGGCAATCCCTCCTATCTCCCCCACCTCCTCCTCCTCCTCCTGTCCCTGGGCTCCAACACCGCTAGTTGCTGTCCAGAAGTGCTGTACGCACAGTCAACAGTCCCTCCTCTGTTATTGGGGTTCAGTAATGTCAGCTGTTCCCCTGCTGTGTGTGTGGCAATCCCTCCTATCTCCTCCCCCACCTCCTCCTGATCCTGGCCCTGGGCTCCAACACCGCTAGTTGCTGTCCAGAAGTGCTGTACGCACAGTCAACAGTCACTCCTCTGTTATTGGGGTTCAGTAATGTCAGCTGTTCCCCAGCTGTGTGTGTGGCAATCTCTCCTATCTCCTCCACCACCTCCTCCTCCTCCTCCTGTCCCTGGGTTCCAACACCGCTAGTTGCTGTCCAGAAGTGCTGTACGCACAGTCAACAGTCACTCCTCTGTTATTGGGGTTCAGTAATGTCAGCTGTTCCCCAGCTGTGTGTGTGGCAATCCCTCCTATCTCCTCCACCACCTCCTCCTCCTCCTCCTGTCCCTGGGCTCCAACACCGCTAGTTGCTGTCCAGAAGTGCTGTACGCACAGTCAACAGTCACTCCTCTGTTATTGGGGTTCAGTAATGTCAGCTGTTCCCCTGCTGTGTGTGTGGCAATCCCTCCTATCTCCCCCACCTCCTCCTCCTCCTCCTGTCCCTGCGCTCCAACACCGCTAGTTGCTGTCCAGAAGTGCTGTACGCACAGTCAACAGTCCCTCCTCTGTTATTGGGGTTCAGTAATGTCAGCTGTTCCCCAGCTGTGTGTGTGGCAATCCCTCCTATCTCCCCCACCTCCTCCTCCTCCTCCTCCTGTCCCTGGGCTCCAACACCGCTAGTTGCTGTCCAGAAGTGCTGTCCGCACAGAGCCAAACACCTCGCCAATGTGTTAGTGGGGTTCAGCACCGCCAGCTGTTCCCCTGCTGTGTATACGGCAACGTGTACTGCGACCGCCACGCAGGCACAACAAGTTAAATTTAAGGGAACCTGTCCCCCCCCCCAGGCGTTTGTTACTGAAGGAGCCACCTTTTGCAGCGGTAATGATGCAAAGGGAAAAAGTGCCTCTTTTCGTGGTGCTCCTTGCACATGCTGAACCTAACACTTATGAAATGTGTCCCCTCCTACCGTGATACCGTCCGGTAGGTGGAACTTTCCTTTGTGATGTGAAGCAGCACAGCCGTCATTCTTACCCCCTTGGCGCCGTGCGCCACCTCCTCAGCGTTGTTTGAGTCAGTCCCAGAGCCTGCGCTGTTAGGTTAGCCCTTGGCCATGCACACATTTTGCGCTGCCCGTCTTCTGACATCATTTGGTGTCAGGCTGGCTGAGCCTGTGCGGCCGCGCTGGACGAGATCCCGCCTCGTAGTGTCTTCTGATTTAATCCCACTGGGGGCCTGAGATCCATGGACATGCGCAGTGCATATCTGAGCCTCCACCTCTCACTCATCTCCCTACAGCTTCTTCAGACTGTGCGGTGTCAGCTGGTCCCTAATAGCATGCCACGGCCGTGACACCGCACAGTCTGAAGAAGCCGTAGGGAGGGGAGTGAGAGGCGAGGATATGCACTGCGCATGGCCACGGATCCCAGGCCCGCGGTGGGATTATATTAGACGACACTGCGAGGCGGGATCTCGGCCAGTGCAGCCGCACAGGCGCAGCCAGTCTGACACCAAATGATGTCAGAAGATGGGCAGCGCAAAATGTGTGCATGGCCAAGGGCTAACCTAACAGCGCAGGCTCCGGGACTGACTCAAACAACGCTGAGGAGGCGGCGCACGGCGCCAAGGGGGTGAGAATGACGGCTGTGCAGCTTCACATCACAAAGGAAAGTTCCACCTACCGGACGGTATCACGGTAGGAGGGGACACTTTTCATAAGTGTTAGGTTCAGCATGTGCAAGGACCATAACTAAAAGAGCTAAGTTTACCTTTTCCAGCATTAGTTCTGTACACGATGGCTCTTTCAGCTACAAACGCCTGGGGGGGGGGGTTAAAGGTTCCCTTTCAACTTGCTCCAGTGCAGGCTTCGGCCTACACTCTGCTCCCTCTCCTCCTCCTGCTGACCCTGGGCTCTAACACCGCCAGTTGGGGCCCAGATGTGCTAGCTGCACAGAGAAAAACACCAGCCAAAGTGTCAGTGGGGTTCAGCAACGCCAGCTGTTCCCCTGCTGTGCAGCCGGCAACGTGTCCTGCAACAGCCACGCAGGCACAACAGACCCAAAGCTGCCGCCAGTGCAGGCTTCGGCCTACACTCTGCTCCCTCTCCTCCTGCTGACCCTGGGCTCTAACACCGCCAGTTGGGGCCCAGATGTGCTAGCTGCACAGAGAAAAACACCAGCCAATGTGTCAGTGGGGTTCAGCACCGCCAGCTGTTCCCCTGCTGTGTAGCCGGCATCGTGTCCTGCAAAAGCCACGCAGACACAAGAACTGAAATTGAAGGAAACCTGTCCCCCCTCCCCCAGGTGTTTCTATGTTTTACAGCCACCTTGTACGGCAGTAATGCTGCATGTGTGCAAGGTGGCTCAGAAACTTATTCTCCTTGCCCATGTTGAACTGAACACGTCTAAAATGAGTCCTCTGCGACCATTAAAACGTCCCTCAGGTGTGATTTTCCTTTGTATTGACACGCAACAAGCTCCTTGGTAGCGCTGCCCGTCTTCTGGCATCATTGTTTGGCTGCCTGCGCCTCTGCGGCCGCCTTGCCCCACACAACGCCCCTCGGTGTCTTATTTATTTGGACTGCGAGGGTGTGATTGATGGGCATGAACCGTGCATTTCTTCGCCTGTCCCTCATCTCCTTCCGCCTTCTTTGGACTGTGCGTCTTCATGGCCGTGCAATAAGGGATCAGCTGACGCCGCATAGTCTGAAGCGGGTGTAAGAACCCAAGAGAGAGGCGAACATATGTACTGCGCCAGGCCATGAATCCCAGCCCCGCAGTGTTTTAACAATGTTAAGACACTGCGGGGCTGGGATTCGTGGTCATCGCAAACCGCAACGGCCGACATTAAATGATGTTAGAAGATGGGCAGCGCTAACAGCGCAAGGCAAAGGGATAACACGACAGCGCAGACTCTTGTGCAACAAATAACGATGTTCAGGAGGCCGTGCAAAGCACCAAGGTGGCATTTTTGCCAGCTGTACTGCGTCTCTTTATGAAGGGAACTCACGCCTCAAAATCAGTTTGACTGTGTAAGGGCCTAAATGTTATACGTGTTCCTTTCAGCGTGTGAAAGGAGCAAAATTAAAAGAGCAACCTTTGACTTGTGCAGCACTACTGCTGCATAAGCTGTGGCTCTTCTAGTTTGGAACACCTGAGGGGGGGTTAAAGGTTACCTTTGAAATTGGTTCAATTAGGCTTTGGCCTACACTCCGCTCCCCCTGTCCTCCTCCTGCTGACCCTGGGCTCTAACACCGCCAGTTGGGGCCCAGATGTGCTAGCTGCACAGAGAAAAACACCAGCCAAAGTGTCAGTGGGGTTCAGCAACGCCAGCTGTTCCCCTGCTGTGCAGCCGGCAACGTGTCCTGCAACAGCCACGCAGGCACAACAGACCCAAAGCTGCCGCCAGTGCAGGCTTCGGCCTACACTCTGCTCCCTCTCCTCCTGCTGACCCTGGGCTCTAACACCGCCAGTTGGTGCCCGGTACTGCTAGCTGCACAGAGAAAAACACCAGCCAAAGTGTCAGTGGGGTTCAGCACCGCCAGCTGTTCCCCTGCTGTGTAGCCGGCATCGTGTCCTGCAAAAGCCACGCAGACACAAGAACTGAAATTGAAGGGAACCTGTCCCCCCTCCCCCAGGCGTTTGTATGTTTTCCAGCCACCTTGTACAGCAGTAATGCTGCATGTGTGCAAGGTGGCTCATAAACTTATTCTCCTCGCACATGTGGAACTGAAAACACGTCTAAAATGTCTCATCTGTGTGACCATTTAACCGTCCCAGAGGTGTGACTTTCCTTTGTAATGACACGCTGCAACTCCCTTGATAGCGCTGCCCGTCTTCTGGCATCATTGTTTGGCTGCCTGCGCCTCTGCGGCCGCCCTGACCCACACAACGCCCCTCGGTGTCTTATTTATTTGGACTGCGATGGTGTGATTGATGGGCATGAGCAGTGCATAAGTTCGCCTGTCCCTCATCTCCTTCCGCCTTCTTCAGACTGTGCGGCTTCGTGGCCGTGGCATGCGATAAGGGATCAGCTGACGCCGCACAGTGTGAAGCGGGTGTAAAGACCCGAGTGTGAGAGGCGAACATATGTACTGCGCCAGGCCATGAATCCCAGCCCCGCAGTGTTTTAACTATGTAAAGACACTGCGGGGCTGGGATTCATGGTCATCGCAAACCGCAACGGCCGACATGAAATGATGTCAGAAGATGGGCAGCGCTAACAGCGCAAGGCCAAGGGATAACACGACAGCGCAGACTCCTGTACAGCAAATAACAACGCTCAGGAGGCTGCGCCCAGCACCATGGTGGGATTCTTGACATCTGTGCTGCGTCTCATTACCAAGGGAACTCTCGCCTCCAACACAGTTTGACTGTATAAAGGGCTAAATGTTATACGTGTTTCATTCAGCGTGTGCAAGGAGAAAAATTAAAAGAGCAACCTTTGACTTGTGCAGCACTACTGCTGCATAAGCTGTGGCTCTTCTAGTTTGGAACACTTGAGGGGGGGTTTAAGGTTACCTTTGAAATTGGTTCAATTAGGCTTCGGCCTACACTCCGCTCCCTCTCCTCCTCCTGCTGACCCTGGGCTCTAACACCGCCAGTTGGGGCCCAGATGTGCTAGCTGCACAGAGAAAAACACCAGCCAAAGTGTCAGTGGGGTTCAGCAACGCCAGCTGTTCCCCTGCTGTGCAGCCGGCAACGTGTCCTGCAACAGCCACGCAGGCACAACAGACCCAAAGCTGCCGCCAGTGCAGGCTTCGGCCTACACTCTGCTCCCTCTCCTCCTCCTGCTGACCCTGGGCTCTAACACCGCCAGTTGGGGCCCAGATGTGCTAGCTGCACAGAGAAAAACACCAGCCAATGTGTCAGTGGGGTTCAGCACCGCCAGCTGTTCCCCTGCTGTGTAGCCGGCATCGTGTCCTGCAAAAGCCACGCAGACACAAGAACTGAAATTGAAGGGATCCTGTCGCCCCACCCCCAGGTGTTTGTATGTTTTACTGCCACCTTGTACAGCAGTAATGCTGCATGTGTGCAAGGTGGCTCATAAACTTATTCTCCTTGCACACGTGGAACAGAACACGTCTACAATGTGTCCCCTGAGACCATTAAAACATCCCTGAGGTGTGACTTTCCTTTGTAATGACACGCAACGACCCCCTTGGTAGCACAGCCCTTCTTCTGACATCATTGTTTGGCTGGCTGCGCCTCTGCGGCCGCCCTGCCCGACACAACGCCCCTCGGTGTCTTATTTATTTTGACTGCGAGGGTGTGATTGACGGGCATGAGCAGTGCATATCTTCGCCAGGCTGTCACTCATCTCCTTCCGCCTTCTTCAGACTGTGCGGCTTCATGGCCGTGGCATGCGATAAGGGATCAGCTGACGCCGCACAGTCTGTAGCAGGTGTAAGGACACGAGCGAGAGGCGAACATATGTACTGCGCCAGGCCATGAATCCCAGCCCCGCAGTGTGAAACACTGTAAAGACACTGCGGGGCTGGGATTCATGGGCATCGCGAACCGCACCAGCTGACATGAAATGATGTCAGAAGACGGGCAGCGCATGGCCAAGGGATAATGCAACAACGCAGACTCCTGTACTTCAAAATGCGATGCTCAGGAGGCCGCACCAAGGTGGTATTTTTGCCAGCTGTGCTGCGTCTCATTACGAAGGGTACTCCCGCCTCCAAGACAGATTGACTGTATAAGGGCCAAAATGTTGTACGTGTTTCCTTCAGCTTGTGCAAGGAACAAAATTAAAAGAGCAACCTTTGACTTGTGCAGCACTACTGCTGCATAAGGCGTGGCTCTTCTAGTTTGTAACACCTGAGGGGGGGTTAAAGGTTACCTTTAAAATTGGTTCAATTAGGCTTCGGCCTACACTCTGCTCCCCCTCCTGTCCCTGGGCTCCAACACCGCCAGTTGGTGCCCCGAAGTGCTGGCTGCACAGAGAAAAACACCTCGCCAATGTGTCAGTGGGGTTCAGCACCGCCAGCTGTTCCCCTGCTGTGTAGCCGGCAACGTGTCCTGCAACAGCCACGCAGACACAAAGCTGCCGCCAGTGCAGGCTTCGGCCTACACTCTGCTCCCTCTCCTCCTGCTGACCCTGGGCTCTAACACCGCCAGTTGGTGCCCGGTACTGCTAGCTGCACAGAGAAAAACACCAGCCAATGTGTCAGTGGGGTTCAGCACCGCCAGCTGTTCCCCTGCTGTGTAGCCGGCATCGTGTCCTGCAAAAGCCACGCAGACACAAGAACTGAAATTGAAGGGATCCTGTCGCCCCACCGCCAGGTGTTTGTATGTTTTACTGCCACCTTGTACAGCAGTAATGCTGCATGTGTGCAAGGTGGCTCATAAACTTATTCTCCTTGCACACGTGGAACAGAACACGTCTACAATGTGTCCCCTGAGACCATTAAAACGTCCCTGAGGTGTGACTTTCCCTTGTAATGACACGCAACGACCCCCTTGGTAGCACAGCCCTTCTTCTGACATCATTGTTTGGCTGGCTGCGCCTCTGCGGCCGCCCTGCCCAACACAACGCCCCTCGGTGTCTTATTTATTTTGACTGCGAGGGTGTGATTGACGGGCATGAGCAGTGCATATCTTCGCCAGGCTGTCACTCATTTCCTTCCGCCTTCTTCAGACTGTGCGGCTTCATGGCCGTGGCATGCGATAAGGGATCAACTGACGCCGCACAGTCTGTAGCAGGTGTAAGGACACGAGCGAGAGGCGAACATATGTACTGCGCCAGGCCATGAATCCCAGCCCCGCAGTGTGAAACACTGTAAAGACACTGCGGGGCTGGGATTCATGGGCATCGCGAACCGCACCAGCCGACATGAAATGATGTCAGAAGACGGGCAGCGCATGGCCAAGGGATAACGCAACAACGCAGACTCCTGTACTTCAAAATGCGATGCTCAGGAGGCCGCACCAAGGTGGTATTTTTGCCAGCTGTGCTGCGTCTCATTACGAAGGGAACTCCCGCCTCCAAGACAGATTGACTGTATAAGGGCCAAAATGTTGTACGTGTTTCCTTCAGCTTGTGCAAGGAACAAAATTAAAAGAGCAACCTTTTACTTGTGCAGCACTACTGCTGCATAAGGCGTGGCTCTTCTAGTTTGTAACACCTGAGGGGGGGTTAAAGGTTAGCTTTAAAATTGGTTCAATTAGGCTTCGGCCTACACTCTGCTCCCCCTCCTGTCCCTTGGCTCCAACACCGCCAGTTGGTGCCCCGAAGTGCTGGCTGCACAGAGAAAAACACCTCGCCAATGTGTCAGTGGGGTTCAGCACCGCCAGCTGTTCCCCTGCTGTGTAGCCGGCAATGTGTCCTGCAACAGCCACGCAGACACAAAGCTGCCGCCAGTGCAGGCTTCGGCCTACACTCTGCTCCCCCTGCTGACCCTTTGCTCCAACACCGCTAGTTGGGGCTCTAGGAAGATAAGCTTGAATAGTAGTGTTGAGCGATACCGTCCGATACTTGAAAGTATCGGTATCGGAAAGTATCGGCCGATACCGGCAAAGTATCGGATCCAATCCGATACCGATACCCGATACCAATACAAGTCAATGGGACTCAGGTATCGGACGGTATTCCTGATGGTTCCCAGGGTCTGAAGGAGAGGAAACTCTCCTTCAGGCCCTGGGAACCATATAAATGTGTAAAAGAAAGAATTAAAATAAAAAATATCGCTATACTCACCTGTCCGACGCAGCCGGGACTTCAGCGAGGGAACCGGCAGCGTTGTTTGTTTAAAATTCGCGCTATTACTTGGTTACGTGAATTCCCGGCTTGTGATTGGTCAGGTCGGCCATGTTGCCGGGACGCGGACCAATCACAGCAAGCCGTGACGAAATTACGTCACGGCTTGCTGTGATTGGTCCGCGTCCCGGCAATATGGCCGCCCTGACCAATCACAAGCCGTGACGTCACGGGAGGCTGGACACGCGCTCATTTTAAAATGGGCGCGTGTCCAGCCTCCCGTGACGTCGCGGCTTGTGATTGGTTGCGCCGCGGTCAACCAATCACAAGCCGGGAGGCTGGACGCGCTCATTTTAAAATGGGCGCGTGTCCAGCCTCCCGTGACGTCACGGCTTGTGATTGGTCAGGGCGGCCATATTGCCGGGACGCGGACCAATCACAGCAAGCCGTGACGTAATTTCGTCACGGCTTGCTGTGATTGGTCCGCGTCCCGGCAACATGGCCGACCTGACCAATCACAAGCCGGGAATTCACGTAACCAAGTAATAGCGCGAATTTTAAACAAACAACACTGCCGGTTCCCTCGCTGAAGTCCCGGCTGCGTCGGACAGGTGAGTATAGCGATATTTTTTATTTTAATTCTCTCTTTTACACATTTTAACATTAATGTTGTTGCGATACCCGATACCCGATACCACAAGAGTATCGGAATCCCGGTATCGGAATTCCGATACAGCAAGTATCGGCCGATACCCGATACTTGCAGCATCGGAATGCTCAACACTATTGAATAGGTCCCCATCCTGGTTCCAGCACCGTCAGCTGGTTCCGGGCAGAGCCTTTGGCTTAGGTGCCTCCTTCTGGGTATCCGAGTTCCACCAACGTCAGGTGGTCCTTGGTAGTGCTTTCAGGCACGGGTACCTCCTGCTTAGTAACCAGGTTCCAGTAACGTCAGCTGGTCCTCGGTAGTTCCATTGGCTCTTGGACCTTCGGCTACCCATCCAGGTTCCAGTACCGTCAGCTGGTTCTCGGCAGTGTCTTTTGCTCTTGTACCTTCTGCTCCCCATCCTGGTTCCAGTACCGTCAGCTGGTTCCGGGCAGAGCCTTTGGCTTAGGTGCCTCCTTCTGGGTATCCGAGTTCCACCAACGTCAGGTGGTCCTTGGTAGTGCTTTCAGGCACGGGTACCTCCTGCTTAGTAACCGGGTTCCAGTAACGTCAGCTGGTCCTCGGTAGTTCCATTGGCTCTTGGACCTTCGGGTAGCCATCCGAGTTCCAGTTCCATCAGCTGTTTCTCGGCATTTTCTCAGCCTTCTTGTACCTTCTGCTACATTTCCAAGTTCAAGACCCTAAAGACGACGACCCGGAAGACCACCCCTAAGATGACGACGACACCAGAGACGACGACCACTGAGATGATGACGACCCTGGAGACGATGACCCTGAAGACCACCCCGATGACGACGACCCCGGAGACGACGACCCTGGAGACGACGACCCTGGAGACGACGACCCTGGAGACGACGACGACATGGGAGACCGAGAAGCAGAAGAACAAGAGGCTGCAGAACAAAGAGCAGAAGAACATTAAGCATAACACTAAATATCAGAGCAAAAGATATTATCTAAATTATAAGCAGAACAAGACTAAGCAGTGTATGGGGGTGAGTCCGTTCCTCCTCGTGGTGCCCCTGGATAAAGCCTGATGCTGCAGGCCAAACTGAACGCGGACAAATGTAACTCTTTTGTGACAGGCAGAACGGAAGGTGTAATCTTCAAACTTTTATAGATAACAACTACGGGAATGCCTGTCACAAATAAGAATATGATGAAGAAGTTGAATATGAAGAAGATGATAGTTAAATAAAAAGAATATGAACAATGTAAAAAAAAAAAATTAGAGGTAGAAGAAGAAGAAGATGAATAAGGTGAAGATAGTTGATGTCAAAGAAGCTGATGATGAGGATAATGAAGAAGAAAGTGTGGGAGAAGTAAAAAAGAAGGTGAAGGGCGTGGAAGTAGTGAAACATCAATATCTGACAAAATAAAAAAAAAAATAACATAGTCAAAATCTTTCTAACGCCGAACGTCATAAAAAAAAAAAAAAAAACCTGCTATTCTATTTGTTTGGGCTAAACCTCTGTGCCTTTAATGTCTCCGCCACCTCCCCCAATACATCCTACATTATTCTTAGTTGTTTTCCTTCATGTAGAATTAACCTACAAGGAAAGAAAGGGTTTATTTTAATTCCGATATTTTTGTCCCATTGACTTGCATTGGGATCGGGTATCGGTATCGGATTAGATCCGATACTTTGACGGTATCGGCCGATACTTTCCGATACCGATACTTTCCGATATCGGAAGGTATCGCTCAACACTACTCATGGTATCTTCAGTATTAGATCAGATGGGCAGGGTGGACAGATTGGACAGCAGTATGAGCATCCTCATCTTTTCTCAGCACTCCTTGTATCTCCAATATTAGATCCGAAAGATGGGTTGGAAAAGAAGTAAAGAATTTGTATGGGATTCTGCAGGTGGTGACTGTGAAATCTCTCTCAATCCCTTCACAACATATGACGTACAGGGGCGGATTATAATAGGGTCAATCTGGGCGGTAGCCCAGGGCCCCCCCACTCCACTGGGCCCTGGGCTACCGCTCAGGTTGCCCGCCGCCATCAGGGCAATACTGTCCTGACGCGTATGGGCCCGATGGGCAGAGAGGGGGCCCGCATCGGGCCCCGTCTCATCTGCTCACCGGGCCCCTACCGGTGCTGCGGCAGTTTCACCTATTGACATGCAGGCGCGCGCCTGCACGTCAATAGTTAACAACAGCCGCCAGCCAATTGGAGGCTGGCAGCTGAAGTCGGCCGCAGGCGCAGCGCACACGTCGCCGGCGTCTGATGTCATTGTCAATCGCCTGCGAGTGCGCGCTGTGCGAGTGCACCGCTGGAGCGCAGGTCAGGTGAGGAGAACTCGTTTTTTTTTTGCTTTTTTTGCGAACGGCCATCCGGAGGGCCCAGGCGAGAATGCTGGACACTGTCTGGGGTCAATATGCTGGACCCACTGGGGCAGATTGCTGGACACACTGGGGGCAATGCTGGACACACTGGGGCAGATTGCTGGACACACTGGGGGCAATGCTGGAGACACTGGGGAAGATTGCTGGACACACTGGGGGCAATGCTGGACACACCGGGGCAGATTGCTGGACACACTGGGGGCAATGCTGGACACACTGGGGCAGATTGCTGGACACACTGAGGCAATATGCTGGACATACTGGGGCAGATTGCTGGACACACTGGGGGTAATATGCTGGACACACTGGGGCAGATTGCTGGATACACTGGGGGCAATGCTGGAGACACTGGGGCAGATTGCTGGACACACTGGGGGCAATATGCTGGAGTCAGACACAGGGGCAGATTGTTGGACACACTGGGGCAATATGCTGGACATACTGGGGCAGATTGCTGGACATACGGGGGTAATATGCTGGACACACTGGGGCAGATTGCTGGACACACTGGGGGCAATGTTGGAGACACTGGGGCAGATTGCTGGACACACTGGGGGCAATGCTGGAGACACTGGGGCAGATTGCTGGACACACTGGGGCAGATTGCTGGACACACTGGGGGCAATATGCTTGAGTCAGACACTGGGGCAGATTGCTAGACACACTGGGGTAATATGCTGGACATACTGGGGCAGATTGCTGGACACACTGGGGCCAACATGGTGGACACACTGGGGGCAACATGGTGGACACACTGGGGGCAACATGGTGGACACACTGGGGGCAACCTGCTGGACATTTTAGGGGCAATATGCTGGACACGCTGGGGCAGATTGCTGGACACACTGGGGGCAATATGCTGGACACACTGGGGCAGAATGCTGGACACACTGGGGGCAATAAGCTGTAGACACTGGGGCAACATGCTGGTCACACTGGGGGCAGGATGCTGGACACACTGGGGGCAGGATGCTGGACACATTGGGGGCAGGATGCTGGACACACTGGGGGCAGGATGCTGGACACACTGGGGGCAGGATGCTGGACACATTGAGGGCAGGATGCTGGACACATTGGGGGCAGGATACTGGACACATTGGGGGCAGGATGCTGGACACATTGGGGGCAGAGATGCTGGACACATTGGGGGCAGAGATGCTGGACACATTGGGGGCAGAGATGCTGGACACATTGGGGGCAGAGATGCTGGACATATTGGGGGCAGAGATGCTGGACACACTGGGGGCAGAGATGCTGAACACATTGGGGGCAGAGATGCTGGACTGTTGTGAATTCTGTTGTGGGTTCTGCTCTTAGGCTCCCTCCGGTGGTTATAAGTGGTAGTGCTGCTGTTTGTCCTTAACAACAGTCATCAGCTGCTTCCACTTTGGACGGGGCTATTTAGTCTGGCTCTTTCCTTTATTGAGTGCCAGTTGTCCATTGTTTTCTAGGGATCCACATCTCTGCTTGGTTTCTCCTTCTGGATTGTCCAAATTATCAAAGATAAGTCCTGGCTCTGTTTTGCAGTCCACATGCTGTGGACTTAATAGTTCTGTGAATTGCTATGTTTTTTCTTGTCCAGCTTTGTCTGTGTTAAGATTTACTCAGCCAAGTTGGAAGCTCTGGAGTCACAGAGTTACCCTCCATGCCTTTAGTTAGGTGTGGAGATTTTTGTATTCTCTGTGGTGGATTTTGTAGTATTTTTTATACTGACCGCACAGTACTCTTTCCTGTCTTTTCTTTCTAGGTAGCGTGGCCTCCTTTGCTAAATTCTGTTTTCAGTCTGCGTTTGTAATTTCCCTCTCCTCTCACAGTCAATATTTGTGGGGGGCTGCCTTTCCTTTGGGGATTTTCTCTGAGGCAAGATAGTATTCCTGTTTCTTTCTTTAGGTGTAATTAGTCCTCCGGCCGTGACGAGGTGTCTAGGGAGTGACAGGAACATCCCACGGCTACTTCTAGTTGATGTGTTAAGTTCAGGGTCTGCGGTCAGTATAGAGGCCACCTACTCCAGAGCTCGTCCATGCTGCTCCTAGGTCACCAGTTCATAACACTGGACACATTGGGGGCAGAGATGCTGGACACATTGGGGCAGAGATGCTGGACACTGGGGGCAGAGATGCTGGACACACTGGGGGCAGGACTGGAGACATGGCAGAATGTAGATACGGGGCATGATTGGAGACATAGGGCAGAATGAAAGACATGGGGCAGGATTGGAGACAGATCATGCAGGATCATGGGGCAGGATGGATACGATGGAGACTGATGGGGCAGGATGGATACTCATGAGGGCAGGATGGGAGAACATATGGCAGGAGCCAGGAATGAGATACAGGAGGCCAGGATGGGGGATATTATTATTACCATAGGGGCTAATTAAGGGATATTATAACTGCAGTGATGTATTTATTTTATTTTTTGAGGACACTGTTTTAAATGGGGGGGGGGGCGGTCCTGTTACTTTGTAGAGTGACACTATGTCGTCTCTTTTTCTTCATGTGGTGTAATGTAGAAGTTGGGAAAAATTAAGTAATGTGTTCTACAAGCGGAGATCGAGATAACTGTTATTTCCTGCAGAGACAAGTCCTGGCTGGACGAAGTTATGGCGGTCTGTGCTGGATGAAAGATAAAGGACTTCACCTAGAGACATCACTGGTGAGTCAGTGTTACCTATACACTGACACTATACACTGTATACTATATACTGAACTGAAGGGTAAATTGACTAGATCAATGGATGTTTGACAGGTTATAGTTTCACACAGCAACTATTTTTCTGGAATAATCTAGTTCAGGTTTATGATGACCCCATCGCATGACCCCGTCACATGACCCAAAATGGTATCCCTAAAAATGTCAGTGAAGGGCACAAAAAAATAAGTCATCACACAGTCCAATATCTTGACAATTGAAAACAGGTCTCGGAAAATGGAGGCAAAGGTAAAAAGCTTTTTTTTGCAAATTTCCCAAAAATTTTCATCAATTAAATAAAAAATATATATACATATTTGGTACTGACCTGGAGAATCATATTGCTAGCTCATTTTTTCCATGTAGTTAACATGGTAAGTAAAAAGAAACAATTGTGGAATTGCACTTTTTTGTAATTTCAACACACTTGGAATTCACACTTTCCAGTGTATCGGAAGATGATATGAAAGGTGTAATTAAAAAGTACAACTCGTCCTGCAAAAAAACAAGCCCCTCAAATGGCTATGGGGACGGAAAAATAAAAAAATAAGCCCTTACTCAGCCCCAGATCCCAAAATATAATAACGCAACAGGTCTCGGAAAATGGCATAATTTGTTTTTTTTACAAATTTCTAAACTTTTTTGACTACTTAAATAAAAAATAACCTATACAGGTTTGCAATCTGTAAACTTGTAATGACCTGAATAATTATTATGGCAGGTCATCTTTAGCAGTTAGTGCACATGGTAAATAAAAAATCTTAAAAACAATTGTGAAATTGCACTTTTTCTGCAATTCAAACACACTTGGATTTTTTTTTCTTGTTTTCTAGTACACTATATGGTAAAACCAATTATGTCATTCAAAAGTACAGGTTGTGCCATAAAAAACAAGCCCTCATATGGCTATATCGATGGAAAAATAAAAAAGTTATGACTCTGGGAAGAAGAAGAGCAAAAAACGAAAATGTAGAAAAAGTAAATTGCAAGGTGGTGAAGAGGTTAAAAAAGCATTAAAAATGCTGATTTACATCTACAATAAAAATGCATCAAATATGCATAAAACATGCATAAAGAAACAGAACAAATACACAATAATCAGAGATGATTGTTATTGCATCGTGTGGTGCAAACACCTGCAGAAAAAAAAAGCAGTAGAAAAAACGCAGCATTTATGCTATGTGTGAACACGGTCTCGGCGTAAAAATTTTATTACTTTTTTTAACCCATTAATGACCTTAGGTATTTTTGGTTTTGCATTTTCATTTTTTGCTCCCCTTCTTCCCAGAGCCATAACTTTTTATTTTTTTGTCAAAATGGCCATTTGAGGGCTTGTTTTTTGCAGGACGAGTTGTAATTTTGAAAGACACCATTGGTTTTAACATATCATATTCTGGAAAATGGGAGGAAATTCCAAGTGTGCTGAAATTGCAAAAAAAAGTGCAATCCCACAGTTGTGTTTTTACCATGTTCACTTAATGCTAAAAGTGACCTGCCATTATGATTCTCCAGGTCACTACGAGTTCATAGACACCAGATATGTCTAGCTTTTTAATTTAAGTTGGGAAAAAAATTCCAAAATTTGTTAAAAAAAATTATGCCATTTTCCGATACCAGTAGAGTCTCCATTTTTCGTGATCTCAGGTTGGGTGAGGGCTTATTTTTTTGCGTGCTGAGCTGACATTTTTAATGATACAATTTTGGTGTAGATACGATCTTTTGATCACCCGTTATTGCATTTTAATGCAATGTTGCGGGCACCAAAAAATAATGCAATCCTAGTGTTTTGTCTTTTTTCTCATTATGCCGTTTAGCAATTAATTCTTTTTTTATATTGATAGCTTCTGAATACAGCGATACCAAATATGTACATGTTTTTTTTTTATTGTTTTATCTTGAATGGGATGAAAGAGGGGTGAGTTTTTTATTTAATATTTTTAAAAACTTCTTTTTGCACTTTTAACATGCTTCAATAGTCTCCATGGGAGACTAGAAGCTGCCACAATCCGATTGCCTCTGCTACATACTGTATGTAGCAGAATTGCTCACTTGCTTGCGCATAGCAATCTGGCAATGACAACCATAGAGGTCTGCTGGAGACCTCTGGTTGGAATGCTGTCCCATCGGTGACCCGCGATCACGTGACGGGGTCACCAATGGGCGGGATTTCCGGCACCCTTGCTGGAAGTATGCGTTAAATGCCTCTGTCAGAGATTGATTGGATCATGATTCCACCTGCAGCTGTTAGTGGCACATGTCAGCTGTTCAAAGCAGAGACCGACCGCTACACCAGAAGACGAGGCACTGTTGTCTACAGGAGCCCACTAGAAAAGACCCCATGCTTACCATTGTTGGCACTATGGACTTCGTCGTCTGAGTGACTACCGACTTGTTAACCGTATTCACCGGAATTGCCTTTACCTGATTCTTTCTTCTTGAACTCTGCATATCCTTTTGCAATTTGAACTGTTTCATCTTTTGTTTAACCCTGCACCTCCCTGCGAGGAGATTACCCCCTGTGACATTAAAACTGTTATACTTGGTAACCCTTGCTCTGCCTCCTGTCCGTCACTGCATCCTGCTACCTGTTTACAGGGGTGCGACACTTGGCACCCACCAAACATCTGCTCCCAGTGTCAGCAGCAGCCAGAACAACACAGCACAGCTCCGTCAACCGCATAGTGAGCATGGGCGGGTTCTGCACATCCGCCTCCAATTCAAATTAATAGTGGGTAGATGTGTAGTAACTGACATTGGCCACTATTCTTTAGACGGAGCTGTGATGGGAAGCTCTGCAACTGAGCAGCCACCACCAAAACTGGGAACAGCTGATTGGTGGAGATATTGGGCATCACACCCCTCCATTCACACATAGATGACCTGTGCTAAGGATAGGCCATCTTTTCTGAAGTCCCGGACAGCCCCATTAAGCCTGAGAACATTAGATAGATATGTCATATAAACAACCACGTTTTGTACTATTTTTGGATTAGCATTAGATAAGGCTTGTGTACAGGATGAAACTTCTAGATGATTTTGTTGAACAAGGTCTCCGTAGTGGCAGAAGAATACCTTTATATAAAGATTATCCCCCAAAATAATGGAATTGAATTGAAATACGCAGCTTTTCATCAGTTGGCTTTAACAGATTGGTTGATATTTAACACCATCCCTACCGAACATCTGATTCTAGCTGTGCTCCCACATAAAGAACTTTAGTCTCTGTGTCGACAATTTCAGGGAATTGACTGTTACATTTGTGTTATATTTCTGTGTTTTGTAAAACCATGTTAATGTTAGCGTTAAGAGGATTACATCCATTGAGCCTCTCGAGGGCTCACCGGGACGTATAACAAGGAAGTCTTGTTACAATGTAGTTTATGTTTTTCAGATGGCTCTTTCTCTTGACATCAGTGTGCCGCCATGTAGGCTAAGTCGCTGTGTTTCTGAACTTTTATAGTGAGATACCCTAATAAGCTATTCATCTTCCTCTTGATTCCTTAATAGAGCACTGGGTGAACATTAGTGTTTGGTTCAAGGGTGTTTAAAGAGAAGAGGGCACACGCATCAGAAACCATCCACCTAAATAAAAAGCACCCCTTCTTTGAATGCTGTTGGGAGGATGTATTCATTAGAGGTTTCATTTGTTTGTATAGAAAGCTCCACAGATGTTGACATTTTTTTTCATCACTAGGTTAAGATGTCTTCTAAAGGCCTTTATTCCTGGTCTGTTATTTCTTTATTATCCAAGAGCTTTTTATTCTGAAGGGTTGAGTCAGCTGTATGAAGAGAGCAGCAGTAGAGATCCCATTATTATACTGGTCCTTTTTTTATCTCGGGAAGCAGACTGTGGAACTCCATCTCTTTGTAGCGAGCAGCAGGTAGCTGTTGCTGGCAGGGTCACTGCACTGACCAGCTTCAGCCTCCATTGTGCTTTATCCACTGCAGACGGCTTGTGCGTCCACTTGTGTGAAAGGTCACACTCACGCTGAGGTCCCTACCTGAGCTTTTGTTTCTATCTGCCGCCAAACTCATATACAACTCATTTGTGCACAGAAAAAAATTATGGGCTTAGTGCCAAAGGAACTGTAAGGTGGTAGCAAAATAATCATTCACTTCATTTTTTAATCCCTAATTTCATTTAGAAAAATATAAAAAAATATATATTATGGTGTTTTTTGCTATTGCATTCATTTAAAAAAGAAAAAAACACAAAACAGCATGGCAAGATAGTGCTGAAAATGAAAAACATGCAGTAAGCTAAAACACACAGAGCAGAAATATCTTTTTCTCCATTGTTTCACACATAGTATTGGCTGCAGACACATTTTACACCATTGTTTCATGTGCATCTGGCCTGAATTGACTTAGTAAGGAAATGTAAATATTCAGTTGATGGAGTTGAACACTTTATTTTGATTTTACAAAATATATTCAGGATAAAATTTTGTTGCATTTACCAATATATCAGGTTCTTCTCCTGCGCGAATCAGGCTGGGTTCACACGTTTTGGCTATTTTGCTGTGTGTTTTTTTCTACAGCCAATACCTGCTAAGTTCACATTAGCATTCGAGGCCTTTGTGGTGGGCTGCATACGTCCTCTGTTAAGCCCCGCCTACTTTTGCATACTTCTGCATGCGTCCTGTGTACCTATCTTTAACATTGGGTACGCAGGACATGCGGATGTATGCGAGGTGTTGTTTTGATGTGCCCGCTGACTGCAGGGGAACGCAACAAGTTGCGTTTTGTGCGGATGGCGGGCGTGTCAAAACGATGCATCTGCATACATCCGCATGTCCTGCGTACCCAATGTTAAAGATAGGTACGCAGGACGCATGCAGAAGTAGGCGGGGCTTAACAGAGAACGTATGCAGCACACCGCAAAGCCCCCAAACGCAAAGGTGAACCTGGCCTTAGCAGTAAAAATACTGCATTCAAAATGTCCACTTTTCAGCATTTTCACATAGTTTTATGCATTTTTTTCAGCGTTTTCGGATGCGTATTAAATGTGCATTTTGTCTACAGTACCTGTTTAATAAAGTTAGGTTTAGAAAAATTTTAAAAAAAGCTTAAAAATATAAAACACATTGCATTTATTGCTTACTGTTTTCTATGGGTGAAAAAATTCTGCGAAAACACTTTTAAGAATTGACATGCTGCAGATTTCAAAAATGCTTCAGTTCTCAAATTCAGTGAAGAAAAACAAGCGGGTGCATGAGAGTGCTGAAATCTAAGAGCTTTTCCTGGTGCCTTTAAAAGCAATTAATTTGTATGAAGAAGTGCTGCAAAAAAAAAAAAAAAAAAAACGCAATGTGTGAACACAGTCTTGGTCAAGCTTTCCTCACAGACTGCACTGCTCTCCTGTTATCATAATGGCACTGGATGGAGAAGCATGGGACCACAGCTGTCATAAGTCTTGCCCAACTGGAAAACTTTTTAGATGTAAAAGATGTCGAAGGCTGATGGACAGGTCTGGGCACATGCTTCTCCACCAGCATCCGTTTTATGGAGAGAACTGTGGAGTCGGCAAAGGAGGCCTCACTAACAAGTGCAAGAGGAGAACCTGTATTCACAAGTCAAGCACCAAGGAATAAATGGCGCTATAATAATAGTAATAAATAATAATAATTATAATAGTTATGTATTAAGAGCTACAAAACCAGAAAAGAGTGAGAAAGGCGCTCACCTTATTTGTTTGTATGTGGCACAACACCAAATAAAACTACATGCTATGTAGTGCTTTGTATGTAATGTGCATACCATAAAGCTACATACCATGTAGATTGTGAGCCCTCGCGGGCAGGGTCCTCTCTCCTCCTGTACCAGTTGTGACTTGTATTGTTTAAGATTATTGTACTTGTTTTTATTATGTATACCCCTCCTCACATGTAAAGCGCCACGGAATAAATTTGCGATCTGACGAGGGCAGGCACATTCAGCGTAGTGTGGTCATTGGCCACGGAATAAATGGGGCGGTATAATAATAATAATGATAATACCATGTAGTAAGTAGTTTTACTTGAGAAAGGGTCCGGTACAGACCCAAAATGCTTAATTAAAGACCACATGAAGTATATCTCTATTCATGGAACCACTGTTTCTATATAGCATCTTGGACATCCAAAAGTTAACCTCTCTCTTGCTCCTCAAGCATCATGTTCTTGACATGTTTTGTAAACTAAAGGTAAAGTGGCCCACTCCTTTTAACAAAAACGTACATTTCTTTACTAGGTCAACTTAGGTCTCTTTTAAATGTAAATGGGCTCATGTTAGTCTAAAAAAAGATTATACAGCCACTCTGGAAATTATTTTCAAAGTAAGTATAGCAGGCAGCCTCATTAGGCTTAATCTGCATAATACATCTACAGTAGGGAAAATAAGTAGTTGATATACTGCCGATTTCGCAAGTTTTCCCACTTACATAGAATGGAGAGGTCTGTAATTTTTATCGTAAGTACACTTCAAGTGTGAGAGACAGAATATAAAAATAAAAACCAGAAAATGACATTGTAAATTTTTATATAATGAAATTGCATTTTATTGCTTGAATTAAATATTTGATGACCTACCAATCAGCAAGTATTCTGGCTTTCATAGACCTGTTAGTTTTTCTTCTATTAATTGCACCTGTTTGGACTCATTACCTGTATAAAAAAAACACTCGTCCACCCACTCCATCAATCACACTCCCACCTCTCCACCATGGCCAAGACCAAAGAACTGTCTAAGGACACCATGGACAAAATTGTAGACCTGCATAAGGCTGGGATGGGCTACAGGACAATAGGCAAGCAGCTTGGTGAGAAGGAAACAATTGTTTGGCACAATTATTAGAAAATGGAAGAAACACAAGATGACTGTCAACCTATCTCAGTCTGGGTGCCATGCAAAATATCACCTTGTGTGGTAAGGATGATTCTGAGAAAGGTCAGGAATCAGCCAAGAACTACACGGGAGGATCTAGTCAATGACCTGAATAGAGCTAGGACCACAGTTTGAAACATTACTGTTAGTAACACACTACGCTATCATGGATTAAAATCCCACAGGGCACGAAAGGTCCCCCTACTCACACCAGCACATGTCCAGGCCTGTTTGAAGTTCACCAACGGCCATCTGCAACATCCAGAAGAAGCAAGGGAGAAGGTCATCTGGTCAAGTGAGACCAAAATAGAACTTTTTGGTTTCAACTTCACTAGTCATTTTGAAGGAAGAAGAAGGATGAATACAACCCCAAGAACACCGTCCCAACTATGAAGCATGGTGGGGGAAACATCATACTTTGGGGGTGCTTTTCTGCAAAGGGGACAGGATGTCTGCACCATATTAAAGGAAGGATAGATGTGGTCATGTATCATGAGATTTTGGCCAACAACCTCCTTCCCTCAGTAAGAGCATTGAAGATGGGTCAAGGCTGGGTTTTCCAGCATGACGATGAACTGAAACACACAGACAGGTCAACTGAGGAGTGGCTCCGTAAGAAGCATTTCAAGGTCCTGGAGTGGGCTAGCCAGTCTCCAGATCTGAACCCAATTGAAAATCTTTGGAGGGAGCTGAAACTCAATGTTGCCCAGCAACAGCCCAAAAACTTGAAAGATCTGGAGAAGATCTGAATGGAGGAGTGGGCCCAAATCCCTGCTGCAGTGTTTACAAACTTGGTCAAGAACTACAGGAAATGTCTGACCTCTGTAATTACAAACAAAGGTTTATCTAACAAATATTAAGTTCAGTTTTTCTATTGTATACAATCAAATTCAAGTTATTTATGTAAAATTCATACAATGTGATTTTCTGGAGTTTTTTTAACCCCTTCATGACCGTGGGATTTTTCATTTTTCCGTGTTTGTTTTTCACTCCCCTCCTTCCCAGAGACATAACTTTTTTGTTTTTCTGTCAATTTGGCCATGTGAGGGCTTATTTTTTGTGGGACAAGTTGTACTTTTGAACGACATCATTGGTTTTACCATGTCGTGTACTAGAAAACGGGGAAAAAATTCCAAGTGCGGTGAAATTGCAAAAAAAGTGCAATCCCACACTTGTTTTTTGCTTGGCTTTTTTGCTAGGTTCACTAAATGCTAAAACCTGACCTGCCATTATGATTCTCCAGGTCATTACGAGTTCATAGACACCTAACATGACTAGGTTATTTTTTACCTATGTGGTGAAAAAAAATTCCAAACTTTGCTAAAAAAAAAAAAAAAAAAATTGCGCCATTTTCCGATACTCGTAGCATCTCCATTTTTCATGATCTGGGGTCGGTTGAGGGCTTATTTTTTGCGTGCTGAGCTGGCATTTTTAATGATTCCAATTCGGTGCAGATACGTTCTTTTGATCGCCCGTTATTGCATTTTAATGCAATGTCGCGGCGACCAAAAAAACGTAATTCTGGTGTTTCGATTTTTTTCTCGTTACGCCATTTAGCGATCAGGTTAATGCTTTTTTTTATTGATAGATCGGGCGATTCTGAATGTGGCGATATCAAATATGTGTAGGTTTGATTTTTTTTTATTGATTTATTTTGATTGGGGCGAAAGGGGGGTGATTTAAACTTTTATATTTTTTTTATTTTTTTCACATTTTTTTAACTTTTTTTTTAACTTTTGCCATGCTTCAATAGCCTCCATGGGAGGCTAGAAGCAGGCACAGCACGATCGCCTCTGCTACATAGCAGCGATCTGCTGTTTGCTGCTATGTAGCAGAAAATCAGGTGTGCTGTGAGCGCCGACCACAGGGGGGCGCTCACAGCTACCGGCGATCAGTAACCATAGAGGTCTCAAGGACCTCTATGGTTACTGTCCTGACACATTGCCGACCCCCGATCATGTGACGGGGGTCGGCGATGACGTCATTTCCGGCCGCCTGGCCGGATGCGGTAGTTAAATGCCGCTGTCTGCGTTTGACAGCGGCATTTAACTAGTTAATAGCGGCGGGTGAATCACGCTATTGCGGGCACATGTCAGCTGTTCAAAACAGCTGACATATCCCGGCTTTGATGCGGGCTCACCGCGGAGCCGTGCATCAAAGCAGGGGAGCTGACATCGGACGTACTATGCCGTCCGATGTCAGCAAGGGGTTAAGATTGTGTTTCTCACAGTTGAAGTGTACCTACGATAAAAATTACAGATCTCTGCATTCTTTGTAGGTGGGAAAACTTGCAAAATTGGCAGTGTTTCAAATACACTGCAATAATGTTCTCAGTTTGTATTATAAAATCTGGTGATAGATCCGCTTCTAGTCAAGCATCTCTCTGCTCACTATCCTTAAATAAGAAGCCAGTTTTTATGTAAGTGATGACGTGAGAAGACTTTGCTGCACTGATGAGTGAAAGAATAACTAATTCAGTTGGAATAAATGGTATAGAATTTTCGGTGGTTAGTTGTACATCATCAGGAAAAATAGGTAACCGCAGTGGTGAAGAGGATTTTTTGTTAGCACCCTGCCAACTACCCTAGATGAATAATTGTAATCAAATTGATAATATGCAAATACTTTCTGCATTTCTGTAAACCCTATAATGGGCTCATTAATAAAAGACTGTTATAGCTTTAGTAGGAATGATCAACGTCGAGTAACAAAGCCCCTGCAGCAAGAAAATTTTCTCTTTATTTTAGGAATGTCAGGTTTGATCAAACCTCAGATTTCAGGACAATAAAGTATTCTTCATACCACGTATTTAGTTGAAAGATTTTGGACATTAAAAATAGTAATACACTGCTTAAAAGGTTTCGCCTTGAACATGATCCTTGTGTAATACAAAGTTTTATTTAAATTTCAAAAAGAAAGTTATATAATAAGTTGTATGGAATACTGGTAATATCAGCTGAATGCAATAATGTCTCACCCATAAGATAATGTTGGTATTTGTCCTTGTGTGGTCACTTGGTGCCAGTATTCATTATTCACAGCATCTGAGGGGGGCTGTCAGTTTATAGAAGCCACAGTATCAATCCAAGACAGATAGCTATATTGTCTTCTTACATGTCATGATTTATCTTGAGACCAATAATTGACTCCCTATTCAGAGCTGTCTTGCAGTTCCCAGGGTAGTGTTAGTGTATGGAAGCAGCGTGGTGCGGGACGGCAGTGATCTCTCAGCATGAGAGAGGTGGGAGGTTGGAGAGAGGTTACAGGTGCCCTTTATCCAGCATCCCAGGAAAGCTCTAATGTCCTGCTGATGGAAATTTGTCTGCAAATTTTCCTTATTGACCAAAGTGACTGGACCACTGAGAGATGGTTGATATGATAACTTAATTAGAATGCACGGCATACGCAGAGCTTACAGAATTGTTCACCTCTCTATAGGAGACTTATGTCCATTATGTGGCTCATTTTGATTTCATTGTATCACTAATTATATGGATCCATATAAAAATTTAAGTATACTATAGAACAGCAAATACATACATTAAAATAAGGTATTTAAGGTAAATAATATTATAGATTGGTTAAATAACCATAGGCTAGCTATTACATCCAGTATATACTGCATATATACAAGCCTACTCTAGTTTGACCAATATATAAAATTATTAGTGATAAAAGGAAATAGAAATTAATGTATATGTTACTGTAAAAGTCAGAAGGACAGTAAAACCTAGGATTTACCGGTCAATCTGGACATTCACCGAGGCCGTCGGTAAAAGCTCAAAATGAAAAGTAAAATTGGACTTTTACCGGTGAAGTCTTGGTAAATGTTAACTTTTCTCAACAGCGTTGGTAAAAGTCAGAAATATCTGGTGTGAAGATGGAACATCTGACTTTGACCAAGCGCAGTTGGTAAATGTGCACATTTACCACGGCTTCTTGGAATATGTAGCTGAGAAGGGTGTAATAAAATAGTTTTGAAGTTGCGTTATTCTTGTATTTGCGTTAATTTATCATTTTTGAGAAGTATTTTGCAACATAAATGTTTTCTATTTGCATTTTCCCATTTGTCTTTGTTCATTTGCATTTTGAAGAATAAAAATATTTCTAACGATTAAGGCCTTCATCAGAGTCGGAAATTGCGTTTAGTTAACTTTTACCACCGTCATCTGCTGGTCAGAGTCAGAATTCTGTGACTCAAAGTTACTTTTACCAACACATGCTGGTAAATGTAAAGATTTACTAAATAGCCCAGGTAAAAGTCCAAAATCGTTCGTTTATATGAAATACATCTGACTTTTACCAACGCTGTTGATAAATGTTAACATTTACCAAGACTTCACCGGTAAAAGTCCAATTTTACTTTTCATTTTGAGCTTTTACAGACGGCCTCGGTGAATGTCCAGATTGACCGGTAAATCCTAAGTTTTACCGTCCTTCTGACTTTTACAGTAACATATATATATATACATATATATTTTATTGCTTTGCATATATTGCTTTACAGACATTATCATCACTGTTATTTAACAAAACACCACACTAATTGTAGGTGAAAACGAGGCATAGGCAGATATTAAAAAATATATACTTTATTTAAACACCAGTAAAATATCAAGACAAGGACATTCAAAAAAAGCACTGATGGCAGGCAGAGCTAAAATGTAATATTAGATAAATAAAACCACTAGAAAAAAAGTACCATATTATAATACTGCCAAGTAAATATCAAAAACCCGCATCATGACTAATGCAATAGTCTATGTATGCAGGATATACTATTAGGCACACCATTTCTCATCATAATATACTGTGGATATAAAAGTAACTTAGTCATGTAATCTGTATCATGTATCTAATATTACATTTTAGCTCTGCCTGCCATCAGTGCTTTTTTTGAATGTCCTTGTCTTGATATTTTACTGGTGTTTAAATAAAGTATATATTTTTTAATATCTGCCTATGCCTCGTTTTCACCTACAATTAGTGTGGTGTTTTGTTAAATAGCATTGTTTCTTGAGGTGGCGAGTCCACTAGTGGATTTTGGTTATGTATTATCATCACTGTACCTATTGGGACTCACAATCTAAATTTCCTATCAGTACGTCTTTAGAGTATAGGAGGAAATCAGAGAACCTGGAGGAAACCCATGTGAATGATGTTGTGCTTGGCAAGCCACCATGTTGTCCTAATATACACACATATATGTATACATAAATATATTATATATATATATATATATATATATATATATATATATATATATATACAGTTCTCAGCATAAATGAGCCCACCCCTTATGAAAAGTAAGATTGCAGCTAAAATCTCATTGAATACAATAACAATTTCCAAAATTTTGACAAGACTGGATTTCATAGAACATTTTTTTTAAGGCTACTTTCACACTAGCGTCGTACTCGGCCCGACGAAGTGCGTCAGGCCGACGTACCGACGCTAGTGTTGTTTGCAGTGCACAACGGGTGCAGGGGATGCTGTTTTTAAACGCATCCGCTGCCCCATTGTGAGGTGCGGGGAGGAGGGGGCGGAGTTCCGGCCGCGCATGCGCAGTCGGAAATGGCGGACCGTCGGCACAAAAAAAGTTACATGTAGCATTTTTTTGTGCCGACGGTCTGCCAAAGCACGATGCATCCGTCGCACAACGGATGCGACGTGTGGCAATCCGTCGCAATGCGTCGCTAATGCAAGTCAATGGAGAAAAAACGCATCCTGCAAGCACTTTTGCAGGATGAATTTTTTCTCCAAAACGATGCATTGCGACGGAGGACAAAAAACGCTAGTGTGAAAGTAGCCTAACACATAACTGCAGTTAGTCATATAACTTTCATGACAAAATCTTCAGTTTTACTCAAATTAGTTGATGATTAGTCCATGATTTTTAAGGGTAGCACCAAGTCTTCTAATAGTAATTATAATAATAATTTTATTTCTATAGCGCCAACATATTCTGTAGCACTTTACATTTTAGAGGGGACTTGTACAGACAATAAAAGACATTACAGCATAACAATAATCACATAAATCAACAGATACCAAGAGGAATGAGGGCCCTGCTCACAAGCTTACAAACTATGAGAAAATAAGGGGGACACGAAAGGTGGATGGTAACAATTGCTTTCATTGCTCTGACCAACCATAATGTAAGAAATCTGGTGTTCATGTAATGCTGCATGAGCCGGTTACCAACCAGAATGTGTAAAAGAACAGACACAGAAGGCTATTAAATGCATAAAGCGTGTGAGAACATGATACAAGGATCCTGGTTACAATTTTGAATGGGCAACACAGGGATAGTTAGGTTAATGTGTTGAGGCGGTAGGCCATTCTGTAGAAATGCATTTTTAGGGCACGCTTAAAACTGTGGATATTGGGGCATGGAATGAACAAGTTGGTGACATATTGCAAAATCTATCTTCTTCCATTCTTCAAGGACGACCTCTTTTAGAGGCTAGAAGGAGAGCAATGATCGATTTGTCTCTTCAGAATTCTCCATACGTGTTCGGGTGGGTTCAGATCAGGAGACACTTGGCCACTGAATTACTTTCATCCTGCTCTTCCTTCGGAAATGCAACAGTGGCTTTACATGTGAGGTCTGGATCATTGTCATGTTGGAAAAGTGCACGTCTACAGCTATTTATGTAAAGTTCGTGTAATGTTGATTATGTCCAAACCTTTGTGTAATAAGTCAGTGTCTCCATTTTATAAAAATCCCTCTGAAAATTTGTATGCGGATGTGCTGCAAGTGCACAAGGCTTGGCCCTGTACTTACCGCTCTCCAGCTTCTCACCCCCTTTAACTGACCACCAGAAGTCTCCTATAAGTGACTGATAGGTCACTCTACAGTGTGACCTCATAACCCAACCAAGATCTTATTGGAGTGTCATCATTCATAGGGTGGCGCATCTACAGATCAATAGTCTATCATCAGGACTTTACTACACGTGCTGCTTTCGGCAGTGATGGTGCTTGAGTAAGATCTCGAGCAGGGGAGCAACTCACAGAAAAGATTAGTTTGGAGGTATAAAAACCCACTGACTGATTCCCTAGCATTTCACCAAGAGGGTTTGGTAATACTAATGTTAGGATAAGCCTTTAGTTAAGAATTTTTGCCCTTAAAGAAGAATTGTCATCCAGATTAGGAACCAGAAGGATAGAGATTCAGGCTAGGCTCTAAGGGTCAGATTACATAGGGACCTCATTAACTATTAGACTAATCATTGAGCTTTACAGCCCAGAAAATCGTAACTGAAAAGATGTATATAGAAAATGGTGGAAGGCGTTCCCTTTTACTCACACAAAGCCCAATGTATTGTTTCTATTCATGTGACTGAGAATTGGTTCTGAAAGGGGCCAACTCCAAATAGAGTCTTTCATGAACTCCTAGGGACAATGCATTTAATGTAGCTTCATTAAACAATGTAGTCCAAAGCCTTTAAAAATGACTTCTCACTCATTATCATAAATGGCAGAAACAAATCTTTCATTCCCCAAGCAGGTTCCATCTGTCCTCGATGTCCGTCTATCTAACGTACCAAAGGCAGAATCCTCCCCTCGTACAATATAAGAAGTTTATATGGTGTGCACTTCTATAAGAAACACAAATGGGGCGAGGATTAACATAACTGACTCGCACCTTAAACAAACACTACTTCTGACTCCCTGGATGAGGATTATATCATTTCATGTCTTAATGGAGTAATTCATCCATTCTGTAGAAGGGAAACCTTATAATTCAGAGTTCTAACGTGCACATACATAACTGTGCCACTTTTTTATTTTGTTATTTAAGTTATTTGTTACATTTCTTTTATC
Source organism: Ranitomeya variabilis (assembly GCF_051348905.1). Lineage (NCBI taxonomy): Eukaryota > Metazoa > Chordata > Amphibia > Anura > Dendrobatidae > Ranitomeya > Ranitomeya variabilis. The sequence continues at coordinate 880,677,437 of NC_135233.1, forward strand.
AGTATGAAATAGTGATGCTGAAAAAATGCATTAAATGAGAAAGTGGCTTGATGTATACTTTAATCTTTTGCTCTCATTATTTTAATTGTGTTAGCATAATGACTTGCTATTTGCGTCCCAATCTTAAAACCAAATCATCCAAAGGAAATTTTGCAACCGAAAACATATACCTACATTTTTATTTGTTTTACATTTTTTGCGTCATAACAATCAGGGCAAGAAATCTATAATCAACAAATAATCTCTAAAAATAGATTGCTGTATAAATAAATATATGGTTATCTATCACCAATCTGGGGCTGCGTTTTTTATTTAATAAAAATATGGGAATACGCAGATTGATTTTTATAAATATAACTTATTATCAAAAGTACACAGAACACTCCCTAATATTCCCTAAAAGGACCCAACTTTCTAGCAAAAGTTGAACTCGTACTTACAGGATGCAGGATTCCGGATGCAGAGTGGGAAATCACAGCCCACTGAATCTGATTTTGAAGTGGAAGACCCCAACTGGACATAATCTTTCAGGATGTCGCCTTTGCAGCCATTTATGTTGTTCCAATTTACCTTATTTAAAAAAAATGAAGCAACTTTGCTATTTGTCTATAAGTTTATGTCTAGCAGTGGCCAATTTCATCAAATAGCTTCAGGCCTAACAGCAATCTCTCCTGACCTCAGCATATATTTGCATGCTTGGCTCATCCACGTGCACGTGTTCTGTCTGGGAGAGGAAAGTAAACCACTATCAAACACATTAAAAGGATCAGGTGATTGCATTCAAAATGCTCTCTTCTGTTGATCATACAAATTCCTAATGTTATGGGGCCATAAATGCCCTATTTCAGACCTTTGTGTCTCCATGATAACAAGTACAGTGTAGAATGATCCTGCACTCATATTTTCATCCATCTGAATCAGATTTCTTGGTAACTTGCTAAATACATGTTAAAGAAAAGAGAGATGAGATGTATGATAATTGTGCTATGATACCAGGGAGATACATAGGTGCACCATATTTTCATTTTTAATTAATTGAAGCAATAAAAAGATTAGCTGCATATTCTCTTCTGTATTTTGGAGGGGAAGAATATAAGTATTCTGCATTCTGATATACGGTAATTTGTTTAATTATCTTTAGACCTCATCTTTGCGGCCATATTAGAATCACATCCTATATCACTGTCCAGAGTTTAAGGAGTTAAAGGTTGTCTCACTGTCCCGGGAGGTCAGGGGTATGTCCCAACTTTAGCCGCATCTGTGACATGTGGACAGAGATACAACTGAATATATAGAACTGTGGAGCAGGGAGCCGACAGCTCCTTTCGTCACTGATCTGTCTCTGTAAAGAGAACTTTAGGTCACATGACATTCTCAGGCCACATGAGTGGCTGAGAGGAAGAGGAGCAGGACAAAGGCAAGGTGTGTGCGTCTGTATATACAGTATATAGTGTTTTTGTGTGTATATATTGTATATAGTGTATGTGTGTATATATAAAATATTGTGTGTTTATATATACAGTATACACAATCTATATAAACAGTATATAAAGTATGTGTAAAGTATAGTGTGTGTGTGTACATTATAAGGGGTATGTGCATAGAATATAGTATGTATGAATTCTGTGTATGTATTTGGTGTGTGTATATACAGCTCTGGCAAAAATTAAGAGACCACTGCAAAATGTTCAGTTTGTCTGATTTTTCTCTTTATAGGTATATTTTTGAGTAAAATGTAAAATTGTTCATTTATTCTACAAACTACTGACAACATGTCTCGGAATTTCCAAGTAATACATTTTGTATTTTTTTTCTGAAAAGGAGAAATGGTCAAAATAAAAAAAAACCCAGTGCTTTCAGACCTCAAATAATGCAAAGAAAACAAGTTCATAATCATTTAGAAACAACAATACTAATGTTTTAACCCCTTAAGCCCCGAGGGTGGTTTGAAGGTTAATGACTGGGCCAATTTTTACAATTCTGACCACTGTCCCTTTATGAGGTTATAACTCTGGAATGCTTCAACGGATCTTGGCGATTCTGACAAAGTTTTCTCGTGAGACATTGTACTTCATGTTAGTGGTAACATTTATTCGATATAACTTGTGTTTATTTGTGAAAAAAATGGAAATTTGGCGAAAATTTTGAAAATTTCACAATTTTCCAACTTTAAATGTTTATGCCCTTAAATCACAGAGATATATCACGCAAAATACTTAATAAGTAACATTTCCCACATGTCTACTTTACATCAGCACAATTTTGAAACCAAAATTTTTTTTTGTTAGGGAGTTATAAGGGTTAAAAGTTGACCAGAAATTTCTCATTTTTGCCACACCATTTTTTTTTAGGGACAACATCTCATTTGAAGTCATTTTGAGGGGTCTATATGATAGAAAATACCCAAGTGTGACACCATTCTAAAAACTGCACCCCTCAAGGTGCTCAAAACCACTTTCAAGAAGTTTATTAACCCTTCAAGTGTTTCACAGGAATTTTTGGAATGTTTAAATAAAAATGAACATTTAACTTTTTTTCACACAAAATATATTTCAGCTCCAATTTGTTTTATTTTACCAAGGGTAACAGGAGAAAATGGACCCCAAAAGTTGTTGTACAATTTGTCCTGAGTACGATGATACCACATATGTGGGGGTAAACCACTGTTTGGGCGCATGGCAGAGCTCGGAAGGAAAGGAGCGCCATTTGACTTTTCAATGCAAAATTGACTGGAATTTATATGGGACACCATGTTGCGTTTGGAGAGCCCCTGATGTGCCTAAACATTGAAACCCCGGACAAGTGACACCATTTTGGAAAGTAGACCCCCTAAGGAACTTATCTAGATGTGTGGTGAGCACTTTGACCCACCAAGTGCTTCACAGAAGTTTATAATGCAGAGCCGTAAAAATAAAAAATCATATTTTTTCACAAAAATGATCTTTTCGCCCCCAATTTTTTATTTTCCCAAGGGTAAGAGAAGAAATTAGACCACAAAAGTTGTTGTGCAATTTGTCCTGAGTACAACGATACCCCATATGTGGGGGTAAACCACTGTTTGGGCGCATAGCAGAGCTCGGAAGGGAAGGAGCGCCATTTTACTTTTCAATGCAAAATTGACTGGAATTGAGATGGGACACCATGTCGCGTTTGGAGAGCCCCTGATGTGCCTAAACATTAAAAGCCCCCACAAGTGACACCATTTTGGAAAGTAGACCCCCTATGGAACTTATCTAGATGTGTTTTGAGAGCTTTGAACCCCCAAGTGTTTCACTACAGTTTATAACGCAGAGCCGTGAAAATAAGAATTCTTTTTTTTTCCACAAAAATAATTTTTTAGCCCCCAGTTTTTTATTTTCCCAAGGGTAACAGGAGAAATTGGACACCAAAAGTTGTTGTCCAATTTGTCCTGAGTACGCTGATACCCCATATGTGGGGGGTAACCACTGTTTGGGCGCATGGCAGAGCTCGGAAGGGAAGGAGTGCCATTTGGAATGCAGACTTAGATGGATTGGTCTGCAGGCGTCACGTTGCATTTGCAGAGCCCCTGATGTACCCAAACAGTACAACCCCCCCACAAGTGACCCCATATTGGAAACTAGACCCCCCAAGGAACTTATCTAGATGTGTTCTGAGAACTTTGAACCCCCAAGTGTTTCACTACAGTTTATAACGCAGAGCCGTGAAAATAAAAATTATTTTTTTTTCACAAAAATGATTTTTAGCCCCCCAAATTTTTATTTTCCCAAGGATAACAAGAGAACTTTGACCCCAAAAGTTGTTGTCCAATTTGTCCCGAGTATGCTGATGCCCCATATGTTGGGGTAAACACCTGTTTGGGCACACGGGAGAGCTCGGAAGGAAAGGAGCACTGTTTTACTTTTTCAACGCAGAATTGTATGGAATTGAGATCGGACGCCATGTCGCGTTTGGAGAGCCCCTGATGTGCCTGAACAGTGGAAACTCCCCAATTCTACCTGAAACTCTAATCCAAACACACCCCTAACCCTAATCCCAACTGTAACCCTAACCACACCCCTAACCCTGACACACCCCTAATTCTAATCCCAACCCTAATCCCAACCGTAAATGTAATCCAAACCCTAACCCTAACTTTAGCCCCAACCCTAACTTTAGCCCCAACACTATCCCTAACTTTAGCCCCAACCCTAACTTTAGCTCCAACCCTAGCCCCAACCCTAGCCATAACCCTAGCCCTAACCCTAACGCTTGCACTAACCCTAGCCCTAGCCATAACCCTAGCACTAACCATAGCCCTAACCCTAGCCCTAACCCTAGCCCTGACCCTAACCCTAGCCCTAATGGGAAAATGGAAATAAATACATTTTTTTAATTTTATTATTTTTCCCTAACTAAGGGGGTGATGAAGGGGGGTTTGATTTACTTTTATAGCGCTTTTTATATCGGATTTTTATGATTGGCAGCTGTCACACACTAAAAGACGCTTTTTATAGCAAAAACGTTTTTGCATCTCCACATTTTGAGACCTATAATTTTTCCGTATTTTGGTCCACAGAGTCATGTGAGGTCTTGTTTTTTTGCGGGACGAGTTGACGTTTTTATTGGTAACATTTTCGGACATGTGACAGTTTTTGATCACTTTTTAGTCCGATTTTTGTGAGGCAGAATGACCAAAAACCAGCTATTCATGAATTTCTTTTGGGGGAGGCGTTTATACCGTTCCACGTTTGGTAAAATTGATAAAGCAGTTTTATTCGTCGGGTCAGTACGATTACAGTGATATCTCATTTATATAATTTTTTAATGTTTTGGCGCTTTTATACGATAAAAGCTATTTTATAGAAAAAATAATTATTTTGCCATCTCTTTATTCTGAGGACTATAACGTTTTTATTTTTTTGCTTATGATGCTATATGGCGGCTCGTTTTTTTGCGGGACAAGGTGACATTTTCAGCGGTACCATGGTTATTTATATCCATCTTTTTGATCGCGTGTTATTCCACTTTTTGTTCTGCGGTATGATAATAAAGCGTTGTTTTTTGGCTCGTTTTTTTTTTTCTTACGGTGTTCACTGAAGGGGTTAACTAGTGGGACAGTCTTATATGTTGGATCGTTACGGACACGGCGATACTAAATATGTGTACTTTTATTGTTATTTTTGTTTTTTTTTAGATAAAGAAATGTATTTATGGGAATAATATTTTTTTTTCCTTCTTTATTTAGGAATTTTTTTTATTTTTTTTTTTACACATGTGGAAATTTTTTTTTAACTTTTTTAATTTGTCCCAGGAGGGGACATCACAGATCGCCGATCTGACAGTTTGCATAGCACTCTATCAGATTGGCGATCTCACTCACATCGCTGCAGGCTTACCAGCGCCTGCACAGCACCCGGAAGTACACCCTGCAGGACCCGGATGCAGCCCCGCGGCCATTTTGGATCCGGGGACTGCAGGGAGGAGATGCTCGGTACAAGGTGAGTACATCGCCTTGTACCGATCGTCTCAGGGAAGCACGCAGGGAGCCCCCTCCCTGCGCGATGCTTCCCTATACCGTCGGTACACTGCGATCATGTTTGATCGCGGTGTGCCGGGGGTTATTGTGCCGGGGGCGGTCCGTGACCACTCCTGGCACATAGTGCCGGATGTCAGCTGCGATAGGCAGCTGACACCCGGCCGCGATCGGCCGCGCTCCCCCCTTGAGCGCGGCCGATCGCTATGACGTACTATCCCGTCGGTGGGAATTAAGGCCCACCCCACCTCGACAGGATAGTACGTCATATCGGATTAAGGGGTTAACTCAGGAAGAGTTCAGAAATCAATATTTTGTGGAATAACCATGATTTTTTAATCACAGCTTTCATGCGTCTTGGCATGCTTTCCACCAGTCTTTGACACTGCTTCTGGCGCAAAAATTTAAGCAGCTCTTCTTTCTTTGATGGCTTGTGACTATCCATCATCATCTTGATTACATTCCAGAGGTTTTCAATGGGGTTCAGGTCTGGAGATTGGGCTGCCCATGACAGGGTTTTGATATGGTGGTCTCTTAATTTTTGACAGAGCTGTATATGGCGCATAGTGTGTATAAGTATGCAGTATAAAATGTGAATGTATACAGTATATATAGTGTAGTGTATATAGTGTATGCGTACATTTTATAGTGTGTTAATGTAACAGCTGCGTGTGCATTTGTGTATTGTAGCAGAGCTCGGTGCATATATGTCTATGTAGCATAGCTGTGTGTGTTGGTATAGCAGAGCTATGTGTGTTGATGTAGTAGAGCTATGTGACTTTGATGTAGCAGAACTCTGTCTATTAGTTTTCATGTAGTAGAGCTGTGTGTGTATTTTTTATGTAGTGGTGTTTTTGGGGGAGAGGTCTGTGGGGGAATCATACTGTGTGTTCGGGAAAATGTACTGTGGAGACATAAAAATCGCTGTGGCATGATATGAGTCGCCTACCTGGGCAATGGGGATACTCGGTACGGGGTCCGGTCGCTCTTAAAGGGGATGTCACGGTGGCTGCGAACCGGTCCGTGGCCCTGGGACTCAACTAAAGGGGGACGGTCTTTTAAGGAGTATTGCGACAGTCCATTTTCGTGACGCCACCTGTGGTTCTCGGTCAGTAGGGACTGACGCCGCTTAAAGGGGTCCTCTGGGGTGATGGTATAGCGGCTGGATGGTGATGCTTCCCACAGGTGAAGCGGGGTCCCCAGGGCTCCTAAGGTGTATGGCGATGATGGTGTATGCCGGTGAATGAGTAAAGAACACAGCGTAGCAGTCTTTACCTGGTTTACTGAAGTTGTAACAGGCCTCAGTCCAGGGTACCAGCAACAGGTAACTAAGGAGTCCAGCCAGCCCGGAAACAAGTGAAATCCCCTTGGCAAGTCAGGTTGGGAGCCTTCCACTTGCTGCCTGAAGTGTCCTAACAAGGTCCTGGTTCTTTTTGTTGTCCTGGGACAGTGCCTGTATGATAGGCAGCTAGAGCCGTTCTTTCTGGGGTCTCTGCACGGTGACTCCAGGCTCCAGAATGCTGCCATACCACAGGCTTAATACGGGCAGTATACGTATAGTCCTATGCACTTCGGTTCTGCTATGGGGCTTGCAGCTCCCCACAGCCTGGGGCTCCCGGTAACCGGTCTCCATTCTCTGGCTCACGGGAGGCCCACTCACAGCCTCCCTTAGCCCTAAATCTCTCCTCTGCTCCTTTCGTGTCTCTACTCGACGTCTGCTCTCTCTGGTCTCTCTGGACCAACTGTCTGACTCCTCATCCAGACCAGGATCTTTATTCAGGGAAGTTGCCCTAAAACCAGGAATCCTGGCCTGGATTCAGAAGTTGTTGTGTGTGTGATTTACCTACCAAAGAGATCCCTCTTGTTTCCAGGCATAGCTCCCCAAGATGAAGGCAGCACTACTGTGGTACCAGAACCCCTGGGGTGCCACATTCCCCCCCGTTAAATCCAGTACTCCTGGACTGGGAAAAGGAAGCATAAACAACAGGTTACATAGTGCAAAACATTTTGAAATACATAAAACAGGTTTAAACTTACTCTCCCCTTACGGGAGACACTTTTGGCTTGAACAATGCAAACAAATTTATAAATGTGCATCTGGTCTTATAACAGGGTGTCCTTGTTCATATAAAACAGTACCAAAGCGAGGAACCCGTCATAAACCCCCAACGTAGGTTTTGTGCAGGCTACAAGGTGTATCCTGACCCGGGGTTCGGCCACGACAGACTGTTTTCTGCTTCAGGTCTGTGAAGAAACAAGGCCCTACCCACGCCGGCCAAGTGGGTAGACCCAGGGTGCACCTTGAGGGTGCCAACTATGTACAAATACAGTTTTTGGGTAATCCACTGTCCATTACCCTATTGTCCATGTTAAACTTGTAACAAGTATATACACACATTTTAAATAGGTAATAGCAGTTATTGACCTTTTTAGTCCTTGTAACGAGCTGGGATTTGGCCTCTGGTACTACGGGTAGACCTACGCAGTACAGGGATTGCTAGTGACCTGTTGTGATCCTAATGGCAGAGGATAGCAGGGTCTTCAGCAAAGTCTGCAAACATAAAAACTAGCTCTTAGGGAGGTGGTAACTGAGCTGACCACATACCTGATCCTAGCCCACAAATAATAGCAGCCGGGGAACGTGCCTACGTTGGTTCTAGACGTCTCGCGCCAGCCGGAGATCTAACTAACCCTTTCAGAGAAAATACAGACCTCACTTGCCTCCAGAGAAAGATACCCCAAAGTAGATACAGGCCCCCAACAAATAATAACGGTGAGGTAAGAGGAAAGGACAAACGTAAGTATGAACTAGATTCAGCAAAGAGAGGCCCACTAAATAATAGCAGAAGTATAGAAAGCGGACCTATGTGGTCAGCAAAAAACCCTACCAAAATATCCACGCTGAATATCCAAGAACCCCCGTACCGACTAACGGTATGGGGGGAGAATATCAGCGCCCTAAGAGCTTCCAGCAAAATCAGGAATCACATTATGAACAAGCTGGACAAAAACAGAATAATACAAATAAACAAAAAAAAACAAGAAAGCAGGACTTAGCTTATGTTGCAAAAATCAGGACCAGTAGACAAGAGCAACCAGACAAGGACTGATTACATGGATGCCAGGCAATGGACTAAGACTCCAGGAAGTTTAAATAGAAACACCCAGAGTCTTAACGAAGCAGGTGACTACCAACCTGGGGAAAGAGATCCAAGAGCCATACCGCGAGTGACCACAAGAGGGAGCCCCAAAAGTATAGTTCATAACAGTACCCCCCCTTTAAGGAGGGGTCACCGAACCCTCACCACGACCACCAGGGCGATCAGGATGGGCAGCGTGAAAGGCACGAACCAAATCGGCCGCATGAACATCAGAGGCGACCACCCAGGAATTATCCTCCTGACCATAGCCCTTCCATTTGACCAGATACTGAAGCCTCCGTCTAGAGAGACGAGAATCTAAGATCTTCACCACATACTCCAACTCGCCCTCAACCAAGACCGGAGCAGGAGGGTCAACAGCAGGAACCACAGGCACAATGTACCGCCGCAACAAAGACCTATGGAACACATTGTGAATGGCAAACGACGCAGGAAGATCCAAACGAAAAGACACCGGATTAAGGACCTCCAAAATTCTATAAGGACCAATAAAGCGAGGCTTAAACTTAGGAGAGGAAACCTTCAGAGGGACAAACCGAGAAGATAACCAAACCAAATCCCCAACACGAAGTCGGGGACCCACACAGCGGCGGCGGTTGGCAAAACGCTGAGCCTTCTCCTGTGACAACTTCAAGTTGTCCACCACATGATTCTAAGTCCGCTGCAACCTATCAACCACAGAATCCACCCCAGGACAGTCAGAAGGCTCAACATGACCCGAGGAGAAACGAGGATGAAAACCAGAGTTGCAGAAAAATGGCGAAACCAAAGTAGCGGAACTAGCCCGCTTATTGAGGGCAAACTCAGCCAATGGCAAGAAGGTCACCCAATCATCCTGATCCGCAGAAACAAAACATCTCAAATAAGCCTCCAGCGTCTGATTAGTTCGCTCCGTTTGGCCATTAGTCTGAGGATGAAAGGCAGACGAGAACGACAGATCAATGCCCATCTTAGCACAAAAAGATCGCCAGAATCTGGACACAAACTGGGATCCTCTGTCAGACACGATATTCTCAGGAATGCCGTGCAAACGAACCACATTCTGAAAAAACAAAGGAACCAGATCGGAAGAGGAAGGCAACTTAGGCAAGGGCACCAAATGGACCATCTTGGAAAAACGATCACACACCACCCAGATGACAGACATTCCCTGAGACACCGGAAGATCTGAAATGAAATCCATGGAAATGTGTGTCCAAGGCCTCTTCGGGACGGGCAAGGGCAAAAGCAACCCGCTGGCACGAGAACAGCAAGGCTTAGCCCGAGCACAAGTCCCACAGGACTGCACAAAAGCACGCACATCCCGTGACAAGGAAGGCCACCAAAAGGACCTAGCCACCAAATCTCTGGTACCAAAAATCCCAGGATGCCCTGCCAACACTGAGGAATGAACCTCGGAAATAACTCTGCTGGTCCATTTATCAGGAACAAACAGTCTATCAGGTGGGCAAGAGTCAGGTCTACCAGCCTGCAATCTCTGCAACACACGTCGCAAATCAGGAGAAATGGCTGACAAAATCACTCCCTCTTTAAGAATACCAGCGGGCGCTGAGACTCCAGGAGAATCAGGCACAAAGCTCCTAGAGAGAGCATCAGCCTTCACATTTTTCGAACCAGGCAGGTATGAGACCACAAAGTCAAAACGGGAGAAAAACAATGACCAACGAGCCTGTCTAGGATTCAGGCGTTTAGCAGACTCGAGATACATCAGGTTCTTGTGATCAGTCAAGACCACCACACGATGCTTAGCTCCCTCGAGCCAATGACGCCACTCCTCAAATGCCCACTTCATGGCCAACAACTCCCGATTACCAACATCATAGTTCCGCTCAGCCGGCGAAAACTTCATGGAAAAGAAAGCACATGGTTTCATCATAGAGGAACCAGAGCCTCTCTGCGACAAAACAGCTCCTGCACCAATCTCAGAAGCATTCACTTCAACCTGAAAGGGAAGTGAGACATCAGGCTGGCACAAAACAGGCGCCGAAGTAAACTGGCGCTTCAGCTCCCGGAAGGCCTCAATGGCCGCAGGAGCCCAATTAGCGACATCAGAACCTTTCTTGGTCATATCCGTCAGAGGTTTAACAACGCTAGAAAAGTTAGCAATAAAACGACGGTAGAAATTAGCAAAACCCAAAAACTTCTGAAGACTCTTAACAGACGTGGGTTGAGTCCAATCATGAATAGCTCGGACCTTGACTGGGTCCATCTCCACAGCATAAGGGGAAAAGATAAAACCCAAAAAGGAAACCTTCTGCACTCCAAAGAGACACTTTGAGCCCTTCACAAACAAAGCATTATCACGCAAAACCTGAAACACCATCCTGACCTGCTTTACATGAGAATCCCAATCATCAGAAAAAACTAAAATGTCATCCAGATAAACAATCACAAATTTTTCTAGATACTTCCGGAAGATGTCATGCATAAAGGATTGAAACACTGAAGGGGCATTAGAGAGCCCAAAAGGCATCACCAAGTACTCAAAATGACCTTCGGGCGTATTAAATGCAGTTTTCCATTCATCTCCCTGCCTAATGCGCACAAGGTTGTACGCACCACGAAGATCTATCTTGGTGAACCAACAGGCACCCTTAATCCGAGCAAACAAGTCCGACAATAGTGGCAGAGGGTACTGAAATTTAACCGTGATTTTATTCAGAAGCCAATAGTCTATACAAGGTCTCAAAGATCCGTCTTTCTTGGCCACAAAAAAGAATCCCGCACCAAGAGGGGAAGAGGATGGACGAATATGTCCTTTCTCCAAAGACTCCTTTACATAAGAACGCATCGCAGCATGCTCAGGTACCGACAGATTAAATAATCGTCCCTTAGGAAACTTGCTACCAGGAATCAAATCTATAGCGCAGTCACAGTCCCTATGAGGAGGAAGAGCACTGGACCTGGACTCACTGAACACATCCTGATAGTCAAGCAAAAACTCAGGAACTTCTGAAGGAGTGGAGGAAGCAATAGACACCGACGGGGAATCGCAATGAATTCCCTGACAACCCCAACTTGACACAGACATAGCCCTCCAATCCAAAACAGGATTATGAGCCTGTAACCATGGCAGACCCAAAACGACCAAATCATGCATTTTATGCAGAACAAGAAAACGAATCACCTCCCGATGTTCAGGAGTCATGCACATGGTCACTTGTGTCCAATACTGCGGTTTATTCTCTGCCAAAGGCGTAGCATCAATTCCTCTAAGAGGAATAGGATTTTCTAAAGGCTCCAGGACAAAACCACAGCGCCTGGCAAACGACAAGTCCATAAGACTCAGGGCAGCGCCTGAATCCACAAACACCATAACAGGGTAGGAAGACAATGAGCAAATTAAAGTCACAGACAAAATAAATTTAGGCTGCAAGTTACCAACGGCGACAAGACTAACAAACTTTGTTAGGCGTTTAGAGCATGCTGATATAACATGTGTAGAATCACCACAGTAAAAACACAACCCATTCTGACATCTGTGATTTTGCCGTTCAGTTCTAGTCTGAATTCTATCACATTGCATTAAATCAGGCGTCTGTTCAGACAACACCGCCAAAGGTTTAGCGGATTTGCGCTCCCGCAAACGCCGATCAATCTGAATGGCCAGCGTCATAGAATCATTCAGACTTGTAGGAATGGGAAAGCCCACCATCACATTCTTAATGGTTTCAGAAAGGCCATTTCTGAAATTTGCGGCCAGAGCACACTCATTCCACTGAGTAAGCACGGACCATTTCCGAAATTTTTGGCAATACACTTCGGCTTCATCCTGGCCCTGAGAAATAGCCAGCAAAGCCTTCTCTGCCTGAATTTCAAGATTGGGCTCCTCATAAAGCAATCCGAGCGCCAGAAAAAACGCATCAATATTCGCCAATGCCGGATCTCCTGGCGCCAATGAGAAAGCCCAATCCTGAGGGTCGCCCCGCAAGAAGGAGATAACAATTTTAACTTGCTGAGCTGAATCTCCAGACGAACGAGGTCTCAAAGATAGAAACAATTTACAATTATTCCTAAAATTCCTAAATTTAAATCGATCTCCAGAGAACAGCTCAGGAATAGGAATCTTAGGCTCTGACATAGGACTGCCAATTACAAAATCCTGAATGTCCTGCACACGAGCAGCAAGCTGATCCACACTAGTAATCAGAGTTTGCACATTCATGTCTGCAGCAGAGTTTCAAGCCATTCAGAGGTAAAGGGGAAGGAAGAAAAAAAAAAAAAAAAAACTCAGAACTTCTTTCTTTTCTTTTAATCCCACTTCTGCAATGCATTAACTATTCAGTGGCCTGGCATACTGTTGTGATCCTAATGGCAGAGGATAGCAGGGTCTTCAGCAAAGTCTGCAAACATAAAAACTAGCTCTTAGGGAGGTGGTAACTGAGCTGACCACATACCTGATCCTAGCCCACAAATAATAGCAGCCGGGGAACGTGCCTACGTTGGTTCTAGACGTCTCGCGCCAGCCGGAGATCTAACTAACCCTTTCAGAGGAAATACAGACCTCACTTGCCTCCAGAGAAAGATACCCCAAAGTAGATACAGGCCCCCAACAAATAATAACGGTGAGGTAAGAGGAAAGGACAAACGTAAGTATGAACTAGATTCAGCAAAGAGAGGCCCACTAAATAATAGCAGAAGTATAGAAAGCGGACTTATGTGGTCAGCGAAAAACCCTACCAAAATATCCACGCTGAATATCCAAGAACCCCCGTACCGACTAACGGTATGGGGGGAGAATATCAGCGCCCTAAGAGCTTCCAGCAAAATCAGGAATCACATTATGAACAAGCTGGACAAAAACAGAATAATACAAATAAACAAAAAAAAACAAGAAAGCAGGACTTAGCTTATGTTGCAAAAATCAGGACCAGTAGACAAGAGCAACCAGACAAGGACTGATTACATGGATGCCAGGCAATGGATGACATCGTCCAGGTACAACAAGACAGTTTTGAAATTCTTGTGCCTGAAACAGCACTCCATCATCCTCTGGAATGTTCCTGGTGCGTTGCACAGTCCAAACGGCATGTAGTTGAATTCAGAGAGACCCATCAGTGTTGTGAAGGCTGTCTTTTCTTTATCCGCCTCTGCCACGGGAACCTGCCAGTACCCACTGTTGAGATCCAATGTGGAAAAGTAGTTAGAAGATTTTAAAGCAGCTAATGACTCTTTGATTCTGGGCAATGGGTATGCATCCTTATGTGGTTTATCTGCCTGTAATCAACACACATTCTCATTGTACCATCCTTTTCCTGACGAGGACTAGTGGAGCTGCCCAGGGGCTACAACTATCTCGAATTACCCCAGCCTCTTTCATCTCTTGTAACATACTTTTGGCACACTGGTAGTGAGCTGGTGGTACTGGCCGGTACATCTCTCTAATAAGAGGATGACTTCCCGTGGGTATATGATGTTGAACCCCCTTTAACTGCCCAAAATCTAGTGGGTGCTTGCTGAATACCCGCTCATACTCATGTACCACCCGGTAAGCGCCCTGTTTTTGGTGTGGTGGAGTAGAGTTAGTGCCCACGTGTAATTTCTGACACCAATCATCCAATTGTCCTGCAGAGCCATTGTCCTCCATCCGATTAATGGGACCAAGGGTTCTATTTCCTGTATTGCATTATTATTAACAGTAAACAGTTTGGCAAGTGTGGCATATCTGGTTAGGTGGACCTCTTTGTCTCCACAGTTGAGGACACGTACTGGTACCCTCCCCTTGCGGACTTCAACCACCCCTCTGGCTCTCAGGATTGTGGGCCTACTATCAGAATACACAGGTTCTACCAGGGCCTGGTAGTCTTTACCTTTGAGGCCTATTGCTGCCCAACACCATATTAACATTTCACTCCTGGGGGTATTGCAATGGGGATCGGATTACTCACTGTGACACATCCAATTTCTCCACCAGACAGTTCTACCTGTTGTCTCTGCACCAGGGCTCACTGGAACCAGCAGTTACAGCCACCTGTTATAACAAGACAATAACCTCTGCAAGACAATTTTCAATGACATTAGTTCCAATGGTCATCATAGGGTTACATTCGCGTCGGTCAATATCAACAATCACCATTCCTTGGGCCTTTAATTCTACCCGCCCCACCTTAATGGTGACCTCCTTGTACCCCACCTGTGGCAAAAGCTGACCATTACTGGCTACTATTGTCAAATCACTATCTGGGCCATGGGTAATGTCTGTGTCAGGCCAATAACGTTTATAGAGAATGTAAGACATAGTCGTCACCTGAGAATCAGTGTCCAACAAAGCGTTCATCGGGATGCCGTCGATCACAATGGGGAGGACAGGTCGTCCTCCAATGTACTTGGCTCACCGCTGGATGCCTAGGGGGCACTGTGCGGCTGGGCCGAGGATCGTGCAGCACCCGGATGGCCCTGTCTTTAAATTGTGCAAAGTCCAGGTCAGGGTTTTGCAAGGCCAGGAAGCGTAGCTGGGTCCTGTGGGTGCTGGACAGGAGTCCCTCAATGAACTGCTCCTTTAAGAGCTTGTCTCCATCCTGCATGCTGTTGGGATCAACCTGTTTAATGTCCCGTAGTGCCTCTTGCAGATTAAGGGCATAGTCCCGTATGCTATCCTGTGTTCTTTGCTTGCACCCGAAAAACTTAATTTTGATTTCTGCAGCAGTGCGGGTGTCAAAGGTGATTTTAAGTTTGGCAAAGTTCTGCTGCACAGTCCCTTTTTCCATATCTAGCCAGGATTTTACCTCTCTTAGGGCCACGCCAATCAGTTGGCCAGTTAATATGCTTACCTTTTGATGCTCGGTCAGGGGATAGACCTCAAATAGGCTGCAGAGTCTTTACTTAAAGTCACTTAATCTATGGGACTCTCCGGAATATTGTGGGAACCAGGCCGCTCCAGGAATATATGGCATGGACAGCGGCATTATGGGTGCTGTAGCTGTGGCGGAGTCCGGCCGGCTTATTGGAGCTGCCGTCATTGCGGGACCTGGTGGCGGTACGGGGCCTGGGGGCATCACTGGACCTGCAGGTGCGTCCGCTGCGGGGCCTGGGGGTACCATGGCGCCTGCGGCTGCGACCGCCGCCAATCCTCCCCGCCGGGACAGACATGGCTTTTTCCCTGTGCTAACCTTGTGGAAGCTGGGGTCTCTCCTCCAGAATCTGTATCGGTTCCTCCGGTGCGCAGTCTGCAGTGGTTCCTCTCGTGCCGTTTTGCGCTTCCCGGTCCTCCGTCCAGCACTTTGTGGCGTCCTCACTTCTGACTCTGCTGCACGGCGTCTTCACTTCCGGCGTTCCTGGCAGCGCGGCACCTGATTTCTTCTTTGTGCTCTTTTCGGTTAGCTCTGCCCATGAAGGTACGCCTCCTTTTCCCCTCGTGCTCCACGCGACACGGCAATGGCGGTTTTCAAACAAACTGTCACAGTCTCTGGCACACAGTACCTGGCGATGCCAGAGCACGATATCCTGTTCACGACGCCAAAGTTGAGTCGCTCACCAGGGCAATGGGGATACTCAGTACCGGATCTGGCCGCTCTTAAAGGGGATGTCACAGTGGCTGCGACCCGGTCTGTGGCCCTGGGACTCAATTAAAGGGGGACGGTCTTTTAAGGGGTATTGCGAAAGTCTATTTTCGCGACGCCATCTTTGGTTCTTGGTCAGTAGGGACTGATGACGCTTAAAAGGGTCCTCTGGGGTGATGGTGTGGCGGCTGGATGGTGATGCTTCCCACAGGTGAAGCGGGGTCCCCAGGGCTATTAAGGTGTATGGCGATGATAGTGTAAGCCGGTAAATGAGTAAAGGACACAGCGTTGCAGTCTTTACCGGTTTACTGAAGTTGTAACAGGCCTCAGTCCAGGGTACCGGCAACAGGTACATAAGGAGTCAATGCAGCCCGGAAACAAGTGAAGTCCCCTTGGCAAGTCAGGTTGGGAACTTTCCACTGTGCGCTCACTATAAGTCCCTTGCTGCCTGAAGTGTCCTAACAAGTTCCTGGTCCTTTTTCTGTCCTGTGATGGTGCCTGTATGATAGGCAGCTTGAGCCATTCTTTCTGGGGTCTCTGCTCGGTGACTCCAGGCTCCTGAATGCTGCTGTACCGCAGGCTTAATATGGGCAGTATACGTATAGTCCTATGCCCTCTGGTTCTGCTATGGGGTTTGCAGCTCCCCACAGCCTTGGGCTCCCGGTACCTGGTCTCCGCGCTCTGGCTCACAGGAGGCCCACTCGCAGTCTCCCTTAGCCCTAAATCTCTCCTCTGCTCCTTTCCTGTCTCTACTCGACATCTGCTCTCTCTGGTCTCTCTAGACCAGTGTTCCCCAACTCCGGTCCTCAAGAGCCACCAACAGGTCATGTTTTCAGGATTTCCTTAGTATCCTGCGCCAAGAATAAGTCTTCTCAACAATGGTCAGCTGGGTTACAAGCCCTGGGAGATGGTCGGGATGGACTTTGTGGTAGGCTTACCCAAGTCCCGTGGCTGCACCATCATTTGGGTAATCACCGACCATTTTTCTAAAATGGTGCACTTGGTGCCGCTTCCACGGCTACCTTCTGCATGGGCCCTGGCAGCTTTGTTTATAAAACACATTTTATAGTATGCTGGACTGGAATTGTCAGTGATTGGGGTCCCCAGTTTGCGTCTCGGTTCTGGAGAGAGTTTTGTCGTCTACTCAGCATCGAGTTGAATCTCTCTTCAGCATACCATCCCGAGACGAATGGGTTGGTAGAGAGGGCCAACCAGACCATGGTCACATATCTGCAACATTTTGTTTCAGGCAGGCAGGATGACTGGGCATCCTTGCTACCATGGGCGGAGTTTGCGCTGAACAACGCCGTAGCCGACTCCACTGGGCAGACCCCATTCCTCCTTAACTACGGTCAGCATCCGCGGGTTCCTGTGCCTATGCCTGTGTCTTCCGCCGACTCCAGGGTGGCAAATTGGGCTGTGGAGGCATGGGACATTTGGGACCGCACTCAGGATGCCATCCGGGCCTCCAAGGAGAGAATGAGGTCATCCGTCGAAGCACAACAGCTCCCCGCTCCGACCTTTGCTCCTGGTGATTTAGTGTGGCTCTCCACCCATTACATCAGGCTGCGAGTTGAGTCCACTAAGTTTGTACCTCGCTACTTGGGTCCCTTCAAGGTCCTGGAACAGGTTAACCCTGTGGTCTACCATCTGGCCCTTCCTCCATGCCTAGGTACAGTATCACCGACACCTTTCATGTGTCCCTCTTAAAGCCCGTACACATGTCCCGGTTTTCCGAGTCATCTGCTGGGACATCGGGTTCGACTACGGACGATTACAAGGTGAACACTATCTTGGGGTGTAAGGTGGTAAAACATTTTATTTGGTGGATTGGAAGGGTTATGGCCCAGAGGACAGGTCCTGGGAGCCTGCTGAGCACATTCGAGCTCCGCAGCTCATTGCTGCCTTTGAGCGTAGCGAGGTCCAAGGAAGGGGGGTAATGTTAGGTGTCAAGTTCCCGCCTCTACACAGGGGGAATCTCGAACAATCTCCGCTGCGGTCTCCCATTCTTCTCCAGCCACAGTGGAGCCTGCTCAGCGGAGACGTCGGTCCCAGTGTCAGGCTCAAGCTGATACTGTGCGACTGGTTACTGCTGCCCTTCCAGGCTCTGCCTTAATAGCCAGCACTAATCATCAGCGAGCAGGTCTTTCTGGGACTAAGTCCTGCTATTCCCATACTGAGCATGCCCACGGGACGACCTCCCATTGGAGGTCAGGGGTCACATGCTCAGGTCCTGTTGCGGCTCCTATTGTACCATCTGGAATGTCCCGTAGCACTGCTGCTATAAAAGGATTGCATGGCTGCTTGAAAAAGTGTGTGTGTAGATGCGTGACTGTCGCTCTTTAATCATGCCCCTTCCTAGAGTTGTTGACTGCTTGCGAATGGTGGATGCTTGCTATCTAGTGCCCGACAGGGCTACCTGCACCTAACACACGATACTGCGTCTGATTGCAGTGACCGCCAGTGTGGTGCAGTGAGCTAATAGAGCGCTTTCCTGACCCAAGTCTGGGTGGTTAGTGGCGTCCGCCAGAGCGGCATTGCACGCACTCTTGTACATTTAATTATTGTTTCTATTTAACTCTGACACCCCAGTAGAGGTGTCGAGCGCAAGAGGTCTAGAGGAACTCTTTCCGAGTGTTGGGATAGAGTTCTCTTACTCCTTGCTTGCGCTCTTTGTGCGGTACTGCGGCCCTGTGACGCAACAGGGTTCGCTTCCTTCTAACCGGGTAAAGCTAACCCGTGTGTGTATCAACATTATACCGCCATATAGTCTGTCATTACTGAGCAGCAGGTTCCGTCTCTGCACGGTGGACCCAGGGCTGCAAACGCACCTTATACCATCTTCCTAATTATTTGGTGCGTTCCGCTAGCCCTAACAGTTGCGTTCGGCACAGTTTGACGCAGCGTCAAAACGACGCATGCAGAGGCATCCGCATACATTTGCATGGCCTGCGTACCCAATGTTAAAGATAGGTACGCAGGACACATGCCGACTAAGGGAAGCTGAATGGAAGAGGTGCGGCAGTGGGCGGGGCTTAATGGAGGAACTACGCAGCCCTCCGCGGCTCTTCCCTATGCAAGTGTGAAACTAGCCTAAATCAGTTTTTTAATGACCTCTTTAGACTGATTGTTCAATGTACTACGTACAAATAAGTGCGCATAGAATGTCATGTGGTCTTCAGCACTTCATCAGTCGACACTGCTGATAACAATGATTTTTAAAGCACCACTCCAACAATTTTTTAATTATTTCAGCACTGGAGTGGTGTCACTAATGTAAGTTCTCTGACCCTAGTATTATACTTACCAGCCGCCATCTTCTGCTTTTTCCAGCTCCATTCCCATTGTGTTATCTTGTGACCACAACTTCTAACTGACCAGAAGTCAGAGGTATTGGTCACAAGCTCTAAATGTAAGTCTGAGAGCCTTAGCCTGACCTGTAGACTTACATTGATTTGTGACTTCTGACTTGCCCAGCAAACATTGGAGCGATGCCTGGAGTGGTGTAGATAAAAGATGTCTGCTGGTAAGTATAATACTGGGGGTAGTCAACTTACATTAGTGGCACCACTCCAGCACTAAAATAAAAAAATGGTGCTTTAAGCCTGTTAAAAATCATCACACCTGACGAACGAGCATCTAAGTAAGCCCTAAGTCTCTGTTCCCATTATGCTCAGTGTGCTCATCAGATTATGTGTTTAGATATATAGCATAAGGTAAAAAAGTCTATTTGGCATCATCTGGTCACGTAAAGGTTGTCATACTTTATTTTACTTTATAGGAAAGTGTTAAAACTGCACTTACATTTGGATACCACAAACAATATACAGTATACCATAGAGAAGAATTTTTTTTTAACCTGTAGGGCTTGATGATGACTTATCACACGGTATGGCTTGCCATGGAATTCTTCTATATTACAGTACATTGTGTGCATGAAGTAGAAGGAATAGATTATATTAAACAGTTAACACTAATGGATTCAGTGGCTTTATTTCATAGTACATTACTAACAAGTAGAATGGGAAGATAACTTTTCTATTTACTCTTAAAAGGCAGGAAAAGAGAACAGTAGGAATCCCAAAATGATAGGATTCCCAAGTGAGTAAATTGGAGTCCAATGTGAAAGATATTAGTCATTAAGACCTAACTGCTTTATCAGTGTGCATTAAAGCCTATGCTCCTGCCATAAGTGGTCCAGAAACTTATTGTAGCCAAGAGCAGGACTGGAAGTAATTGAGACACTGCACAAACAGAACTAATTAGGACTTCAAGGCTAATGCTGATAATTGACAGCATGGTGAGTTTCTCCTTCCTTTGACCACCCACACGTGCAGCACCTGTTCCATCCTTATGGAATCATTGTGACACTGTGTACGTTAAACTTATTTACGCCACTCACAGCATACTTCGCTTAGGGTATGTGTCCACGTTCAGGATTGCATCAGGATTTGGTCAGGATTTTACCTCAGTATTTGTAAGCCAAAACCAGCAGTGGAACAATTAGAGGAAAAGTATAATAGAAACATATGCACCACTTCTGTATTTATCACCCACTCCTGGTTTTGGCTTACAAATACTGATGTAAAATCCTGACCAAATCCTGATGCAATCCTGAACGTGGACACATACCCTTAGTGGTCTAGAAACAGTCAAAAATCTGAGCAGTGATGGTGACTTAGTAAAATACCTATGAGTAACCCTCGTCATTTATAACAATTGGTTTACATATAAACAAATATGTTGAATTATATTTGTAATTTGTAACACATTTCTACTAACAGTCACTTCCAGATTCATTGACTTTTGATGGTTACCACTACTGGTTCCAGAGTTTGTAGGGTATGGTCATCAGTAAAATGTCCATGTTTTCTTTTTGTCTGTCTGTACTTTTAATATAGACAATATGTAATTAATAATAGCAATGGGTAATGTATTGAAACCACCTATATGTCAAAATACTGTAGCAAGTGAGGTAAGGTAACCTAAAACTTAACTTTTACTCTATGATCAAATAAACCTACAAAACTGATACCTAAATTTAGTCCTGCCTGACTTAAAGTGCAAAGACAGTGCAATAATCACATCACCTACAAATCAAAAATACAAAATCCTGTAAGTGCTACATCCATTTCACTGACCAACATATATCGTGATGAACACACCCACTATGACTATGTAGGTCAGTCGTGCAATATAAATACTCCTGTCAAAGGGTGAGAGTACATAGTCATTCTCAATTATATATAAATAAATGATTGGAACACTCTCAATCAAAATTTCAACGCCGGTGTGTTTGTACCTTGTTTCCCCGGCGTTACTCTGCATGTCTGTGCTTTTACCCTTTGCTCCCTTCCCCCTAGTCAGCTGGGATACTGTAGACTGTTACCTTATGCTTCTCAGTTCCCTACTCTGCTGCATAGTCGTACATGTGTTGTAATGTCTTTGCTCTGCTGCACGACCATCCGCATGTGCGTGTCCCTGGCTGCCACAGTGGAAGCTATCCACGGGTTGCAAGGTCCCCTACTGCTGCTGCATGACTTTGAGCTTCCGTTTCGGTGTTCCTGGATCCGTGCTGTACGTGTTTTGCTTGTGTCCCGATGTCCGGCCTATTCCTTGGGGTCCATCCCGTGATGACCTCTCTCCGAGGGCAGTATCTGATGTTCTCCTGCTGTGCCTGTGCTACGCTTGAGGCCTGAAAGAGAGGTTCTCCTGATATGCCTGTGCCAGAGCTTCTCATTAGGTTTCTGAACCTAGCCTTGTGTGTTTGGTCCTCCATGTTACTCTTGGTCTGCCTGGTCTTCAGCTCCTGTTCTGCCTGCTATCAGTTCTAGGAAAGCTGATGTCTTTGTCCCTTGACCCATCCTGTCTAGGTGTTTGTACCAAAGTCCTTGCCTTGAATTTGGATTCCTGGTGTGTGATATTGTTGAAGTCCTTCTGTGTCTTGAACAATGTATCCAGTGACTGTGAGTGTCCTGTAACCTGTGTCTTGAAAATAAACCTGTGTTCGTCTTCTGAAGATGGAGTACGGTATTCCTGCGGAGCTTCTACTACGCTGTGCTCAGCCTACTATGCGGTTCTAGCTCCGTCCAGCTCCAGTCTGATGCTGCGATGCTTGCACCATACCACTTGAGTTCCTTTCTAGGCCGTGTCCATTCTTCGGAACCTGACAACCGCTGCCTGGTGAATGGAGCCTGACGACCACTGCCTGGTGCCTGGAGCCTGACAACCGCTGCCTTGTTCCTGGAGCCCGATGACCGCTGCCTGGTTCCTGGAGCCTGATTACTGTCGTCTGGTGCCTGGAGTCTTCCCTGATCTTCTGTCGGTGTCTCTGATGTCCTGCCTGTGTCCTCACATTCCCTGCCTGGAGCCGTGTCTGTTGTCCAGAGTCCAGATGTCCTGCCTTTGTCCTAGATGTCCAGCCTGTATCCAGATATCCAGTCTGTGGTCCTCCTCTGTGTTTCTGGGGAGTCTCCAGTCTACTCGTGTTCCTCGGTGACGACTCTGCCTGTGTGTCCTGGATCTGACCAGCCGATGTATTGAGCTTACATGTCGGTGTTCCTGGATCTGTGCTGTCTGTGTTTTGCTTGTGTCCTGATGTCCGGCCTGTTCCCTTGGGTCCATCCAGTGATGATGTCTCTCCGAGGGCGGTGTCTGATGTTCTCCTGTTGTGCCTGTGCTACGCCTGAGGCCTGAGAGAGAGATTCTCCTGATATGCCTGTGCCAGATGACCCTGGACGGCATCAACCCGTGATGACCTTTTGCCATAATCTGACATCTGCTGTCCTGTGATGATCACCCCTGCTTGATGTGCAGAATCGTAAGCCTAGCATTGTTATGTCTTGTGTTCTGTATGATGATTTTATGTAGTAAACTTTATCTTTCTTCTTACTTGAAGTAGTGCAGTGTCATCTAGTCCTGCATGTCACCACCTTGCCCACATGCTCAGCTACCACAGACCCCGGTCGTTGCCCTTCCCTAGTCCACGTAGGACCGGGTTCCCCTTTGTGGTCCAGTGGGACCACATTCTATTACCTCCTGGGATGCATGCCCCACATCGTCGTGGCCTGGCAACATGGGAGTGAAAGCTAAGTAAGCTAAGTCATGTCCGTTCGTGACAAAAATGAAGCTCCGGAGTTAGATAGCTGGATCTCACATGACCCCGCAAGTGTTACTATTGCTACTAGATGCGATGTGAGCTGCTCCCAATGCATTTCCTCTGGAAAAATATTCTTCAGGGGAGTCTTGTTCAATTAATCCAACCATCCCAGCACCATACCACTGCTTGCCGTTCCCTCAAGACAACTGTGTGGCAGTGTCAGGCATCGCGCTGCTTTACATCAAAATTGCCACCCTTCATGCTTGCAGTGACGTCACTTCCGGGAACATGAACATTGTTTGTGGTGGATGGAATGCATTGACTGGCAGGGACATGCAAACATCACATCAGGGCGGCAAGTCCACACTCACAGCACTATGTGAGGTAAACATAAGAGATGGGGCTATCCCCATAAAATACAGCCCTTTAGCACCTCTCCTATGTCGCAACACTCAGATGGCAAGATAGAGGATTTTGTGGATTTAGTCTGCGCTGCCGATAATGTTAGGCCATATGCACAAGTTCAGTATTTTTCGCGTTTTTTTCGCATTTTTTCGCTATAAAAACGTGATAAAAACGCAAAAAAAAGCAAAAAAAACGCTTACATATGCCTCCTATTATTTACAGTGTATTCCGCATTTCTTGTGCAAAAGTTGCATTTTTTTCCGCGAAAAAATCGCATCGCGGAAAAAAAAGCAGCATGTTCATTAAATTTGCGGAATTGCGGGGATTCCGCACACCTAGGAATGCATTGATCTGCTTACTTTCCGCATGGGGCTATGCACACCATGCGGGAAGTAAGCAGATTATGTGCGGTTGGTACCCAGGGTGGAGGAGAGGAGACTCTCCTCCACGGACTGGGCACCATATAATTGGTAAAAAAGAAAGAATTAAAATAAAAAATAGTGATATACTCACCTTCGATGGCCCCGGAGTCTTCCCGCCTCTCAGCGGTGCATGCTGCCACTTCCATTCCTATAGATGGTGTGTGTGAAGGACCTGCGATGACGTCGCGGTCTTGTAATTGGTCGCGTGACTGCTCATGTGACCGCTCACGTGACCGCGACGTCATCGAAGGTCCTGCACACACACACCATCTATAGGAACGGACGCCGCTGAGGAGATCGGCTGTCTGCAGGTGAGTATAACCATTTTTTTTATTTTTTTTAAACATTCTATCTTTTACTATTGATGCTGCATAGGCAGCATCTATAGTAAAAAGTTGGTCACACTTGTCAAACACTATGTTTGACAAGTGTGACCAACCTGTCAGTCAGTTTTCCAAGAGATGCTACAGATCGCTTGGAAAACTTTAGCATTCTGCAAGCTAATTTCGCTTGCAAAATGCTAAAAAAAACGCTAAAAAAATGGGGAAAAAACGCAAAAAAAAAAAAATGCGGATTTCTTGCAGAAAATTTCCGGTTTTCTTCAGGAAATTTCTGCAAGAAATCCTGACGTGTGCACATACTTAAAGAGTCAAGGTGTTCAAATAAACAAAAGTGGTTTAATTCAACACCTTTCAAGGTTCAAATGACCTCCTCCTCAGGACATAACCACAAGTGTACCACTTAAATGAAATTTGTGTCCATCGGATAAGACCCTAATGCGCTGATCTCTCTCACAGTTTATTCCTGCAACACTCAAATGAGCGTGTTTACTCTTTGCTAGCCCCTTATTCCAGGCATCCCTATGCCATAGGATCACAATGAACAACAAAAATTTTGCGAAGGGAATCCTCACCAGGGCCCCAAAAGAGGGCGACACAGGAAATTGGTAATTATATAACAAAATAAAAAATGATGACGTATAGGCACTAAGTGCCCCCAGTCACAATTTGCATTCATCTTAAAGGAAGTGCACCCCCCTGCAAAGTCAGAAGACATATCCTATTACACAAGCAATAGGTATCTAAATAATTCCTTTATTAAGAATGATAAGGGAGGTAATGTGGGTTTTTTCCCTCTCTATGCCAAAAATTTGCCTCCACTGTGGAGAAGAGCATTATCACAGAAATGTTGAAAGCACAAATTAAAAGAATAATTCCCCTAGTTTGCAAGTTTTGATTTCTCAACTGTAGTAAGTCTGTATCAAGTAGTAATACATTTCAGGAGGAAGATTATTCAAACTGCCTCATAAATCTGTAATTTCGACTAGTGTGATATAGGTTACATGCATCCTCATGTACCTGATATGCATTACCCAGTATAAGACACTATTCATATGGTGCAGCTGTACACCCCAGGATAACGCTCCTACCGAACAATATGGAACAGAAGATCTACTCAGTTTCATCCTCTCTCATAGGGGCACTGTGTTATCTGTTTCTGGGTATTAATTTTTTTATGCACTCATTCAGTGCATACGTCATTTATCAAAAAAAACAACAGATCTTGATATTTTTGGAAACTTTTGTCAAATCCAAACTTGTTGTTTCTATATTTCACTGTACTAAATATAGCTGCATTGCTGGAATCTGTGGATTAGCTTTCGACGTTTTAAGCCTTTCATCTAATTGTTTAAATTGGTTTGTTAATAAATTGGTTTAGAGGTTCATTAAAATGCCTATGATATTGGTTGTTAAAGAATAACTGTCACTTTAATTTTTATTTCATAACTTAATAGTACACATGAAAGACCTAGATACTTAACGGTAATGGGATTTTTCAGAATCCATGACAGTACCATGGAGAGGGGGGATCCGCCCCTCAAGGACAGGAAACCTACAGAATAAAGGAGGGTACCTCTTGTTAGCATCAGTTGGATTACAAAGCACAAGAAGACCTCAAATGTTTATTACAATAATTTAAACAATAACACCTTAACCCCTTAATGTCACGGGGAGACTAGGTGGGCAAGAGCTAATAAGCCGGGCCCCTGCAATTTCCCTCAGACTAGGGGAAATCCTGACTCACCCTCTACCTAGAGTTTACACTGATGGTGTGCATGTCTAGGCCTCGACCCTCGCCCTGTCTCCTGTTTCAACCCTAGGCTGAAACCACCGCACACCACCCAGTGAAAAGATCATACACCAATACCCACAGTTAGAACAGACAAGGATAACGGAAAATATACACCACGCCGCAGTCACTCAGGAATACACTATAAATGCGCAGGGCAAAATAAATACAAATATAGGAAGGAGTAAATAAGACAAAGGGAAATACACCACCAGCAACGATACTCCAACTTCTAGCTCACCACTCCAGGAGAACTATTTAAAGGCAATGGGCATGGCCCAGCTTCCAATCCGAGCATCAGGTAAATTAACCCCGGACCAGCTAGATAAAATCTAGCCGACGCAAATGAGCACATAGTGGTCAAAAGCGGAATTACCGCTGTCTGTCGAACGACCTGGTCTGAACAGCGTCCGACATGACAGTACCCCACCTTCTACGAGGGACCCCAGGGCCCTCACGGCTTATAGGACCCGGCTTGTCCGGATTGCGACGGTGAAAAAACCTGACCAGCCGATCCGCATGAATGTCCGAGGCTGGTTCCCAGGACCTCTCCTCAGGCCCATAACCACACCAGTGTACCAAGTACTGTAAAGTGCGGCGCACTACACGAGAGTCAACCACCTTGGAGACTTCAAATTCCAAATTACCATCCACTAAGACTGGAGGTGGCATAGGCGCCGTGTCCACAGAACCCACCACCTTCTTTAACCCCTTCATGACCCAGCCTATTTTGGCCTTAATGACCTTGCCGTTTTTTGAAATTCTGACCAGTGTCCCTTTATGAGGTAATAACTCAGGAACGCTTCAACGGATCCTAGCGATTCTGAGATTGTTTTTTCGTGACATATTGGGCTTCATGTTAGTGGTAAATTTAGGTCGATAATTTCTGAGTTTATTTGTGAAAAAAACGGAAATTTGGCAAAAAATTTGAAAATTTCGCAATTTTCACATTTTGAATTTTTATTCTGTTAAACCAGAGAGTTATGTGACACAAAATAGTTAATAAATAACGTTTCCCACATGTCTACTTTACATCAGCACAATTTTGGAAACATTTTTTTTTTTTGCTAGGAAGTTATAAGGGTTAAAATTTGACCAGTGATTTCTTATTTTTACAACAAAATTTACAAAACCATTTTTTTTAGGGACCACCTCACATTTGAAGTCATTTTGAGGGTTCTATATGGCTGAAAATACCCAAAAGTGACACCATTCTAAAAACTGCACCCCTCAAGGTGCTCAAAACCACATTCAAGAAGTTTATTAACCCTTCAGGTGTTTCACAGCAGCAGAAGCAACATGGAAGTAAAAAATGAACATTTAACTTTTTAGTCACAAAAATGATCTTTTAGCAACAATTTTTTTATTTTCCCAGCGGTAAAAGGAGAAACTGGACCACGGACGTTGTTGTCCAATTTGTCCTGAGTACGCTGATACCTCATATGTGGGGGTAAACCACTGTTTGGGCGCACGGCAGGGCTCGGAAGGGAAGGAGCGCCATTTGACTTTTTGAATGAAAAATTGGCTCCAATCTTTAGCCCACACCATGTCACGTTTGGAGAGCCCCTGTGTGCCTAAACATTGGAGCTCCCCCACAAGTGACCCCATTTTGGAAACTAGACCCCCCAAGGAACTTATCTAGAAGCATAGTGAGCACTTTAAACCCCCAGGTGCTTCACAAATTGATCCGAAAAAATGAAAAAGTACTTTTTTTTCACAAAAAAATTATTTTAGCCTCAATTTTTTCATTTTCACATGGGCAACAGGATAAAATGGATCCTAAATTTTGTTGGGCAATTTCTCCTGAGTACACCAATACCTCACATGTGGGGGTAAACCACTGTTTGGGCACATGGTAAGGCTCGGAAGGGAAGGAGCGCCATTTGACTTTTTGAATGAAAAATTATCTCCATCGTTAGCGGACACCATGTCGCGTTTGGAAAGCCCCTGTGTGCCTAAACATTGGAGCTCCTCCACAAGTGACCCCATTTTGGAAACTAGACCCCCCAAGGAACTCATCTAGAGGCATAGTGAGCACTTTAAACCCCCAGGTGCTTCACAAATTGATCCGCAAAAATGAAAAAGTACTTTTTTTTCACACAAAATTTCTTTTAGCCTCAATTCTTTCATTTTCACATGGGCAACAGGATAAAATGGATCCTAAAATTTGTTGGGCAATTTCTCCTGAGTATGCCGATACCTCATATGTGGGGGTAAACCACTGTTTGGGTGCACGGCAAGGCTCGGAAAGGGAGGCGTGCCATTTGACTTTTTGAATGGAAAATTAGCTCCAATCGTTAGCGGACACCATGTCGCGTTTGGAGAGCCCCTGTGTGCCTAAACATTGGAGCTCCCCTACAAGTGACCCCATTTTGGAAACTAGACCCCCCAAGGAACTTATCTAGATGCATAGTGAGCACTTATAACCTCCAGGTGCTTCACAGAAGTTTATAACGCAGAGCCGTGAAAATAAAAAAATAATTTTTCTTTCCTCAAAAATGATTTTTAGCCCAGAATTTTTTATTTTCCCAAGGGTAATAGGAGAAATTGGATCCCAAATGTTGTTGTCCAGTTTGTCCTGAGTACGATGATACCCCATATGTGGGGGTAAACCACTGTTTGGGCGCACGGCAGGGCTCGGAAGGGAAGGCACGCCATTTGGCTTTTTGAATGGAAAATTAGCTCCAATCATTAGCGGACACCATGTCGCGTTTGGAGAGCCCCTGTGTGCCTAAACATTGGAGCTCCCGCACAAGTGACCCCATTTTGGAAACTAGACCTCCCAAGGAACTAATCTAGATGTGTGGTGAGCACTTTGAACCCCCAAGTGCTTCACAGAAGTTTATAACGCAGAGCCGTGAAAATAAAAAATGTGTTTCCTTTCCTCAAAAATATTTTTTTAGCCCAGAATTTTTTTATTTTTGCAAGAGTAACAGGAGAAATTGGACCCCAAAAGTTGTTGTCCAGTTTCTCCTGAGTACGCTGATACCCCATATGTGGGGGTAAACCACTGTTTTGGCACACGTCGGGGTTCGGAAGGGAAGTAGTGACATTTTGAAATGCAGACTTTGATGGAATGCTCTGCGGGCATCATGTTGCGTTTGCAGAGCCCCTGATGTGCCTAAACAGTAGGAACTCCCCACAAGTGACTCCATTTTGGAAACTAGACCCCCAAGGGAACTTATCTAGATGTGTGGTGAGCACTTTGAACCCCCAAGTGCTTCACAGAAGTTTATAATGCAGAGCCGTGAAAATAATAAATGTGTTTCCTTTCCTCAAAAATATTTTTTTAGCCCAGAATTTTTTATTTTTGCAAGAGTAACAGGAGAAATTGGACCCCAAAAGTTGTTGTCCAGTTTCTCCTGAGTACGCTGATACCCCATATGTGGGGGTAAACCACTGTTTGGGCACATGCCGGGGCTCGGAAGGGAAGTAGTGACGTTTTGGAATGCAGACTTTGATGGAATGGTCTGCGGGCATCATGTTACGTTTGCAGAGCCCCTGATATGCCTAAACAGTAGAAACCCCCCACAAGTGACCCCATTTTGGAAACTAGACCCCCCAAGGAACTTATCTAGATGTGTGGTGAGCACGTTCAACCCCCAAGTGCTTCACAGAAGTTTACAACGCAGAGCCGTGAAAATAAAAAATCATTTTTCATTCCTCAAAAAAGATGTTTTAGCAAGCAATTTTTTATTTTCACAAGGGTAACAGGAGAATTTGGACCCCAATATTTGTTGCCCAGTTTGTTGTGAGTACGCTGATACCCCATATGTGGGGGTAAACCACTGTTTGGGCGCACGTCAGGGCTCGGAAGGGAAGTAGTGACATTTGAAATGCAGACTTTGATGGAATGGTCTGCGGGCGTCACATTGCATTTGCAGAGCCCCTGATGTGCCTAAACAGTAGAAACACCCCACAAGTGACCCCATTTTGGAAACTAGACCCCCGAAGGAACTTATCTAGATGTGTGGTGAGCACTTTCAACCCCCAAGTGCTTCACAGAAGTTTATAACGCAGAGCCGTGAAAATAAAAAATAATTGTTCTTTCCTCAAAAATTATGTTTTAGCAAGTAATTTTTTATTTTTGCAAGGGTAACAGGAGAAATTGGACCACCACAGTTGTTGCCCAGTTTGTCCTGAGTACGCTGGTACCCCAAATGTGGGGGTAAACCACTGTTTGGGCGCACGTCGGGGCTTGGAAGGGCGGGAGCACCATTTGACTTTTTGAACGCAAGATTGGCTGGAATCAATGGTGGCGCCATGTTGCGTTTGGAGACCCCTGATGTGCCTAAACAGTGGAAACCCCTCAATTCTAACTTCAACACTAACCCCAACACACCCCTAATCCTAATCCCAACTGTAGCCATAACCCTAATCACAACCCTAACCCCAACACACCCCTAACCACAACCCTAACCGCAACACACCCGTAACCCTAATTCCAACCCTAATCCTAACCCTAATCCCAACCGTAACCCTAATCCCAACCCTAACCACAACTGTAACCCCAACACACCCCTAACCCTATCCGTAACCCTAACCACAAGCCTAATCTTAACCCTATTTCAAACCCTAGCCCTAATTCCAACCCTAACTCTAATTCCAACCCTAACACTAAGGCTATGTGCCCACGTTGCGGATTCGTGTGAGATTTTTCCGCACGATTTTTGAAAAATCTGCAGGTAAAAGGCACTGCGTTTTACCTGCGGATTTACAGCAGATTTCCAGTGTTTTTTTGTGCGGATTTCACCTGCGGATTCCTATTGAGGAACAGGTGTAAAACGCTGCGGAATCCGCACAAAGAATTGACATGCTGCGGAAAATACAACGCAGCGTTTCTGCATGGAATTTTCCGCACCATGGGCACAGCGGATTTGGTTTTCCTTAGGTGTACATGGTACTGTAAACCTGATGGAAAACTGCTTCGAATTCGCAGCGGCCAATCCGCTGCGGATCCGCGGCCAATCCGCTGCCAATCCGCTGCGGATCCGCGGCCAATCCGCTGCGGATCCGCTGCCAATCCGCTGCGGATCCGCGGCCAATCCGCTGCCAATCCGCTGCCAATCCGCTGCGGATCCGCGGCCAATCCGCTGCGGATCCGCTGCCAATCCGCTGCGGATCCGCTGCCAATCCGCGGCCGATCCGCTGCGGATCCGCTGCGGATCCGCTGCCGATCCGCTGCCGATCCGCTGCCGATCCGCTGCCGATCCGCGGCGGATCCGCGGCGGATCCGCGGCCGATCCGCTGCGGATCCGCGGCCAATCCGCTGCCGATCCGCTGCCAATCCGCTGCCGATCCGCTGCGGATCCGCTGCGGATCCGCGGCCGATCCGCTGCGGATCCGCGGCCGATCCGCTCTGTGTGCACATGCCATAACCCTACCCCTAACCCTACCCGTAACCCTAACCCTACCCCTAACCCTACCCCTAGTTCTAACCCTAGTTCTAACCCTAACCCTAGTGGAAAAAAAAAAAAAATTCTTTATTTTATTATTGTCCCTATGGGGGTGATAAAGGGGGGGGGGGTTATTTATTATTTTTTTTATTTTGATCGCTGTGATAGAACCTACCACAGCGATCAAAATGTACCTGTAAGGAATCTGCCGACTGGCAGATTCGGCGGGCGCACTGAGCATGCGCCCGCCATTTTCCAAGATGGCGGCGCCCAGGGAGGAGACGGCCGGACACCGGGAGGATCGGTAAGTATGAAGGGGTGGTGGGGGGGTGGATCGGAGCACAGGGGGGGTGATCGGAGCACAGGGGGGGGGATCTGAGCAAGGAGGGAGCGGACAGCAGGACGGGGGAGCCGGCAGGCGGACGGAGGGGACCGGAGGACTAACGGAGCACTGGGGGGGCGATCGGTGGGTGTGGGGGGGGCACTTTAGTATTTCCAGCCATGGCCGATGTTATTGCAGCATCGGCCATGGCTGGATTGTAATATTTCACCAGTTTTTTAGGTGAAATATTACAAATCGCTCTGATTGGCAGTTTCACTTTCAACAGCCAATCAGAGCGATCGTAGCCACGGGGGGGTGAAGCCACCCCCCCTGGGCTGAAGCACCACTCCCTCTCTCCCTGCAGATCGGGTAAAATAGGAGTTAACCCCTTCACCCGATCTGCAGGGACGCGATCATTCCATGACGCATACGCTGCGTCATAGGTCGTTTTGGCACCGACTTTCATGACGCAGCGTATGCGTCAAAGGTCGTTAAGGGGTTAAAAGAGACCTATGGAACACGTTGTGTATCTTATACACCGTAGGAAGCTCCAATCGGTACGCTACTGGGTTAATGACGGCGGTGACCCTAAATGGACCAATAAACCGTGGACCCAATTTAAGGGATGGTATTTTGAGTCTTATGTTTTTTGTGGATAACCACACCCAGTCATCCACACTCAGGTCTGGACCTGGCACACGCCTACTGTCAGCCACACGTTTGTACCTAGCACCCACACTCAACAGGCGCTGTTTAACTCTCCTCCAGACTGATGACAATTGTGCTCCTAACTGGTCCTCCTCCGGAACGCCGGAAGAGCCCCTCTGACTCAAAGTACAAAACTGAGGATGTAGCCCGTAAACACAAAAAAACGGAGACTCCCCAGACGACTCCTGGCGGTGATTATTGATGGCAAACTCAGCCAAAGGAAGAAAGGTAGACCACTCCTCCTGGTTATCAGAGACAAAGCAGCGTAAGTACTGTTCCAAATTTTGGTTCATACGCTCAGTCTGACCATTTGACTGAGGATGAAACGCCGAAGAATGAGACAACTTGATCCCCAGCCGTGAGCAAAATGCTTTCCAAAATTTTGCCACAAACTGAGTACCCCTATCAGACACGATGTCGGACGGAACCCCATGAAGTCTGACCACCTCCTGCACAAATACCTGAGCCAGAGTCTTAGCGTTAGGCAACGTAGGCAAAGACACAAAGTGCGACATTTTTGAAAACCGATCAACAATCACCAAGATGACCGTGTTCCCAGCTGAGGAGGGCAAATCAGTGATGAAATCCATGGAGATTTCCGTCCATGGCTTACTAGGTACCTCAATAGGAAGTAGTGTGCCAACAGGACGGGAGCGGGGCGTCTTAGCCCTAGCGCACGTGGTACAAGCTGACACGTATGAGAACACGTCCTGTCGGATCTTGGGCCACCAAAACCAACATGACACCAACTCCAAGGTACCTCTAACCCCTGGGTGGCCAGCCAGGACAGCATCATGATGCTCCGCCAAAACCTTTAGGCGGAGATGAAGCGGTACAAAAGATTTGTTGATGGGAAGCTCAGATGGTACCTCCTCCTGAGCCTCGGCAATCTCAGCCTCAACCTCGGTAGTGAGAGCCGAAACCACAACACCCTTTTGGAGGATGGGTACTGGATCCTCCCGAGGTTCTCCCCCCGGAAAACACTTGGATAGAGCATCCGCCTTAGTGTTTTTAGACCCCGGTCTGTAAGTGACAACAAAATTGAACCGCGTGAAAAACAATGCCCAGCGAGCCTGCCTGGGGGACAGACGCTTGGCTGACTCCAAATACAGCAGATTCTTATGATCGGTAATAACAGTAACCTGATGTACAGACCCCTCCAAGAAGTGTTGCCATTCCTCAAAGGCCAACTTGATTGCCAACAACTCCCTGTTGCCGATATCGTAGTTAAATTCGGCGGACGACAGTTTCTTGGAGAAATAGGCGCATGGACGCAAATCACTCAAAGATGAGCCTTGTGACAGCACCGCCCCCACACCAACCTCAGACGCATCGACCTCCACAACAAAAGGCTTCGACACGTCTGGCTGCACAAGAATGGGGGCCGAAACAAAACTGTTCTTAAGAAATTCAAATGCGCGCACTACAGCCTCAGGCCAAACGGAGAAATTGGTACCCTTTTTAGTCATGTCAGTTAGCGGTTTAGCAATGATGGAAAAATCCTTGATAAATTTCCTAAAGTAGTTAGAAAACCCAAGGAACCGCTGAAGTGCTTTCAGGTTATCAGGCCGTTCCCAATGCAGCACCGCTTGCACCTTAGCGGCGTCCATTTTAAAACCAGAAGCAGACACAATATAACCCAAGAAAGGCAACTCTTGAACAGAAAATACACATTTCTCAAGTTTAGCATACAGCTTATTCTCTCTGAGAAGCTGTAACACCTGCCTGACATGATCTAAATGAGTATCACGGTCGCAAGAATATATGAGTATATGAGAATGTCATCTAGGTACACGATAACGAATTTCCCCAAAACATGCGAAAACACATCATTAATGAAATGTTGGAACACTGCAGGTGCGTTAGTCAACCCAAATGGCATCACCAAATTTTCAAAATGACCCTCAGGGGTATTAAAAGCCGTCTTCCACTCATCACCTTGACGGACTCTTATGAGGTTGTGCGCCCCCTGAGGTCAAGCTTGGTAAACCACTTAGCACCTGCCACCTGGTTGAACAAATCTGGTATTAGTGGCATAGGGTATGGATCACGAACCATAATCTGGTTCAATTCCATGAAATCCAAACACGGGCGTAATCCGCCATCTTTCTTCTTCACGAAGAAGAACCCTGCTGCCACAGGCGAGGATGAAGGCCTGATGTGCCCTTTGCTCAAACTTTCAGCAATGTAATCCTTTAATGCTTGTCTCTCCGGACCGGAGATGTTAAACATCCTTGCTTTAGGTAATTTGGCCCCTGGTTTAAATCTGATAGTACAGTCATAGGGCAATGTGGCGGCAACTCTGAACAACCCTTCTCAGAGAACACATCCACAAAATCCAGAAGTGACTCCGGAACGCTTGAAGTCACAGCAGACACACATGTGGCCAGGCAATTCTCCTGGCAGAATTCGCTCCACTGAATTATGTCCTGAGTTTTCCAGTCAATTACCGGGTTGTGCATAGACAACCATGGAAAACCCAAAACCACCTGAGCAGGAAGATTCCTGAGCACCTTACATGTAACCTGCTCGGAATGTAGAACCCCAATGTTGGGTTTCACCTCAGCCACAAATTCAGTAATCTCCCCCTGTGAGAGAGGAGCAGCATTGATGGTGACCACGCGGATTGGATGAGGCAGTTTTTCAATCCTAAAACCTGCTGTGCGCGCAAACTCCTCATCAATGAGATTTGTGGCTGAACCACTATCCACAAACACAGTAATTGGCAGCTCACTGCCAGCGATTATAACCTTAGCAGGGAGCATGCATTGAGAAACCACCATGGAGGATATACATAAGCTCAGATTGGTCTCCTCCACACCCTCTGAGCTTAGAAGTTTTCCGCCGTTGCGTCTTTCTTAGACAGTAGAGGACAGATGTTAATAAAATGACCTGTCTTACCGCAGTAAAAACAGGCTCCCTGCTTCCTGAGCTCAGGGGCTCGACGCTTCACATGTGACACCCCAGTGATTTGCATAGGCTCCGTGGGCTCACCTGCAGCAACCACACATGAACCTAAACCCTCTCCCATAGGCGGTGTCTCATGCTCCCCCTGACGCAAACGGCGATCAATGCGGACAATCAGACTCATAGCGGAATCTAGAGAAGTAGGAGTCTCGTACATCAGAAGGGCTTTTTTAACCCTTCCAGAAACCCCATGAATAAGCTGACTCCGCAGCGCTGAATCATTCCACTGTGTATCGATCACCCAGCGATGAAATTCAGAACAATAATCCTCTGCAACTTGCTCCCCCTGGCGAATAGTGCGTATCTTAGATTCTGCTAGAGCCATTCTGTCTGGCTCATCGTAAATATTTCCAAGAAAGGAAAAAAAACTCTCCACAGAGTCAAATGCAGCAGAATCAGATGGCAAAGAAAACGCCCATGCTTGGGGATCCCCGCTTAACAATGACAACACCAGGCCCACACGCTGAGCCTCATTACCTGAGGAGATCGGGCGCATACGGAAATATAGTTTGCAAGCTTCACGGAAATAAACAAATTTACTGCGTTCCCCAGCAAATTTTTCAGGCAAAGGAAACTTAGGCTCAGCAACTCTACCTGTCGCTCCAGCTTGCACATTAGATACTGCTAGTCCCTGTTGCTGCACTGCCCCCCTCAACTCAGTGACCTGTAGGGACAGCGCCTCCAACTGGCGGGTTATGGAAGTCATGGGATCCATGACAAAACAACAAAAAAAAGGAACCCCCTTTTTTTTTTTTGTTTTAAAGGCCGATTATAATGTCACGGGGAGACTAGGTGGGCAAGAGCTAATAACCTGGGCCCCTGCAATTTCCCTCAGACTAGGGAAATTCTGACTGACCCTCTACCTAGAGTTTACACTGATGGTGTGCATGTCTAGGCCTCGACCCTCGCCCTGTCTCCTGTTTCAACCCTAGGCTGAAACAACCGCCCACCAACCAGTGAAAAGATCATACACCAATACCCACAGTTAGAACTGACAAGGATAACGGAAAATATACACCACGCCGCAGTCACTCAGGAATACACTATAAATGCGCAGGGCAAAATAAATACAAATATAGGAAGGAGTAAATAAGACAAAGGGAAATACACCACCAGCAACGATACTCCAACTTCTAGCTCACCACTCCAGACCGAGATAACAACGCACAAGACAGAAGCTATAATCGGCGACGCCCAATGTTCAGGAGAACTATTTAAAGGCAATGGGCATGGCCCAGCTTCCAATCCGAGCATCAGGTAAATTAACCCCGGACCAGCTAGATAAAATCTAGCCGACGCCAATGAGCACATAGTGGTCAAAAGTGGAATTACCGCTGTCTGTCAAACGACCTGGTCTGAACAGCGTCCGACATGACACTTAAGGACTGAGCCACTTCATAGGTTAATGACCGGGCCTCATTTTTAAAAAATCTGGCCAGTGTAATTTTATGTGGTAGTACCTCTGGAACACTTCACCATATACCACTTATTCTGAGACTGTTTTGTTATCACAAGTTGTACTACATGATAGTTGTAAAATTTGTTCGATATGAATTGCGTTTATTTAAGAAACTATCAGAAACTTGGTGAAAATTTAGAAACTTTCGCAATTTTCAAACTTGTATTTCTTTATGCCCTAGAATCAGAGAGTTATGTGACACAAAACAGTTAATAAATAACACTTGCCACATGTCTACTTTATATCAGCACAATTTTTTAAACATATTTTTTGTTGTTGTTAGGAAGTTAGAAGGGTTAAAGGTTGATTTTTAAGCCAAAATTTACAAAACCATTTATTTATTTTTTTTAGGTACCACTTAACATTAGAAGTGACTTTGGGGGACCTGTGTGACAGAAACTACCCAAAAGTGACACCATTCTAAAAACTGCACCTCTCAAAGTCCTCAATCACGGTCAAGAAATGTATTAACTCTTCAGATGCTTTACAGGAATTAATGCAATGTGGAAGAAAAAAAAATGAACATTTTACTTTTTTTTCCACAAAATTTTACTTTAGCCTCATTTTTTTCAAGGGTAACATGAGAAAATGAACCTCAATTTTTTTGCGCAATTTCTCCTCAGTATGCCGAAACCCTGTATGTGGTCAAAAACTACTTTTGAGGCACAGTGCAAAGCTCAGAAGGGAAGAAGCGCCATATAGGATTTCAGATTTTTCTGAAATAGTTTGTGGGTGCCATGTCACATTGGCAGAGCCCCTGAGGTGCCTGAACAGGAGAAATCCCCCATAAGTGACATGATTTTACAAACTACACATCTCAATGAATTAATCTATGGGTGCAGTTAGCATGTTGACATCACATAAACCTCAAATAAATTTATACCATTGGGCGGTGAAGAAAGAATAGATTTTTACCTCTAAATTTTTTTTTTAATTTTTATAAGGGCTAATAGGAAAAAATGGATAGCTCAGTTGATTGTGCAAATTCTCCTGATTGCGCCATTACCCTACATGTAATCGAGAAGTACTTTGAGGCATAGTGCAAAGCTCGGAAGTGAAAGAATTCCATATTATAGTGCAGATTTTACTGTTATGGTTGGCAGGTGCCATAACCCACTGGGAGAGCCCCATAACTGACACTATTTTACAAGCTGCACCTCTCACTGGATTCATGTAAGGGTGAAGTGATCATGTTTAGACCACGGTTGTGTCACAGAATTTTATACCATTGGGCAGTGAAGAAAAATAGGTAAAAATTTGAAAATTTGTCACACAATTTTTGCTGAACTTGGAAATGCCCAATATGTGGCTGTATAGTACTGCTTAGCCATACGGCGAGACTCGAGAGGGATGGAGTGCTATTTGCCTACTGGTGCACAGATTTTCCAAGTTTGCGGACTCCATATACAGAGCCCTTAAGTGCTAGAAGAGCAAAATACCCCCCCCCCCCCCCTTCCAGAGACCCCATTTTGGAAATTATACCCCTTTGGGAATTTATCTACAGGTGTATTGATGATTTGACTCCATGGGTATTTTCCAGAAACAAGCAGCAATGGATGTTGCTGAATGAAAATTGTAAATCTGCTATTGAAGTGATCAGTACATTGTAGTGCCCAGTACATTGTTTGCCCAGCTCATACTTTTTGAGACACGCACCCATAAATTAAGTGGGCTTTGATCGCTACATAAATGCCAAACACATAGATGCTAAATTTGATTTAAACACACTGTGGGACTCAAAAGAGAGGGACATTTAGATTTGGGAGTGATGAATTTGCTCCTTTTGGGGGGTGAGGAGCCATAGCACATTTCCAGAGCCTTTGTACTACCAGTAATGTGGATGCCCCCTATATTTCCATTAAGAGATGACGGACCTGAGTGTGGACTTGCATTTTTTTGTGGCTTGAGTTAATCTGGACTTTGTCTGGCCTCTGCTCAGTGGTATCCTTCTCTTCTGAGGTGCACAAAATTGTGGCCAACCGTGCTTTTATGCACGCCTAAACAGACAGATGCCACCGGATCATAGACCAGACTGCGTCCACAGTGACTCCATCTGCCTCATTATAGGCGAGATCAGAGGAAGAGGCCAGATCCAACCTATAGTGCCTATAGAAAGTAGAAGGAGAAGACCATGTTGCTGTCTTACGAATCTGTTCGATGGAAACATCCGACGTTTCCACCGAGGAGATTGTCACTGATCTTGTAGAGTGAGCCTTTAACCCTTCTGGAATTACATTCCCACTCACTGATTAGACTGAATGGATGGCATCCCTAATTCATCTAGCTATTTGTAAATTTTGAGGCCTTATGCCCTTTCCTAGGTCCCCGAAAGGAAACAAAGACCTATCCTTTCTTCAAACCAGTGTGACTAACAGGTACTCAACCAGACATCTCTTTACATCCAGTGTATGAAGTTTTCCTTCCTTAGAATTTTTGGGGTTGGTACAAAAAAATGGAAATACTATCTCCTGAGACCTGTGAAGATGGGAGTCAAGAGGTAGTTACCGGAAATGGTCTTCCAACAATCTTGAAGGAGTTCCCAGAGAAGCTTTGCACTTGTTGGCCCTTTTGCCTTCACTCTGCGGTCTGTCATGATCTCAATGGCAAGAGAACATAGCATAAGCATATATAGGAACTAGCTCTTGGAAGATGGGGACTGAGCTGACCATGAACTAAACCTAACGCACAACTAGCAGTGGCCGGGTAGCATGCCTACGTTGATTCTAGATGCCCAGCACCAGCCGGAGGACTAAATAAAACTAGCAGAGGAAAATATTAGTCCTAGCTCACCTCTAGAGAAATACCCCGAAAGGAGACAGAGGCCCCCCACATGTATTGGCGGTGAGTTGAGATGAAATAACAAACGTAGTATGAAAATAGGTTTAGCAAATTTGAGGTCCACTTACTACATAGCAGAAGACAGAAAGGACACTTTCATGGTCAGCTGAAAACCCTATCAAAAACACCATCCAGAAATTACTTTAAAACTCTGGCATTAACTCATAACACCAGAGTGGCAATTCCTGTTCACAAGAGCTTTCCAGACACAGTAACGAAACTACAGCTGTGAACTGGAACAAAAATGCAAAAACAAACATGGACAAGAGTCCAACTTATCTAGTAGTTGTCTAGGAGCAGGAACAAGCACAGAGAGGCTTCTGATAACATTGTTGACCGGCAAGCAACTAACAGAGCAGCAAGGTTATATAGCGACTCCCACATCTTGATGGGAACAGGTGAACAGAGAAGATGAAGACACCAGTTCAATTCCACCAGTAGCCACCGGGGGAGCCCAGAATCCAAATTCACAACAGTACCCCCCCCTCAAGGAGGGGGCACCGAACCCTCACCAGAACCACCAGGGCGATCAGGATGGGCCCTATGAAAGGCACGAACCAGATCGGAGGCATGAACATCAGATGCATTCACCCAAGAATTATCCTCCTGGCCGTATCCCTTCCACTTGACCAGATACTGGAGTCTCCGTCTGGAAACACGAGAGTCTAAGATTTTCTCCACAACGTACTCCAACTCACCCTCAACCAACACCGGAACAGGAGGCTCAACGGAAGGCACAACCGGTACCTCATACCTGCGCAATAATGACCGATGAAAAACGTTATGAATAGAAAAGGACGCAGGGAGGTCCAAACGGAAGGAAACAGGGTTAAGAATCTCCAATATCTTATACGGGCCGATAAACCGAGGCTTAAACTTAGGAGAAGAGACCCTCATAGGGACAAAACGAGAAGACAACCACACCAAATCCCCAACAGAAAGCCGAGGACCAACACGACGGTGGCGGTTGGCAAAAAGCTGAG
The DNA here is from genome assembly GCF_051348905.1 of Ranitomeya variabilis. NCBI lineage: Eukaryota > Metazoa > Chordata > Amphibia > Anura > Dendrobatidae > Ranitomeya > Ranitomeya variabilis. Next base: position 880,718,320 of record NC_135233.1, read on the forward strand.
TCTTCTCGTGGGACAACCTCAAATTGTCCACCACCTGCCCCCAGATCCGATGCAATCTCTCCACCACAGCATCCACTCCAGGACAATCCGAAGATTCCACCTGACCAGAGGAAAATCGAGGATGAAACCCCGAATTACAGAAAAACGGGGACACCAAAGTGGCAGAGCTGGCCCGATTATTGAGAGCGAACTCCGCCAATGGCAAAAAAGCAACCCAATCATCCTGGTCAGCAGACACAAAACACCTCAGATATGTCTCCAGGGTCTGATTAATCCGCTCGGTCTGGCCATTCGTCTGAGGATGGAAAGCGGACGAAAAAGACAAATCTATGCCCATCCTAGCACAGAATGCCCGCCAAAATCTAGACACGAATTGGGTCCCTCTGTCAGAAACGATATTCTCAGGAATACCATGCAAACGAACAACATTTTGAAAAAACAGAGGAACCAACTCGGAAGAAGAAGGCAACTTGGGCAGAGGAACCAAATGGACCATCTTAGAAAAACGGTCACACACCACCCAGATGACAGACATCTTCTGAGAAACAGGCAGATCTGAAATAAAATCCATCGAGATGTGCGTCCAAGGCCTCTTAGGAATAGGCAAGGGCAACAATAATCCACTAGCCCGAGAACAACAAGGCTTGGCCCGAGCACAAACGTCACAAGACTGCACAAAGCCTCGCACATCTCGTGACAGGGAAGGCCACCAGAAGGACCTTGCCACCAAATCCCTGGTACCAAAAATGCCAGGATGACCTGCCAACGCAGAAGAATGAACCTCAGAGATGACTCTACTGGTCCAATCATCAGGAACAAACAGTTTATCAGGTGGGCAACGATCAGGTCTATCCGCCTGAAACTCCTGCAAGGCCCGCCGCAGGTCTGGAGAAACGGCTGACAATACCACTCCATCCCTAAGGATACCTGTGGGCTCAGAGTTACCAGGCGAGTCAGGCTCAAAACTCCTAGAAAGGGCATCCGCCTTAACATTCTTAGAACCCGGTAGGTATGACACCACAAAATTAAACCGAGAGAAAAATAATGACCAGCGCGCCTGTCTAGGATTCAGGCGCCTGGCGGTCTCAAGATAAATCAAATTTTTGTGGTCAGTCAATACCACCACCTGATGTCTGGCCCCCTCAAGCCAATGGCGCCACTCCTCAAAAGCCCACTTCATGGCCAAAAGCTCCCGATTCCCAACATCATAATTCCGCTCAGCGGGCGAAAATTTACGGGAAAAGAAGGCACAAGGCCTCATCACGGAGCAGTCAGAACTTTTCTGCGACAACACTGCCCCAGCTCCGATCTCAGAAGCGTCGACCTCAACCTGAAAAGGTAGAGCAACATCAGGCTGACGCAACACAGGGGCAGAGGAAAAACGGCGCTTAAGCTCCCGAAAGGCCTCCACAGCATCAGGGGACCAATCAGCAACATCAGCACCCTTCTTAGTCAAATCGGTCAATGGTTTAGCAATATCCGAAAAACCAGCAATAAATCGACGATAAAAGTTAGCAAAGCCCAAAAATTTCTGAAGACTCTTAAGAGAAGAGGGCTGCGTCCAATCACAAATAGCTTGAACCTTGACAGGATCCATTTCAATGGAAGAGGGGGAAAAAATATATCCCAAAAAGGAAATCCTCTGTACCCCAAAAACACACTTAGAACCCTTCACACACAAAGAATTAGACCGCAAAACCTGAAAAACCCTCCTGACTTGCTGGACATGAGAGTCCCAGTCATCCGAAAAAATCAAAATATCATCCAGATACACAATCATAAATTTATCCAAATAATCGCGAAAAATATCATGCATAAAGGACTGGAAAACTGACGGAGCATTAGAAAGACCAAAAGGCATCACTAAATACTCAAAGTGGCCCTCGGGCGTATTAAATGCGGTTTTCCACTCATCCCCCTGCCTGATTCGCACCAAATTATACGCCCCACGAAGGTCAATCTTAGAGAACCACTTGGCCCCCTTTATGCGAGCAAACAAATCAGTCAGCAACGGTAATGGGTATTGATATTTAACAGTGATTTTATTCAAAAGCCGATAATCAATACATGGTCTCAAAGAGCCGTCTTTTTTTGACACAAAGAAAAAACCGGCTCCTAAGGGAGATGACGATGGACGAATATGTCCCTTTTCCAAGGACTCCTTTATATATTCTCGCATAGCAGCATGTTCAGGCACAGACAGATTAAATAAACGACCCTTTGGGTATTTACTACCCGGGATTAAATCTATGGCACAATCGCACTCTCGGTGCGGAGGTAACGAACCAAGCTTGGATTCTTCAAAGAGGTCACGATAGTCAGACAGGAACTCAGGAATTTCAGAGGGAATGGATGATGAAATGGAAACCACAGGTACATCCCCATGAGCCCCCTTACATCCCCAGCTCAACACAGACATAGCTCTCCAGTCGAGGACTGGGTTGTGAGATTGCAGCCAAGGCAATCCTAGCACCAAATCATCATGTAGATTATACAGCACCAGAAAGCGAATAATCTCCTGGTGATCCGGATTAATACGCATAGTTACTTGTGTCCAGTATTGTGGTTTATTATTAGCCAATGGGGTGGAGTCAATCCCCTTCAGAGGAATAGGAGTCTCCAAAGGCTCTAAATCATACCCACAGCGTTTGGCAAAGGACCAATCCATACGACTCAAAGCGGCGCCAGAGTCGACATAGGCGTCCGTGGTAATAGATGACAAAGAGCAAATCAGGGTCACAGATAGAATAAATTTAGACGGTAAGGTGCAAATGGAAACAGATTTACTAAGCTTTTTAGTGCGCTTAGAGCATGCTGATATAACATGAGTAGAATCACCACAATAGAAACACAACCCATTTTTCCGTCTAAAATTCTGCCGCTCGCTTCGGGACAGAATTCTATCACACTGCATACTCTCTGGCGACTTCTCAGTGGACACCGCCAGATGGTGCACTGGTTTGCGCTCCCGCAAACGCCTATCGATCTGAATAGCCATTGTCATGGACTCATTCAGACCCGCAGGCACAGGGAACCCCACCATAACATCCTTAATGGCATCAGAGAGACCCTCTCTGAAAGTCGCCGCCAGGGCGCACTCATTCCACTGAGTAAGCACAGACCATTTACGGAATCTTTGGCAGTAAATTTCCGCTTCATCTTGCCCCTGAGATAGGGACATCAAAGTTTTTTCTGCCTGAAGCTCCAAATGAGGTTCGTCATAAAGCAACCCCAAGGCCAGAAAAAACGCATCCACATTGAGCAACGCAGGATCCCCTGGTGTCAATGAAAAAGCCCAGTCTTGAGGGTCGCCCCGGAGCAAGGAAATCACAATCCTGACCTGCTGTGCAGGGTCTCCGGCAGAGCGAGATTTCAGGGACAAAAATAATTTGCAATTATTTCGAAAATTCTGAAACCCGGATCTATTCCCCGAGAAAAATTCCGGCAAAGGAATTCTCGGCTCAGATACAGGTGCATGACAAACAAAATCTTGCAAATTTTGTACCTTCGTGGCGAGAATATTCAAACCTGCAGTTACACTCTGAAGATCCATTACAAACAGGTGGACACAGAGCCATTCAAGGGTTAAGAGGAGGTAAGAAGCAGCTAGACAGCAATTAAGGGCTAGGCAGCAAAACTCTGAGGGGGAAAAAAAAAAAAAAAAAAAAAAATTTCCCTTCAACACTTCTTTTTCTCCTGCTTCAGCCCAAACAATTAACACTTTGTGGGCCGGTCAAACTGTCATGATCTCAATGGCAAGAGAACATAGCATAAGCATATATAGGAACTAGCTCTTGGAAGATGGGGACTGAGCTGACCATGAACTAAACCTAACGCACAACTAGCAGTGGCCGGGTAGCATGCCTACGTTGATTCTAGATGCCCAGCACCAGCCGGAGGACTAAATAAAACTAGCAGAGGAAAATATTAGTCCTAGCTCACCTCTAGAGAAATACCCCGAAAGGAGACAGAGGCCCCCCACATGTATTGGCGGTGAGTTGAGATGAAATAACAAACGTAGTATGAAAATAGGTTTAGCAAATTTGAGGTCCACTTACTACATAGCAGAAGACAGAAAGGACACTTTCATGGTCAGCTGAAAACCCTATCAAAAACACCATCCAGAAATTACTTTAAAACTCTGGCATTAACTCATAACACCAGAGTGGCAATTCCTGTTCACAAGAGCTTTCCAGACACAGTAACGAAACTACAGCTGTGAACTGGAACAAAAATGCAAAAACAAACATGGACAAGAGTCCAACTTATCTAGTAGTTGTCTAGGAGCAGGAACAAGCACAGAGAGGCTTCTGATAACATTGTTGACCGGCAAGCAACTAACAGAGCAGCAAGGTTATATAGCGACTCCCACATCTTGATGGGAACAGGTGAACAGAGAAGATGAAGACACCAGTTCAATTCCACCAGTAGCCACCGGGGGAGCCCAGAATCCAAATTCACAACAGCGGTCCAGATCACCCCAAACCATCTCGACTGGGTTCAGGTCTGGTGACTGTGGAGGCCAGGTCATCTGGCGTAGCACCGCATCACTCTCCTTCTTGGTCAAATAGCCCTTACACAGCCTGGAGGTGTGTTTGGGGTCATTGTCCTGTTGAAAAATAAATGATGGTCCAACTAAACGCAAACCGGATGGAATAGAATGCCGCTGAAAGATGCTGTGGTAGCCATGCTGGTTCAGTATGCCTTCAATTTTGAATAAATCCCCAACAGTGTCACCAGCAAAGCACCCCCACACCATCACACCTCCTCCTCCATGCTTCACGGTGGGAACCAGGCATGCAGAGTCCATCCGTTCACCTTTTCTGTGTCGCACAAAGACACGGTGGTTGGAACCAAAGATCTCAAATTTGGACTCATCAGACCAAAGCACATATTTCCACTGGTCTAAGGTCCATTCCTTGTGTTCTTTAGCCCAAACCAGTCTCTTCTGCTTGTTGCCTGTCCTTAGCAGTGGTTTCCTAGCAGCTATTTTACCATAAAGGCCTGCTGCACAAAGTCTCCTCTGAACAGTTGTTGCAGAGATGTGTCTGCTGCTAGAACTCTGTGTGGCATTGACCTGGTCTCTAATCTGAGCTGCTGTTAACCTGCGATTTCTGTGGCTGGTGACTCGGATAAACTTATCCTCAGAATCAGAGGTGACTCTTGGTCTTCCTTTCCTGGGGCGGTCCTCATGTGAGCCAGTTTCTTTGTAGCGCTTGATGGTTTTTGCCACTGCACTTGGGGACACTTTCAAAGTTTTCCCAATGTTTCAGACTGACTGACCTTCATTTCTTGAAGTAATGATGGCCACTCCTTTTTCTTTACTTAGCTGCTTTTTTCTTGCCTTAATACAAATTCTAACTGTCTATTCAGTAGGACTACCAGCTGTGTATCCACCAGACTTCTGCACAACACAACTGATGGTCCCAAGTTCCCAACCCCATTTATAAGGCAAGAATTCCCACTCATTAAACCTGACAGGGCACACCTGTGAAGTGAAAACCATTCCCGGTGACTACCTCTTGAAGCTCATCAAGAGAATGCCAAGAGTGTGCAAAGCAGTCATCAAAGCAAAAGGTGGCTACTTTGAAGAACCTAGAATATAAGACATAATTTCAGTTGTTTCACACTGTTTTGTTAAGTATATAATTCCACATGTGTTAATTCATAGTTTTTATGCCTTCAGTGTGAATGTACAATTTTCATAGTCCTGAAAATACAGAAAAATCTTTAAATGAGATGTGTCCAAACTTTTGGTCTGTACTGTATATGTCAGTGACACAGATATATATATTTATCTTTATATTTGATAGAGAGATAGATAGCAGAAAAACCAGTAATTCATTTGTCGGCTTTTGTTAACTAATTGCAGAAGCCGACAGGATAGGAGACATGGTTTACATACAGTAAACCATTGCAGAACAGTTAGGTTTATAGATGACAGTGTCTACTACTCTTAGTAGTATGTGTGTGTAAAATTTGAGACCTGTATGTATTTAATAAAGGAATGTATTCACGGAAAAAACTGGCATGGGCTCCCACGCAATTTTCTGTGCCAGAATGGGAAAGCCAATGACTGAGGGCAGATATTAATAGCCTAGAGAGGGACCATGGTTATTGCCCCCCCCCTTCCCACTGGCTAAAAACATCTGCCCCCAGACACCCCAGAAAAGGCACATCTGTAAGATAAGTCAATTCTAGCTCTTAGCCTTTCTCTTCCCACTGCCCTGTAGTAGTGGCATATGGGGTAATAAGGGGTTAATGTCACCTTTGTATTGTAAGGTGACATTAAGCCCATTAGTGATGAAGAGCTGTCAATAAGACACCTATCCTTTACTAATCCTAAAGTTTGTAAAGGGTTAAATAAACACACACACATGCAGAATAAAGTATTTAAATGAAATGAAAGGCCACACAGTTTTGCCATCTTTATTCTTCTGCCATTCCAAATGAAGCCCTTGATTTCTTGTAATAAATGATAAAATATCAAACCAACAATACACCCATACCTGTTCGTCGTATAGTCAGTCCCATGCCGTAATACATATCTGGGGTATATACAGTTTACAACCGGGAGCGGTGCTAATGCGACCACCCCTGGCTGTAAACTACTGGGGAATGAATGAAATGCTGGGAGTGGAGCTTCAGTGACTAGCGGTGACATCATCGAAGCTGCCCTCCCTGCCGGCATGAACTCAAACGAACTCTTGAGCATGGGAAAGTTCATCTCTCTATGAAATATAAAGATATATATATGTGTGTCACTGACACACACATATATATATATATATATATATATATATATATATATATATATATATATATATATATATATACACACACCTATACTATGTGTACTTTTCTATTCCATCTATTCTATTTTAACCTATTTTATTCTATACTGTATGCGGCATCAGCTGTCTTTTAATCTATCTATCTAATATATATATTTATTGTTATATATTTATATATGTTTTGAAGATTATTTGGTATTAAAGCGATGTGTACAGTTGTATTTTACAATGCGATTTTAACATGAACTTTTACATAGAGAGAACTGCTGTATGTAAAACCTCATGTTAAAATCGCATTGCATACGGATGCCATACGTATGTCACACTGTTACTATATGTGAGGAAATCGCATCCTCACATTGCAAATGGATTACATACGGATCACTGTTCGGGTACATTTGTGCGATTCTCGGCCGTCAAAATCGGACCAATTTTTTATACGGTAAGTGTGACTACAGCCTAAGGCAGAGACTGCTAAATAATAAAGGAAAGGTTGACCATGTAAAAGTGCATAATTTTTTCCTGTTCATTGTTATATAATGTACACTTTTAAGTTATTATAGTTTTTTTTATCTCCTTTTTTGTTTTGCTTTTTAATAATGAGTAAAATTTGCTTTGGAGATGATACTGCTCTCACCTTATATACACTTTATTGAGTAATTCTGTGTGCTCCTCTTCGTACCTGTATGCAGGTGTTCCAGTCTAAGATTGACCACAATAGAAGATGTGGAGGGCACAGTGTGGTTTGGGTGTTTGGATCTTGCAGCAGTAATTCTAATGGTGGTAGGATGCAGGTGTTGTGAAAACATATTGTCACATTGTCTATCATCCATTATTAGCGGACATCTTTCTGATTCGTTACCCATTGTTCTTACTGATCTGCTGCTTGGTTAATTTGAACTCAACCACATCTATGAAACAAAATCCCAGCTACATCATTTCTCTATTCAGATGGTATCTGTGTTTTATATGTTAGGCCAGGTGTACACAATTCTAACTTTGAACTCATTGTCTTTCTTAGCAATATTATTAGTCTGATAACAGGTGAGCTTATAACCCATGTAGACCTTACAAGAAAAACACTATACACTTAAAGTGTAGGTTTACCTACATAGGATACTAATATTGGAATTACTCCATTTATATGCAAAATAGAATAGGATAGCAGGAAAAGTATTCTGCTAATCAGGCTCGGACTGGCCCACCGGAGAACCGGAGGATTCTTCGGTGGGCCCAGGCACTGACACCTGCTGGCATACTGGCCAGCAGCTGCCTAGGGCCCCCACTGCTCCAGGGGCCCCTTGCCAGTGGCTATAGGGCCCCTGAGTCAAGGGGGCCCACCCTGTTCCAGTATCAGCAGCTGGAGACAGAATCCTGGCCCCGCTGCTAAAGCCAAATGAATATTCACGCTTCCCCACGCCCCTATGGGCGTGGAGAGGCGTGAATACCATTTCTCTTTAATAGCAGACAGCGTTAGCCGCAGGGTGCAGCAGCTAACACTGCCCGCATGTAAAGCCGCACCACCCACACACACACTCACACACACACACACACAGCAGCGCACCGCACACATACACACACATATGCAGGTACACAGACTCAGAGCAGCGGCATCCTGCTTCCTGTCTGCCTGAGACAGCCCAGCTGGATGATGTCATCATCCAGCGTGCTGCTGTCTCAGAAAGCTTCTAGGACTCCAGCGAGGAAGAGGCTGCTGGAATGAGCTGCTGCTGCGGGGAGGTGAGCTGTGCTGTGTGCTGTGTGCGTGTGCGTGTGTGTGAGAGTGTGTGTGAGTGTGTGTGTGTGTGTGAGAGAGTGTGTGAGTGTGTGTGAGAGTGTGTGTGTGAGAGTGTGTGTGAGAGAGTGTGTGTGTGTGAGAGAGTGTGTGTGTGTGTGTGTGTGTGAGAGTGTGTGTGTGTGTGTGTGAGAGTGTGTGTGAGAGAGTGTGTGTGTGTGAGAGTGTGTGTGTGAGAGAGTGTGTGAGAGAGAGTGTGTGTGTGTGAGAGTGTGTGAGTGTGTGTGTGAGTGTGTGTGTGAGAGTGTGTGTGAGAGAGTGTGTGTGTGTGTGAGAGTGTGTGAGAGTGTGATGAGCTGCTGCTGCGGTGAGCTGTGTGTGTGTGTGGTGAAGGACAATGATATTGGTGGGGGGAGACAATGATGGAGGTGATGGGCAATGATGGTGGTGGGGGGAGACAATGATGGAGGTGATGGGCAATGATGGTGGGAGGGAAGACAATGATGGAGGTGATGGGCAATGATGGTGGTGGGGAGGCAATGATGGAGGTGATGGGCAATGGTGGTGGTGGGAGGCAGTGATGGAGGTGATGAAATGGGCAATGATAGTGGTGGGAGGAGGCAATGATGGAAGTGATGGGCAATGATGGTGGGGGAGGCAATGATGGAGGTGATGGGCAATGATGGTGGTGGGGGGAGGCAATGATGGAGGTGATGATGGAGGTGATGAATTGGACAATGATGATGGGGGAGGAGGCAATGATGCAGGTGGTGGAATGGGCAGTGATGGAGGTGGTTGAGGAGAATGATAGGAGTGGTGGGGGAGAAGGCAATGATGGAGGTGGTGATGAGGACAATGATGGGGGTGGAGAGGGGCTGCATTATACTTTATGAGGGGGCTACATTATATTCTGTGGGGGGGCTGCATTATTCTCAGGGGACTGCATTATATTATGGGGGGCTACATCATACTATGTGAGGTGGCTACAGTATACTCTATGGGGGCTGCATTATATTCTGTGGTGGGGCTGCATTCTCACAGTTGACTACATTATATTCTGTGGTGGCTGCATTATACTATATGAGGGGGCTGTATTATACCCTATGAGGGTGCTGCATTATATTCTATGGTAGGGACTGCGTTATACCTGAGGGGGTTGCATTATATTTTGTGGGGTGCTGCGTTATATTCTATGAGAGGGGACTGCGTTATATTTTATGAGGGGGCTAAATTATATTCTGTGAAGGGGCTACCCCAACCCTTGCTACATAATTAAGACATGAACTACCTTATATTATACCCTGATATTAGCGCTTTTTACCGCACAATTGGAGGTCCTGTATCTATTTCTATGTAGCTACATAGTGGGCCCCAAGAATGATTTTCTCTGGTGGGCCCAAGGTGCTGCTAATAAACACATGGGCACTAAATTTTTTAACCCCTTTACCCATGGTTTGCAAGTTAATGACCAGGCCAATTTTTACAATTCTGACCACTGTCCTTTTATGAGGTAATAACTCTGGAACGCTTCAATGGATCCTGGTGATTCTGAGAATGTTTTTTTGTGACATATTGTACTTCATGATAGTGATAGAATGTCTTTGATATGACTTGTGTTAATTTGTGAAAAAAAAAATGGAAATTTGGCAAAAATGTTTGAAAATTTTGCAATTTTCTAACTTTGAATTTTCATACCCTTAAATCTAGAGATATGTCACACAAAATACTTAATAAGTAACATTTCCCACATGTCTACTTTACATCAGCACAGTTTTGGAACCAAATTCTTTTTCGTTAGGAAATTATAAGGGTTAAAAGTTGACCAGTGATTTCTCATTTTTACGAAACCATTTTTTTAGGGACCACATCACATTTGAAGTCACTTTGAGGGTTCTACATGATAGAAGATACCCAAAAGTGACATCATTCTAAAAACTGCACCCCTCAAGGTGCTCAAAACCTCATTCGAGAAGTTTATTAACCCTTCAGGTGCTTCACAGGAATTTTTGGAATGTGGAAAAGGAATAAGCATTTCACTTTTTTCCTAAAAAATGTACTTCAGATCCAATTTTTTTCATTTTGACAAGGGTAACAGGAAAAAAATGGACCCAAAAATTTGTTGTGCAATTTCTCCTGAGTACACCGATACCCCATATGAGGGAGAAAACCACTGTTTGAGTGCATGGCAGAGCTTGGAAGGGAAGGAGCACCGTTTTATTTTTTTAGTGCAAAATTTGCTGGAATAATTTAGTGGATGCCATGTCGCGTTTGGAGAGCCCCTGATGTGCCTAAACAGTGAAAATCCCCCACAAGTGACACCATTTTGGAAACTAGAGCCCTCATGGAACTGATGTAGATGTGTGGTGAGCACATTGAATCCTCAGGTGCTTCACAGAAGTTTATAACGTTGAGCCATAAAAATAAAAAAAAATCTAATTTTCACCACAAATATGTTTTCAGCACAAAATATTACATTTTCATAAGGGAAACAGGAGAAATTTCAGCATACAATTGTTGTGCAATTTCTCCTGAGTATGCAGATAGCCCATATGAGGGAGAAAACTACTGTTTGGGCGCACAGCAGGGCTCGGAAGGGAAGGAGCATCATTTGACTTTTTGAATGTAAAATTTTGTGGCATCATTAGCGCACATCATGTCCCATTTGGAGAGCCCCTGATGTGCCTAAACAGTGGAAACCCCCCACAAGTGACCCCATTTTGGAAAATAGACCCCTCAATGAATGTATTTAGATGCATGGTAAGCACCTTAAACCCCCAGGTGCTTCACAGAAGTTTATAACGTTGAGCTGTGAAAATAATAAAATCACATTTTGGAACAGATGAACGGAGTGTTATTTGCCTGCTGGAGCGCAGATTTTCCTACAAGAGTTTGTGGACTCCATATACAGAGCCCCTAATTGCTACAAGAGCAGAATCCCCCATCAAGTGACCCCATTTTGGAAGTTATACCTCTTGGGGAATTTATCTATAGGTGTTTGACTCCATGGGTATTTTCCAGAAACAAGTAGTAATCAATGTTGCCAAGTGAAAATTGCTAACTGCCCCTGTAGTGCTCAGTATGTTGTAGTCACGAGTACGTTATGCCCAGCCTGTGCTTCTAAAGGAATGCACCCGTAAGTTAGGCGGGCTCTCATCACTTCAGAAATGTCAAACGTGGACATTATATGTGGTTTAGGTAAACTGTGTGGGCTCAAAAGGGAGGGAGGCATTTCGATTTGGGGGGCACAGAATTTGCTGAATTTCCTTTGGCAGGTGAGAAGTCATTTTGCTTTTCTGGAGCCTTTGTACTACCATTAACAGATAATGGATCTGAGTGAGGACTTGCTTTTTTGTGGATTGAGTTGAAGCTTTTATTGGGAACATTTTACATAACGTTTCAGATCACATTTATCGCTCTATGCTGACCACTTACTATGGGGTTTCCATCTAAATCTCTGAGTAACATGATTCAAATGAAACTCTCAAGGGATCCATTCACTATAATGGGGCAGCAGAGTTACTCTGGACTCCATCTGGCCCTGTTCAATGGTGTCCTTCTTTTCAGAAGTGCTCAAAACTCTTGCACTTTTATGCAATCCAAAAAAGACGGACACCGTTGGATCACAGGTCCTATGGCATCCACAGTGCCTCCATGTGCCTCATTATAGGGAATCTTCTGCCAGAGGTTCTGTCTGAATCACATATTTCAGAGATTTACACGGAAACCCCGGTGCAAGTGCTCAGCGCAGAGTGCAGGATAAATGTGCGCCGAGCCTTACTGCGATCTTTGGGAGGCAGAATGAAAAAATGAACAGTAGGTGAAGAATTGGTTTTATTTATTTTTTACGCCGTTCCTCATGATGTATAAGTGATTAGGCGACTTTATTCTTCGGGTTGGTGCGATTACAGCAATACCAGATTTATATCGAGTTTTTATGTTTGGCTGCTATCACACGCTAAAAGATGCTTTTTATTGTAAAAAAAAGTTTTTGCATCACCACATTTTGAGAACTATAATTTTTCCATATTTTGGCCCACAGAGTCATGTGATGGCTTGTTTTTGCGGTATAAGTTGATGTCTTTACTGGTACCATTTTCGGGCACATGCAGTTTTTGATCGCTTTTTTGTGAGGCAGAAGGAACAAAAACCAGCAATTCAGGTATTTCTTTTGGGGGGGTTTATGCCGTTCCGTGTGTGGTAAAATTGATAAGGCAGTATTATTCTTCAGGTCAGTACGATTACAGCTATACCTAATTTATATATATACTGTATATATATATATATATATATATATATATATATATATATATATACACACTGTATATATATATTTGGGCGCTTTAATACAAAAAATAAAATATTTTTGTATCGCTTTATTGTGAGAGCTATAACTTTTATTTTTCCGCTGATGGAGCTGTGTGATGGCTTGTTTTTTGCGGGACAAAATGTCATTTTCAGCGGTACCTTGTTTATTTATATCTGTCTTTTTATTTATTTATCACATTTTATTCCACTTTTTGTTTGGCAGTATGATGATGAAGCATTGGATTTTGCCTTGTTTTTTATTTCTTTAATGATGTTCACTAATGGGGTTAACTAGTGGGCAAGTTTTATCGGTCGGGTCGTTGCAGACATAGTGATACCAAATATGTGTACGTTTATTGTTTTTTTGTTTTTTTCTTTTAAATATTTATTTAAAGATACAATGACTTTTGATTTTTTAATTATTATTTTTGTTTTTTTTAATATTTTTACAATTATTTTAAAAAAGTTTCCTTTTTTATAACTTTTTTACTTTGTCCCACTATGGGACGATTATTTTTTGCAGGTTGATCTCCATGTTATAGAAACTGTCAGCTCTGCACTGACAGACAAACTTGCTCATCATGCACTGCGCACGATCAGCAAGTCACCATGGCAACAATCGGGACCCCACGTCACTCCACGGGATCTCCGATCCAATGGAAGAGGGGCTGTCAGCCCTCTGTTGACTTACAGAATGCGATTGTGTTAGAGCGCAGCATTTCGGGGTTAAAAGTGCCAGGTGTCAGAATCAGAATGCATTTGAGAATTGGGGTCAGTAATATCAGAAAATCAATGGAGGCACATCCTTACGATTGACTTATAAAATTATTTCTAAGGCTAACTTCTCACGTGTGGATAAAACTGGTATCCGGAATGGATAAAGAAAGTATGAAATAACAAAGCTTCTGCTATACTTTGCAATGTTAACAACGTACAGCATACGGACGGCACATGGCTGGCTTCAGTGTGCATCAGTGTGCTGTACATGTTATTCACGGACTCATAGATTTGGCCTTCGTCATCCATGCTGCCAGAAAAAAAAGGACATGTCTCCATGTGTTTTTCATGGACACACAGTAAAAACAGACATGTGTAAGGGGTGTACCGGGACTGTGTGATGTTCCACCCCTTTCTTTCATGTATTTATGTATGTCTTGATTGTACAATTGTTTTAATATGTTTGCTCTGCTATTTATACAGTATTACTAGGGAAAGTGAGGTGCTTTAGTTGTGCCACTAGATGGGGCATTATAGTGTACATACTTTGGGAGTTCTATATAGTAAATAGTTAATATAGGAGGGGCCACTGTGGGATAAGACAGAGAGGTTCCTGCTTGTAGTGCAGTGAGAGCCTGGGAGCTGAACAGCTCAGGAGGGCCTGAGTGCCCAGATAGTCCCAAAGGGCTTAATGCCCGGAATCACACAGTGACCACGTAACGTTAAGAGGGAAGCCCAGCCATCCAGAGCCAGCTAGTTAGATCATCAGCAGAACAGCAGCAGATCAGAAGCAGTGACAGCGTTAGTAAGGAGTGGAGTCACAACAGTAACGAAGGGCAAGTTGCTTACCATGTGGCAGATCATCGCAAGGGCTGATGCCTTTCCATCACGGTCAAGTGCTGTGTGACAAGGAGGAGAGTACTGGGAAAGAGGAAGAAACGTGTAATGTTGAATCTGTTGTTGACACTGTTATGAAAATGGATGTGCTGCAAAAACATGAAAGTAGAGTTTTGCCTTTGAAGTTTGAAATGGATCCTGTGTCTTTAACCCCTTTCTACCATTGGATGTACTATTCCGTCCATGTGGGGTGGGCCCTAATTCCCATGGACAGAATAGTACGACCAGCGCGATCAGCCACGCTCACCCCAACATATGAGGTATCAGCGTACTCAGTACAAATTGGACAACAACTTTTGGGGTCCAATTTCTCCTGTTACCCTTGGGAAAATACAGAACTGGGGGCTAAAAAATAATTTTTGTGGAAATTTTTTTTTTTATTTTCACGGCTCTGCGTTATAAAATGCAGTGAAACACTTGGGGATTCAAAGTTCTCACAACACATCTAGATAAGTTCCTCAGGGGGTCTACTTTCCAAAATGGTGTCACTTGTGGGTGTTTCAATGTTTTGGTACATCAGGGGCTCTGCAAACGCAATGTGACGCCTGCAGACCATTGCATCTATGTCTGCATTCCAAACGGCGCTCCTTCCCTTCCAAGCTCTGCCATGCGCCCAAACAGAAGTTTTCTCCCACATATGGCTTATGAGCATACTCAGGACAAATTGGACAACAACTTTTGGGGTCCAATTTCTCCTGTTACCCTTGGGAAAATACAAAACTGGGCGCTAAAAATATTTTTTGTGGAAGAAAAAAAGAATTTTTATTTTCACGGCTCTGCGTTATAAACTGTAGTGAAACACTTTGGGGTTCAAAGTGCTCACCACACATCTAGATAAGTTCCTTAGGGGGTCTACTTTCCAAAATGGTGTCACTTGGGGGTTTCAATGTTTTGG
Source organism: Ranitomeya variabilis (assembly GCF_051348905.1). Lineage (NCBI taxonomy): Eukaryota > Metazoa > Chordata > Amphibia > Anura > Dendrobatidae > Ranitomeya > Ranitomeya variabilis. The sequence continues at coordinate 880,733,663 of NC_135233.1, forward strand.
TACATCAGGGGCTCTGCAAACGTGACATGGCGTCCCATCTCAATTCCAGTCAATTTTGCCTTGGAAAGTCAAACGGCGCTCCTTCCCTTCAAAGCTCTGCCATGCACCCAAACAGTGGTTTACCCCCACATATGGGGTATCAGCATACTCAGAACAAATTGCACAACAACTTTTGGGGTCCAATTTCTTCTGTTACCCTTGGGAAAATAAAAAATTGGGGGCGAAAATATCATTTTTGCGAAAAAATATGATTTTTTATTATTACAGCTCTACGTTATCAACTTCTGTGAAGCACTTGGTGAGTCAAAGTGCTCATCACACATCTAGATAAGTTCGTTAAGGGGTCTACTTTCCAAAATGGTGTCACTTGTGGGGGGTTTCAATGTTTAGGCACATCAGGGGCTCTCCAAACGCGACATGGCGTACTATCTCAATTCCAGTCAATTTTGCATTGAAAAGTCAAATGGCGCTCCTTCCCTTCTGAGCTCTGCCATGTGCCCAAACAGTGATTTACCCCCACATATAGGGTATCAGCATACTCAGAACAAATTGTACAACAACCTTTGGGGTCCAATTTCTCCTGTTACTCTTGGTAAAATAAAACAAATTGGAGCTAAAGTACATTTTTTGTGAAAAAAAGTTAATTTTCATTTTTTTTTCAACATTCCAAAAATTTCTGTGAAACACCTGAAGGGTTAATAAACTTCTTGAATGTGGTTTTGAGCACCCTTGGGGGTGCAGTTTTTAGAATGGTGTCACACTTGGGTATTTTCTATCATATAGACCCCTCAAAGTGACTTCAAATGTGATGTGGTCCCTAAAAAAAAAATGGTGTTGTAAAAATGAGAAATCTCTGGTCAACTTTTAACCCTTATAACTCCCTAACAAAAAAAATTTTGGTTCCAAAATTGTGCTTATGTAAAGTAGACATGTGGGAAATGTTACTTATTAAGTATTTTGTGTGACATAACTCTGTGATTTCAGGGCATAAAAATTCAAATTTGGAAAATTGCGAAATTTTCAAAATTTTTGCCAAATTTACATTTTTTTCACAAACAAACGCAGGTAATATCAATAAAGTTTTACCACTATCATGAAGTACAATATGTCATGAGAAAACACTGTCAAAATCACTGGGATCCGTTGAAGCGTTCCAGAGTTATAACCTCATAAAGGAACAGTGGTCAAAATTATAAAAATTGGCCCGGTCATTAACGTGCAAACCACCCTTGGGGGTAAAGGAGTTAAATGGAACAACAGCAGTGATACTTCAGTCAGCCTGAGGGAACCCCGATGGTACAGAAGTAGTGTTGAGCATTCCGATACTGCAAATATCGGGTATCGGCCTATATTCGCTGTATCGGAATTCCAATACCGAGTTCCGATATTTTTGCGATATCGGATACCGGAATCGGAAGTTCCCACAGTGCAAAAATGCAGTATAATTGAGTGTGGCGGTGCGTGGGCGGAGACTGCATGTCTCTGTGCGGGCAGGGTCTGTGCAGAACTGTGAGTGGTCTGTGCGTGACTGCCGGGGGGTCTGTACTGCCTCTCGGGGCTCTGTGCGGCGTGCCGGCGCTCTGTGCGGGGCTCTGTGAGCATGCCGGGGCTCTGTGTGGGGCTCTGTGAGCATGCCGGGGCTCTGTGCAGCGTGCCGGGGCTCTGTGTGGGCTGCTGGGGGTCTGTGCGTGTGTGCAGGCATCGTCCGATGGGACTACAAGTCCCATAAACGGAAAATGTGTATGATTTGAATGGAAACATGCATGAAAAAATGGATTCGGAGGCCGGATTCATCATTTCACATCTCAGTTTCATACGTTTTTGCCGGATCCGTCGCTGTGCTTGTTTTCGCCGGACAGAAAAAACGTTCCTCTGTATGTGTTATCCGTCAGGCAGAAACAGCTTTTTTGACGGATCCAGCAAAAAATGGATGAAACGTGTGGCCATCAGGCACAATCCGGCGCTAATACAATGAGAAAAAACGGATCCGGCGGAAAAAAATGGATCCGGCGGAAAAAAATGGATCCTGCAAATGTGCTCACAGGATGCGGTTTTTACCCATAGACTTGTATTAGCGATGGATCATGACGGATGGCCACACGTCGCGTCCGTCGTGCAACGGATCCGTCGTGTTTTGGCGGACTGTCGGCATGAAAAACGTTCAAGTGAACGTTTTTTTGTCCGTTGCGTCCGTCATTTTCTACCGCGCATGCGCAGCCGAAACTCTGCCTCATCCTCCCTGGACTTCAGAATGGGCAGCGGATGCGTTGAAACACTGCATCCGCTGCCCACGACGTGCACAAATTTCACAACGTGTGTCGGTACGTCGGCGCGACGCATAGCAACGGACCCGTACCGACACAAGGGTGAAAGAGGCCTCAATGAGAGTTTAATTTAAAAAAAAATGGAAAAAAACGGCGTGGGCTCCCGCGTAATTTTCTGTGCCAGAGGGGGAAAGCCGACGGCCGGGGGCCAATATTTGTAGCCTACTATGAATATCAGCCCACAGCTGTCTGCGTAGCCTTTACTGGCTATTAAAATAGGGGGACCCTAAAAAAAATGATGTGGGGTCCCCCTATATTTTATATCCAGAAAGGCTATGCAGACAGCTGCGGGCTGATATTCATAGCCTAGAGAGGGGCCATGGATATTGGCCCCCCCCCGGCTACAAATACCAGTCCGCAGCCGCCCCGGAAATGGCGCATCTGTAAGATGCGCCAATTCCGGCACTTGGCCCCTCTCTTCCCACTCCCGTGTAGCGGTGGGATATGAGGTAATAAGGGGTTAATGTCATCTTGCTATCGTAAGGTGACATTAAGCCGGGTTAATAACGGAGAGGCGTCAATAAGACGCCTATCCATTATTAATCCAATAGTAATAAAGGGTTAATAAAACACACACACATTAAGAAAAAATTATTTTAATATTCTTCATTTAACCATACTTACCATACTTCACCGCCTGCAAAAAAACATAAAATAATAAACCGTATACTACCTGTCCGCCATAGTCCAATTAATAACGAGTGTCCCACGACGATCTCCCCTATAGAACAGTGACATCGGGTGATGTCACTGCTCTATAGGACCCTCAGTGACACACTGACAGGAGACAATGGCTCCTGCAGTGTATCACTGAGGTTACCTGAGTTCAAAGTCTCACTTTATGGCAATTGCTGCCTGGGAAAATTTCTCACACAGCAATGGCATAAAGTGAAACTAGGGACTATTTTTTTTCAGCGGCGGAGGAATACAGTGCAGAAGGATACCTTCCTCCCGTCATTGTGTTCCTGGAGCCCATGGAGAGCGGTCGCACCAGCTGATGCTCCGATCTCCACGGGAGATCGTCGTGGGACACTCGTGGATTTCTGCGGACAGGGAATATATTGGTTGTTTGTTATTTTAATCTTTTTTACAGATGACACTGGCTTCGGGGAACAAAGTGACAAGTAATGGTGAGTATGTAATCTGTTTAATGTACTGTATGTCTGTATGTATGTATTGTATGTAATGTATGAATGTATTGTATGTAGTATGTATGTATGTAATGTATGTAGTATGTATGTTGTATGTATGTATGTATGTAGTATGTATGTAATGCATGTATGTTGTATGTAGTATGTATGTAGTATGTATGTAGTATGCATGTAGCATGTAGTATGTATGTAGTATGTAGCATGTAGTATGTATGTAGCATGTATGTAGTATGTATGTAGCATGTAGTATGTATGTAGTATGTATGTAGCATGTATGTAGTATGTATGTAGTATGTATGTAGTATGTTGTATGTAGCATGTATGTAGCATGTATGTATCATGCATGTAGTATGCATGTAGTATGTATGTAGCATGTATGTAGTATTTTTTTTTTTTTTTACATTCAACACATTAGCCGAATGATGGGACTACTACTGTCCCATCATTGGCTAATGTGTCAATCACTGTCACTGTAGCAGGCATCGTCCGGTGGGACTTGTAGTCCCATCGGACGATGCCTGCACACCGCACAGAGCCCCGGCAGCCCATACAAAGCCACGGCACGCCCACACAGACCACCGGGAGCCCATACAGAGCCCCAGGAGGCCCGCACAGACCACCGGGAGCCCATACAAAGCCCCGGGAGGCCCGCACAGACCACTGGGAGCCCATACAGAGCCCCAGCACGCCCGCACAGACCACCGGGAGCCCATACAGAGCCCCGGGAGGCCCACACAGACCACCGGGAGCCCATACAGAGCCCCGGGAGGCCCGCACAGTCCACCGGGAGCCCATACAGAGCCCCGGGAGGCCCACACAGACCACCGGGAGCCCGCACAGAGCCCCGGGAGGCCCGCACAGACCACCGGCAGCACAAACAGAGCCCCGGCAGGCCCTCACAGACCACCGGCAGCACATACAGAGCCCTGGGAGGCCCGCACAGACCACCGGGAGCCCGCACAGAGCCCCGGGAGGCCCGCACAGACCACCGGCAGCACAAACAGAGCCCCGGCAGGCCCTCACAGACCACCGGCAGCACATACAGAGCCCTGGGAGGCCCGCACAGACCACCGGCAGCAGATACAGAGGCCCGCACAGACCCCGTCCGCACACACAGACACGCACAGTGTCCGCCCACACACCGCCCACACTCTTCCCCCCTCCGGAACAGGATGTAGAAGCACAGAAAGGGCTTATTTACATTCCGATATTTCTGTCCCATTGACTTGTATTGGTATCGGGTATCGATATCAGCGATATCCGATATTTTTTGGATATCCAATCCGATACCGATACTTTTGGATATCGGAAGGTATCGCTCAACACTATACAGAAGGTGAATTGCAAGGTATGCTGCAGTTGGGACACTATTTTCATGTGAAGGGAGACCAGGGCACGCTAACGCATATGCTCTCAGCCATGACTACGGCCCTGTCTCTGTAACACCCCAGGTTACCGGATGTTACAGTGATGTTACCTTCCTTTCAGGAAGGGTGATATCATGCATGGAGGCAAAGAGGATTCTTTTTACCAGGTAAGCACACACATGCAACACATTCTGACTCCAGGCCAGGAGGGGGAGCTCAGGACCCGAATTCAGTGGAGCTTCCCCAGCTTTGTGTATCCAGGTCTGGAGGAGGAGCTAGTTAGTTGGTCCAGGGAGACCAAGGAGAGCAGTCTGAGAGAGACACGGAGACAGAAGGAAGTCTGTGAGGCAGACAGCGGAGCCATGCAGCCAGGACTGAGCTGCAGCTCCTGGGAAGGAAGAGAACCTGAAAGGTTGCTGTATGCAGTGGAGCATTGAGGAATGGAGCACAGGAGTGGACAAAGGGCTCAGGGGGGAACTTTAACCGGGCACCCTCAGAGCCGAAGCGCAGAAACCGGGCACCGGGAGCATGAGGCTTTAGTTGGACTTTAAGACACATAATAGAACCGGAGGACACTAAACTATACGTTAACTGCCCACACCAAGCCTGAGATACAGCAGTACTCTAAGAGCCCGGGTCATGGTAGAGACCCTATAAAAAGGCTCAAGCTGCCTACTGTGCAAGCAGCTGTTCCAGGACAGGAGAGAGAGGATACCTTGCTAGTAAGCTACAAACAGCAGGGGCCTCGCCATCTTAGCTCAAGTAGGAAAGGCTTATGGACCTCACCTGGGAGAGGGGTCACCTTTGCCTCCAAGCCGGCCGGACCACATCACCACCTGTGCCTGGTACCCTGGACTGTGGACTACTACCACCAGTAAACCAGGTAAAGACATTACAACTTGTGTCCTCCACTTATTCGTCAGCATACAACATCCTTGCCACACAGCTTGGAAGCCCTTGGGACCCCGCTTCACCTGTGGGAAGCGTCACCATCCAGCCACCATACCATCACCCCAGATGACCCCTTTATGCGGCGTTGGTCCCTACTGACCGAGAACCACACTTGGCGTTACGAAAATAGACTTTATACCAAAACCCCTTTAAAAGACCTTCCCCCTTTAATTGGGCACCCAGGGCCACGGACCGGGTCATAGCCACCGTGACATACCCTTTAAGACCCCACTGCCCTGGTGGGCATTCCATCTCTGCCCCTCACACATGCGCACAGCAGCATAGGTTATAATAAGTATGCGTGGTATCCATGAAAAAACTTATACCGCACGTACCAGAAATGCATACATGTTAAGTGGGCCTAAGTGATACAAAAAGGTTATATGAAAATGTGGCTAGACTCCCCAACATATTGTTGTAGATGTAGGGGATGCTTGGGAGCATATATACTAGTGTGGTGGGCTTGTTCCTTGAATCAAATTTTCTAGTGTTAAATTATAGATATGATAAATAGTAGAGATGAGTGGACCTGACAAAATTTATATTTGTCAAATTGCACGGATTTTCCTAGGAAATTTGATTTTCTGCTAAATTATTCTCCGCAAATTGAACATCCCTTATTATGCTATCAAGTCTCTCCATTAGTGTTGAGCGATACCTTCCGATATCGGAAAGTATCGGTATCGGAAAGTATCGGCCGATACCGTCAAAGTATCGGATCTAATCCGATACCCGATCCCAATGCAAGTCAATGGGACGAAAATATCGGAATTAAAATAAACCCTTTCTTAACTTGTAGGTTCATTCTACATGAAGGAAAACAACTAAGAATAATGTAGGATGTATTGGGGGACGTGGCGGAGACATTAAAGGCACAGAGGTTTAGCCCAATCTAATAGAATAGCAGGATTTTGTTTTGTTTTTTATGAAGTTCGGCGTTAGAAAGATTTTGACTATGTTAATTTTTTTTTTATTTTGTCAGATATTGATGCTTCACTACTTCCACGCCCTTCACCTTCTTTTTTACTTCTCCCACACTTTCTTCTTCATTAGGGCTCATTTCCACTGGCGAGAGACAAATCGGTCCGATTAATGGACCGAAAAAACGGAGGAAAATCATGCGAGTATCATGCGATTTTTTATCGCAACATCCGTCTGACATCCGTATGACATCCGTATTGCTGTCCGATTTTTACGCACCGGTGTCCTTTGAAAAGACGGCAAATCAGCTCTGTGTACAGTAAAATCACACTGACAGGTTAGAATAGAGAAGATATATACACATAGAATAGGTATATATACATATATATATGTCAGCGAGACACCTATATATGTATATTTATTTTTAATGCAGCGCTAGATAGCATAAAAGCCACTAATTCAATTGCCGGCTTTTTCCTTCTCTTTCACAAACCCGACAGGATATGAGACATGGTTTACACACAGTAAACCATCTCATATCCCGTCTTTTATTACATATTCCTCTTCACTAATGTAACTAGTGTGTGTGTGTCAAATTTGGGGTCTCTAGCTATGAAATTAAAGGGTTAAATTGCGGAAAAAATTGGCGTGGGCTCCCGCGCAATTTTCTCCGCCAGAGTGGTAAAGCCAGTGACTGAGGGCAGATATTAATAGCCAGGAGAGGGTCCATGGTTATTGGCCCCCCCGTGGCTAAAAACATCTGCCCCCAGCCACCCCAGAAAAGGCACATCTGGAAGATGCGCCTATTCTGGCACTTGGCCTCTCTCTTCCCACTCCCGTGTAGCGGTGGGATATGGGGTAATGAAGGGTTAATGCCACCTTGCTATTGGAAGGTGACATTAAGCCAGATTAATAATGGAGAGGCGTCAATTATGTCACCTATCCATTATTAATCCAATTGTTTGAAAGTGTTAAAAAACACACACACACGATTAAAAAGTATTTTAATGAAATAAACACAGCGGTTGTTTTAATATTTTATTGCTCTCTCAATCCATTTTCAGACCCTCGCTTGGCAAAACAATAAACACACAATATACATACCCTCTCTGATGAACTGTCACGTCCCACGAGGTAATCCATCTGAAGGGGTTAACTTATATTACAGGCATGAGCTGCGATAAACCACTCGCTCATGCCTGTAATCCCCGGGTGCTGAAAGGAAAGCAGTGATCTATACTTACATTCAGTCGCGGTGATGCGCCTGGACCTGGACTTTTTCCCACGCTCCAGGTCATATGAGGACATCCACCAGGGGGCGCATCACCGCGACTGAAGGAAATGTAGGTCAATGACCTACATTTCCTTCATTCGCCGGGGAATTACAAGCACGAGCACAGCTGCTTTTGCAGGGCTCCTGCTTGTAAATTATTTTAACCCCTACAGATGGATTACCTCGTGGGACGTGACGGGTCAGCAGAAGGTATGTATATTGTGTGTTTATTGTTTTGCCAAGCGAGGGTCTGAAAATGGATTGAGAGAGCAATAAAATATTAAAACAACCGCTGTGTTTATTTCATTAAAATACTTTTAAATCATGTGTGTGTGTGTTTTTTAACACTTTCAAACAATTGGATTAATAATGGATAGGTGACATAATTGACGCCTCTCCATTATTAATCTGGCTTAATGTCACCTTCCAATAGCAAGGTGGCATTAACCCTTCATTACCCCATATCCCACCGCTACAGGGAGTGGGAAGAGAGTGGCCAAGTGCCAGAATAGGCGCATCTTCCAGATGTGCCTTTTCTGGGGTGGCTGAGGGCAGACGTTTTTAGCCACGGGGGGCCAATAACCATGGACCCTCTCCTGGCTATTAATATCTGCCCTCAGTCACTGGCTTTACCATTCTGGCGGAGAAAATTGCGCGGGAGCCCACGCCAATTTTTTCCGCCATTTAACCCTTTATTTGAGCAGCTACAGCGGCCAAATTTTGCACATACACACTACTAACATTAGTAGTGTGGAATATGCAAAAAAAAGGGGGCTATGAGATGGTTTACTGTATGAAAACCATGTCTCATATCATGTCGGGTTTGGGAAGGAGAAATGTAAAGCCGGCAATTGAATTAGCGGCTTTAATGCTATCTTGCGCTGCATTAAATATAAATATACATATATAGGTGTCTCACTGACATATATATATGTATATATACCTATTCTATGTGTATATATCTACTCTATTCTAACCTGTCAGTGTGATTTTACTGTACACCGCGCTGAATTACCTGCTTTTCAAAGGACACCGGTGCCTAAAAATCGGACAGAACTCGCATGGTGCGAGTGCTGTGCGATTTTTTTCTCGCACCCATTGACTTGCATTGGCGAGTCTCATCCGAGACTCGCAGCAAATCGCAGCATGCTGAGATTTTTTTCTCAGTCCGATTTCGGCTGAGAAAAAAAATCGCAAATGAAAAGACAACTATTGAATAACATTGGTCCGAGTGCAATCCGATTTTTTATCGGATTGCACTCGTCCGTTTTCCTCGCCAGTGGAAATGAGCCCTTATCCTCATCGTCAGCTTCTTTGACATCAACTTCTTCACCTTATTCATCTTCTTCTTCATCTTCTACCTATTATTTTTTTGTTACATTGTTCATATTCTTTTTATTTTACTATTATCTTCTTCATATTCAACTTCTTCATCATATTCTTATTTGTGACAGGCATTCCCGTAGTTGTTATCTATAAAAGTTTGAAGATTACACCTTCCGTTCTGCCTGTCACAAAACAGTTACATTTGTCCGCGTTCAGTTTGACCTGCAGCATCAGGCTTTATCCAGGGGCACCACGAGGAGGAACGGACTCACCCCCATACACTGCTTAGTCTTCTTCTGCTTATAATTTAGATAATATCTTTTGCTCTGATATTTAGTCTCATGCTTAATGTTCTTCTGCTCTTTGTTCTGCAGCCTCTTGTTCTTCTGCTTCTCGGTCTTCCAGGTCGTCGTCGTCTCCAGGGTCGTCGTCATCGGGGTGGTCTTCAGGGTCATCGTCTCCACTGTCGTCCTCATCTCAGTGGTTGTCGTCTCTGGTGTCGTCGTCATCTTAGGGGTGGTCTTCCGGGTCGTCGTCTTTAGGGTCTTGAACTTGGAAATGTAGCAGAAGGTACAAGAAGGCTGAGAAAATGCCGAGAAACAGCTGATGGAACCAGGATGGGGAGCAGAAGGTACAAGAGCAAAAGACACTGCCGAGAACCAGCTGACGGTACTGGAACCCGGATGGGTAGCCGAAGGTCCAAAAGCCAATGGAACTACCGAGGACCAGCTGACGTTACTGGAACCCGGTTACTAAGCAGGAGGTACCCGTGCCTGAAAGCACTACCAAGGACCACCTGACGTTGGTGGAACTCGGATACCCAGAAGGAGGCACCTAAGCCAAAGGCTCTGCCCGGAACCAGCTGACGGTGCTGGAACCAGGATGGGTACCTATTCAAGCTTGTCTTCCTAGAGCCCCAACTAGCGGTGTTGGAGCAAAGGGTCAGCAGGGGGAGCAGAGTGTAGGCCGAAGCCTGCACTGGAGGCATTTGTAGGTCTGTTGTGTCTGCGTGGCTGTTGCAGGACACGTTGCCGGCTACACAGCAGGGGAACAGCTGGCGGTGCTGAACCCCACTGACACATTGGCGGGTGTTTTTCTCTGTGCAGCCAGCACTTAGGGGCACCAACTGGCGGTGTTAGAGCCCAGGATCTGCAGGGGGAGCAGAGTGTAGGCCGAAGCCTAATCGAACCAATTTTAAAGGTAACCTTTAACCCCCCCTCAGGTGTTACAAACTAGAAGAGCCACGCCTTATGTAGCAGTAGTGCTGCACAAGTCAAAGGTTGCTCTTTTAATTTTGTTCCTTGCACAAGCTGAATGAAACACGTACAACATTTTGGCCCTTATACAGTCAATCTGTCTTGGAGGCGGGAGTTCCCTTCGTAATGAGACGCAGCACAGCTGGCAAAAATACCACCTTGGTGCTTGGTGCGGCCTCCTGAGCATCGCATTTTGATGTACAGGAGTCTGCGTTGTTGCGTTATCCCTTGGCCATGCGCTGCCCGTCTTCTGACATCATTTCATGTCGGCTGGTGCGGTTCGTGATGCCCATGAATCCCAGCCCCGCAGTGTCTTTACAGTGTTTCACACTGCGGGGCTGGGATTCATGGCCTGGCGCAGTACATATGTTCGCCTCTCGCTCGTGTCCTTACACCTGCTACAGACTGTGCGGCGTCAGCTGATCCCTTATCGCATGCCACGACCATGAAGCCGCACAGTCTGAAAAAGGCAGAAGGAGCTGAGTGACAGCCTGGCGAAGATATGCACTGCTCATGCCCGTCAATCACACCCTCGCAGTCAAAATAAATAAGACACCGAGGGGCGTTGTGTCGGGCAGGGCGGCCGCAGAGGCGCAGCCAGCCAAACAATGATGTCAGAAGAAGGGCTGCGCTACCAAGGGGGTTGTTGCGTGTCATTACAAAGGAAAGTCACACCTCAGGGACGTTTTAATGGTCTCAGGGGACACATTGTAGACGTGTTCCGTTCCACGTGTGCAAGGAGAATAAGTTTATGAGCCACCTTGCACACATGCAGCATTACTGCTGTACAAGGTGGCTGTAAAACATACAAACACCTGGGGGAGGGGGGACAGGTTCCCTTCAATTTCAGTTCTTGTGTCTGCGTGGCTTTTGCAGGACACGATGCCGGCTACACAGCAGGGGAACAGCTGGCAGTGCTGAACCCCACTGACACATTGGCGGGTGTTTTTCTCTGTGCAGCTAGCAGTACTGGGCACCAACTGGCGGTGTTAGAGCCCAGGGTCAGCAGGAGGAGAGGGAGCAGAGTGTAGGCCGAAGCCTGCACTGGCGGCAGCTTTGTGTCTGCGTGGCTGTTGCAGGACACGATGCCGGCTACACAGCAGGGGAACAGCTGGCGGTGCTGAACCCCACTGACACATTGGCGGGTGTTTTTCTCTGTGCAGCCAGCACTTCGGGGCACCAACTGGCGGTGTTAGAGCCCAGGATCTGCAGGGGGAGCAGAGTATAGGCCGAAGCCTAATTGAACCAATTTTAAAGGTAACCTTTAACCCCCCCTCAGGTGTTACAAACCAGAAGAGCCACATCTTATGCAGCAGTAGTGCTGCACAAGTCAAAGGTTGCTCTTTTAATTTTGTTTCTTGCACAAGCTGAATGAAACACGTACAACATTTTGGCCCTTATACAGTCAATCTGTCTTGGAGGCGGGAGTTCCCTTCGTAATGAGACGCAGCACAGCTGGCAAAAATACCACCTTGGTGCTTGGCGCGGCCTCCTGAGCATCGCATTTTGATGTACAGGAGTCTGCGTTGTTGCGTTATCCCTTGGCCATGCGCTGCCCGTCTTCTGACATCATTTCATGTCGGCTGGTGTGGTTCGTGATGCCCATGAATCCCAGCCCCGCAGTGTCTTTACAGTGTTTCACACTGCGGGGCTGGGATTTATGGCCTGGCGCAGTACATATGTTCGCCTCTCGCTCGTATCCTTACACCTGCTACAGACTGTGCGGCGTCAGCTGATCCCTTATCGCATGCCACGACCATGAAGCCGCACAGTCTGAAGAAGGCGGAAGGAGCTGAGTGACAGCCTGGCGAAGATATGCACTGCTCGTGCCCGTCAATCACACCCTCGCAGTCAAAATAAATAAGACACCGAGGGGCGTTGTGTCGGGCAGGGCGGCCGCAGAGGCGCAGCCAGCCAAACAATGATGTCAGAAGAAGGGCTGCGCTACCAAGGGGGTTGTTGCGTGTCATTACAAAGGAAAGTCACACCTCAGGGACGTTTTAATGGTCTCAGGGGACACATTGTAGACGTGTTCCGTTCCACGTGTGCAAGGAGAATAAGTTTATGAGCCACCTTGCACACATGCAGCATTACTGCTGTACAAGGTGGCTGTAAAACATACAAACACCTGGGGGAGGGGGGACAGGTTCCCTTCAATTTCAGTTCTTGTGTCTGCGTGGCTTTTGCAGGACACGATGCCGGCTACACAGCAGGGGAACAGCTGGCAGTGCTTAACCCCACTGACACATTGGCGGGTGTTTTTCTCTGCAGCTAGCAGTACTGGGCACCAACTGGTGGTGTTAGAGCCCAGGGTCAGCAGGAGGAGAGGGAGCAGAGTGTAGGCCGAAGCCTAATTGAACCAATTTTAAAGGTAACCTTTAACCCCCCCTCAGGTGTTACAAAGTAGAAGAGCCACGCCTTATGCAGCAGTAGAGCAGCACAAGTCAAAGGTTGCTCTTTTAATTTTTTTTTTTTAATGGCCATTGTCCATCTGTAGTATGAAACGACGACCAATCAGTTTGGCTGCATTTGGCTGGATCTGAGCACACAGTATGGTTCTGAATACCTCAGAATTCATTCTGCTGCTTCTGTCCTGTGTCACATCATCAATAAACACTAGTGACCCAGTGCCACTTGGCAGCCATGCATGCCCAAGCCATCACACTGCCTCCGCTGTGTTTTACATATGATGTGGTATGCTTTGGATCATGAGCTGGACCACGCCTTCACCATACTTTTCTCTTTCCATCATTCTGGTAGAGGTTGATCTTGGTTTCATCTGTCCATAGAATGTTCTTCCAGAACTGTGCTGGCTTTTTTAGATGTTTTATAGCAAAGTCCAGTCTAGCCTTTTTATTTTTGACACTTATGAGTGGCTTGCACCGTGCAGTGAACCCTCTGTATTTACTTTCATGCAGTCTTCTCTTTATGGTAGATTTGGATATTGATACGCCGACCTCCTGGAGAGTGTTGTTCACTTGGTTGGCTGTTGTGAAGGGGTTTCTCTTCACCATGGAGATTATTCTGCGATCATCCACCACTGTTGTCTTCCGTGGGCGCCCAGGTCTTTTTGCATTGATGAGATCACCAGTGCTTTCTTTCTTTCTCAGGATGTACCAAACTGTACATTTTGCCACTCCTAATATTGTAGCAATTTCTCGGATGGGTTTTTTCTGTTTTCAGAGCTTAAAGGGAACCTGTCACCTGAATTTGGCGGGACCAGTTTTGGGTCATATGGGCGGGGTTTTCAGGTGTTTGATTCACCCTTTCCTTACCCGCTGGCTGCATGCTGGCCGCAATATTGGATTGAAGTTCATTCTCTGTCCTCCGGAGTACACGCCTGCGCAAGGCAAGATTGCCTTGCGCTGGCGTGTACTCCGGAGGACACAGAATGAACTTCAATCCAATATTGCGGCCAGCATGCAGCCAGCGGGTAAGGAAAGGGTGAATCAAACACCCGAAAACCCCGCCCATATGACCCAAAACTGGTCCCGCCAAATTCAGGTGACAGTTTCCCTTTAAGGATGGCTTGTTTCACCTGCATGGAGAGCGCTTTTGACCGCATGTTTACTTCATAGGAAAACCTTCCAAATGCAAGCACCACACCTCAAATCAACTCCAGGCCTTTTATCTGCTTAATTGAGAATGACATAATGAAGGGATTGCCCACACCTGTCCATGAAATAGCCTTGGAGTCAATTGTCCAATTACTTTTGGTCCCTTTAAAAACAGGGTGGCACATGTTAAAGAGCTGAAACTCCTAAAGCCTTCATCCAATTTTAATGTGGATACCCTCAAGCTAAAAGTCTGAACTTCAACTGCATCTGAATTGTTTTGTTTAAAATTAATTGTGGTAATGTCTATAACCAAAATGAGAAAAATGTTGTCTCTGTCCAAATATATATGGACCTAACTGTATGTTCGCCTCTCACACTCGGGTCCTTACACCTGCTTCAGACTGTGCGGCGTCAGCTGATCCCTTATCGCATGCCACGGCCATGAAGCCGCACAGTCTGAAGAAGGCGGAAGGAGATGAGGGACAGGCGAACATATGCACTGCTCATGCCCATCAATCACACCCTCGCAGTCAAAATAAATAAGACACCGAGGGGCGTTGTGTGGGTCAGGGCGGCCGTAGAGGTGCAGCCAGCCAAACAATGATGCCAGAAGACGGGCAGCGCTACCAAGGGGGTTGCAGCGTGTCATTAGAAAGGAAAGTCACACCTCCGGGACAGTTAAATGGTCACAGAGGACACATTTTTGACGTGTTCAGTTCCACATGTGCAAGGAGAATAAGTTTATGAGCCACCTTGCACACATGCAGTATTACCGCTGTACAAGGTGGCTGTAAAACATACAAACGCCTGGGGGAGGGGGGACAGGTTCCCTTCAATTTCATTTCTTGTGTCTGCATGGCTGTTGCAGGACACGTTGCCGGCTACACAGCAGGGGAACAGCTGGCGGTGCTGAACCCCACTGACACAGTGGCGTGTGTTTTTCTCTGTGCAGCTAGCACATCTGGGCCCCAACTGGCGTTGTTAGAGCCCAGGGTCAGCAGGAGGAGCAGGGGGAGCAGAGTGTAGGCCAAAGCCTGCACTGGCGGCAGCTTTGGGTCTGTTGTGTCTGCGTGGCTGTTGCAGGACACGTTGCAGGCTACACAGCAGGGGAACAGCTGGCGGTGCTGAACCCCACTGACACATTGGCGGGTGTTTTTCTCTGTGCAGCCAGCACTTCCGGACAGCAACTAGCGGTGTTGGAGCCCGGGCTCTGCAGGTAGAGCAGAGTGTAGGCCGCAGCCTGCACTGGAGCAAGTTGAAAGGGAACCTTTAACCCCACCCCCCCAGGCGTTTGTAGCTGAAAGAGCCATCTTGTACAGCACTAATGCTGGAAAAGGTAAACTTAGCTCTTTCAATGATGGTCCTTGCACATGCTGAACCTAACACTTTTGAAATGTGTCCCCTCACACGGTTAAACCGTCCGGTCGGTGGAACTTTCCTTTGTCATGTGACGCAGCACAGCCGTCATTCTTACCCCCTTGGTGCCGTGCGCCTCCTCCTCAGCGTTGTTTGAATCTGTCCCGGAGTCTGCGCTGTTATGTTATCCCTTGGCCAGGCACACTTAGCGCTGCCCGTCTTCTGACATCATTTGGTGTCAGGCTGGCTACGCCTGTGCGGCCGCGCTGGGCAAGATCCCGCCTCGCTGTGTCATCTAATGTAATCACTCTGCGGACCTGTGATCCATGGGCATGAGCAGTGCATATCCTCGCCTCTCACTCCCCTCCCTACGGCTTCTTCAGACTGTGCGGTGTCACGGCCGTGGCATGCTATTAGGGATCAGCTGACAGCGCACAGTCTGAAGAAGGCGTAGGGAGATGAGTGAGAGGCGGAGGTTAAGATATGCACTGCTAATGTCCATGGATCACAGGTCCGCAGTGGGATTAAATCAGAAGACACTACGAGGCGGGATCTCGTCCAGCGCGGCCGCACAGGCGCAGCCATCCTGACACCAAATGATGTCAGAAGACGGGCAGCGCTAAGTGTGCCTGGCCAAGGGATAACATAACAGCGCAGACTCCGGGACAGATTCAAACAACGCTGAGGAGGAGGCGCACGGCGCCAAGGGGGTAAGAATGACGGCTGTGCTGCGTCACATGACAAAGGAAAGTTCCACCGACCGGACGGTTTAACCGTGTGAGGGAACACATTTCATAAGTGTTAGGTTCAGCATGTGCAAGGAGCACCACGAAAAGAGGCACTTTTTCCCTTTGCATCATTACTGCTGCACAAGGTGTCTCCTTCAGTAACAAATGCCTGGGGGGGGGGGACAGGTTCCCTTAAATTTAACTTGTTGTGCCTGCGTGGCGGTCGCAGGACACGTTGCCGTATACACAGCAGGGGAGCAGCAGGCATTACTGAACCCCACTAACACATTGGCAAGGTGTTTGGCTCTGTGCGGACAGCACTTCTGGACGGCAACTAGCGGTGTTGGAGCCCAGGGACAGCAGCAGGAGGAGGAGGTGGAGGAGATAGTAGGGATTGCCACACACACAGCTGGGGAACAGCTGATGTTACTGAACCCCAATAACAGAGGAGGGACTGTTGGGACTGTGCGGACAGCACTTCTGGACGGCAACTAGCGGTGTTGGAGCCCAGGGACAGCAGCAGGAGGAGGAGGTGGAGGAGATAGGAGGGATTGCCACACACAGCTGGGGAACAGCTGACGTTACTGAACCCCAATAACAGAGGAGGGACTGTTGGGACTGTGCGGACAGCACTTCTGGACGGCAACTAGCGGTGTTGGAGCCCAGGGACAGCAGCAGGAGGAGGAGGTGGAGGAGATAGGAGGGATTGCCACACACACAGCTGGGGAACAGCTGACGTTACTGAACCCCAATAACAGAGGAGGGACTGTTGGGACTGTGCGGACAGCACTTCTGGACGGCAACTAGCGGTGTTGGAGCCCAGGGACAGCAGGAGGAGCAGAGGAACACAGTGTAGGCCGAAGCCTGATTGGAGAAAGTCTAAAGGGAACCTTTAACCCCCCCCAAGGCGTTTGTAGCTGAAAGAGCCAGCTTGTGCAGCACAAAGGATGCAAAAGGAAAAGGTGGCTCTTTTCATTATGCTCCTTGCAAACACAGAACTAAACACTTATAAAATGTGTCCCCTGATACTGTGAGACCGTCCCGGAGGTGGGACATTCCTTCGTAATATGACGCAGCACAGCCGTCATTCTTACCCCCCCCGGTGCCGTGCCCAGGGTCCTCAGCGTTGTTTGATTCTGTCTCGAAGCCTGTGCTGTTATGTTATCCCTTGGCCAGGCACACTTAGCGCTGCCCATCTTCTGACATCATTTGGTGTCAGGCTGGCTGCGCCTGTGCGGCCGCGCTGGCCGAGAGCCCGCCTCGCAGTGTCGTCTAATGTAAGACCACCGCGGGCCTGGGATCCGTGGCCATGCGCAGTGCATATCCTCGCCTCTCACTCCCCTCCCTACGGCTTCTTCAGACTGTGCGGCGTCACGGCCGTGGCATGCTATTAGGGATCAGCTGACGGCGCATAGTCTGAAGAAGGCGTAGGGAGATGAGTGAGAGGCGGAGGTTGAGATATGCACTGCGCATGTCCATGGATCTCAGGCCCGCAGTGGGATTAAATCAGAAGACACTGCGAGGCGGGCTCTCGTCCAGCGCGGCCGCACAGGCGCAGCCAGCCTGACACCAAATGATGTCAGAAGAGGGGCAGCGCTAAGTGTGCCTGGCCAAGGGATAACATAACAGCACAGGCTTCAAGACAGAATCAAACAACGCTGAGGAGCCGGCGCACGGCGCCGGGGGGGTAAGAATGACGGCTGTGCTGCGTCACATTACGAAGGAAAGTCCCACCTCCGGGACGGTTTTACGGTATCAGTGGACACATTTTATAAGTGTTAAGTTCTGCGTGTGCAAGGAGCTAAATAAAAATAGCTACCTTTTCCTTGTGCATCATTACTGCTGCACAAGGTGGCTCTTTCAGTAACAAACGCCTTGGGGGGGGGGGACAGGTTCCCTTACATTTCAGTTGTTGTGTCAGCGTGGCGGTCGCAGGACACATTGCCGGCTACACAGCTGGGGATCAGCTGACGTTACTGAAACCCAATAACACTGGGTCGTATGTTTTGACTGTGCAGATGGCACTTCTGAGCCTCAACTGGCGGTGTTGGAGCCCAGGAATTTAAGTTCAGGTGGTAGAAAGATGAACACAACAGGATACCTGGATAACGCAGACAGTCACCTAATTATTTAATCAGGAAGAGGAGTGGCAAATTCCTGCGAGATCCAGGCCTTGTTCATTTTCAGGAAAGTAAGCCGGTCAACGTTATCGGAGGATAGTCGCATGCGACGGTCAGTTAGTACACCACCTGCAGCACTAAAGACGCGTTCCGATAATACACTAGCCGCAGGGCAAGCCAGCACCTCCAATGCATACTGGCTTAGCTCTGGCCATGTATCCAGCTTTGAGACCCAAAACTTGAAAGGTGAAGAGCCGTCTGGGAGTACAGCAAGAGGGCAAGACATGTAGTCTGTCACCATCTGACGGAACCGTTGCCTCCTGCTGACTGGAGCCGTCTGTGATGGTGTAGACTTTTGTGGCAGGCACAGAAAACTGTGCCACAGTTGGGCTATACTGGTCTTGCCTTGGGCAGAGGCACTGCTTCTGCTCCCTCTTTGTGCAGAGCCTCCACCACTGCCTGGACGCACTGAGCTGCTTTGTAATGCACTAGCAGCACTTCTCTCACTTGGAATGGAGAAGATGATGGAATTCACCAGTGTGTCTTGGTACTCCCGCATTTTTCACTCCCGGTTCAACGGTGTGATGAGGCTTTCTACGTTGTCCCGGTAGCGAGGATCGAGGAGGGTGAACACCCAATAATCAGACATGTTGAGAATGTGGGCGATGCGGCGGTCGTTTCTCAGGCACTGCAGCATGTAATACACCATGTGCTGCAGTCTGCCAACTGGCCAAGAAACGCTGTCCCCTGCTGGAGGCGTGATCTCTGCCCGCTCGTCATCACCCCACCCTCGCTGTACACACTGAGTACTGGACAATTGTGTAACTCCCTCCTCTGGACGGATGTCTTCCTCCTCCATTGACTCCTCCTCATCCTCCTCACAAAGTGTCCCCTGCCTACGCGTTTGTGAGGAACCACGTGGCGCTGACTGTCCAGAAGATGATGGAAATGGTGAATCCTCATCCTTCACCTCTTCCACAACATCATCCCTTAGCGCTTGCAGTGATTTTTCAAGCAGGCAGATAAGGGGGACAGTCATGCTGACTAGTGCATCATCTGCACTCGCCATCCGCGTGGAATAATCGAAGGGACGCAAAACCTGGCAGACGTCCTTCATAGTGGCCCACTCTGTGGTTGTGAAGTCTGAACGGCGCGGAGTGCGACTTCTTTGCGCCTGATGCAGCTGGTACTCCATTACAGCTTGCTGCTGCTCACACAACCGCTCCCACATATGTAACGTGGAATTCCACCTGGTAGGTAGGTCACATATGATGCGATGTTCCGGCAGGTGGTGTCGGCGCTGCAGAGCCGCAATGCGCGCTTTTTCCGTGCTGGAACGCCGCAAGTGAGCACACTCTAGGCGGACCTTGTGCAGCAGTGCATCAAGATCCGGATAGTCCCGCACGACCAAATTGAGCACATGTGCCAGACATGGGATGTGAGTGAGGTTGCCGAGGCCCAGAGATGCCACCAGATTTCGGCCATTATCACACACTACCATGCCTGGCTGGAGATTCGCTGGCACAAACCACACATCGCTCTCCTGCTTGATGGCATTCCAGAGCTCCTGCGCTGTGTGGCTTCGATTCCCCAAAGAAATTAATTTCAAGACGGCCTGTTGACGTTTGGCCACGGCTGTGCTCATGTCGGTCGTAACAGGTAAACGTTCATCACGGGTCCATGTGGAGGTGGACTGTGACGGCTCCTGCAGCGATGATTCTGAGGAACTGGTGTAAGAGGAGGAGTCAATGCGTACAGAATGGATTCCTGCAATCCTTGGAGTGGGCAGGACACGTCCTGTGCCACTCGCACGATCTGTACCTGGCTCAACAACATTAACCCAATGGGCAGTGAGGGAAAGGTATCGCCACTGTCCATGTTGACTGGTCCACGCATCGGTGGTGAGGTGGACCTTGCTACTGACGGCATTCAGTAGCGCGTGTTTTATGTGTCCCTCCACATGCTTGTGCAGGGCAGGGACAGCTTGCCTGCTGAAGTAAAAGCGGCTGGGCACATTGTACTGTGGGACTGCCAATGACATCAAGTCACGGAAGCTGTCAGTCTCCACCAGCCTGAATGACAGCATTTCCAGTGACAGAAGTTTGGCAATGCCTGCAGTCAGAGCCTGTGCTCGTGGGTGGTTTGACGAGAAAGGCCGCCTTTTCTCCCATGCCTGTACTAC